>NC_057949.1:9254762-9854762 GCF_018555375.3 Anguilla rostrata | reverse complement strand
CCAATAGCTAAATTATTCAGCTATTAGCTATTTAGCCAACTTTAATTAAATTATCCAATATATATTCATACCTGTATAACTATTCATTTCACATTCTCTTATGTGCAGTACCCAATGTAGTAGATAGACAGGCGGTACTGTGAGAAAAAAAGTAGAGTCATAAACACCAGGCCTAGTAATGTTGTCGGGGTATCCCGCGAGCCAAGACCACTGTATCTGCATAACTGTGTTCATAAAAATGATTACGTACGCACGGTTAGCATTAATACTGAAGCATTACCATCCAAAGCAGGCCAAATGTATACTGACCGTTATTAAATAGCACACCTCCCTCTCTCTCTCCTTATGGAAAGAGAGTCTGTTCTCAGTGCAGAGACGGGAGGGGCTTTGCAGATCAATGCGCCAGTGAGCAGCCGGCAGCGGAGCTGGCGAACAGGCACGTTCAGCCGCGCACCGAGCGGGATGAAGACTTGGGCTCTTTATCTATCGCTGCCTCCCCCGGGACCAATTACCACAACGGTGACTCTCTCAAGATGTTCTGGAAAAATCCTAAATTCCTTCGGCTGAGCCGCACTCCCGTGCTTTCCAGCAGAGGGCCGCTTGAAACAGTTCTGGGGAAAAGTGACAAATGCGAATAGCGGCAATGCATGCGATCGAAGATACGAAGAATATACAGGCCTACGAGTCAAAAGTAAATCATAGAATAAACATAATTTTACTATGTAATTTTTATGTTTTTAGAATGAAACTGGCATTGTATGCTGATATTAAGGTCTGCCAGAGAGCTGTAAAATTTTTCTTGATCCTGCAATGTGGTGTTGTTATTTTAGTTTTTGAGCCAAAAAAAAAAGACCAAAAAAGTAATAAATAATGTATTTTTAATAAAATGACAGCTCCTGTGAAGGTGCTAATATAAAACTGCATGCTGGAATTTCCTCAGTCTCCAGCAAGGTGTGGAGGAATGCACAAACAGGTACAGCCAACGAGTGGGTGAGGGGTGAGAATTCCCTTAATAAAAACAAGCTCATGAAAGAGTCTGTATCTCACCGACTTATTCCAAACAAGGCATTGGGGGGGGGGACGCGAGCAAAATTTTACATCTGCAAAATCCTCTTGAGAAACCAGAATGCAATGCGTTTTCGAAGACGCGCTTTCCTGCCCGCAAGTTTTCCCTCACATTCTTTTTCCAAGGAGGGCACAAGCGCAAACAAATGCGTCTTTTTTTGCCCCGCAAACTGTCTAAGATCGTGAGCTGGAGATGACGTGCTTCTCCCCCCCCCCTCCCCGCCCCGCCTCCATCTGCACTAGGGGTGTGCAGCTGGCAGAGCACTCGACTGAAACTCACGCACTCAGGCAGAAGGATCTTTGGAGAGAAGGGGGAAAAAAGGGCTTCTCTACTCGACGTGCCCTTCTTCGTAATTCTGCATAATTAGTCCCTTCAGCATTTTGTGCACTTGTGGCATGGATTGGCATCTTTAACGCGTGACAAAATAATAATTTTTTTTTCAAAAAGACCTATTGACAAACGGGTCCTATTTTCTCATCAGTTCAAATGGAGTCACAGGCTGAAAATGCATGCAGAATTTCTCTGTGTTCCAAAGACACTGCTTATAGACAGTACAGGTAGTTTACATTTGTGAATCACTGTTCAGGCCTTTTCTGTACTTTTTCATGAGCAAGATGCCCTGCTGCATGCCCTGTTGTTTGGTCAAGGTTTGAGTCAGGACCTTGGCACAAGTCAACCAAGAACCTGCGCAGAGTATTAAACAGCGCTTTAGCTAGACATGCTGGCCACAAACCCCCATTGAGCACGCAAAGTAACATTAAGTGAACTTTTTTAGAACTGCTCCAGTGTTTCCCCTACATACAGGTGCCACTGCTGAATTTCTGGCACACTGCAAGAAATTAATTTTTAAATTTTTTCCACATAATTTTGTTGAAACAAGTGAGTAAAGTAGTGGCCTATTCTCTTGCAGGACATTGTTTTCTGAACACTACTATCAGCAGAACATCTATGTGTGTATACACATATATGTATATGTATACATATATATATTGTTTTTTATTTTATTTATTTTTTGTTATATTGTCCATATTCAGAAATGAAACTTAGGTAAATGGTTGACTCATCTACTTTCGCATTTAATGTGTACAGCAACACCAGCTTTTGGCCTGTCTCTGCCCACTTCACACTTTTAAAAGATGTGAATTGAGGTTGACAGTGAGAACACAGAGGGGAGGGGTGATAGAACCAGTTGGTAATGTGTCATAGGCACGTAGGCAGAGCCAGCAGGGGGGCAAACAACCCCACACCCAAAAAAAAATAAAAATAAAATTCCTGTGTCTGTCAATGTTCTGAATAGAGACCCACCGTAGATCAAGCTAGCTGTAATTGCTATTTCATAACATCAGCAAGTGACTCATTGTTTCCAAAAGACCAGAAAAGGCAGTTTGGGCAAAGATAAAGCAGACACAGTAGATACTGTAAATCCAGCCACATGCTTAATATGATGATATTCCAATGATATTCCACCCAGGGTTTTGGAATTTACATTTTTGCAGTCATAGGAGTTCTAGAGCAAGGGAGAAGACAGTTCTGCTTAGATCAACAGGACAGCGGTTCTGTCATCTTTTCATTTGGTCTGATTTTCCTGGTGCTGCGTTGGGGAACAGCCTGTGAAATGGGCCCTGCAGGCATCTGTATCATTTCTCTAATGAATGATTATCAAATATAACGAGAACCGTTTGGCCCTGACGCTGAAGGAGAATATTTACGGGAGGTTCCTCGATGAAGGCGCTTAAAACGGCACAAAATTACCGTTTTGATTGTAAGGCACGATACAAAAACAAACAGTCAAATTTATCTGGCCCCTTTGCGTTTGTGTTGACGTGGCAGACCGCTGAGAAGCTAATCAACCGAACGTCTTCATTACACACGCTGAAAAGCTCGGATATCGTCTCTGATTGCCTTTGCAAACTTAGGCGTCTACTCACTCTCACTGGGTGCGGAACGTCTCTCGTAACTTCAAACGGCACATTTTTAAGTGTGAACAGGACTAGCAAGCCCTACAAGCCAAGCCAAATATGTACCATGCAAACACAGATATGGCCAGCAGGAAGGCACGTGTACGTGGTTATGAAACTTTTTTTAATGGGACAACATTTTCAATTTCGGACAATTAAGTTCAGCTACCAGACAAGTAAACAACCCGAGCCAACAACTGGTATGGAGCTATCCATTTCATATTTCAATGGCAAAGGGCAGCCCAGAGAAAACTACAATATTTCTACCTCTGAATAAGCACTGGACCTTTCACCCTCCAATATCACACATTTTCTCTTGCAGTGCTACAAGCAACATATTATTATTTTTCCCTTTTTCTAAACAAACGTGGCGGCTCTGCAGAGAACACTGCAATTTTATACTGTTTCCGTTAAAGCCACTAAAGCCTTTCTGTACAACCACCGCTAATCCTGCCGCATACTCTGGGCTTGCAGCCCCATAAATTAATAACTAAGGGCACTACAGTGCTGTACGGGTGCACTGGACAGTCAACACCAATCTCTTAGCCCAGCTTAATCTTATATACTGCACGTAGTCACCACAGATAGTGATGTCGTACTATATAATGTTTAGGGAAGCGGGCCTGCAACTCAAATTTCAGAATAGATTACCACGGGCATTGCTGCTGTACAATCATCTGGCTCAGTATGTAACCACCTGTATAATTTGGCATTATGTACGAAAAAAAAATAAAAACTTAATGTAGATATCTCTTGATTTATTAAACAACATTCTCTGTCTTTATTACTCTCTCTCAGTTGCTTGTCATCATGTTAGGGTATTAGTACAAGGATTAACCTGGCTGTGAATATCCAGAAATTTTTATCGAAGGCAGGTATTTGGCTGCCATCGCTTTGTTGCAGCAGCAGTTAGTATTCTTTGCTCTTTAAAGCCAGATAAAAACACAATCATGTTTTTCCATATCAATACAAAACTCTTTACCTCGTACGCGAGCATCCGGCATCCAGTTCATCACATAAACATTGGATTTCATAACCTTTTCCTGGCAAATGAAATCACTCACAACCAAAGCAGGCATGGGCAATGCACATTTTTCAATGCGTATAAACAGATTTTTATGTAAAAATTACTTTGGAAAGGTCAAGTTCTCTAAAATATAAATACTGATCTTTCTCTTGCAGCCTAGTTGTTGCTAGACATGATGTGGAGCATGACCATGTGCAAGCACAAAAATAAAATAAAAATAAAAAACGGAAATCCAGGAAAAGTTCTACAAAACGACAAAATTTCTTTCTGTGGTGTAAACAGTAAAGGTGTCGTCACAAAGCACAAAACGTAGTCTATACACGCTATGACCCATTACTGTGGCAATTCTTTTTGAAAGACATAAACAAGATTTCCAAGATTTCTGATTACATTTTTTCCCTAAACCTTTAAGAATCCACTGGCAAATCTTCTGGTTTACTTGAGTGATCCCACCCTTAATCCTCACTTTTGGTGTACGGCTTGATCTGCTTTTGTGCCATATTCTGTTGCCTCTCGCAACCCAGGGCATTGCTGTCATCAACATTGCAATGCACTTTGGGTACATCGCAATGCATTTCGGGTACCACTAGCTTTTCAGATGGACTCAAACATGACAGGCCATGAAGAGCTTATTTTATTTCTGAAGCCGGCGTTTTGTTTTTCCCTTCAAAAAGAAGCATGGATTTGGCAACACAGACATGGACAAAAAGGCACCGAATGAACAGCGAGCTAAATAAAGCATGGATTTCACTGCCACAACATTGTGCCGTGCTTTGCATTTAGCAGTACAGACATCGGGTGTTTGAAAGCACATAAATACAGCCTAATCTCAGAATAAATTATCAGTTCAGTTCAAGATTGAGCATTCTTCATTTAACACTCTCGGTGACACACTGAGAGTGGGATCCTCCAGTTTTCAATGTTGCCAAGGTACAATAAAACCCAAAAAATAGCATACTGGAGCGCACGGAATGGTTGTCCTTTCAAGGGAACTCTTGCCACTGGAGCGGTGAGATAAAGACGTTATTAGCCTCAATTGTCCAATCACGCGGTGAGAAACATGCCAATCGTCTGAACTCTCCAATCATGCGATGAGAAACATGCCAATCGTCTGAACTCTCCAATCATGCGATGAGAAACATGCCAATCGTCTGAACTCTCCAATCTTGCAATGAGAAATATGCCAATTGTCTGAACTCTCCAACCATGCAATGAGAAACATGCCAATCGTCTGAACTCTCCAATCATGCAATGAGAAACATGGCAATCGTCTGAACTCTCCAATCTTGCAATGAGAAACATGGCAATCGTCTGAACTCTCCAATCATGCAATGAGAAACATGCCAATCGTCTGAACTCTCCAATCATGCGATGAGAAACATGCCAATCGTCTGAACTCTCCAATCGTGTGGGAAGGACCACACAAAGATGGTCTCAACACTTCACTCAAGAAGCAAAGGTCACACGGGGACTCTCTTCTCACGATCAGTCGTCGATTACAATTTGTTGCTGGTGTTATTCATTCATTTTATAGGCTCTGTTTGTCAGGAAAAGCCAAACTGTAAGGTAGACTCAGCATCTATAAAAAGTCAAGACTCTTCTATTTATAAACACTAATTACTGTACACATTTATAATTCAACAGCACTAAACTACCAGACATAAAAACGCTGTCTTAAGCACAGTACGTTCTAAAAAAAAAAAAAAAGTATATGTCCTTTCTCCATTCCCCTTTCTCTGAGGTCTTTTAAACAAACTTCAAAACAACAACTCATCCTAATGGCCAGAGCCTTGCCCTCTCTCTCTCTCTCTCTCTCTCTGCAGCAGAAAGCACTTGTGCATTGCACACTGGATTGGAGATAATCTCGCCCGCTGCCATTCGACGAGTCGGAATAGCGCCTGCTAATTATACAAATAGGCCCCAACGGACACAAACAACGCAGATTCAAACTGACAGCAGCAGAGTCAGCAGCAGCAGCAGCAGCAGCAACCTTGTTTTTTCTTTCATTACTTCAGTAATTTATTTCATTTTTTAATTATTTTTTTCTTCCCCTATTTGCTCTTGTGCAGAGAATGTTAAGAGCAGAGGAAATGACCGCTATGCAAGAGCGGATCACGTCTGCAGTAATGTCCGGCCTGATCTGGTATGCCACAGCAAACCCGCCCACCCCCACACAGGCTCTTAGGCCTTCGGCTGGCCACAGAGATGTGCAGCAATTTTCTGTGGGTGGGGATGGGGGGTGTATTCCTCCTGCCAACTTTCCTGATTAATGGTGACAGAAAAGAACATGTGGTAGTACTTATCTGACTGGGGAAATTTAGAGAGGGTGCACAACAATTTGTGGAATCAAAATGATATATGCGTTTGTGCGAACATAGTTAAAGGCAAAAGTATTGGGGCAATGAGGCAATTTTGGTTGTTTGGACTCCGTACTCCAGCACATTGGATTTAAAATACAACAATGATATGTATACAGTTATGTTCACCCCCTCTTTCAATTCTACAGTCCTACATATTTGGAAGAACTAACCCTCTGGTCCTCACCAAGTCCTAACAGTTGATAGTCCTAACCTCATGTGACAAATAACAAACACATTTTGCTTTGTAAAATGTATTTACTATGTTTATTTATTATAAATATTTACTTTGTAAAACTTTACTTTGTAAATTTATTCAGCCAAAAATAAGCCATCATGCAGAAGACACGAGTGAAAAAGTGGGTATACTGCTTCCATATCAATTAAAAAGGCAATTAGTACCAGGTGCTGCTAGTCCAGAACACACAATTAGTTGATCATCAGGAAGTGCTTACCAATGTACTTTCCCCTTCAGTAGTCTTAAGGGGCACGGTTCCTATTTTAATGGCCACAGAATAATGCAGTAGAGCCAGTGATTACACTCCACAAAGTACAACAGGAGAGCCAGGGGCTATTTTTACATATCTTTGCATAGCTACACATTGCGGATGAACATTTTAAGTAATTTCCTTGATCGATTTCCGCTAACATTAATGAACAGATCATTGATTAAAAGGTTATGACTAAGGCTGGATATCCGTCACAGAAAATAAAGACTGAAGTTGCAGAGAAGTCATGGCAAAAGTTATTGAAAATCACAAATCATTTGAAAATGAAACAAATGCAGAAGAATTAATGGATAAAAGCGTCTGCCAAATGACTAAGAAAAAGTTAGAAGTCTAAAGAACTTCTTTGTGACCCTTGTGGGACTTCTGTGTGGCACTCTTCTACTCACAGGACAGCAAACAGATGGAGCCTTGGCATTTTTTAAAGCAGCTCACCAAAATGCACCGGAAATATTTATCAGTCCGAGGACAGACCAAAGACTTTGTAGAGAACATGCTGCACTTTTAACTTTCCCTAACACTTCCCAAACCCCTTCAGACATATCTGAAAGAAGATCCAAGCTTTTTTGTGTGGTCATTTATTTCGCAAGGCAGAGGGAACTGTGTGCAATTGATTGTTGCCGTAACTGATTGTTGTTAAAGACAAATAGACCCCACTATATTTTCAATCACAGATTAGACCAAACAGCTTTCTTGATTCCTGGGGAAGGGTGAAGGTGCCAGGGGCTAATCAGTGTTGGATTGTGAGCAAACAAATCGAAGAGGCAGAAATATTACCTTTTAAAATGCTCGCTGCTCTCACTTCTTTTTCATTTGTTTTGCTTGATTAACAAGCATGCCAGTTATCCGAATAAAACATGCCCAGTGAATTGGCAGGCAGTTCCCCGTCTCTTAATTGTTCTACTTATCACATTAGAGAATGTAAATGGCATGACAAGAGTTAAACCGTCCGGTCAATTTAACTGTTACATAGGCACATGTTACATGTAGTTTTTTTCTCACCTAAAAGATTTTTTTGAGTGGATATATGGTACATGCTTAGTGCCAGGGCCTGGTGGTCCTAGAAACACAATGGGGCCACAGCCACAACACTGGACAAATCAAGGTTCATTGATGACAATCCCACTAAAAGTGAGCATTCTGGATAGGATAAAGGTGATCACTCAGAATAACAGTGTATTTATTTGCACTGACCCTTCCCCCTAATGGGACAAGTGGACCCAAACCATGCCAAGAAAATGCCCCCCACAGCATTTTTATACACGTCACAGTGCATGATAGGATGTTAATTGCTTAATTATTATCATGCAGTACACCAGTATGGAAGCATCTGCATCTGTTGTTTCTCCACTCATTATTATCTATATATATATATATATATATATATAACAAGACTGATAAGTAAAATGAAAGAGAACTAGAATGACTGTTTTGCAAATAATTTCATGAGAATATTAGCATTTATATTCCCTGTGATTTCATCAGTGAAAGCTTTTTAAAAGGGCACCTGGAGCCCCTCTCTAAATAAAATATCTGTGGCTTGACTTACAATCTCAATTTATCCAGGCATCTAACTGGAACTGGAAATTAATCTGAAGACTTCTGGAAATTGCAGGAATGGCCTAAATGGTCCCCAGAGGGAAGGCATTCAGTCGGATCGTCCCGAAATAACCGGTCATCAGCTCTGACAAACCTGGATTCTCAGCACAGGACATCCAGCCAAATCACGTCCCTGTATTTCATTGGGTTTTTTAACTAATATTGTTTCCATAGCAATAAAGGGCTGGGCAATATGGCCAAAATATCATGATATTGATGGTATGATGGCATTTGGTTTTCCAATACAAATTGCATGATACGTAAATTGAAATATATTGCATCGGCAGAAAAAATTTAAATTGAAAAAATAAAAAATAGTAGAAGGATAAGAATCAATCAAAATCCAGTAATAATGAATTCCACTCTTTTACAATGTGCAACCTGAAAATGTTAGGCTACTATAAAAACATTTGTCTTGAATATTTTGTATTTATAATTTTTTAAAACCAAGCTTTTATGTTTGGAATTAAATGCAAAAATATTCTTATAAATATAATATATATAATATTTATAATATTATATTTATATAATAAATCATATCCACGCTCATCAAATGTAATTATAAGCATAATAACAATAATCACCCCCATATGGTGTATCAGCTTCAAGTTTCATTCAAAATAAACAAATCACCTTAAGTCAGCATTGCAAATTCTATCATATCGTTCCAATTTACAATATTCACTGGATGGAAAACAATAAAATTCTGTTGACAGTATTGCAAAACCACATACTGTTGCGTGAATTCACACTGAAAAATACAATATACTGCCCAGCCCTGCAATAGATAATGTAATGAGTTTAAACAGAAATTCAGTTTTTTTTTTTGGGGGATCTTTCATTGTTGAAAGGGGATATATTTTTAGTTGATACACCGTATGCTCATTCCGTTCCCAGGGGCAGTAACACTTATAAGATGATGCGTTTTGCATGAGAGGACAGTACACAAGGAGCAAACAGCCTTGAGAAGCTCAGGTGGAGATCTATCATGTGTGTAATTTGAAACCTTGATATCTTATTGGAACCGAAAGCTGGGGGGGGGGGAGGTTAAGAGTGTCATTTCAGTTGTGCAAACAGGTTTCTGAATACAGGCCAAGCGTGAAATTCTTGGGTTTCGCTCGTTGAGGCTTCTGACAGGGTGTTTGGCAGTAATGGGTTCCCCAATTTCATCTTCACCTTCTTCCCAAAAAAAGCTAAGCATAAGCACTGAGCACCTGATTATTCTAAAGAATCTGTGCTGCTACAAACCTTTGCATCTGTTCCTTAGCCTGACAGACCACTTGGGCACCCCCAGAATGTACCATTCAGTAGAAAAAAGCCAAACTTATATTTGTATCTCAAAGTTAAGGCCAGAACAAACTGCAATTAGAATCAATCGGGGCCACGCATAGTTTTTACTGTTATCTTGACTGAAGTGAGGTGGATACATAAAGAGTAGATCCAGTGGATATAATGTGTATTACATATCTACATACCTCACATTCTCATTAATGTACCTCAGGAGACTAATCATATTAAAGTAATCGCAATGCTAACATTCCTGATTTAACTGCTGAAATGATCATTTTGTACGTGTAAGAAAACCCCTCTCCACTACCTCAGCTTGACCCAGGTCATAAGGGGTTAAATTTCAGGGCTGGCCAATGAGCTTCCTGCTGTGATTGTACCCAGCTGCAGCTTGGCAGCACTGTATACGACGCGACTTTGGGGTTTCACAGCAATCGAAATGACAGGAGCGTGATTTAGCAAGCCATGGTCTGCCCTCTCCCATCAGAGTGAAACAGCACTCAGCCCTGGATACTCCAACCTGGACTTTTGCATAGAATAGCTGCGTGTGCTACCGTCACAGAAATATGAACCTGCTGGCCTGTGACAATTTATAGCAGGACCGTGTCCTTATGAAGGCTAAAGCCCAAGACTAATTGTTTGTTGAGTCCATCATCTGCATCACCCCCTCCAAAAAAATAACAGCAGATGCTTACCATTGGCAGCTCAAATTAAGCTTAAACAGGGGAGGAGCGCTGAATTCTAGAGGTTCCGGGAAGCAGAAGAACAAATCTAAAATGCAAGCAGACATGAACAGATTTTTTTCTTTTCTCTTTTTTTTATTCTAAAAGGTTTGGGTCACTCTCAAAAGGACAGCAACATATGCTGCGCTCAGGGATTAATTAAGTGTGGCGTACACAAGGGACTGGCAGTCACATCGGTGCCTTTTCTGCTTTGGCATACCCCTCCAGTCCGCAGACTAACGAAAGCCCAATAATGTGTCCTCCGAGGAGATATTTAAAGGTCGAACACGGCGCCGTTTAAAAGGAAGAACACTGCAATCTATCTGCCGTGAAGGATAAATTGCAAACAGCAGCAAAGAACGGACACATGCACTTTTTTTGTGTGTATGTGTGTGCGAGTGTGTGCCAGTATGAGGACACTGTGATGCAATAGTAGATTAATTCCTACCGCTGCCACCGTTTTTTATTTGTAGTTTGACAATAAGTTGGTTATAAAATGGTTATTTTATATTTTCAAGGTAAAAGTCCTGCATTGTATGACTTTAAAATCAAAGATGGATATCATCAGACCAGTTAAGACACAACGGCTCCTTTGTAGGTATCCATGTGAGGACATGCCAAATCTGTCAGATGTTTCACCATTAGGCCTTACTTACTTCCACGTTTTTGTCGTGAGACATCAATCAATTGTTTGTCGCCATTGTTCCAACCTTCTTCCTGGATCCAGCCTTACTTTTCCCACAGTTGCTTAGCCTAATGGCGGAAAACCTAAAAGGTCATATGGGGGGGTGGGGGGGCATTAATTTTTCTGATGGTGCAGCACTCAAACATCAATCAGCCTGGTCTTCCAGACTGATTTCCAAAACCCGAAATCAATGCAATGCCAAAAAAAAAATGCAAAGGATACCCACAACCGCACATTTATTTATAACAGTTTTTATATTCTTAAACACAACAAGAAGATGTAAAGTGCCAGGCTTCACTGGTTTAACTAGTCTTCTGAATTGATCAGAGAGGAGGACACTGGTCCCACAAAATAAAAAGTAGGCTATAATGAGCTAACTAGCTCGTCATTGCCAATGTATTGCATATAGGCTACTATTAGTGAGACCAAATGTATTCTTCACCACTTTTAACGTTATATTTACAATTTAATCCCAAAGGATTTGAAAAACATGTTCTGAACACAGAGCAAAAGAAAAAGAGGCCTCTAAAATTACAAGAGCGAGTCAAAACAAAGCCATATTAAAACAATAAAACATTTACAAACGTTTTAAACTGCAAAAATATATAAAGCGTGCCTGAAACAAAAGTCAGTCATTTTGCTTTAGACCCCAGCGACTAATAGCAATAGACAATTTTAGCTAACATAAAATTTTAGCGAATTGATAAGATGTTAGGTTTCAGAGACTAACCTCATTTTAACCCACCTCCCCTTCCCTTAAGTGGCTTTTGTCGCTTGCCAGGCCGCCATTGTAAGTAAGAATTAGTTCTTAATGACTTGCCTGGTGAAATAAAGGTTAAATAAAACATTTTTTTTTAAATTAAATAAAAACTCTAACCTTCCTAAAAGACTTAAATATCTGTAAGCTAGTCAGCTGCGAAATAACAGCATTTTTGCGTAGCTAGTCTAACTTTATTATTCATTCGTCGTTCGCTAACACTAAAACAATTTCACACTGAGAAACGCTTAAATATAAAATACATTTATATAAATATAAATATTTACCTCTTGTTCCTCTCAAACATGAACACACGACGGTGACAAATAAGGAACGTGCCATGCCTGCAATCGGCTTTCGTTTCTGTCACAGCGCGTGCAGCCTTTACATTAACTTTTTTTGCAGTTGAGAGGTGATTTGCGGCAAAATTATTTTTTGAAATGAAATAGCTTTGATGGCAAGAATGACCTTCATATTTGGTGTTTGTACGGGCTTTTAAAAACTATAAATGTGGAAAGAGCTATTAGTGGTCAGTGTCAATGGAACACCACCCAGACCCACGGTAGGTCATTTTGGTAGCTACAGTTTTTCTTTACTATTTTTTTAAATTGCATACCAGACTACACTAACGAGTTCGGGCCTTTACCTGAAGTACAGCTAAAAAAAGTTTTTAAATGGATATTCCTCCCGTTCCGCGATACCAAAATAAAGGTTTTGCTGATTTATTTAACATTTTCGCCGCCTGGTAGCTCTCTGAAGGAGTAGCCAAAAACACTGTGGAGAAACATGAAGGCAGCACGAGGCTGTGGAATCGCTGGAGGCGTTGACCAACGGTGCAAGCCAAGCTAGTGTGGATACATTAAAGTAAGTATCCAGAAAGATAATAATAATAATAATAATAATAATAATAATAACATTATCTTCTAACTGACATCCTTGCCTACAGGTTAGCCAAAAACGCTATAGACTAGTAAATATAATGTTTTAGTGAATAGCCTAACTGGTAGACCTCGTAGCCTACTACAAAACCGGGGAAAGAAATTTGTGCAAAAGAAAGTGGACGATTGCTTTGAGCGCCGTTTTGGTTCATAATATCGTTATTGTAACGTTATTCGTCTTTCCTCTTTTCAGTTTACAACCGTACAGGGTCATGGTTATTAGGAAGACTGACCTGATTTCCTGACGTTGGAAGACGCTAAGATCTGATGATGCCTGTAAAGAAGGTAAATGCCACAATGCTGTGGAATTAGTTACATAACTAAATGAGAACAAAATAATTATGGTGAGTTATAATGATAATTTTAAAGTGTTCCACTACCTCAGCTGAACAAACAACTTTAATTTTTAATTAATATGTAGCCTAGTCCTTTTGTTTTAACAATAAATGTTTAAATGATATATGTACTGCTCTGAAATATAGATTTCATAAACAATGTTGACTATATGGCAGCTATTTGTAATAAAAGCTCATGAGGTAGACTAAAGTCGTTTTCAACGGCAAAATTGAGTGCAGATAGAAATACACACTGGTGATAATCACACAAACCTGCAATTATAAGACGTGAAATAAGGCAGTAGGCACTGGCAATCAATATTTTTCTCAAGACCTAGAAAGTAGAGGTTTCACCTTAGAAAAGTATAAGCAGATCGAGCTGTAGGTCCCCCCTCTCTCCCCCCACCCCGGCAGCCCTGTTTTATAGTCCATCATCGATTTGAGTGTTTTAATACAGTCAGCATCAGTAGTTGTAGTGCCAGTATTTATTATCCTTAAATCTGTAATTGGACACATTAATCCACAAGACAATAAGGATATTCTATATGTACGTCGTACGCCTTGAATTTATTTTGTTCAGTTTTTGTTACAGTTGGATGATTCTGTTTCTTGTTATTATGTGCCATCATGCTTAAAGTGGGATAAACCAATGGAATATAAATCTGATCAGCTTTCTCTGTTCAGCAGAGAGCTGTCCTGGTTTTGTGTGTCATAGTTCTAACCTTGAAAATTAGTTTGGAATCATCTAACTGTTCAAAGCAATTTCTATGTGCTAGGCTATATTTTAGGTACCAGGTGTTATATTTTAATGTGCACCATGCATTAAAAGAAACATCATTCTGTTGAGGGTGCACATTTTTCTGTACGGTATACAGACAGATATTGATTAAAAGCTTTTTTTTCTCTCCATCAGTCTGAATAATTGATCATTCATGGCAGACTGTTACCCTGATTGATGCTTATTGTCGCATAAGCGCGATATTTCCTCATTAGCTGGAAATAGGGCTGAGACACAGACAATGGGACGGGGGGTTAACCGTTGAATGTCAAAACGAAACACAGCTGGAACCGGCCAAGGAAAAACAGAAAAGAGCCATACACTCCTAGCTGCAGGGAAACACCTCGACACCTAAATTACGCAAAGAGCTGAAATAAAAAATTGACCCCCTCCTGGCGTTTACAGTCCAGCCAACTGCATTGTTTCTAAACACCAAAAAAGATTTTAATTAGTGTCTCAGTCCTTTGGGCTCTGGCAGTCTGTTAAGACCTTTTCCTCGGGCTCCAGGAACGAGCGCCGAAAGTGACTAATCGCGCGAGCGTCGGTACACCGGGCGGGCAAAGAGCCTTTCTTCTGAAAGACGTCAGCCATTGATTATCGAAAAGCGCGTGCCTCTGATGGTGTTAGTCACAGCGAGACATTCCCCAGGGCCCACTGGCGTCAGAGGCACGATCTCCGCCCTCTCGTTTGTCTGACAGTCAGTATCCGTGCACTGGGCTGGTTATCGTCTAGTGGTTTAAGGAAAAATAAAAAATTTTACCTCGTGACAAATTGTGAGAAGCGACCAGCGGCACAGTGCGAGGTGAACCGTCAGGTCCTGTAGTGATTTCAAAAAGGACAAGAAGGCAACGTAAGGTTAGTCATTGGAGAAATTGCAGAGTTACCATTCTTTATGGTAACTTAAAAATAAAACAAAAATAAGCAGAAACATTTTCTTGTATTCAGAATAAAATATGTATATCCTGCATACTTTTGTGGCATACAGCACACAACATATGTGACACTGGGATCGCTCTTCAAAATCCGAACTATTTTAGTCCGACCTGGCAACCCACGCCTGTCACTGCTGTTACGCTATCCCTGGAACAGCGATCACCTAACAGATGTGACTGTGAGGGGAAATGGCAGGGAAGGATCAGCGAGCAACCGTTTGCTCAAAGGGCAAAGTGACTTTATGGGGGAGAAATAGTAAAGATTCCAGTGAAATCTAATCATTCCAAATTCCAATATGTATTTTAAACACAAAATTATGTTCTTGTTATGTGACAAACAGAGCTAGGCTACATTTAACCATGTATATTAGTTGACTTTAAAAAAAATTGAAAGTAAAAATATTTTTAAATGTTTCTTTATTCAATTCACTGACTGAACCGAAATGGAATTGACACTCAAACTGTGATGGACAGTCTTCTGAGTCTTATTTTTTTGTGCACGCATTCAAGAATTTTGCTTGGAAAAAGTACCGGTTGAAGGGTCCCTGCCCATCGGGGCTATCTCCATCTCCTTGTTGGCTGCACACCAGCAGAAAAGCAGTTGACCGATTTACTCCTGACAGCCGTGTCACATACAGTACAGCCGGGATGAAATATCCACTCCGGACACTGTAGCAGCGCTGCATTCATAGCAAGTCCTCCCTCTCTCTCTGTCTCTCTCTCTCTCCCTCCCTCCCTCTCTCTCTCTGTCTCTGTAGCCGCACTTGCCGCCTCACTTAATGGCCAGGCATTCTTGATGGTGAGGTAATGTAATAAATTGCTCAGCCTCACTGCAGGTTTTTATGGACCTCTAACCCCCCCCCGCCCCCGAACAGAAATCAGCCGGTGAATGAGCCAGGCCGCGACGTGCCAGTCTGCAGATGAATAGCAGCAATCCACTCCCTTTTGTGAATGGCAGATCCATCACTTTCCACATATATGCTTCTCACAAAAAATCCCGTTCTCTTTCTCTCATTAATAGAAGAAGAAGAAGAAAAAAGGTATTGGGCTTTAAGCAAGAGAAATGTTGAGCTCGGTGAAGGTCTGCTGATACTCCGCTATAGTTAAGAGTTATAGCCGTTTTCTCCAGTCTAAAAGCCCAGACGTTGGATGCACTCAATGTGACGTATGAGATCCAAAGTAAAATAAGTCTTTCAGGGGAGCATTTTAAGTTCGACCAAAATACAAAAGGTTAAAACATATCCTTTATTGTCATTGTCATATGCAGTATGTATTCCTTGCATATATTCTGAAATATATTTAAAAATGCATCTTAATGCATTTATCTGTGATTTGTTGTACAGCACATGCGTACAGTAAAATACTTGAAAAGCGGCAATAAGCCGAATGAAATCAATGTATTTTATACATTTATTCACATTGTTGTTGAGGGATTGAGTGGAGACCAGCGCTAAGCTAATTCAGTGCGAATTATTTGTGTGGGCCCAAACATGGGAATGGCCTGGAGAAAAGGCCACCCTTCGCCTGGGTCTGAGAAACGGTTTACCTCTGGGTCCGTGGAACTGTCCGATAGCGTAGAATAGCAGTTCATGGTTAACAAGGCTTTGGGCTCTGGGGCTGTGTGGGGGGCATGGAGCAGGCATTGATTAAGTAAATGCCGCTGTTGCTGTGGCTGGTATTTATAAAGCATTCAATAAAATGAAGGGGCATGCTTTTGACAGCAGCTTGGATTCACGTCAACCCACTGCCGGGGTACTTGTTCATTGTCTTTGCCTGCAACCAAGGGAAAATGTTGAGTGTGATGTAAAATCTGATTCATTAATTTATTTGATGTTTAGTATCAAGTAAATTATAATATGATTATAAATCATGGGGTTTGTCAACTCTGTATAGTGTTCAACTCTGTATAGCATTCAACCATCTAATACTTGTACGTTCTGCAAGTTTTGGCAAAAAACATTTTGCCGTCCAAAAAATACAGAAGTATTTCCCTCTTTTCTGCTTATTAAATCAAAATGTATTCACAAAGGGCATTCTACAAAACCTGAAACAGACAGCAGTCTCCCAAAGTCTATGTTGTGATCAGAACTGCATGCCCGCCCACTTGTCTGGAAGCATTCCCTGACTGTCTGATAATCCCTAGGACATGGCTGGCTAATCCCACATGTATGATATCCCCCTCCCACCCTGTAGGTACTGTTCCATCATGCACGGTATCCCCTCTGACATGCCTGGCAAGTCCTTCACTTTATATAATAGCCCCTCCCACATTAATAGATAACTCCTCCCACAGGCGTGGTAGCTCCTCCATTATGGCTGGTAACCTAACTACCCCCCAACAGTTTATTTGCCAGGTGCAATAGGTGGAAGCAGTGAGCCGCCAGCATAAGTTAGGCCTGTGCGTAATGCGCACAACTGAGGTGGATGCACACAGCTACCAGAAGCGGTGGGTCTTCCTAACCGACGATCCTGTACAGGGGGCCGGGGGGGCGGGGGGGGTTGGACTCGTGGGTCAGGCAGGTGGAAGTTTGCTCCGGGTCAGCGGCTGCGGCGGGCGCTTCATTTGACGGAGCGGTTCAAGCTGATCACCGTCAGCTGCCTTATTAGCCCCGCCCGGTGCGAGTCACCTGACGGGCCGGTGATGAGGCGTTGTGGCGGAGCGGGGGGGGGGGAACACGTGCCTGTCTGACAGCTCATCTGAGCGTGGAACAGGGCTGTCAGACGGATAACATCCCCGCACAGCCAGCACAGTCCCTCTTACCTCCTGGGACTGGTTCTCTGGGTTAAGCTCCGCCCACAGCCTCACCGTCATATTCTACGCACACACATGAATGCAAATATGAATGCAAATGCTTTCTGTATGTCCAGATGATACAAACACATGTAGAGCCACAAACTGTGCACATGCTCTCACACAAACACACACAATGAAATGTACACATACGGCTAAGCCCACATATGTACATATATACTGTGTGGTGCACGTGCACCTTACAGACACATGTATATGCATTCTTGTATGCATGTGCACACGGCTTGTCACGGTGTTACTATTTTGAGGGAAGTAACACTCACACACGCAGTGTGCATGCAGAGGAGGCTGTGTTAGAATGGCTTTGGCTGGTTTATATGCAGACGGTTGTCGGGTACAGCCCCACATGGGTGTATACTTGCAGATTATTCAGTAAATATCCAGCTGCATAAACAGCCAATATTTAAACAGTGGAGTGAGACATCAGGCCATTTCCCCCAGCCTTGGGTCTCACTGCTGGGGCTGTCACTGGGCAAGCACCTGGCGCATGCACTGTATGACCAAAAGTGTCTGGACAACCCTTGGTCTGGAGCAGTTTTTCATGGTTTGGGCTAGGCCCCTTAGTTCCAAGGCAAATGAAGGCAAATCTTAATGCAAGGACATTTTGGACAATTCTCTGTTTCCAACTTTGTGGCAACTGCTTGGGGAAGGCCCTTTCCTGTTTCAGCATGATAATGCCCCCGGGCCCACAGCGAAGTCCTGTTAGAAATGGATTTATCGAGATCGGTGTGGAAGAACCTGACCGGCCTGCAAAGAGCCCTGACCTCGACCCCTGTGGGATCAATTGGAAAGCCGACTGCGAGCCAGGCCTAATCGCCAAATCAGTGCCAGACCTCACTAATGCTCTTCAGGCTGAATGGAAGAAAATCCCTGCAGCAATGCTCCAACATCTAGTATAAAGCCTTCCCAGAAGAGTGGAGGTTGTTATAGCAGCAATGGGTGGACCAACTCCATATCAATGCCCATCATTTTGGATGAGTTGTCGGATGTCAGATGTCCACATACTTTAGACCATGTAGTGCAATTCCTACTCTTTAACTCTGTGGGCAAAAAATATGAGTAATAACACAGACTTATATTTTTTAGGTACAAGGCATGAATGGACATATTAATTGTATCAGTGTTATAAATGCTGCTTAGTCAGAGGTGCGCTTTGCATGTCCTACTCAAAATCTGTCGACGGATTGCATTTTTGAAAAAAAAACAATTTCTTCCTGAAAAGCTAACATTTCATGTCAAGCCCCGTTTGGCTACTAATGTCCGATGGTGTGGAGCGATCGCCGATGATCTTCTGGCTCGAGGCGCCAGCGTAGCGCGCAGGAGCGAGGGGGTGGCCTGCGGGTTCCTCCCCAGCTGCGGCGCGCGACCCTCGCTCATGCGCGCCTCCTCAGAGTAGCGGGGCGGAGAGCCGGGCGGGCGCGGGCATCGGGCGGGCGCGAGGGTACGCGTGGCTGCGATGGCCTGAATAATGCATGCCCGCCGACCCGGCCCTAATGCGGAACTGAAAGTCGGGCTGATTGTAATACAGCGCGGTGCGACAGCTTTTATGAGTGCAGTCCTTGGTCACAGAATAACAAAGATAATTCATGCAGCGCCAGATTGCGGGGCCCATTTGGAAGTCGGACAGCCCAGTGACTTATAAATAAGCTATCCGCGGAGAGCGGACATCTTATGCCCCAGAGCCTCATGAATAACTCAGACAGAAATGGAAGTTCCAGTTTGTGACCTTTATGCTTGTATGGGAAGAATAGGAAGAAGGAAAAAAAAAAACACAAGGTAATGCTTGGAAAGCTGTCGTTTCTCCACTGTTTCGTGAGGCGATTTGCAAAACCTGTATACAGTTTCAGCAGTATAAGGTGCCTCCCCCTTCAGCATAGTACGATCACCAAGTACAATAGTAGTGATACTAATAATAATAGCAGTAGTATTTTTTACAGTAAATTAGATTTATATAGCATATATATCATTTCATGATGTCAAGATTATTTGCATTGGGGTGGTGGACATTATTTTGGGGTTCATGTAAACCTCCATTAACGTAAGAACTGTGACCTCATGTAAAAATAAAACACAAGGGCTTTGTTGTAGTGAAAAATAAAAAGCCCTCATAGTGAAAATATATGTCATGTGATGTAATAGTTTGCTCTAGACAACTATTACATGTGGATTGGAAAACCATGCTCAATGTTAAATACAGTAAGGGGTGATGTCACATGCAGATAGCGTAGGTTGTCTGAAAATGTATTTTCTGTGTCTTTGTTTTAAACAAAGAGCTTATTTCCCGTCTTTGTTTTAAGCAGAAGGCTGAATAAAAAATTAATTAAAGCCTAATTTGTGGTTTCCATATTTCAGCTACCCTCCTTCATTACGCAATGAAATAATGCTAATTCTTTTGAGGCCTTGTGACTAATTAGCAAGCTTTACAGCTTCATAAAAAGCTTAGTTTTACGCATCTTTGCATCTGCGCATCAGCCATTGATGAACATCAAGCCATGAACCGGAGAGAAAAGCCCCGGGTAATTAAAAAGTAACATGAGCAGAAATTGACTAAACAAAGGAAGAAATCCATGAAATCAATGTGCTCTTAACCTTTAATATAATTAAGCTGCTGAGAACCATCAGTGGACCGATTTGCTTAAATTATTTCAGCGCCCAAATGCATGTAGGTGGAAAATGCAAAGTGTTCGCAGTGAGAGTCCGTCCCCCTATTTTGGAATGGCTAATTGCAGCTGTAGGCCTTCCGTGCTGTTGCGATGTGCTCTTTCAGGCTTGTCCCTCAGAAAAAGCATGAGCCCAGCCTCTGTTTCCTCTCACTCTGCACTCAACCTGCCAGGCTGCCACAGCTATGGCAGAGAGCTGGTCAGAGAGTCGCAGGTGCCAGGTCGGACAGAGGAGGCGCCGTTGAGCCTTCCACCCGACGCCCTTCCTTCCTGTGTGAGGCTGTGGGCAGTTACCAGGAAGGGGAGATTTCAGTTGACAGGGCGTTGCTTAGTAGCAACCCCTATGATTGTGATTGGGTGCCTGCGTTCTGCCCGCACAAGCTACATCAGTTGTGTAGTCCTCCAGCGCTATAGCCACTGGCAGGATCTGGAGTTCATCCAGGCCACAGGGGGGCAGTGTTTTAGCTGGGTGTGCCACTCAGAAGAGTCGTAACTTCCACATTTTAGATTTTCTTGACATTTAAAAAAAAATGTAATAGGTTATTTTTTTGAAGACCGCTTTGCAAGTTTCCTATGTGACATATTCTATGATATTGTCACAGCAAGTCAACTTATATATAATGCAACATAACAATGAATACAACATGAACAGGACTAGATATGCCAGCTTCCCTAATTGCCCCATTGCCTTGTCATTTGCTCTAGACCCTTTGTTTTGTCATTTTAATACTGTCACATTTTGCATGTCCAAAGTGCAGTTTGGGTAAATCAATGGCGGAAAAATGTTTTAAAATGCTGAAAGCTATATTTACTCTATAAAGCAATCTGATTTGACATTCATCTCCGAGATATTTTTGTTGTCTGTCTTTTCCCCACAGTGTGTGTGTTTTATGTGTAAATTTGACCCGCGCCCCCCGCGCCCCCGCGCCCGCGCTCGGCGTCTAGTCCGCATGTGCGACCCACTCTTCCGCAGCGCCGGCTTTGCCCTCCTTCAGATTGCGGAGTGAGCGAATCAGAAGAAACGAAGCGTGATCTCGCTCAGATTCATTCAGATAAGAGGAGCGCTATCTCTGCAGAAGGGCTCGAGAGCTGAACAAAGCCGCGGTTCGGAGCCCGAAACGAGCCGGGGAGATGAAGGGGAACGGGCAGATCTGACAGCTGATTCCCTCCGCCCCTCCCCGCCCGTCTTTAAAAGGACGCGAGCGGCGCGGCTCTCGCTGGCGCCGAATCAAACGCGTTTGTGTGAAGTCCCCGCAGAGCCGCGCCGCAACAGGCTGCGCGCCAAACGCCACAAAACACCAGGCGATAGAGTCAGACGTCTGCGTCCTCATAAGCTACCCAGGGGGTGAAATCCCTTTCCACTCCTTGCCTGGCCCGCTGTGGGCCAGTGACCGTGGCTTCTGATTTTCTCAGAAAGGGGAGGTCAGGGAGTGGAGTGGCTTTTTTAAAATGGGAAAAACCTGCGCAAGGAGCCTCTTGCATGCTAACTGGCAACTGTCAAGTATCATTATGTACATGAACAGCCTGATGGCTGTGGGTCCTGTGCTGCTGTTGCCCAGCTTCTTGTGTGATGCACACGGTCAGGAACTGAGGACCAAAGCTAGATGTGCACATGGAATATGAAAGGATTAAATAGCCAGAAAAATGCCCACTGTTTTTAATGAGCATTATTTCATAATCTATTTTTTGTGAAGAAGGGGCCTGGCCCAAATTTGGCTCAGTTAATTGGCCGACAGACATCCTTTCTAAATAATTATGGTTATTTATTTAAGATGGAGAATTATCATCTGCAGTAACCCAAACCAGATAGTATATAATTATATTTATATTATGGCTGACATGCAGTTTCTTCCACTTCAGTGCACTGGGCATGTTTTTTTTTCTTTCCATTTTATTTATCTCTACAACAGACTGACATTTTGTTTTTACCCTCCCCATTATGAGGGACATAAGCCCATGAAATATTAATGTCTGTTTGTTTTGGGGGAAAAAACTCCGGAGAGAGCCATCAAAGAGGGCTGTGATTTTGTCTGTCTCTTCCTTTACCCGGTGCATCAGCCTCGCTGAGGGGGGCTGGAGGACTTACTGCACGCGAGGCGTCGAGGTTTGCAGTCCGCTCGCCTCGACAGCGCTTCCTTTGGCCTGGCTCTGCTCAGCGTTAGGGTCTGAGCTGATGGGCCCCCGATGGCAGGCCCAGCACTGCACGGTCGCCGTGGAGACGTTTGTGCTTTATGACAACTTCTATGTCTGCTACCGTACCTGGGGCTCATTCTGATGATCAGGGCAGAAGGGATTTGTTTTTCTAATTTAGCTGGGGTTATGACTAACACGCACTCACACACACACACACACGGACACACATTCTCGCATGCACTCACGCACACACAGACGCACACACATGGACACACACACATGCACACACGGACACACACGTACACAAACGCATACATACACACACACACACATAGACGCACACACATACATACACACACGGACACACACGTACACACTCACGCATACATACACACACAGACACACACACACACACACTCATACACATACACACACACACACACACACATACACGCACAAACAGAAGCTTGCGTGTACGCTGGTGATGAATCGGATCGTTTCCATATCTTTTCTCTTTGTCTCCGCCACTCTGGAGGCAGAGAGGCTATGAAACGGAGCTGCAGACACAGACCGCCGAGCAGCCAAACATTCCACCAAAATTAGTTTTTCGAAAGGTCCCTGGGGAACTCAGGCTCGCCTGTCTTCAGCAGTCTTTCCTGGTGACAGTTATTGTTTTGGTCTTTCTTTAGGAATTGGTCTCATCCGTCTGGGAACTTCTGCCGCATTACTTTTCGCTACCTGTGGCGAACAATAACAAATGGAACACCTGCATCCGCGCCTGTTTTGCTTCTTAACCTGTACGGTTGCACATTTAGTCGTTGCCAGTGACGTTGACATGCCATAAACATGTCATCATTGTCTGGTGACGAGGGCTTTTCCCGGGTTGTGTGTTTCGCACTGATTTACGGTAGTTAAAGCTACATTTTTAGAACATACAGCTTGCATGTGTCTCACAAGTTGTGGGTATTTTACAATTGATTTTTATCCTTGCTTATTTTGTATTTGCAAACCTTCAGATGAGAGGTTATAGCGAGGCCTTGACTTCCTGTGTTCGTTACCCCAGCATCCTGTACAAATTGCCCACCAAAATGTGCTCTCAGCACCTGCCCACCCAATCAATCCCTACCTCTAATTGGCTGCACAATCCCTTACATTCCCTACACGCACGGATTCTATTGGTCGTCACTGAAAAAAAGAATTGAGTTCTCAGTTGACCTACTTGATTAAAATAAAAATGAATAAATCCCCACAGGACTTTGGGTTCACCTCCACACTGTGGGGAGTGACAGTGCATCTGCTCAGAAGGTGTATGTAATGTAGAGCCAGGTTTCACCCCTGCATTTGGGCTATGAAACCTATAAGGTGCTTATAAAGATTATACTTTAAGTAACCTCCACGGGGTTTAGCGTTATGTTCATTCAAGTCTGGTCAGAATAGGTATGACCTTCTGACAGTACAAGGAAGAAAGTTTCACGTGGGTGTACCGTAATGGTGACTAGTCTGAAGAGAACTATTTCTTTAAACGGGAATACAGCTGTTTTATTATCGGACTACACAATGCACTGTCCATGAAAACAGAATGGAGCAATTTACAAGTGATTTATTTTTAATATGTATGGCACACTAGAGTGCCGAGCTGTTAAATGAAGCCTTCTGCTACATAAGGCTAAACAATGTCCCTGGTCTTTCCATTTCCCTGCCAAGCCACAGAACAGCCATTTTCTGTTGGCTCTAATGCTTGTGCATAATGTCTTTTTTTACTGTTATGTTGTTGCTGAGAGTACAGTCTTTCAATCTTTCAATCAAAATTCATGTTTTTTGTTAGAGTCGTGCCACTTTTGGACAGTTGCAGGAATTTTTCCGTTTTGTTTTGATTTTTACTTTTCTCCTTCCGATTCCAAACTGAGGACCTGGCAAGTTACGAAAGTGAAATTCTGAGTTCTGTGGGCAGAAGCTCTACTGTACAACTGTATAACAATTTGGCATCTTTTTTCCAAAATTGTCACCAGAAGAAAATAAAATAGTGCCTTTCAGGCATAACAGAACAACTTTGACTTAAATGATGTAAGAGAAGTCAGCTCATTTCTGCAGTGTTTTTTACGGTCAGTCGAAAGGGCAAAATGGCGGAGGTAGCAGTAATATTTAGGTCTGTCTGGTATATGTCAGTTTAGGCTGCCTCTAACGTCATAAACACCAGACTGGCAGTAGGGGCCTTTTAAGCATGCTCTTTTAGGTAGCTACCACAGATCCTTATATGCCCCTTGTTTCGGCCCGAGCCATTCATAAAATACATTATAGGTGAGCCTGGGGGCTCCCCATCGCCTTTTGAACAATGGACTAATCTTCATCCTCTTTTCAAACGGCAGGTAGACAGTTGGCCAGTAGAATTACGGTGGTATTAGTTACTCCGTACATGTTCTCTGAAACTTTATTTAACCCTAATAATAAAAAAAGGCATTTCCCCCAAATTTTGCATCATTTTATAAATGCCTATGTGGCAGGTTCATATTCATGTAAATATTTACATAATGCAAATATAAAAAATCTTGTTGTGACAGGCTGCTGCTAAAAAGATGTTTAAATGAAAGCTTTCTGGATTCTTGAGGCTAAAGCACAAAAAGGTCTTGATAACTTACTGTTTTTGTTAACAGTTTTCAATAATGCATCGCTGAGCAGCCTGAAGTGCTCTGTAATTTAATGGTTTGGGAACTGGCCTCATAAGTCAGAGGTTACAGGTTCAAGTCCGAAGTGGGGCACTGCCGTTGTGCCCTCAGGCAAGGCACTTAACCTGAGCTTCTTCAGTATAGGCCAAGCTGTAAGAAAATGGCTAAAAATATGAGCAGTGTAAGCCACTCTGAATAAGAGCACCAGCTAAAGCAAATAAATAATGTAATGTAAAATAATGTGAAACGGGGAACATGAGAAGCATCTCAGCCCATTGATAAACAAATGGAATGCAGAGCAGAGCTAAGCTGTCTCACATCTAAGCCAGTATAATGAAGCTACAAGCGTTAGCTGCCGCAAAGATGAAAAATGGGAAACAATCCCAGGATTGCATTACATTTCTGGCAAATTTAAATCCTTGTCTCTTTTTGTTCTTGTCTCTGGTTTTTTTCATTATTATTATTATCTTGCGGTGCCTAATTGGTCGTGCGATTTCATAGAGGGTGAATCAGAGGGATTTGTGTCGCTCCAGTTCTGGGTTCTGAGAATTCGTAGGCAGTCCTGCTGGAAATTGGCAGGCAGGGTTTCTCTATGCATGGATGGATACGAGGCTTTAAAAAAAGTTCCTGAGTGGTGCACCCAGTAAAGGCAGGTGTGCAGAGTGCAGTGGTGTCATTCCTGCCAGTGTGCCTGTGCCAGCCGTTAACTTTTTCTATTGGCTACCAACATTCCCCAATGGTAGCCAACGGTCTGAGAAGGTAGTGTGCAAATAAACCCAAAAACAAACCCGGCTGCTGAAGGGGAAGACATCAGTAGATGAAGCTGATGATCCTTTGGCTGTTACAGTTCATTTCAGAAAATGATATATTTGTTCCTAAATTTTTGAAGCAATCTGGGTAATTCACCCAGTCTGGGAAAATGGCTCTTCTCTTCATTGTTGCATCTATCTTAATTAAATCAGTGTCATCAACAAACAAAATTGAACCATCAATTAGAAATAGTTGGACAGTGACTGGTGCCCAGGGACAGCGTTTGTCACATATGTGTCCTTGCTGAACCAATGTCAGGAGTCCCACAGAGGGACACCAGAGAGGGAGGGTTCCAGTCTGCCAGGTAATCTCAGCCTCGTCCTGCACTAGCAGCTCTTCAGTTTGCCTCATACTGAATGGTCTATGAAATGCACAATCGGGTGCGTAAGGAAGCGCTTCACTTGGTATTAAGATAAAATAAGATTTGCTTCTGGTTTTTGTTTTTGTTTTTTTTGTTTTTTGCTTTCTTTGTTCAAGCTGGTAATTTACACATCAGCAGCTTCTCGCCAAAATGCTGGGATAGCGACTCGTTTTGTGAATGAAACCGTTTTAGGGAGATCCTATTGTGTGGATGCGAAAGCATGTTTCCAGGGCACGGAATTGCCATTTTACACTTGAGCAAGGGACTCAACCTGAGCTGCTTCAGTGTGCCCAGCTGCCGCCCTGCTCCTGGGGGTGGGCAGAAGTGCAGATATTACGGGGGACAGATTGGCCTTGCGCTCGTGGCTCACAGGGCCGGTCCCCTGGGTAAAATGGGGCCTGGTGCAGAGGGGGTGGGGGAGGGAGAGAGCAGTGAGTCGGGTCTCTTCTACCAAAACCCTGAAGGTGCCCGCACAAGGGTGCAGAGGGAGAGAGAGAGAGAGAGAGGAACAGACAGCGACCGCACCGATCGGCACAGCGTGGCGCCGCCCGGCCCCTCAAAAAGCATCGCTCGGTTACGCTCCCCCGAGATGCAGAGCACCGTCTCTCAGGTGTACCTGTCACCCCCCCCCCACCCCGCCTCCCCCGCCCCCCGCTGCGTGAAACCCAGCAGACGCGGACAGGGAAAAAAAATGAACACAAAAAGCAGACAAGAGAAAAACTTTGTAAGCATTTTAATGCCAGGCCTGTTTTTCAGAGCTAACAGACTGCCGGGGAAGCTGTTCAGAGACGGGCTGAGGCGGCTGCTCGGTGCCCGGCGCCCAGGCACATCCATTACAGGATAAAGGGGCCCCTCGCCTTTCTGCCATGCGTACAGCGCTGAGTGGGTGGCAGCGCGGGCGCAGCGGGGAATAATTAGGGCTGCCCGCGCCGTGGTGCCCGTCAGGGCGGGGCACGTCTGCCCACACTCGGGAGGGGGGAATCTGAGCAGGAGCGGGCAGGACAGGTGGAGGTGGGGGCACGGGGGGGGCAGATAATGGGGACTGGGCAGGCGGACCGTACCCTTAAGCTTTTAGGGGACGAATGAACGGTTTAGCTGGATTTAGATACGCTGCCTGGAGGGAAAAATAGCCTCCTCAATTTTCGGGTGCAGCCGAGCTGCACTGCGGTCGTGTCTCATTGGAGTTTGCACATTAGGGGGCGCTGTAGTCAGCTGTGCGTGGCCTTGCTGGATTCCTGAAAACCTCTTTTAAGCCTCTGAGACGATCCTTCAACAAGACACACACACACACACAGACAGACAGACAGACAGACACACAAAAAAAGACTCAAGACCTGTCGGGGATCAGTTGACCGTGACTGGCCCAATGTCTCACCCCAGCCATCCACCCAGGTAACTCAAGTTCATTCAAATCCTGTAAGGAGTCTGGGTTATTGACTAGTTCTTCGAGTACAAACGGAGTGTAGTGTGATTTGTGTCATTTTACTCGATGGAGTAATGATGTCTCCAAATGTTGCCCCGCACCCCTACCCCTGGCCCCCCACCCCCAGCTTGCGCGTCGCGTCCCGCTGCTGCAGGCGTATGGAGGGCAGGAGCAGCCGCGCGCCGGGACGAGGCGGGACGCCGGTTTCCCGCGACCCGTTTTTAATTACAGCCCGTTTCCCTCCGGAGGGCTGCGGATCGTCCCGTCGCCAGGCGCACCCCCGCGAAGCCTGCGCTACCCTCAGTCTAACTACGCACTGCAACAGCACCCCACGCAGACGGGTTCATAACACAGGAAGGGGTGCTGATGGAGAGAGAGATGGATTCATTCAGACGGGAAGAGCGGATGGAGATAGAGGACGGAAGAGAGATTGAGGGGGGGGAAGGAGAGATTGAGAGATGGGGAGAGAGGAAGAGAAAGGGAGGGAGGGAGAACCGATTGCAAAAGAAACATTTTTTTTTTTCAAACTTCAGGAGAATGCTGTCTGAATGAATTTGCATCGGGTTGCACTTTCTTGTTGTGTTTTTCTTTTCTTCCCTGCGCCTCAGAGTTCGCGTTTCTGTCCGCCACCCCTCCATCCGCTGAGTTAACGAGCTGGAACGCCGGCGTTAGCGGGACCTTCGTCCTCCCATCGCTCCCCTCTCCAGCTCAGCTTCCTCGCTGAGAAGCGCACGCGCGCCCGCGCGTCCACGCAGGTGGACTCGGGCTGTGAAAGAGTTTGCATGAGAGTAACGAGCACGCCGCAGGATCCCTTACCCGCGTCCCCTCCGCAGGGCTGTCAGCTAATGAATTATTGAAAAGCCAAACGGGCCAGTGATTTACCGCCTTTATCGTCCAACAGACTCCCAGACAAACCTGGGCTGGCTGATTAATCGCTTCCACGGTAACTTCATTTCGGAGAGTAAATGTCACCCCCTCGGCTCCCGTCGTACCGGTGTAAGTGTCACTCACCGCACAGCACGTCACTGCGTTTCTTCTTCTGTGGTTATATCTGCCTACCTACGCATTCATCCTGAACGGATAGTAACACTGTACATCCATAATGAATTTATTCATCCTGGATAACAGCATGATACATCACATAGTATATTGGCTTTTGTTTGCTTTGCATTAGTAGATGTTTTAATTGTAATGAGGGAGGCTGAGGATTCCATAAAATCCACACAAGGTTGGGTAATAACTGGCAACCTTCATACAACACATACTGACATTTATTAATTCTGAATAACCACTGCGATCCATTTGACATTTTCATTTTAGGTCGTTTAGCATTTGTAACTGCACCCTATTAGGTCGTGGCATAAAACTTTTGTGCCGGTGAAATTTGCATCTGGCGAACTTGTATGCATTTAGATAAAAACCATCATCATTCTGTGCTCTTGAAGTCTCGTTTGTGATGGCTTTTGTCACATTATCGTAGCTTGGAGCTTTGAGCGATCAATTTCCAGCACTTATCATCCAGCTATTTCATTAGTCCTGTCTTAAACGGTTAAGCTCGGACGCGCTTTTGGACAGAAGCCGCGTCGCGTCTGATGTCGCGTTTGGCGTGCGATTTGAACTGGGGAAGTTCATGCATTTCCGTGTGAGGAAGGCGTGTGTTCGGAGGGATTTGGCCCTTTGGAGAGAGCGCTCAGGAGAGTGCCGATGCAGCACATCCCCTCTGAATGTGTGGAAATGTGTTTCTTTTAGATACGAGCCGGTACGTTTGCCTCTCCCCCCTGCGCCCCCCCGTACGTTCCAGATGCGTACCTGAGGGCTTAAGAGGGCCCCAACGCGCCGGCTCTTTCCTCTGAGAGTAACCCTCTTACGCGGCCTTGCCTTCTGCTTACCCAGGGAAACTTTGAATAAATGTTATTCAGATGCGCATTGTTCTGACACCATGTGAAAGAAGAATGTTTTTGGTTTGTGAGAAATCATTGCAATTGTTGGACTGTAATCCAACATTCATTTTACGCCAAACCCATTTTAGCATCCTGTAGATTTCACGGGGGGAAATTTAAGTGTTACGCCATTTTTCCATTTATAGCACACGTTAGTATTAATTCATGCTTGGAACCTGTGAATATATCTGTAAAAGAAGCAATCCTGGATAGAACAAAATGATTTTATTGTCTGTAGGTTATGACCTGATCTGCTGTGTAATACTTTATGTCACGCCTGATTATGTAATTTAGTTACACGCATAATCAGTTAATACACGATTTCAGCAGTGATTTGTAACTCTTGATATGACGGCCTAATTGCAGAATAACCCTCACGTGACCTCATAAGTACCAAAATATTGTGCTGCATCAACAGTATTTCTTCCATGAAATATTTCATGCAACTGTGATGACATTTTAAGTGCATGAAGGGTTTGTCATATCAGCATTAATGGGGGATTCACACTTTATTGTAACAGATATTAATACTGTTGATGAGTGTGTCAATAATGAGTTGTAATAAGTAACATTCTGCAGTGCCAACACAAAACAAAATGCATCCTCATAACTGCCTAGGAGAGGATTTAGTCGTTGGTTTTATATATATATATATATATATACATACGTACATGTGTGTATATATACGTATATATATGTATTTGTATGTGTGTGTGTGTATGTTCCTTGTGGTGGGGATTTCAGGTTGTTCCTTTTATAGGAAGCTGGGGGTGGAGAGGAAGGGGTGGGGGTGGTGCTCGTATCCATGTGGAGGGCTGAGCTTCCGTACGGCGATAACAGCAGCACATGTGGCAGCTTCGCACTGCAGTGGCAGCAGTGCATCACAAGGCCTGAGAACGCAGCACACTCTCCAGCTCTCCGGGATGGGGTGCTGCCCCCTGGAGGCAGCTCTCCACACTGCACCCTTCACCTCTGCCTGTGTCCTGCCTCTTAAACCACTTAAAGCAGAAAGCAAGTCTTAAAATGTGTAGAGTCATCACCAAACACAGATTGAAATGTCATCATTCACTGCATATGCTCAGAGCGTACATGTGGATGCAAACGAAGATATATAGGCTTAAGCCGTGCTTTTTTCTTGTTTTTTTTTTTTTACTTCCTTTTCCAGCACCACATCAGTTATAGTTTACTTCAAGTGAAAAACAGTCTCTGAGGAAATTCGTGGAGTGATTTAATTTAGCACATTTTTTTTGCAAACAGAGATGTATAAAGTAAATGTTAATGTATAAATGAAATGTTAAATGGATACCGGTGGAGAGAGAGCGAGAGAAAGAGTAGATAGAGAATAGAGTATGAAAGGGGAAGAGAGGGGGGGAGGGCAGAGATTAGTCAGGGTTTTTGATGCACTCAGTCTGTCCCTCAGTGGGCTAGCCTGGCACAGCATAGCGCTGCCATGCCGTGAGCTCTAACATCCATCACATCAGGCTGCCCCGCCCCGCCGCACCTGAACCGCGTCCAGCTTCATCCCTGTGCCAGACACCCGCAGTGAAGCGGGCACAGGAGCACTCTGGTACTACTTCCCAGCCTCCCGCTGCCAGCCCATCACGCGTCAGCCTCACCCGCATGCACAGCCACCAATCACGCTCAGCCTCGCCCCAGTGCACAGCACCCAATCACCTCAGCCTCACCCAGTGCACAGCCCAATCACGCGTCAGCCTCACCCCAGCCTGCACAGCACCATCCGCGTAGCCTCACCCAGCCTGCACAGACCAATCAGCTCAGCCTCGCCCCCCAGCATGCACAGCCACCCAATCACGCGTCAGCCTCACCCCCCAGCATGCACAGCCACCCAATCACGCGTCAGCCTCGCCCCCCAGCATGCACAGCCACCCAATCACGCGTCAGCCTCACCCCCAGCATGCGCACCATCAGCTCACTCACCCGCATGCACAGCCACACACACATGTCAGTCTGACCCCAACACAACCATCACACAGTCTCATCCAACCCCACCAGCCCCTCATGCCAGTCTCATCCTCCAACACACACAGGCACCCAATCAAACAGCAGTCTCTCCACAATCCCCGCCCAAATACCAAATCATGCACCAGTACCACCCCTTTACAGACAGGCACCCAGTCAAACGCAATGTTATCGCCACTCCCTATACATACCCAATCACACATGCATAGCCAATGAAGTTCCAGTCACACAACCCTCACAAATGCACACATATACCCTGGAGCTTCAGATTCCCAAATTAGTCTTAATTATCTGTTGAAAATTCCAGGCCTCCAAAACATAAATAAAGGAATGCTAAAATGGCCTAGATCTCTTGGTGGAAATCTACTGATGCATATTTGCCGTCGTCTGGCCAGAGGTGACCGGTATATGAGGGGAGGGGTGGAACGGAAATGGTGTGGAGATGCCCGTTTTGCATTTTGTGAGGCACACCCGGGTTTCAGAGTGATTACTCAACACCCAGGCTTTGACACAATGAGATCTTCTGAAGGATTACGTCAGCTAGGCCAGCAGCACTGGGAGCATGCACCAGATCCCCACGATCCTGCAAGGGGATTTGCTCGCTATCTTTCGGAATGCCTCGCTTTTCTTTCTCCTCTCTGCGCCTCTCTCTCTCTCTCTCTCTCTCTCTCTCTCTCTCTCTCTCTCTCTCTGTCTTTCTCTGTCTCTCTACATCACGCTCGGTATCTCTGTGCTCAGGCCGTTTCAGTATGCTTTATTGGTATGTTTATATACATACAGAGGTGACTCTCTCTTAGTCTCTTATTCTATCTGTCCTGCCATGCCTCCCTCACGCGCTCTTTCTCTCAATATGTCTCTCTCCCAGTGTTTGGAAGGTCAGGATCTGTGAAGGAGGAGAGGGGCTGGTGCATGATTAAATATTTGTAGTCTTTTCTTGGCTTGCTAAGCGCTGAAGAGCAGTCAATAATGCCAGACTGTGAGGAAGTCACAGGGGTCAGGGGTGAGGATCAATGCTTTCCCAGGTCCAGACAGCTCTGTGAGAAATGTGCGGCCATTTTGTCTTTCTGTGTGTCTTTCCCAGTGCACTGACAAGCCTACGGTATGTCTCAGCGCTGCGGCATCCATGTAATCCCATTGTACTTTATCTTTCTCATTATAGTCATTGGTGGCCAGACGCACTAGATCCCAAAAAAAAAATGTGACGGAGCGCTCACGCTTCGCGGGTAATCGAATCAGGACACAAACCTCCTCCTGCTAGTCACCATGACGCCACCCTCCCCCACCCCCCCACTCCCCCCACCCCCCGTGAGAGGCCCTTGCCTCAGCATTTTCACCTCCTCCGTTTGCATCGTGCCTCAGGAAGGTAATGTACCAAGAAATTGCAAAGAGGTATCCGCGTGGTTACAAAAGACAAAGCGCTTATTTTTGGACTGTACGGGGGGGGGAAATGATAATTAAAACTTTTGTTGAGACCGTGTTACTGTAAAGGGGAGAAAACGGGAATGTGTGAATGAAAGTGCAGAGAAAGCCGAAGGGCGGAGTCTGTGAAGCAGACGGGCGTCCCACTGTGACCTTGTTTGGTTCTATGCAGGTAGTGACTGTCTAATTAGGCTGTTTAGCAGGACTGAAGTGTTCCTACAGTACTCACCACTTTAGCCAAAACTGAACATTCTGCTGTGTTCACCAGCACCTTAGGAGGCTTGCATGTAAACATTGAGAGAAAGGGATAGATATGGAGAGATAGACACATACATTTGTGGGAAAACATATAGGAGGACAGTGCAGGGCCTGATGTTGGGTGAGATGGTTTGCAGGCATCAACAGAAACTGTTCTTCTGCGAAGACCAGCCTTGCCGGAAACAAAAGTCCCATGCCAAACAGCAGCCAGGTAGCCTCAGTGGGAACGCAATGTTACTCTAGCGCATTTTAGAGCACAGGAGCGCCCACCGCCGACTGTCACAGCACCCCTTGTGAAGCAGCAAAAGTGTGATTAGCTCCCTTAGCTAGGGACCGTTGGCCTTTAGCTCAGTGGGCTAATCTCCTGTGGTTCGATACTCAGCTAACCACCCCCCATTGCACCGACACCAAAGAGATGCTTGTGTGACAGGTTTAGAGGGACGTTGGCCCCTGCAAAGCGCGACAGTGGACAAGCGAACGACCCAGCGGGCGATTAGTCTTTAGCATGAGGTGTGGAGTACAGACTCCAGGTCTGCTTCTGACTCTCCCTGGCTGGCTTGACTGTAGAACGATGACTAGAGCGGTTTGTGGCACGTGGGTGTCCATCCTCGTGTGAGAATGTTCCGGTAGGTTCCGTGCTGTCTGGACTTAACGCCGGGAGACATAAAGACCGGTGAATGCGAGTAGCGACTTCGTCCGGCGCTTGGTCGAAAATTTGTGTGCGTCGCTGCAAAAAAAAGAAAAGGTGTGCCGGTGCCCGTGGGAAGCGGAGGTTTTATCTGGAGAATTCCGTGCCTCATTGCCCACAGTCATAACCCGCCGGTGCAGTGAGATGCATCAGAGGTAGCCGTGTGGTGGTGGAGTCTGCAGGGAATCGGTCATCAGGGCCAGGGGGGGTCTCAGGCTCAATCCTGGGCCCTCCCCCGACATGTGCTGCTCATTGTACCGGTCTGTTCTCTTTCCTTGGCTGATTGAGTACACTTCAGATGTGTCCGAAGTGCTTTCGTCATTTTTTCTCTTGAATAGTATTTTAAATTGTTCAAAAAAGCTGATAATAGTGTAAAAGAGGTTTGGCTTATTGTAATTAGTTTTTTATGCAAACTCTGTTTCCACAAATGGTTCTAGCTCCAGTGACCAGGTAGCCACATTGTGATCCAACATTTAGGACCCCATTGTCATTTACTTGTCTATGCGTTCATCAAATAACAATATCACCTTTTTGGAAAGCGAGTAGGTATATGCCTTTTTACACTATCATTTTTTTTCGGAGTCAGTTTGAGCTAGCGTAATGCAAATAGAAATGAATCATTTTTATTTGTATTGCGCTTTTTACGTAACACTGACACAAAGATAATTTACATAGTAGCAGAAAAAGTACAAAAACCAGGCTTGAACCCCCAAGTAGCAAACACAAAAAATCTCCCCAGTGGGGAGAAAGACCCTCAAACAGTGGCAAGAAAAAACTCCTCGGTGGGAAGAAATTAATCCTGCTATGGAGGGGGAGCCCATAAATAATAAACTTATTGAGGTAATAATAAAAAAAATATGATATAAAATAAAAGATAGTATGATCGTTAAGGACTCACTCCACTGCACATTGCCTCATATTTTTCATTTTATTTTATTTTTCTGGATTGCATGTGATGCTATAGTATGTCCAACAAGTGGAAGGGGGGGAGGGGGGGTTGGAGTGCTGGGAGAAAGTGTGGGGGGGGGGGTGTTGGAGCTGTAACACACATAACAACAATAACAAAAACAAAACAGCAAAATGAGCAGGGAGGACGCACTGTGGACTGGGGGAGGGCATACAGGGGCTGAAGGGCGCACACACGTGTGTACAGAGCGTGTGCACAGAGCGTGTGTACAGAGCGTGTGTACAGAGCGTGTGTACAGAGCGTGTGCACAGAGCGTGTGCACAGAGCGTGTGCACAGAGCGTGTGTACAGAGCGTGTGCACAGAGCGTGTGCACAGAGCGTGTGTACAGAGCGTGTGCACAGAGCGTGTGTACAGAGCGTGTGCACAGAGCGTGTGTACAGAGCGTGTGCACAGAGCGTGTGTACAGAGCGTGTGCACGAGCGGGCGTGGCCTCGCTCAGCCGCATTCTCACATCATCAGCACTACTGTGCAGGGAGTTCATTTCACATGGTAATGCAGTCCCATCAGGCGCTTTTACTGTCTGGCAGTAATGAAAACAGCAGGCATACTCCAGGACAAAACCTGGGGTTGGGGTTTGGGGGGGGGGGTGAAGACTGGGCTGTGGGGGATGGGGGTTTGTTGCCCAACACTGAAGGGCCTCCACCTCTGTATCCTCCGCCCCTGGCCCCACGCTGCTGGCTGATCCTGTCCTGCTGCTGTCTGGTGACCAAATGGCAAGAGGAATTCCAGCAGTGTCCTTTTAGGGCAACGTTCCCAGACAGAGACACAGTACATACAAGTAACATGTGTAGCGAATCTAGGAATTGCAATTATCTATAATATTGTAATTTTCACATAATTATTCCAGTCAACTCATAACTTCTGTTCTTTATGTGAAAATATATGCTTACGGCCTTTTTAGGCCTGATAGTAGTGCTGTTTAATTTTGTGAAGGTGAATGTTGGAAGCCCGGGCTCAGCAGTACTGTCCAGGTAATGGCTGTGTTTAGAGGCCGTGTGAGGGTGACAGATCGGGGGGGGGCGTGGGGGCCGTGTCTGGTGCTCGGCCAGGCCCTGAGTAATGGCCTCCCGCCTGCCCATCGATTACTGCGGGGGCAGCACACAGCTGCTTACGGCCCGGAATGATGATGAGCTGCTGCCTGCTCCTCCCCAAACCCCTCTCCCCAGACCGCTGTTCCTAACCTGCTCTGGACCGGACTACTCCCCCCCAAACCCCTCTCCCCCAGACCGCTGTTCCTAACCTGCTCTGGACCGGACTACTCCCCCCTAACCCCTCTCACCCAGACCGCTGTTCCTTACCTGCTCTGGACCGGACTACTCCCCCCACAAACCCCTCTCCCCAGACCGCTGTTCCTTACCTACTCTGGACCGGACTACTCCCCCCTAACCCCTCTCACCCAGACCGCTGTTCCTTACCTACTCTGGATCAGGCCACTCCCCCCCAAACCCCTCTCAACCAGCTTGCTGTCCCTAATCTGCTCTAGACTAAGCCACTCCTCTCCAAACCCCTCTCAACCAGACTTCTGCTCCTAAACTCCTCCAGACTTGACTATTTGGCAGAGTTAATGCTGTAAGAGGACTCTTATATCTAAAATAATATTACATATGACAAACTTGCATAGAGTAGTTGTTTATTATTATTGCAGGGGTCCTCACTATGCATCACAGTTACGTTCAAAGCCACAACGTTGTATGAAACAATGTACAGAGGGGAATTTTCTCCCATTAGAATTAATGTAAATTAGGGGGATTGCATTCCAGGGTACAGTTTTATGTCCTCTTGGGGCGGATAACGAACTTTCATACCATGACAATCACTGGGGAAAAGGAGAGAGCGGTTCTGCGTCGTCTCGTAGACCAACCAGCTAATACTAGCCTAACCTCATCTCATGATGCAGTACTCTATTCACAACACACACACACATACACGCCCGCACATACAGCTGTTTCACTCCATGTGTTCTTACTGTACTCTCCATCACAAATGCTTAATTACGTTTTCACAGCCTACTCTGGGTTCTTGCAGATTAAACTACAATTATTCTTAAACACTTTCTCTCTGCATATTTTTACGGCCTTTCTTTGACACATTGAACAACAATAATTACTGTAGTCTTAAACACTTTTTTATATTTTTAGTCTTGAGGGAATCACTGTTTGTTTGCTGTTGGGATGAAACAGAAACGCAAGTGTGCGACTGATTGGACACGAACCAAACATGGACCTAAATGACTTCATGACATAAGTGTGAAAGATGGACACCGGGTCTACGTACAGCGATGCGATGCATTTTCCTCATATACATTTCTCAAAGTTCATAGTTGTCATTGACATAGCAGGGCAAATTTACTGTAGCAGTTCAGGCAGTTCAGTACGAGGCCCCACCCTGGATTTTAACCTGTGATTCTTCGCTTACAAGTCAGTTTCCTCACCACGCAGCTGTCCCTCGTCATTAAACGCAGCCAAAATAATTATAATCTAGCGCACATGGCGTACCGTACGTGAGAGACAGTCTCTTTAAAAAGCGGGATGAGGAAGGTGCCAGGAGAGGAACAAATGCTCCGGAGTGTTTCACGGTAATTACAGCTCTCCAGTGATTTGTGCCCGGCTCGCGCTGGCTGGGTTTATGAATGCTCGACTCAGCAGGACCGCTCCTGCATCTAAAGCCTTTTGTTGCATTACGTTTAAAGGGGAAAAAAAGAGCAGATGTCACCCATGGAAAATGAACAATTCATAAGATTGCAAGCACTGCACTGGCACAGCCGGCCTCATCTGAGCATGCCCAGACGGGGCCGGCAGTAGCGAGCAGAAGACGCTTTTAACGGTTTTCAGCGGGACTGGTACCGTTCCCAGTTTGGCTGTGCCAATCGATCGGCCATTGGCAATACTGTTTTGCTTACGGAACAGATGTTACTGGGCAGAATTCAAAGTAATTACTTAAGCTGCACAGCACTGTAGAAGGCCTTGCAGTTGACATATTTTTGCTCTCTCAAGTTACAGTTTACAATCTGTGGATTTAGCTGAGGCCTTTAGCCAAAAACAGAAGGTCCTCACAGAGAGTGTACATTTAACGTGGTTAGCAAGCCGCCATTAGAGCTGGGAGGTCACAGTCGCTTCAGTCCCGTTATCGAGATGTGCTCTGTAGGGCCTGCAACATGAAGAGACAGAAGGTTTACGTTAGATTTTCATTCCGGTTTTAATTGTTCCATGCATTTTGCTTTTCTCATGTGTTTTTTCCTCTGTGTGAAGCACTTATGGCAGCTTGTTGTGTCATAAGGTGCAATATAAGATTATTGTTATTAGTATTACTGAATATGCAGTGTAAAGGATTGGTATCATTATGGGCTGTTCTAAGTAGTACTAGTAGTACAGTTTGCAGCGTTGCCGTTGTTACCCAGCACTGGGCGTAGCGTTGCCGTTGTTACCCAGCACTGGGCGTAGCGTTGCCGTTGTTACCCAGTACAGGGCGTAGCGTTGCCGTTGTTACCCAGCACTGGGCGTAGCGTTGCCGTTGTTACCCAGTACAGGGCGTAGCGTTGCCGTTGTTACCCAGCTAATGCTGACGTTGTGTGCATTACAGTCCCTTTACGGCCCTCTCTGCGCGGCTGCGGCGCTAACGCTCGGAGGGCAGGGGGGCAGTGACGCGAGTAAAGACGCGCCGCGTTATCCGCTACGGTTTCGCCATCTTTTCCCGCGCGCCCCCACTCTCCAGCCCCCCATGACCTCCTGTTTTTGCCTCATTTCTGCAGCTGTGTTTACTGTACATCAGCTCCCTGGACCAGAAACAGACAAAAAATAACGCCAATTGGCCTCCTGCACGGTCCAGGTTAGGAACATAAAAAAAATAGCATTGCTATTTATTTGCTTCCAAACAAAGAATTAAAATTAGGGGGGGGAAATGAATGCATAAATAAAAATGCAATGGAATAATTGTACTAATATATGTATATAAAGGCAAATTATGGATTTTTATGTTGCCTGGTAGCATCATGTGGGAGTTTAATTGGGTGGCCATACCAAAGTAGCGCACACACACACACACACACACACACTCACTAAACGTCCACCTTTGTGACAGACTTCCCCCTGACAAATAAGAGCACGTGACATTTAGTGGAGCGCTTGTTTTACAGGCCGCTTATGTGAGTTTGGCCCCAGAGAGCATGAAACAGCCCTCCTGCAAGAGAGACACAGAGTACAGGAAGTTCAGACAGGAGGCCAGATCATACAGCCTGAAATCCCCACCACAGAGGGACTATGTTTTAATGCAACACCCCCTCATGCTGATAGAGAGAGATAGAGGGGGGAGACAGAGAGTAAGAGAGAAAAAGAGGGGTAAGAGAAATGGAGAGAGTGTCAGAGAAAAAGGGGGTAAGAGAAATGGAGAGAGTGTAAGAGAAAAAGAGGGGTAAGAGAGTGAGGTGGGGACGGTTTGGGGTGGGAGTCAGATGACTGGAAACAGAAAGGCCAGCACAAACCGGCGGTACCACGTGTGTGACACGCGTGCGGACTGGCCCCCAGACAGCCCGGAAACTGGAGCATGACCTCAAGAGAGGCAAACGGACATGTCATGGCCAAGGCCATGGCCGCAGCGGGTTTCCATCACATAATCCTTTCCTGCTTTGTTTGGTGAACTAATACAACATACTGTACCGCCCCCCCGGCCCTCGCTGTGAGTGACATGGCCGCAGATCGGAGGGCTTAAAGGCGGCACTCTTTTTGATCACACGGGGGCTGACGTGCCCTCGGTTTTTTTCCCTTTGCCAGATTGAGGAGGAGATTTGCAGAATGCAGCATCATTTTGCACTTCCTGCTTTCTTCTTCTCCAAAGTCAGTCTGTTTTTCTATGGATGTTTTTTTCTTCTTCACCTTTTCCATCGCGAATGCATCCTGTCACGGTTTCCCAAAGGTCACTGCTGAAGCGTGAATTTGGCAGGATTTAATTGTGGGGGAGATCTTTGATAGCCTCCCCCCTTTGGCTGATCCCCGCTGGGTAAATAGGCTTTAATGAGCTGTTACCGGTCTGCATTCTTCCCTCTGGAGCAGGTAAATCAAATGTTCCGGTGCAGTGACTGACAGTGGGACACTGTGCTGAAGGTGGTGCTGTCATTTGGATGGGGCACCAAACTTGGTCCTGACGGTTGTCATTAAAGATCCTTTGGTACTGATTGGAAGAGAAAGGGGGGCATTGATCTCAGTGCCCTTGTCTCTTCCTGCCCCTCCCCTGCCCTCATGTATTCTCTCTCTCTCTCTTTCTCTCTCTCTCTCTCTTCCCCTCTCTCCCTCTCTCCCTCTCTTCCTCTTTCTTTCTACACCAATTCCCCCTGGGGTTCCATTTAGTTCTCAGAAATTAGCTCTCAGTTTAACTTCCTGGGAAACTAAGTTAAATCTATAAAATGAATACTAGTGGTCTTCTGTCCTGCACTACTTCTCAGAATCACATTGCGGTTTACAGGCTGAGGCTGAAAGCAGCAATGATTCTGAGAGAGAAGCTTAATTCCGTAGTAATGTCAAGCTGAGCATGAAAGCATATGAAGTTACTTATTTAGCAATTTAACGTCTCTCACATTTACCCTTAAAAATGGCATATTATTACCATTACAAAGCAGGAAGTGAAAAATAAGGCTTTTCAGTCAACCCCATTTAAAGGCATACTATGCAGGATTTTCACCCTGAAAATGTTAGAAAACAACCATGCTCAGTCATTACTATGATGCACTAGCGATCTGTATCTGTGTTCACTTCTGCCCAGTCCTTGCTTGTCTGCCTGTATTTGTGACTATAATAAGTTATTGTTTACTCAGTGTAGCACCTAAACTTTTACTAAACTGCTAGGATTAAATGTAACTGAATGAACTAGTTGTCCACTTCAACCATAGCTAGTTTCTCTTTTTGCATACAATCACCACGTCTGTAACAGTGGAACTGCCCAGAAGGAGAAAAGTTCTATAGAAGTAGATCTGCAGGTGGTTTAATGAGGCTAAACATAAATGACCTATTATTAGGTATGTTTATACTGCAGAAGCTATTATGCATGGCAATGTTGAGTGCTGATGTGACGTGAGGGGGACATGTGAGTACAGGTTTAGATCTCGGGTGAGACAATCCTGTTGCATCCTTAAACAACCTACTTGTGTAAATATGAACTTCTGTAGTAAACTATATGAATAAAAAAATGACAAGACCTCAGCTGTGTCCTGGAGTGTGCAGTTGTTAATACTGTTTTTGACAGGGTGGAGGGGCGTATTTATGTCTTTAGAGTTCGCAGAGCAAATGTTGATTAACAGTATGACTTGCAAGGTTCCCAGCAGTGGTGAGTTCCCCTGTTTCCCAAGCACAGTTGCTGCAGTGCAGGTTTTCAGTAATGGCCCTTGTGGGTTTCTTTTGTTATTAGAGTTGATGATTCATGGATAACACAGGGTGTTTTTTTGTTTTACGGAAAGTGATATTTTTGAACACAACTCACCAGGACAGGGTTGAGTAGTGAAGTGGGGCAGTGGGGGGCACACTTACAGGAAAATGTTTTCGGGCACAACATAGTTGTAATAGTTCTAACATTTGTCTGGGGACAACTTCAAACAATCACGGGTACAAATCCCACACGATACAAAATGTTCAGTTACGACGCATCTACTGACGTAATTAGACCGCCCAACTAGAGAGAGAGCGCACTGAGGAGAGTGGGCAGGCCCACCAGTCAAGGTGGGCGGGGCCAAACAAGTGACATATGTTAGGGGATTTGTTCACCGCCAGGGGTGAGATAATGTGACTGCTCCTGATCAATGACTCATAATGAGAAACTCAGATTGTGTCATGTGTGAGTAATGCTGCCTTCCCCTTATGTGGGCTTGTTTGAAATTCGGCACTGTTCATTCACAAACCCCGCTTCTGAGCTTGGATCAGATTCAGCATTTTGTTCTTGACCTTTTGCCAGCGACGGAATGCAACTGAATGGGAGCGTTAAGCAATCGCCAAAATTAACTTGCTAATCTTTGTTTGTGGGGGAAAAAAGTAATACTGTTCGGAAGTCAAAGTTAAGCGCAAATGTTGACTGAATCCGAGCCAATGTTTCCAGAATTTTCTAACACAATTTCGTGCCTGATGGACCTCAGTGTTTGCCGCAGTACACCCACAACGCCAAAAATAGATAACGCTTCTGAGCGAAATAAACAAGCATTCACTTCACCTGAAAAGAGTTTTAAATATTCCGCTCACCGAAATTGAACGAAAATATTCAAATCATCGCAAGCAAGGAAGTGCCTACCCGCCGTACTGAATAAAATGCAGTTTATAATAACGGCCTTCAAAAATCCTCGCGTCCCTAAATGCAGATATGTCAGAAATGCGCGAAAATCACAGTGCTTGGCACGCGGCCGGGCTTGCTGTAGGTTTATTCCTCGCAGTATCACGGTCGTATTTCATCTTCCGTGTCACTGAATGTACAGCTGAACTAATTTACGCCTCGTTTTGTCTCTTGGCGTTTCTCCTGCAGGGGGACCGTTAGCGTGCCATCTGCACGGCTAACACACGCCGCGCTAACGGCGCCGCTCAGCTCGTCTCGTCAGGCTGCGGCGGGAATCATTTATAACGGCGCTGATGCGGTTTGCGTTCGCACACGAACGAAATGGCGAAGAGGGGAGAACTGCTCCCGGGGAACGGAGGGGTGCTGCGCTTACCTCAGAAAGGTTTACAAGTGTGGAACTGCACTGCCCACGATGGCCACACTGTCCGTCCTTATGTATGTCTGCTCGGCGAGTTCAAATGAAAACGAAGAGAGTGGTGTGTGTGTGTGTGCGTCTGTGTGTGTGTGTGTGCATAGTCAGGCGCAGTTGTCAATCTCTAGCTTTAACTCAGGGCAGTGGCAAATTCAGGGGTGCCCAGCTCAGTTTTGACAATTTAATGACTGGAGACTGAAGCACAGTTGTAAAAAGACGTTTAAGAGAAATGAATTAGCTGTGGGTACGAAGGTTTCATTCACCACTGCGATCAGATCAGCCTTTTTTTTCTTTCTTTCTTTTCCCTTTTTAATACCTTTGCATAAAGGCCATGGCGAACAGTCTGTCATGTCTGATATTGACCACATGTGCATTTATAGCAGCTCAAAAAAGCCTCTTTAGACAAATGATGCTGTCGGGACACTGAACTAGAAGGAAGAAGACATGGCATAGCTTAGTGTAGTGTGTGTCTTCTCATCTTAGTTTAACATAATCCAATGAGACATTACAAGCTTTTATCACTATACACTTTGCAATGGACCCTTGTCTAAACCCCCACAAAAGTACTGCTGCAAGACACCTTGGGAGGAAGCAGACTCAAGAGGGGGGGAGCCCATCCTCCTCTGGCCAGCGTAAGGTGCGGGGTTTAATGACCTGCATGGCCAATCAATCAATTTTAACATTAATAAATGAAAGGCAGCGAGAGGTGGCAGTTCTGGGGTGGCAGGGAGGTGACGATGGGGGAGGCCAGACCACAGCATTGTTGGGATCTGGGGAACGTGCCCTGCCTGCAGTTTGGGGAGGGGAAACAATTAGAGCAGTTATGGAAGCGTAATGGGCAGTAACATGGACACCGGTTGGGGATTACGCAACAGGTGACTCCACCAGGAGTTTTCTATAGCTGCATAACTGCATATAATAATATAAGAGATAAGATAAGATATACTTTATTGAATACGGCAGTTCACATTTAAAATGGTAGTTCCAGCCATATTTTGTGTCACAATATTTTGTTTTCATTACTACTAATAATATATTGTGATTACAATAACTGGGGTGAAATGTGTTCTTTCGGGAATCCAGATTTTAAATCTTTGGTGTGCTTGTCATCGTTTTAAAGCTGCATCATTTTTTATTTGTCCGAAATGATGATGAAGAGTGATATATACTCTTCAATCATGAGAGGTTGATGTGTGAATGTTTTTTTTTGGGGGGGCTGAACAATGAAAATAAATACAAATTTTATTTCTGTGCTGGAAACGCGAGGAGTTATTACCACTGTCAAGGCTGCTGTTCCAGGAAACCACGGACGCAGATTCGCGCGGGCAAGCGTGTCCTTTTCCACGTCTTCAGAAACATGACCTTAAAAAGGTCTCGCGTCTCCACGAAGGCCTTCATAATTTCAACGACGCGCGACAACTAATTTCTCGCCATCGTATTGGCTCGGTTTTAATTTGCGCTACTGAAAACGTAATCGTTCTGGAACGCGTAGCGATTGTTGTTTTTATTTGTGGCGCCTGCCACATGAGCGTTTTGAGTGGCTTGAGGCCCAGCGGTATCGTGGGCCCAGAGCTTTTAGCCACATTTCAGCGGCCATGTTTGGCCGCGGGCGTTTTTACTCAACGCCACAGCTCGTTCCCGTCAGCGAGCCATCCCTGACTTCCTGTGGATCTGTGGGTAACCCAGCTTAAAGAAAAGAGGTACGTGAAGAGGCAGGGAAAAAAGGGTCGATTTTAGCACCAGCGGAAATCTTCATTTGCCTTGTTTATGGGCTTTTGGGTTTCGTTGTCAACAAGCTTCTCAAGCAAGCGGTGTGACACCACCTTTTTTTCTTTTTTTTTTGTCCAAATATCTATTTGTGGAACTCTTCAGGAGGCTTTGTCTCACAGACTCAGGGCGCCCGTTTATATCATCAGTATCTTCCTGCAGTATTTTAGAAACACAAAAGACTGAGTGGCCACAGCTTTACCTTCTGAGTGCCAAAGATAAAATGGCAGCATATTATAATACAGCCTCCCCCCATTTATGCGTGACAAACCCCGCTGATACAAAGGCCTGGATCCGGTCTGCGTTCGTCTGAATGTTGCACTTCCAAAACAATTACATGAAAGTGTTGGGTTCATCTCTGCTTCTCAAACCCGGCTCGGGAAGTTAATTTTCGAGGCTGCTGACCTCGCCAAACAGCTATTGTGAAAATGAGCACGGGGCCGTGCGTTTAACAGTGATCCGGGACAAATGCTGATTGAAATGGGGCCGCGCTCTTCAAAGAACAGACAACAGAGAAACATAATGAATTCCCCCCTCCTGATTGAGAGAGAGAGAGAGGGAGAGAGAGGGACAGAAAGAGAGAGACGGAAAGAGAGTGAGAGAGAGAGAGACAGAAAAAGAGAGGGAGAGAGAAACAGAAAGAGGGAGAGAGAGACAGAAAAAGAGACAATGAGAGAGAGAGAGAGAGATGGCGTGTCGCCAGGGCGACGGGCAGGCGCACCCCGGATGGAGGCCAGGTGAATACTGGGCGCGGCGCGCTGTGCCGTGCGCTACGCTACTATAAACACGGCTCCCGCTATCCCAGCAGCCCTCCCTCGGGGGTCCTCGGTGTCTGCTCAGATATTCTGGGATCGTCTGCGCCCCACAAACGCCAGAGAGGCCTGGCTCAGAGCGCTGGCTCTGGGCACTTCCTCACTCTCACCGCCCTGCAGGGGGGCTTTTAGTCCTCTGCACCGAGAAACACATCCATTAAACATTTAAACCCCGCCCCTCACTTGAGGAAGCATCGGATGGCCCTTATGATGTATCGGCCGAGCAGCTGAGCATTATGGGATGGGAAGAAAGGAGGGGTGGGTAAAACGATGAAGTCCCCGGCTCAGAGGTGTTTTGACCGTCTCGTGAAGAGTATAGTGTAGTCTTAGGCTCAATCAAATGTTTTTTGTCAGCTTTCTTTAGCTTGTCTTCTTTGGCTGGGATTCAGTCAACATTTGTCCTTGAGTTTGAATGCAGGTAAAATGTTGGCACGGTATGGTTCATTTTGCTGATCACTGAACTTGGTAAACTGGGTTTTCAGTAAAAACAAATCAGCTGCTATAACACGTCTGTTAAATTGTGAGCCACAGTTTAGTATAAATAATGACTGAAGTCTTTTGTTATAAATCCATTTCGCAAAGAGTTGCACAATGGGTAACCAAATCAGACAAAATGAAGAACGTTCTGGTGTAACGTGGCCACTGAGAAACGTGACGGTCGGGGCAGAGTAAATCGGCTGTGTGATTGTAGTGAAGAGAACACCGGCGATGCGTTTCGCTGGTGTTTACCGGGGTCAGCGGATCGCGCATCACCGGCACCGCCGCAAATCGGCTCTCTCGCACCAGCGAGTTCTGCCTCCTCAAACGGAACGGGTGTTCAGCTGAGCACGGCAGGAGCTGCGGGGGGCCACAATCCCTCGCTTTTATTCGGTTTGAACTTTGCAGTGCGTCCTGGAGCCGCGTTTCAGTCCCCCCAACACAACGGTGTTTGAGTGAATTGTCTCCATCAGAAAGTCTGGTGTGATCACTTGTCTGCCCCATGTTATGTTCAATGTTCATACGGGCTCGCTGGTAAGAGCATCAGAATGACAGAATGAGTTAAAAGATGGGCTGCTCAGGTAAAACCCGCAAAAGCATTGTTCCACACCAAACCTGTCCAGCGTCCTATGTAAACATGTGGCGCCGCAGTGAGAAAAAAAGGCAGAATCTAGACGTCTAGAGGGGTGGAAATCTAGGTTGAGAGGTGTTTTGACCTAAAATGGACTAGGTTAGCTCAGGTTTAGCTCAGACATTACATTACATTACAGGCATTTAGCAGACGCTCTTATCCAGAGCGACTTACACAACTTTTTACATAGCACTTTACATTGTATCCATTTATACAGCTGGATAGATACTGAAGCAATGCAGGTTAAGTACCTTGCTCAAGGGTACAATGGCAGTGTCCTTACCCGGGAATCGAACCTGCGACCTTTCGGTTACAAGCGCAGTTCCTTATCCGCTGTGCTACACTCCGTCATCTAGGCGTTCAGGTGAAAAGCCGGCTACATTTGGTTGAGAAGTGAACGTTTTGGAGCCGACGAGCTAACCTGCTCCATTTATGTCAAAACATCTCTCAACCTAGATTTCCACCCCTCTAGACATCTAGATTTGGTGTTTTGCTCACTGCTACAGTCCACAGGGTCGCTAACTCTCAGGCCGCATGCGAGTCCCCCCCACGTGGGGATGCACACCTCCCCCACTGCGCCGCCCAACCCATGATGACGCAAATGGGTTTAGGCTATTGGCAATCCCCATTCCTTGTTCTCACTCTGTATTCCAGACCGCTTTACTGATAAATGAATTTTTAGTGTTTTTTGTGTGTTTGTGTGTGTGTCTGTATGCGTGTGCCTGTGTGTTTTTGTGTGTGTGTGTCTGTGTGTTTTTGTGTGTGTGTGTCTGTATGCGTGTGTCTGTGTGTTTTTGTGTGTGTGTGTCTGTATGCGTGTGTCTGTGTGTTTTTGTGTGTGTGTGTGTATAGGTGTGTGTGTGTGTGTGTTTTGTTTTCATTCTGATGCTGCAAGGCTAATTTACGCTCTGACAGATGATATGTTTTCAGTTTAGAGTTGCAGAAGTAGACTTGTCAGCCAGTGTCAGTCGCTTGCTTTGATTTGTTAAATTAGCTCTCATTTCCTTAAAGTCTGTCTGGTGGTTTTCCTTTTTTTCACCTGCCTGTACAAGCATGCAGACGACAGCTGTATTATACCGACTTGACTATTAAGGAATATCATGATGGTTATGCATATCATAATATTTATGAGTTATTTTTATATATCCCTCTTTCAAACAGTTGAAACTATGTAGATATTTTTTTTCAGTTCACACAGCATGTCATAGAAACCCGGTGACACGGGGAGCTTTAATATAAAGTTGAACCGTCAAAACAAACAAAAGCAACCGACACATTCTCTGGCCTCCACTTCAAATAATCGATATTTTAATAAGCTGGCTGTAAAGGCAATCTGGCCTGCATTGTGCTGACACTGTAGGCATATTGCTTTCCTCTCTGTGTGTTAAATCTCAGACGGCCGGTAGAGAGGGTAAGAACTGTAAAAGAGAGGGAAACTGCAGCTTCCAGGATTACACCTGTCTTATTTCCCTGAGGTCTCTAGGTCCTGTGCGTTTGTGCGGGCATGTATGTGTGTGTTTGTGTGTATGCGTGCATATATGTGAGTGTAGGTGTGTGCGTGTGCATGTGTGTGACTGTGGGTGTGGGTGTGTGTGAGAGTGCCTGAGTGTGTGTACGTGTGAGCGTGAGTGTGTGTGAGTGGGTGTCTGCGTGAGTGTGTGTCTGAGTGAGTTTGTGTGTGAGTGTGTGTCTGTGTGAGTTTGTGTGTATGTGTGCCTGCAAACATGTGTACAAGCATGTCAAGGTGTGGGTGTGTTAAAGTGCTTGTATGAGTATTTGTATGCATGTATGCATGTATGTGTGCGTATGAGACACTTGATTGCGGTCTACAGCACTGCAGGAACTCCACAGCCAATCAGAGCAGGAGCAGGCTGGCAGCTGAGCGACAGTAATCCTCAGGCTCTGACGGTCCTCCAGGTGCCTCTGGCTTGTTTAATGCCTGCAGATCTGCCAGGAATCTGCATAGAACAGCTCAGACACACTCTCACTCTCTCACTCTCTCACTCAGACCCCGCCACACTCTCTCTCTTTACAGGAGTCTGATATGCACTATTTCATACCCAGCAGTGCTGTTTTTATTGGGGCGAGTTGGGGATCAGATTTTCTCTCAGCCGTCTCAGCGGTGCAGAGGACGATATTTGTTCCAAAGCATCCACCCCCAGGCCTCTCCCAAAAAACTAAAGGCCTCCTCCTCATTGGCGGGAGTCCTGAAAACAGTAACCACGACAACACCGCAAACTGAGTTATTTCATAAAAGGATGTCGTAGATGGGCGCACTCATAAGGAGAAGGGAGGAGCAGGAGCAACTGCTAAAAAAAGCGATATTCTCCAAAGCGTGTAAGGGTCTCATACTTTTATATGGCGTCCTGTTTACTCTGTGTTCAGTGCCGCTTAGTGTGGTGGAGGAGAGGTTACATTAAACACACCAGTAAATCCAGGTTTAAAACATTTTTTGAGGTTGTTTATTCAAAAGCTTAACTGGTGAGTTTGAGTGCGACTGCGTGGTGAAGTGGTTTTAATTGGGCTTCTTATCAGGCTAGTTCCCACCCATTCCTGCTACCTGCGGATCTTTAAATAACTTCAACCAATCAATAAATGGGGGGACATATAACTAAATCGTCCAAAATTGTAACTAATAGAACTAATTTCTAACACTATAGTGTAATATAATACTATTATTATATACTATTATTTGGATCCTTTATACATCTTAAGCTCAACAATCAATGTAGTCGGTGATATTGTATGTTTGTTCACATGTGTATGACAATACAAGGACACTACTTACCCGAACAACTGTCACGTGCAGGCTAGTTGTAGGATATGCAGAATTTTAAAAACCGCAGTAATATGAATGGTACATATTAAGGCTAATGCTGCACAAAGCTGCCATTAGGCCTGGGACCACAGGCTCTCTGTAATGGGACAAGATTATGCAGGAGCACACCACGAGTCTCCCTCAACGCTGCGCTTCGTAGGGATGAGCGCATTATGCTATCAGCTGGGGGGGGGGGGGGCTGGCCTAAAGGGAAAGGTTTTGGATACATTCATTAAAGGCATTGATCCCTTGTGGTCGGGATGAAGAGTTTCGTTTTAAATGGTTCTTGTAAAATGCCAAGTGCCTCAACCTCTTTAAGGTATGGGTGACCGTGTCATGTGATTTAATTGTTGTGTGGACGATTGTGATTGGCCTACGCTTTGAGAATGAGAATGACTCTCAGCCGTGAGCGGTGTGTGATGTATATATAAATTAGTGTTGATTGAGGAGGACACTGAAAAAGGCTTTGTGCTGTGACTGAAATTAGTTAGCATTTGACATTGGATTATTTGAGTGCCTAATAAATAATAGGTGCAATGTGTGTAATCCACTTTTTTTAAACGTGTTTGTTGGATGTGCTACCTTGTGCTTTTTTTGAGTGCAACAAACTTTGAATTTTTTGGGGTAGCATTTCCCAGAATTTTTTGTTGAAGCGCAGTTTTCTTTAATAATTTATTGCATATTTAATTGTACATATTTTAAAAATGTATGCATACACTACAAAATGTCTGCTGTTAAAAAAACTAATAGTATTAACATACATAATTACATTCTAACAGTCTTTTTAATAGTTACAGTATATGGGTCCAAAAGAGACACTATGTACTCTGTTAGACTTAAAGGTATCGTTTACGTGATGGAATGTTTTATGTGATGTCAGTTTTACTGTATGTTTTCTGTTGGCCCAGAAAGTTTTTGTGTGCATGGGAGGATATTTTAGATAGGTGTTGAAGGTCTCTGATGAACAGCTGTCTGTACAGTGATGGGTGTCAGAACATTCAGGGGCTTGTCAATAGCAAGAAAATGTATGCAGTGATATTATGTCATGTGTGAGTCCGTCTAAAAAGCCAGTGGTGCCCGAAATATATTGCAACGTCGATGACGGTATTTATTTTAATTTTTTTGCACTGGGTTGCAAAAGGAACAGAGTATAGTGCAAAAGAAAATTGAGCCGTACACCACCAGCATGGATAGACTGCATCCTGTAATCCCATGATTGCGTAGTAATATGGTTAGTGTACATGATTTGTTGAACTGCATTCTGGTAAATGGAGTATCCCCACCACCTTTATTTCCTTGACTGTACTCCTATCATGTGCGTACTCTTGTTAAGTGCGATGACATCACAATAGAGCCCAGGACATTCCAAATATCAGGTGGCGAGTACATGAGTAGGCCTCACAGGCTCCAGGTCTGTTAGCTGTATCACTGCAGGGGGAATTAGCAGGAAGGAGGACAGATGATGACGGTCGGCCTGAGGATAACAAGCGAGAGGCCAGGAATGACTGGACGTGCATGGGGAGGCCTGTATTGACCACACGGTTTCCTGTGAAACACACCTGAGGCCTGTCGTAAGCCTCTGGGGACTGTTCACTGAAAACAGTTACTAGCGGTTTGCCTCGCAGTTACAATTTAAATCATGTATAATTAATCGCTGCTTGAAATGGGGACTTGTTGGAAAGCCGTAAAAGGGCAGTTCTCCATTTGTCTCATTGTTACAATTGTTTGACTTAGGACTCTCATTGAATGTGAGAAGTATATCTCCAACCCCCCCAGGAAAAGTATTTTTTAAATAAATAAGTCTCCAGTGGGAAGCACCTAGTTGGACGCACCACGCACACCTCAAGACAAGGACATGTTTTGCATTTATTCCTGCAGAACCAGCCATGGGGTTCGTTAAAGAACTGGCACAATTCTGTATTTCAGATCAGTCGGTGGCAGACCGTAATCAAGGAGGCATAAACAGGTACTCTACTGCCACTTGGTATGCTAATGCCTCCATCCACAAGTCTAGTGTGATATTAACATTCAGATACTGAAACACTGATTCCTTTTCATTCACTCTTAACCAATATGCAAACCTGTAAAAAAAAAAAAAATGCCTTGCATTCTTACTGTCATAAATGCACTGAAAGGATTTAACTGGACTTGATATAGCTTCTGGTTATTAGTGTAAATGTAACGTCTACACACGTACCCCCTAAAGCAAATAATATAAATAAATAAAGCTAAAGCTTTTAATGTCCTCCACGTACCTCTCCAAATGTGGTATTCGGACGTAATGTCATTTTCGCGAATGCAAATAAATAAATAAATAAATAAATGCGGCGACGCAATCTCAAACAATCCATTAGTGCCATCCCCTGTTTGTCGCTGCCGCTTTGGAGGCCCTGACGTGAAGGTCGTCCGGGGAGGGGGCGCGCCGCGGCTGAGAATCCTCAGGACGGGGTCGCCGGTGAATTTAAAGTGGCAGCGCGCGCTCCTCCGAGCGCCTCCGGGGGGTTCCGATATTCCGGGGAGCGGACGACCTTGTTTATCTGGCGCGAGGCCTCGCGGCGTCGGGGGCTGCCTTCGCACCGCCGCGCGGGGGGAGGAGACGCCGGCCGAGCCCAGACCCAGAACAACAGCGCGTACGGAAGGAAAAGAAGATCAGTGGCGGAGAAGGTGTCAGCCAGAGCGGGCTGCGCACGCGCGTGTTTTCATAGGACAGGCTTCCCGTCTCCTTAAAAGTAGGCCTGCGCTGCGGTCGGCGCAGTCGGCACTTAGCTCGGCCTCTGCGCGGGAGGCCCGTTCAGTCCAGCCGTGTTTAAACTGTGCGTTACAAGGCCGCCGGTTTGGTAGCAGACGCGGGGCTCTCAGTGGCCCGTTGGAGCCGAGCCCCGCAGGCAGCTCTGGACCGACGCGCCGGGGGGGGCGTGGTCCCGGTTAAAGGCCGGCAGAGCCACGGCATCGGCAGCCTTCATCCAAAGCCCTGTCCCAGCGTTCCGCCCGATCGGACGCCTGCCGCCTGGCTTACCTCACTGTATCTGAAGGGGGGGGCGGGGGGAGGGTTAGGGTAAAGTCACCCAATACCTTCCCAAGGACAGGGAGAAGGAGGAGGCAGGAGCTGGGCCGCTGGGGTGGGGTACGCCAGTCCTATATGTGTCCCTGTAGCGGCTGCGACCCTGCCCGCCGCGACCGAGGGGGCGGGAATCGATTGGAGCCGGGTTGGGGTGGGGGGAGGGGGGATGGCAGAGCTGCGGCTCGTTCAGCCGTGCGCCCCCCCTTTTTGCTGCTAATGTGATCCGACGCGGCGCTAATGCTGCTTTTTGCTGACGCTCCGGCGCGCAGGCTTAGCCTGAACCCCTCCTGCTCGCTCCGCTCACAGGGCAGGCTCCGCTGGCCGAGGGGAAACGGGCGAGGGGGTGAATAGCGAGGTGCTGCGGCCGCATTTTGGGACTGGCATCGCCGCTTCCAGGGACAGTTAAAAACCAACGATTCCCTCGTTTCCTCGTGTCGCTCCGTCGGGAGAAAATTGACCGTATTAGCGATTAAATTAAAGCAGTTTTATTATAAATGAGTTCATTTGCGGACTGCACGTCCTTCCTCCTGGAAGCCAGGAGGTAGTAACAGTAACATAATAAAATGTTATAGGTCGTGTTGACGAAAGCAGCTGCTGCATATAGCCCTATATTTTGAGCGGACCCTCTTAGGAGATGAAGCCTTTTTCTGGAAGGGTGGCAGGTGGGAGCAGTGTTACTGTCTGAGATGGTAAACCGTGGCGCTTCCTCAGGTTTCGCAGATCGCTGGCCTGAAAGACGCGCTCCGTGCTTTCCGCTGTCGTTACGTAACGTGCGGTAATGAGCCTGCGCCTCCCTCACGCGCGCCGCAGGGCTCCGCGGCCGGCCTCCATCGCCGCGGCTGGCCGCTCGCTAAACACCAGATGACTTCGTTCGCTGACTTCTGTGATAACATTTGTCGTTGGCCGCGGCAACTCGCAACTCATTTTTGTTAGTGGTGGTCTTAGTTCAGATTTCACCGTTGACGTAATTGAATCACTCCGAACTCTTTTGTGACCTATATATATGTGTACGTTCAAGTCTCAGGGGGCACCTAGAAGCATTCCAGCAGCAACATTCAGTTACCTAACGGCGACTGCATAGCATTATGATATCATTACTGTAATTTGGCACGCTTGTCTGACTCGAATCGGAAATTGACCATTTGTTTCCCAGGGTTTTACAGTATTTCATCATGGTATGGTACTTAGAAAGCACAGGGTGAAAGGGTTTAATTAAGACATAATTAACTTTTCTTATTACCAATGGCTGTACAGCCATTTGTGCTGCCTTTGCTTCAGCCTTGAGTTTTACCACTTCTGTGCATCAGTGCATATAAATGTATATCAGAATTTATGTAGGCAATTTTGTTGTTTTAAATGTGGACATATACTCCAGGGCTAACCCCCCCCCCCCCCTTTTTCAGATAGTATTTTTAAGCAGTTTTCATATCTTATAAACTACATATTTAAAGCACAGTTCCAGGCTAGAACGCTTACATTGTTAGTAAATGTATAGCGGCGATAGCAATGCCTTCCTGAGTTTATTTATGAACTCAAACTGAATTTATATCCATAGTCCAGTGGGGATCACGTGCGCTCTACGGGAGTACACACTGCTCTATCGGAGTGGATTTAGCGGCCAGCGTTTCCCCGTGTGGCACAGCGAGGCGATGGGACTGCCGGTGATCGCTAATGTGCGCTCCACGGTCGCTGGCCATGTCTTCACGGGATCTTAGTGGCGTGCCATCGTTAATTTGCTTCAGTAAGTTCTGCACTCATGGTTTGACAATGTCTTCTGCTCTATATATTTGTGATTACTGGAGTGAAGTAACATGCTTCGGCCAAACTGCAGGAAAAAGCGAAAATAACGGGAATAGAATGTGTCAGGATTGTTCCACATCCAATGTCCTTGTTTTTTTATTGTATTTTGTTATTTATTTTTACGCTTGCTTTGCAGAAGGTGGCTTACAAAGCATACATTTAAATGCACACACACTGACAAACACACTCACACTATCAATTTATTCAAGTGGATATTAATGAAGGAAACCAGAGTAAGAGCTCATAGTTTAAGGGTAGATCAGCAGTGCCCCACAGAGGATTCAAACCTGCAACCCTCTGGTTTTGTGCCCACTTTGCAACGCTGGATCCAGTAAATGTCAGTTTTTTATGTACTGTTGTTCCGGAGTTCCCACACATTTGAATCTGAAGCTCCCCTTAGGACCTCCATAAAATGGTTAAACACCTTTATCCTTCACAACATGCTGCAATGCAATGCCTATTTACACACTAATCACGGCAAGCATTCCACACATTCGTTAAGTATAATATTAACATGGTATGAATTGCAATTATCAGAATATTATTCTGGGTGTGTAAAACTTTTTTTTGTTAACAAGGTTTTTCTGAAATTCTGAGATGTACCATTTCTAAATATAGAATTATAAGTGAAATATTTCTAAAAGGGAAACGTCTTGTTCCACTTTGCTAGGGACCCCCTTGGACAGCTTCACGCACCCTGGACCCCAGTTGGAGATATATTGCTATCAAAATGCTTGCTTGTATGTTTGTCAAGTATTAAATGGACTATTGACTAATTTTATGGAGTTTAATCGATCCTTTGAGGGACAGGGGAGATGTACGAATAGGGTGCTTGTTAGCTAGGGTATTATTTCTTGTGAGCCAGGTTTTCGGGATGCAACCATTTTCAAGAACAAGGGCTTGTCTTTACACAGACATGCATATGTGTGTTTTGGCTACACTGCCCCTGTGTTAGTGCATTGTTTGTCTGAAACCAGTGACCGCTCCAACTTCAGCATTGATGCTTTTAGGTTGAAAGCCCCTTTTTGAGTGGCCCAACCGCAGACCCCCAGTGATTTGTTCCAAGTTCGTCTGGTTCGGGTTTGGTCTGGATCTCATTAATGTTTTTTACGCAGAAAAAAAGCCTAAATTCAGGGCAAAGAAGTACACTGCGTTATAAACGCAGATATTCCAAGGCCTTTTTAAAAGATCACAACGGGTGATGACCCAGACTTGAACCACAACAAAGTAATTATTGGTTTTCTTTGAGCCAGTCATTTTTCGGTGTCTGACGTGTTTATTGATCATGATATTTACACAGCGGTTGGTAGCATTGTGAGAAGGGAAAGTGTTTCGTTTGAAGGAAAATCTTCTTGACGTGAGTATATTAAAACAGAAATCGCTCCTAGGGTTTTTGAAATAGTATTAGCCTGTGTGGAAAAAAAGGTTTTGATCAGAAGGCCTAAACATTATTTGTAGTTTATTTCATCCTGCTAATCGCGCTATTTCATTGCAATTCTGTTAAGAGTGTCATTATGAATGTCATACATTTATTGTGTTATTATTGCTTATTGGCATATTATGGCAGAAATAGTTATTTTTATCAAAGCAAGTGAAATAGTGTAAAACGCAGATTTTGAAATTTCATGTGTTCCAAAGATGCAGCAATTCATGGGCTGCAGCATGACCACTGGCTTTCATGTTTATTTATTTGCTGATTTACTTATTTATCTTGCTGTGTGGTTTAAGTGCTTTTCAATGTATAGCAGCTGTCTTTGGGGGAGAGTATGAATAATGTGGCCGATAATGTCATTATCGGGGATGAGCAGGAAAATGAAAACCCTTCCCGGCCATGATTTGTATCACAAAGCTTTTAGAATGAAGACTTCCATTTGAACATGTCCGATGTGACTGAGCAGTTTTATTCCCCCTTTCAAAATTACCGAATGGCCCCCATTTCATTACATTCTTTCCATTAAAGCAGCAGCAGCTGCTGGATGTACAGTCGGGTACAGGCATCAATCTTCCCCTTCTCCTGTACGTTTGAGACTCGGCAGCCCAAGTACTATGGAAGACAATGCAGAGCAGAGGGGGAGGAGAACACGCGTGTGTGTGTGTGTGTGTGTGTGGTGTGTGCCTGTGTGCGTGTGCGTGTGTGTGTGTGTGTGGTGTGTGTGTGTGTGTGTGAGTGTGAGTGTGTGCTGTGTGGTGTGTGTGTGTGTGTGTGTGTGTGTGTGTGTGTGTGTGTGTGTGTGGTGTGGTGTGTGTGTGGTGTGGTGTGTGTGTGTGTGTGTGTGTGTGTGTGTGTGTGTGTGTGTGTGTGTGGTGTGTGTGTGTGGGGTGTGTGTGTGTGTGTGTGGTGTGTGTGTGTGTGGTGTGTGTGTGTGTGTGGTGTGTGGTGTGTGTGTGTGTGTGTGTGTGTGTGTGGTGTGTGTGTGGTGTGTGTGTGGTGTGGTGTGGTGTGTGTGTGTGTGTGGTGGTGTGTGTGTGTGTGTGTGGTGATGGTGTGTGTGTGTGTAGTGTGTGGTGATGGTGTGTGTGTGGTGTGTGTGTGTGGTGATGGTGTGTGTGTGTGTGGTGTGTGTGTGTGTGTGTGTGTGTGTGTGTGGTGGTGTGGTGTGTGTGTGTGTGTGTGTGGTGTGGTGTGTGTGTGTGTGTGGTGATGGTGTGTGTGTGTGTGTGTGTGTGGTGATGGTGTGTGTGTGTGTGTGTGTGGTGATGGTGTGTGTGTGGTGATGGTGTGGTGATGGTGTGTGTGTGTGTGTGGTGATGGTGTGTGTGTGTGTGTGTGTGTGGTGATGGTGTGTGTGTGTGGTGGTGTGTGGTGTGTGTGTGTGGTTTGTGTGTGGTGTGTGTGTGTGGGGTGTGTGTGTGTGTGTGTGTGTGTGGTGTGTGTGGTGTGCGTTGTGGTGTGGTGTGTGTGGTGTGTGTGTGCGTGGTGTTGCGTGTGTGTGTGTGTGTGTGTGGTGTGGTGTGTGTGTGGTGTGGTGTGGTGTGGAGGCCTCTCTGAAGGGGACTCAGATAAAGACACTGCTCTGGAAGCACGAGGGCTTCCTGCCCTGCAGGGCCCATCAGCACATGACAGGGAGCTCTGCGCTCGCTGATGGGCTGTTTGATGGTCTGAGATCTGTGTCTCTCCCCCTCTCCTCCCTCACTCTCTGTCTATCTCTATCGCTCAATGCCTCTACCCCTCATTCTCTCTTCCTTCTCTCTCCACCCCTCGCTCTCTCTACTACTCTCTGCATACATTATCTACTCAGCTGTACGTTCAGCAAGCTTTTTTTCACTCAGGAATGGGTGAAAAATGCTGTCCTGTTTTATTGCATGAGTCAAAAAGAGGGTCCTCTGTGCGTTGAGTTTGCACGTTCGTCTCGTGTTCTTGACGGTTTCCTCAGAGTACTTCAGTTTCTGGTACCTTGCACAGTCCAAAGAGACACAGGTTAGGTTGCGAGTGTGTGTGTGTGTGTGTGTGTGTGTGTGTGTGTGTTCACCCTTCGACCCTGAACTGGACATAAACCCTCAGCTGGGTTGTAATTGCTGGAAGTATGGAAACATGGTCACACTAATTTTAAAAATGTGATAAAAATGATAAAAAATTGAATTAATCTTTGCTTTTTGAGGGCTGTATTGTAATGTTCTACTTGACTTTTCCAAACATCTGAAGCGCATTTTCAGCATTATGCTCTGTCTGATAAAATGGGTTTTTTCACAAGTTTTCGACTGAATGACAATTCACACACTGTTGTCATGCTGCTCACACAAATACATGTGTAGCCTTACACGTAGCATCGCAAATCAGCTGGATGTTGATGGAGTGAGCTCCCTTATGGTTCACATAAAAGTATTCTCTGCTGGAGAGGATGGTTGCACTTGCATACAATCAATTACCTGAGAAACCTAGTCTCTAGCGTTTGGGTTACCCCCGCTGTGCACCGAGTGTAAGATAGAGCCCTCTCTCTTTCTCTCTCTGTCTCTCTCTCTCTTTGTGTTACACACACGCACACCCTCGCTCACCCACTTCCTCAGTCACCCCCATGTCTCAGATTCCGGCTCCGAGATTTGTGGAACAGCAACTTTTCAGGACTTCCAAAGGACAGGCTGTCTGTCCTCCATCTGCTCGCTATGCAACATCGTTCTTTTTTCATAAAGAACCTGGCCACCACTGTTACCGCTGCCACTCAACACAGCTCGACGGCCGTACAAGCAAGCACGGAACGTACCTGCCAGGGGTGTTAGCGGAGGTTAGTCTCCCAGGCTGTTAGCAAAGGTTAGCCTCCCGGGTTGTGAGTGGAGGTTAGCCTCCCGTACTGTGAGTGTAGGTTAGCCTCCCAGGCCATGAGTGGAGGTTAGCCTGCCGGGCTGTTAGCAAAGGTTAGCCTCCTTGGCTGTTAGTGGAGGTTAGCCTCCCAGGCTGTTAGCGGTGGTTAGCCTCCCGGGCTGTGAGTGTATGTTAGCCTCCCAGGCCGATAGTGGAGGTTAGTCTCGTGGGTTGTGAGTGTTGGTTAACCTCCCGTGATTACATTTGATTAAGTATAAAATGGCAACGGGGGAGTCTGGAGACATGCAGTGTAAACTTGCCTTTTATTGCCCCCCCCCGCTCCCCTCCCTCTCTAATGGCCCCTGCGTATCGATCTGTTTATTTGAGAACATGCCTGTCTAGGTCCCAGGGTGATCTTGCGAGGAAGGAGGGGGGCATAACCACCCCCTTTGAAACCCTGCTGTACTCTCGCTGTCTGCTGACGGTCGCTATTTTTCAGTCAATTATGAAGCTATTTTTCCACATCCTAACTGACTGAGGTCCCTTCTGAGATGGGCAGGTAATTTACATTATGAGCCCAGGTTCCTCCACAGAATACATGGATGGAGAGAGTGAGAGACAGAGAAGGGGGGGGGGGTTTCAATTAACGTATCGGCTGCAGTATCTACCGTTTGTTCCTCGTGCAAGCACAATGGCTCCCGCGGGTGTCGTTACAACCCATTTGTTAATGGGGAGCGCTTATTACTGTCAATGCCAGCTACCCCAGCGTTTTCATATTTGCATTAACTCACGAGCCAAAGTAAACCGCTTCGTCAGCGCTCTCTCCGTGACAGCGCAGGTTCAGTACGTTGTCCATCAGGGCCTTGAGGAAAAGGATCGTCTGTAGATTGCGTCGTGTCATGCTCTGTTTGCCATGAATCAGAGCTCAGCTGTGTGTCCCTTTGTGACTGGATATGTTATGCCTTTTTTAATAGCAAGGGTAGACACAATTTTGTGTAGTGTATAATTTGCTCCATATATTCCACAAAGTAATCTGGGCAAATGTTCTCAAGTAACTTCACAGGCCAGCTCTGGGTGAAGAGCTCTTCACACGTATTTGGAGACGTGTTGAATGTAGGCTGCATAACAAAGCATGACAGATGTTAATGTGTCTTCTTTTCCACTGGAAGTCATATTCGGTTAGGTCAAATTCTTAATTCAGGCTAACAAATGGGTGAAGAGCACTTCACACTTATTTGTAGACGTGTTGAATGTAGGCTGCATACCTAATAATGACAGATTTTAATGCATCCACTTTTCCACTGGAAGTCACATTCAGTTCCATCAAATCCTTAATTCAGGCCAGCAATACAGGCACCAACACAGGCGTACTATTTTGCAGAACATGTGATTAGTTTTGATTGCTCGTTAAGGGAAACGTTGGCCCACGTTTCATAAAATTGTCTCATTTGCAGTACCTTCTTCAATCTGTCTCTCACTCCCCCTTTCTGTTTTCCTTCTCTCCCTCTGTTTATCTTGCTCTTTCTCTCTTTTTTGCAATTAGTGTGTCTTGACGATGCCGTGCAGGCATTATTGCTGAGCCACCTTCCACTGTGACAGATATTGGTATATTTCAGTTAATTTATTACAGAATTATTTGCCACAATCCATCAGTTAATTTCCCATTGTCATCTTTTTTAAATTTTTTTTTTTTACATCATTTGCCATTTTTGCAAAGTTCACGAGTGACGGTCGTGGGAGCGCTGGTTTCCCCGCGGAGCGCAGCGATCGATGGCGTTCTCAGCGCCAGGGCTTACTGTACCAAACGCACGTGGAAGGGATCGATCGGGACCTCACTGCGCTGGCCCCGTCTCCGGCGCGGCCAGAGAGATTACACACAGATCCAGTCTCCAGCCTCTCAGTGTGCAGGTGAAAGGCCTGGCCCCTCCCCCCCCCCCCCTTCCCAAATCAAACGGCCGACGGAATGGAACAGCTCGTTTCCCTGGGTGCCGCCCCAGCGCGGTCAGAGCGGTCGCCTCTTCTCCCTCGCTAAAGCTAACAACAGCTCCGCCGCCGTGTAAAACATCCGCCTGCCTTTAACGGCTTTTTTTGGCTTACTCACGATGATAGTAAAAAAAAAAAAAATAAAAGCTTTTGACTTAAGGCGGATGTTTATACATTATTTTTTTTAGAATAACACCTGTTCTTTTCTTCTTTTGGGAGTTGTACTTCAAAGAGCAGTTTCAGTAGGAAATGCAATTGAATGTTTATCAAAGTCAGTCTTGTTGAGCTGTATGGGGGGGGGGGCAGAATGGGATCGCGGACTGCTGTGGTAGGGGGGGTGGTTTGGGGGGGTTGGCGGTGTTCTTGAAGGGTTATTTGATTTTTCCATTATATCAGAAAAATACAATAATTCCATTCTATATGAAAATGATGGGACTCAGCAGTCCGATCGAACAGGCCCGGCCCTATTAGGCCCCCCTATAGCGACGGATCTGTGTTGCATTATCATTAATGGCATAGCCAAGACTCCGACCCGTGACTGCTGTCTGCAGGGCATTGCAGCACCCAGTAAATGAGCAGTCGCATATGGGTAACGGCCGTCTCACAGCCGCTCACCATGGCCAGGACTGAAGCCCCCGTTTCCGTCGCCAGCGCGTCCCCTTCGTAATCCCCCCCGCCCTCCCCTCTTCCTCCCTCTGCCGCTCGGCTTCACCGCGGCGCCACCTGCTTCTCCGTCTCCGGGTTGGAGGCGTCCAGCCGGCCTGGTGCAGCGAGCGTTTCGGCTGCAGCGGGGGGGGTGGGGGTGGGGGGGCGGAGGGACGGGGCCGCTGACGGAGCAGCACGCCACGCGTCCGGGCGTTCCGCCAGTCGGCCCCGGGCATCCCGTAAAAACGTAGAGCGCATCGGCGTAACGCGCCGAATGATTCCGGCCCAGAGCTTTGCATCAGAGAGAGAACCAGTGTGGGGGGGGGGGAGAGACCCCAGACTTCTGTGCGTCCAGAATTAATTGGTGTGCCTGGCGGTATGTAGGCTGCTCCAGCCGGCCTTGCCAGAATCCTGTGGATTCGGCGCGGACTGAAGGCCCTCGGAGTGATGGGTTGGCGAGGCGGGTGTGGGACAAACCGCCAAGTCGCCCGTTCGGTGGAATCGTCTCTCCCAGCTTCTCTGGCTGTGCTGTCCGCAGCCTTACTCTACAGTCAGGAGCTCCAGTGATGCTCAGAATGTTCTGGAAAACAAGGCTGTCTGTGCTGTTTTTCAGTTTTTTTGCTTGTTTTTTTTTTTTGCTTGTTTTTTTTGCGAACATTATTCATTTCGATGGACGAGTGAAATTTTATCAGTTTGCATGATGTCGGGCATCTGAGGTGAAACGGGCTTGGACTGAAGTTGTTGCAGAAAACTCCTGGCCTCACTCTTTCCTGTGCGTTTGTAGGGAGGGAAAATAACTTGTGTTTGGATTCGCAATGATAAAATATCCATCAGAATGTGTCGCATTTGAAAAGCAAAACAGAAAAGCATCATGACCCTGACAGGACAAATATCCCTGTTTTTCAAACGCATTGACCAGCACTGGAGCTCCTCATGCACTGTCTGGGTCACATGATGTTTTTCTGTTTTGCTTTTTAAGCTTCAGTTCAGATCTCTTTGACCTCAGATGCCCAACATCATGCATATTTTTCTGCCTGTGCATCAAATAATTGGTGCGAATATGGAGAAAAAATGTTCATCTTCTCTTTCAAAAAGAAAAAGAAATTGCTCAAATGTTCTGTATATATATTTGTGTGTATATGTTGGTCTTTTTGTCTACAAAACTATATTTTATTAGAATCCAAAGACCTATTGCCTCTAAATCATGAAAAGCACAGAGAACAGTGGGAAAGGTGAGAAGCAGGCCAATCCACATGAGGTGGCCCGGCATCCTATTAAGTGAGTTTACAATAGCGTTTCCATTTTGTTGTTTACTGCCTGTACTACCCTGGGCACTGTTCATTATTTCAACTCACAGCAGTGCGGGTGCATAGGAATGGCAAATACGACTGGTCCACATTGCCAAACCCGCATCTATTACATCGCTCGGCTAAGAGCGCTACTGGCCGTACATTGAGACGGTGGGAGGATGGACTCATGAGTGCCTACTTGAATTGTGTAAGTGGCAACGGGAGCAAGAACTACAGTTTACATTCACACTAGAAGCAGGTAGCAAAAGCAGATATTAGTGCCGAATGGCATGTCAGTGTGTGTGTGTGTGTGTGTGTGTGTATGCATTTGTCTGCATATGTGCATGTGGCCTAAGTATGTGTAGCTGAGACCCGTAGTAGTACTTTCCCAGCAGACAACAGAGTGATAGGTAATGTGGTAGACCCAGCCAATAACCAAGGGGTGTAATCTTATTTGGAGGATGAAATTAGAAAAACCGTAGCCTTTTATAAAATAATTTCTGAAGCAAGCAAAATACTGCCGGTCCATGAAGTTCATCAGAAACAGCAACCTTGACGTTAGAACTGGTTGACAAGAAGCTGCACAAGTTGTTCCTTAGCAACACATTTAGGAATAAAGAGACTATTTCCATTTGTTTTCACGAAACCTTGCAGATCTCATTTCTAATGAATTCACTTGACTTCAGCTCCAGGTTGCAGAAAATGCTCTTGCGTCATCTCAGCTACGACCTTGTACATCTCTTGAGATTTCTTTTTACCAGTATTCAGTTTTAAATGTGAATACTGCTTTGAATGTGTATGTCCTTTGTCCTGATTATGGTACAAATGCAGTGGTATGTACATTCAGTATTTTTCAGATACAATAACTATTCAAGCTAAAACAAACAAAAATTAATTTTGAAGTGGCCTGCACCAAATTAAAAATTCATTTTGAAATAGCAGTTCGTGGGTTGGGCTGCTGGTCATAGGGTATGTTCATATGAAGATGTAAAGTGATCTGCTATTCCCACAAACTGGCCAGCCACTCCCACAAGACGGATCGAGTAGATTATAACGTGTTATTACCTGGTCTAGGTCAGACCCTAACAGGAACTAGGACAAGGGAAGTGAGTTTGGGAATGGGTAATGGGAACGATAACTGCAGACTGACGAGCAGCTCTGGTCCCTCTCTGCCTGTCCAAAGATAACTAACCTGGCTAGTCTCCTGAGGCCTTCCGGGTATGGAGCAGCTTTGAATGCTGAGCTTCGGGACGCTTAATCGGCAGGCCGGCACCAAGAGTCCGAACAGCCGTACACTCACCGGAGGTTTGAAATTCCACCCAGAGTTACCTTCAGAAATAATAAAGGAAAAATAACAAAGTTGTGTCCCGGTGGCAGGACTTGTAACCCAGCTGGGAACACTCTAACTGACCAGAGTCACTATACGGCAAGCAGAGCGGCAAAATGAGAGTCGAGGTTGAGTAGAACGAGTCAATGGTCAAACGCTAAATCCAGTCATCAAGGCAGCCGAAAGGACTGGACAAGAATCGGAATCAAGACAAGACAAGACAAGATCTGGTCAAACACGCCTCGCCAACAAAGTAATCACTATCCATAAGTACAGAGCACAAATTTGAAGAGCTAGTCTCTACTGGTGAATGGCAAATGGCGGACTTATGCAACCGAGTAACGGGAGACAGAAACGGCTAATTTAATGATGAACCAGAAGAATGAGCAGAGACACACAGCAGAGACCTCTATACCCGTGTTTCTCAACCCTGGTCCTGGGGATCCACTGCCCTGCATGTTTTAGATGTTTCCCTGCTCCAACACACCTGATTCAAATGAATGGGTCGTTATGAAGCTCTGCAGAAGCCTGATAACGACCCATTAATTTGAATCAGGTGTGTTGGAGCAGGGAGACGTCTAAAACATGCAGGGCAGTGGGTCCCCAGGACCAGGGTTGAGAAACACTGCTCTATACAGTTCATTGGCAGAGACAAATGTAAAGACAAAACATACAACAGAGGACATACCACATGCAATGTCGAATGACGTTAGCATTGTAATTATTACTCTGCACTCTAAATAATTGTTGTAATCATGAGCAGTATATCCCTTTTATGGGAGTTTTGAACAACATTACATCTTCATAAAAAAATGTTTTCTTCCCAATTGCTTGTGTAGTTTGCTGAAACTGTGATCTCCTATAAGACATGTTTTCACTATACGCTGCAAAAGTTTTAAACACCAGGCATTTTCTGGGAAATGAGGCCTTGGGGGATGGAAAATAATGGGTTTCTCGCCATCCTGTGTATAATTTAAGAAAACATTGATCTCCCCAGGAAAGCAAAGACAAATGCAGATAAGTGGGCTTTTGCTTATCTCTTCCCTCACTGGCTTTCCCAAATGACATCATTTGTGAGAGAGATTCACGGAATGAGGTCTCCATTGCCTGGAAATTCTTTCTAGCAATTTGTTTCCTGTCATTTAAAGATTGTGGGGAAACAGAACGAAAGATTTTACCGTGTTTAAAGTTAGCACGTTAGCTCTTTGCCTGTGCGCAGTGGGAATGATCGCCTCAGTCCATACCTCAGTTATACTCGCCATATATGGGGCGTGTAAATGCACACGGGAGCAAACGTGAGCGACAAGCACACCTGGATACTGCAGTGATGTTGCTGAAGGAAGCTGCAGGGTAACACAGGTGGGCGAGGGTGATGACACAGCGCCGATGAGTCCTTCCCACAAACAGTGAAACTTTCAGCGTTAAATTCGTTCCAGCTGTTGTTTTGTGATTCCTGGAGGTTTTGTAAAAAGGTTCTCTTCAAATTGAACCGCGTTTGGTTAATTAACGAAGCTCAGTGTTAACCGCGTTATCGACGGATTCTATTGTGAGCGTTGCAAATTGTATCGGAATTAGAACCCATTTTAAAAATGACCCTTGGCTATGAGGTGGCCAAGCTTTGCCGGACAGCAGTTGAACTAGCTGTTCTGATCCCCATTCCAACCACTCAAAAGGTTGCACATTATAGTATTCAGTTTACTGTAAGTGGGTTTTTGTTTCTAATATAGCAAGGATCCCAAGTTGAAATAATTGCTCACAGGAACCGCTCTATGTAATAATATATACAGAGAGATCTGTAATCAGTAATCACTATGAAAAAACTAGAAAACACGCTGATAATGTTTTGTTGTACAGATATGAATTTCCTGCGGTACTCTCATAGATAGCTGCAGTCTGTGTGGTTATGTCATCGTATTCAGAGTTCACAATGTATGTGTGTACTATATTACCCAATGTACATTAAACAATTTACCCTTCATTACTAAATTTTATTTGAATAACCTGCTCAATTAATTCTAAATGATAAACTGTTACAGATGTAAAAAGCTGCATTTCATGGTTTCGTTAGGCAGGGAAGGTTTCGTTTATGTGTCAAAGGGAATTTGCGACACATAAAAAGGACGACATCTTTCTCAGGCAATAAAAGGCCTGCCATTCTCTGAGGGCCGTACATTGCCTTTAAAATATTCTCCTTCTCAAAATGAAATTTCTTCATTCATTTACCTTTCAATCCAAATTTGACTTCACTCAGCCTTGTGTTCCCACGTCATCAGCACTTTTCTCTCCTCAGAGTTTAGGGACATTTAGAGGATTATGGGATATGCATCTGATAGCAATGTAAAAAAAAAAAGCATTTTCATATGCATTTAAAAAAACCAGCGCAAAACAAAATGAAAAGTAGAAAAAATAAATAAATAACAGTACCCGCGCCCCCTCTGAAAACACACATACGCGCACATTTGCGCGTCGAGAGTAACGGCAGCGCTGTGCGAGGGGGGCCTTCTCAACACACCAGCTGACAGCTTTTTCCTCCTCCATATGGTTAAAACCCGAGGAGGAGAAGCTAATGGAGGACGCCTGTCAGCACACATCACTGCCGGAGCGCTTGCTATGGTGGGATTCCGTATGACAGTGCCACTGGCTCCCAGCCTGGCGCTCACAGCCATCTGCACTCCGCACATACCCCCCTGCCCCCCGTCACACCGCCCCCACCCCCCTGTACGCGGCATCGGCCTCCGCGAGCGGGGGGGGCCGAGGAGGAGACTCGAGGCACAGCCGGATGCGGGTTCAAATCCTGGCCAGGGGTGGGGAGGTTGTGGGGAGGGGGGAGAAGGGGGGGAACGGTGACGCTTGGAGCCTTGAGCCTTAAGCCCAACCTGAACAGCTTTGCTAAATATCCAGCTGCACACAGTAAGTGGATGACGCACGAGCTCCTGGAAGTGCAAGGTGAAGTGTTCAGTGTTAAATCGACTCTGATCGAGTAACCGTCACTCTAAAAGAGTTATGAGCTTTCCTCCCCTGTTCTAATGGGAAGTGTCAAAACGATGAGTCGCGCGGCGAGCGACCGCGGCTGTGACAGGAAGTGGCGTCGGGACGTGACACCGGGCGCGCGAGCCGCCGTTTCGCCGCTCCCCTCCACTGCAGGGGCCCTGACCCCGATGGGTATCAGGGGGTCACCGGGTGGCATGCGGGGTCGCGCGCTGACAAAACGCATTTCGGGTTTTCAACGAGACGGGCGCGGCGGCCCATAATCGCCCCGCCAGTGCGCCGCTGACACCAGCGTGGGGGACTGCCGACAGCTGGGGCCCAGGAAAGAAACGGGAACGCTCCGGATTCTCACTGTTCCAACGCGCACGCCTCGCGCTCTGTACACGGGGCGCAGTTCCCTCTGACACACATTCTTTTGGTTTTGGGTTCCACTTGGAGCTCCTTAGGGATGTTTTCCTTCTGCTCAGCTTCAGCGGACTTTGTGGCAGAGCACAAGTGCTCAACGCCAGGCCAGTCAGTCATCTGCCGTTTGCTCCGTTCTTCTGTATCCTCATTGAATTAATTTATTTTCGCACAGTCGTACTACAGCACCCAAAGTATATTTGATATGGAAATACCGTTTACACAAAAACATTGTCCTGCGGTGCTGATGCCAGCACTAGACAAACGCCCACGTTTGGGTTCATTCCCGAAGCTCGGTGTTGATTGCATTATCAACGGATTCTATTTTAAGCGTCGCAAATTATATTAACCCCGATGATAATTAATATGACCCCCCCCCGAAGCAAATAGAAAAAAATAATTGAGGAGTGGGTAATAAAAGAGCCTGATTGGACATGACTCGAACACATCGGAGGTTTGTTAACTCCGCAGCGCGCCTCTCCCGGGCCGTCCGACGCGACGTCGAGCCGCGGTCGGAGTCTCGCGGCGAATCCGAACGCGGCCGCTCGCGAGCGGAAGTGACAGCCAAGCTGCATAAACATGTCAGCTCTCACAGAAGCGATGGGCGCGGTGGCGCTCAGGAGTCATTAGGCCATCTGCTTTTACGGGCGCATCAGCGCGCGCTCACACTGATCAGCTGACACAGCCTGCCTGTTAAAGCGCCGTCCCGGTTTTACCCGCAGCTTAGAAACTACAGAAACAACAACCTGATTACTGTTTTAATGCTTACTGCAGAATCTGCGCACTTGTTGAAATTGCGTGAAATGTACAGCGTGCTTTTAGGAACTTCTTGTTGTCCCTACAAAGGAAGGTCACGTTCTACTGGGTATTTTTACATGAATTGTTGACGGACAGTAACGACGCAGAAACACAGTTGGTGAATTGAATATTGTCCTTCGTAACAACGACCTAAAGTAAATAAACATGACGTTAAAAAATGGTCTAGATCATGTATTTTAACCAGACATGTACACCCTTATTTTAAATTTATCATAGCATTCTCATTTTACAAGAACAACGTGGGGAACAAAATAGGCCACATTGTCATGAAAAACAATTCTGTATAAATGTTAATACATCTCTATATAATATATATAATGTAAAATATAGTACCTTATGATGTATTAGACAATATTATTCACTCGAAAAATATTGAAAATCATTTGCTGCTTATACAAAATGCAGTGTTACTTAAACAGTACACTCTCATGCCTAATTGCGAGGTATTGTACTGAAGACTTTTTGATGGCCATGATTCCTCCTTTTTGAAGAATGTAATTTTTGCAGGGCACAATCAGCGTCTTACTGTTACAGCAAGAACTGCCGGTGGAATTACACTGAGATGGTGTATAATGTGTTTCTTCTCCATTAAAAATGTACCTTGTGTAGCATTAGCTGCATGCTGTGTGCCTGCAGGCGATTGCCTTGCTGTAGGGCCAATATCCACCTGCTGGTCCTTTTATGAAGCTGCGAACATGCTTTAAGGATTAGCATTTCATCTTTATTATATGAAAGGAGAGCGCACGACCTACCCTGGTTATACGCGCTCTGTACTTCTAACAGATGGGAGGCAGAGGGGACCGGACCACAGAGGGTGTCACAGTGGCCGTATGAGGGACTTGTAGATGGGTTAAGAGTTGGCTGCCCGACGTTTCACCCAGGATGACATTTTAAAATGCTCCTTTGCTTTCTTCACAGACATCCACGCTGTGACCAGCTGTAACCCTTTAAGGTGTAAGATGACATATGTCATCAGAGTGTTCTTATCTGAACATTCTAATACTGATGTAACAATCCTTGCTGGTAACAAAGCAATGGAGCTCTAGAACTCTTAGACTTTGAATTTTGAGAAGAAATATTCCAAACGAGCCTACCCTTCAAAGGGTTAATATTACAATTCTGCTCATAACAGAAGAATTATGCATATGCATCTGGCTAATTGTGCTTGGATACCCCTGGCTATGTGCAGAACAGAGGCCACTTTAGTTCCTTGTCCATTTACAACAAAAGTCATTTACATTTTATCATCATCGGACAATAGTTTCAATTCATAAATTGTTTAAAACGTAACTTGTCACGCCAGGGTTTGGTACATTGCAACACACTGACATTTTGCAAATATAGCCAAACTCAAGCTAATAAGATGGCAAAAAATCAGTAAGTTTGGAGCAGGTTTCTTGGGGGGAAGCACAATGAAACAAAGGTTACGGTACCTTGTTGTGTTCAATTAAAGGCGTGTTAATATTAATGCATTTCTGACATGGATCTATTCATTAACGGTGCTGCCCTTTCAAAGTGTCCTCAGCGATGCGGTCTCTGCTACGACACAGCAAGAGCCGCCCCAAGCTGGCGCTGAACGTGCCCTTTGTCTTTTGTCTGTTTGTCTTGTGCCTCTCTTGGTTGATAGCCTTCTGTTTCTCTGTTAAGCAGCGCACGCAGGCCGTGTTCTTCGTGACATTAACTTGCCGTTTGTGGTGTTTCGTTTTTGAGAATGCAAGACGGGTAGCAGCTGTCAGCCATAGACTGGCTATTATTGCGCTGCATCTTTCTGAGTGCAGCTGCTGTGTAACGACGTCCCCTTGTGAATTGGTTGGAGTATACATACAAAACAACCTGTGGCAACGAAATGATCTGTTAGGAAAATAAGTAATACAAGAAACCGTTCTTATTGGAATAGGTGCATTTTTACTTCACTTTCAAGTTTGCGCATGGGTGTGTTTATATGTGTATATATGTGTGTGTGTGTGTGTGTGTGTGTGTAGGCTTATATATATATATATATGATTCTACTAACAATATAAAATAATGTTAGTTTTTAGATTTGTATTGAATGTGTCTCATGTTTCAGATTAATAATCTAATATATTATGGTCAGCGCATTGAATCCAGAGAACATATCCGTATTAAAGTTCATTTATGTATTTATCCTTTATTTATCTATGAGGAAAAAGCCTGACTGAATAGCGTCTCTTTCATGAAGCGGGTCCTGACTGAGAGAGCAGCACACACTGATGAAAATGCACAGGAGTGTGTGAAATGACATGTTAAAACAGCGATGGTCCCTTTGACCTCAGTGTGGCTAATGAAATCAGCTTTAAAGAGAAGAGGATTCACAGTTACCTGCTTTACAACTCATATTCAATTTCACTGGAAAGTGTAATCAGACAACAGTTAACCCCTGCAGAATGAAGACAGGTCTATCTGGGGCATGTTTCCAGTAGTTAAACTGCGGTCTAAATTGATTTTAAGCTCTTGGGAGTTTCAGAAGATTGAGCACGTTAAAGTACTTCCTCGCGTAGATATTCTGTGTCTGTGGGGAAAGGCTAAATTTATGGAATTAGATTTTCAGCAGAAGTGGTCTGAGAGTAAATTATAGAAACACTTTTCGCTCTTCAGTACATCTGAGTTTATCAGGGTGGTAACACAGCAAAATGTCCCGTAATGTGTATAACCTACTTTCCCTTAATCAGAGAATCACTCTGAATTAAAAATCTGAGTAGATTTGAATGTGTCAGGTTCAGTGAGAAATAAGTTAAGTTCATCAGGCTTCCAGAAAACGATGTGTAGCGTTTGACTGGCCCCGTATGCGAGAACAAAATGACTTGCGGCTTAAATTGCGTTTAATGCATCTTGAATGTTGGTTTGTGCTCCGAGTGCAGGCTAACAGCTGCACTGTAAATTATTGAGATGAACCCTGGGCCAGACAGTGTGATGTCTTCTGAAATGGCTTAAAGGAGTGCAGTTTATTGCATCAAAATGATTGATTCAAGACGGTCTGAGGCTTTTAATCAGAGAAGTACATTTACTTATGCTTAGGGCAACTGTGTGCTCTGTGGCAGATTCATTTAAACATTCCAGCAAGAGTGACTGTTTCTGGGTGTGAGTTGCCGTGTGTGAATGTACGTGTTTGTTTATTTATTTGTTTGTGTGTGTGTGTGTGTGTGTGTGTGTGTGTGTGTGTGTGTGTGCATTTGCTTGTATCTGTGTGAGTGTGTGGCCGTTTGTATGTTCATGTGTATGTGTATTTGTGCTTAGGTAGTCCATAATAGTAATACCTCCTGGTTGCAGATATTGGGGTGGGTGGGTGAACAGAAGAGGGCTCAGGTACCTACTTAAGAGCTGAAAAATGATTTGTTGATTTATTTTTTGGTTGTTGGTTATCCACTAAAGTTCTGTTATATAAAGAACTGTCCTATACTCATGTGGTTAGACAGGCATGGCTCAAGTAGTCTGTGCTTTGCTGATGTAGTTATCTTCCCATGTTTAGCTGAAGTGGTACTGACATTGTCTGTCATTGCTGTGGTTCTATCTGGCCTAAATGTATCCATCAAAGATCCTCATGAATACCAATTCACTGACCCCTGTGGGGAATAGTCTTGCATTTTACAGTCAAACCATTTACTTATTTATAATTTACAGATATGATTAAATGCTTAGACTAACATCTCTTCTATCAGGCATTAGTCTTGTCCCTGCATAGACCCTTTTTTACTCATGTGGTCCTGTGAGTTTGCCCGCTGGTGGGACACACAGTGCAGTAGCAGCAGAGTTCCCCAGCGCTGCAGACATAGTCAGGCTTTGCCTTGAACCGCTCAGGCTGCAGCGGTCTATTTTTGGCAGCGCAGTGCTCGTGTCACGCTGCTGCCCGGTCACCCTCACCGCCAGCCTGCGCATCACCGGCGGATCACATGACGGCGGATTGATTGACACATTTTTCAGAGAGCAGACAGCTGATGACACCTCGCCAAACATGGCTGTCAGAGAAGCCGGTGTGAGATGAGAGGCAGGCAGAGAGTGAGGCCCAGGGGCACATTGATGCAGCCGGTTACATAGAATAAGCACTTCCTGTGGCACTGTGTGGCCTACAGGGTGTAAAATAGTCACTGGCTCTCCTGTAGTACCGTGTGGCCTGTAGGGTGTCAATACATTACTGTCTCTCCTGTAGTACACTGTGGCCTGTTGGTTGTAAAATGATTACTGGCTCTCCTGTAGTACAGTGTGGTCTGTAGCGTGTCAAACAGTTACTGCTCCTTCTGTAGTACAGTGTGGCCTGTCGGTTGTAAAATGATTATTGGCTCTCAGGTAATACAGTGTGGCCTGTAGGATGTAAAGTAGTCACTGGCTCACTTGTACTATTGGTGCTGTTGGATGGAAAACAGTCACTGGCTCACAGGTGAGTGCACACGCGTCAGCTGACAATGTGTGGGTGGCTCAAATAGCAATTCCAAATTTAGGACATATGTAAAAAAAAAAGGAAAGTAAGGAAGACTTACACAGGCCCTATCGTGGTCAAATCATCCTCATTCTTTTCAACATTAAATGATCCCTTCCCCGTGCTGTAGCAGGCATGATGATGTCACAGGCGGCCTTATTTGAGGAGCAGGCTGTCAGAGAGGGTTGGCAGAATCGCGCAGCGTGCTGGTAGAGTCAGGTGTTTTGCAGCTGATATCATGGGCAGTGAAATGGTGTTCTGAATGGCTAGCTGACTGCACGCAGGTGCTTTTCACAGGCAGGAAAGCAGCCGAAAACGTCTAATTGTTGTGTCACATTCAGGCACAGGCATTGTGATGGCAGCTCCACTGAAACGCTACGTCCTGAAGAAATGTGAATCACTCTGCATAATCTTGGTAGATCTCCAGGAACAGGGTTGGTTACCACTGGTCTAATTATAGCCATCACAACCTGTTTAATTTTATAGTTTGTTTTTTAATTTTTTTAAATTATATAAAAAAATCATTTTAGCTCATAAGCAAACCTATACCGACTCAGAAACTTTTAAACCCATACTCCCTGCTTAATAATGATGTAATCATGTTGAAATAGGCATAAAGTAAAATGTTTTAACAAGTTGAAATATTTTAACAGAATGTGTTAACCTTTTCCTTCAAGTTCACGTGTGTTCACGTACTTCTTCCGTGAATGTGGAAACTTGGCTGCAGTTTGCAGTTGTGCTATGCTGAAAAAGTGGGAGGTTTCAGTACGGGCCAGTTTGGCAAGACAAATATTGAATATTCGTATTGACCTCATTATTTCCATATTGGCCATCTCTAATTACTATGTCCTGCCGTTGTCAGTCATTCTCAGATCTGAAGCCAGGCATTTATCCTGGAAACCATGCCTGAGGCTGAATTTCCCACTTCTTCCTCTAATCAAACTATTAATTACTGACTTCCTCTTGAAAAACGCACGGTACTAGGTGATGCTGGATTCTGCGTCCCTGCACAAGCAGGGCATGATGGGAAGACACCCTGTTAATTGACGACATTAATGCTTCCGCATTTTTCTTCGCTACCTGTCCACAATAGCATATAGTTTTTATGCATACAGTACACGGTACGACGGTACTTTTTTTTACCTTATCAAGCAGGAAGTTGGGCAGCTTCCCATCTCCCGTGTGCCCAGTTCATCTATCTCTTTGTTCCAGTGCTTCCAGCAGCAGCAGGCTGAGCATCAGCGAGGGAGAGGGCCTTTATTCCCAATCGAGCCGCACGCCACGCCTCTGCCTTCACACCAGGCAGCGGTCCGCCGCTAGGCCGCCAGCGCCGCAAGAGTTGTGGCGTGTAAAAAAAAAAAAGGCAATATCTGGCATCTCTGGGAGGATGATGGCCTTTCCGTGTACGCGTTTGATGCAATTACGCCGACGCGGCTGCGCCCAGCCTGTTTTAATGCGGGCCACGGCCTTCCCTCCGTTTCCCAGCAAAGCGGAGCCGTTCCCTCTGAGCCCGGCCTGCATTTTTAATCAGCCCGCCGGCCGGGGAGCGCGGGCGTCAGCGCTCAGGCGTAACCGTGCCGTGCCCGCGCGCTCGCGCCTGCTCCTGTGTCCGCACTTCTGCTCCACGGGGCCCAGGGCCCCGAAAACACGCTTAAGAGGGCGTTCTCATGCCCACTGATAGTTTTACATTCGTATCTGTGCTTTTCGTTCCTCTGTGTCTGGAAATGAATCTGCACCCGCACCCGTAGAGGACGCACAGCGCCCCAAGGAGCATGACATCATTATTTTATCATTTTATTTGATTATATATTACCCCTTTCAAGTTTACAGATTTTTTATTCCGCTGTGAAGCACTTTCAGCTGCTCACTTCCTTGTCTGTCATATTTTCTATTAATAAAATATTTTATGCTGCAAGTAGTTTTCATGTACGGGTCTTTATGTCCCATAACATGGGGATATGATGGACTGGATTAAAATGCAAGCCTAACGCTGTAATCCACAAGTGCTTCATTATTTCAGTGCAAGCATGTTATTTAATCAGTTTGGGTGATCACCAAACTCAAAATTTAAGGACAAGCAAAGATTGAATCCAGGCCAGCAAAGCACATAACCTAAAAGCCTGACAGAGAGATGTGTTTTTTCAGTCCAAATTCTACCGCTACTTCACATTAAGGAAGCTGCACACAGTAAACCACGGCGTAGTTACTGGTACAGGCGGATCCAGGCGTGTGACAGATGAAGGTCTGTGACAGGCTGTGAGCTGGGGCCTAGTGAGTAAATGACAAGGTCATTAGTGCTAATGTATGGAGTGGAGAGGAAGGATGGCGAGAGGGCACAGTGAACAGGAAGGTCAAACCGAAAGAGGGAGCTTAGGAGAGCAAGGTTCCCAAAGGAGCTTGAGAAGAAAGGAGCGAGGAAGACCAGCCCACAGGAGGCCGTCAAAGCTCCCGCTCCACCAAGTATCTTCTGTCACAGAAAAACCCAGCAAGGAAGACCTCAAGCATATCAAAAACACGAATTATCCCAAAAATAAAACAGAGATGGCAAGTATAGTTCTGGGTTTTTCTATAACCTACTGGAGCTCCTCCCTACATGCTGTCAATCACCTGTAACAGCCAATCGCCTGCAGCAGCTCACACCTGCAGCAGCTGATTAAGCCACAAATCTACTGGACTGCGGAACAAAGGCACAATATGCTCATGTATGGCAATAATGACCCGTTTTACTTAGAATCGCTCCATATGATGTAACGATGCCATTGTGTCTTAAGATCACCTCATGGAGGTGTCACTAATGTGATGGATTACCATCACCCGCAGTTAACCTGGTGATCAGTAACACTGTGTTCCTTTTCAGCCTTTTAGGTTTCACCTGTCCGACTGACCTTCTATCCCGTCCCCTTATCAGACATGTTACCTTCGGCAGGAAATGATATTTTCATTAAAAACCGGAATTAACCTTTCAGTTTTATTACAAGAGATGTTCGTGCAACGCCATTAACCTTATTAGGTTCTCGCGCAGATGGATGTCACCATTCATACGGACTTTGCTTTAATTATTCCGGTATCACAAACCAATTAATCAGCGTTAAGCGAACCCCACGGACCGGCGAGGGCATCCGTCTCAAACGCCACTCCACACGACAGGGACAGCGTCCGGGTCGTTAGAACCAGAGAGCGGAAGGGAACGAACCAAGAACGGAGACGGAAATTAACAAATTTAAATTCACTTTTCAGTCCTTTATCTCGCCCATTACTTCGCCCCTCGCAGCCTCTGAAACCAAAAAGCCAACAGGGCGGAAAAGTGACCCTCGGGGAGATGGTCTGGCAGAGAACCGGCGGCGAGAGAGAGAGGCCCTGTGGCCTGCGTTTGATGGGCGTTACCAGAACTGAATGGCTTAACTACGCAGAGGGGCGGGTGGACGGGTGCGGGTGCGTGGGAACCCGCTCAGGTCACGCCCAGCAGCGAGTGGAGCGCCGCACTTCATCCCCACCAGCGAGTGGAGCGCCCCACTTCATCCCCACCAGCGAGTGGAGCGCCCCACTTCATCCCCACCAGCGAGTGGAGCGCCCCACTTCATCCCCACCGGCGTTTCCCCGAAAACTGGCAAATCCCGTGATCAAATAAGCGGGTGGAGCGTGAAGGACGAGAAACAGGATTACGGCGCACGCTGCAGATAAGAGCCGACCGCGGCGGTTTGGTATCTGAGGGCCTTAGTTTTGTTTGTTATAGCGGGGCCTCTCTCTTGTTTCTCCCTCCAGACTGTGTACAGCGTGCACTTATCTCACCGTAGACTCTGGTATGTTCCTGAAGGGCACTGCTTCAGCGTGCTGCGTTCCTCTGTGCTAAGCACGGAGGAGAGATTTATGACTTTTTTTACTGAAGAGATTTTTATTCTTTCACAGAGGTCTTTTTCTACAGTGCATCCCATGGAACAATAACGGTATGGTGAAATACAAAATCCAATATTTATTAGAGACATCAGCGGAGCGTATTTGAAAACCTTCCGTTTTTTCCATTTTGAGAAGCTGTAAAATCGCACTGTTAAGATATATCTTAAGAGCGGCGCATGTGTGAGTCCGATTACCCTGATGAAACATCAGTAATATTAATGAACATTTTGTTAATATTAATTCTACATTCTCCAGGTATTTCCGGAGTATCTTTGCATTTGTTTCAATGCCAGGGACGCGAGCGAATCATGTGAAGCACTAGTGTGCTTTGCCAAAAGCTCTATTTTCAGTGTCACGTGGTTCCAGCTGAAGCTCAGCGTTCAGCTGACCAGGACTGCAGCGGAGCGGTGCATTAGCATGAGCTGCGGGGCGCGTTGGCTGAGCCTGCTCTGGGCTGAGCCACAGTCATGTTCACATGGTTCTGCCTGGGTGGGTCCATTAAAACCCTGTGTCAGACCTGCGCTGTCATGGGATGCCAGATCAGCTCCAAAGGCCCATTCAAACTCATTCTTTTTCTGCTGTAGAGCAGGAGCCCAGAACTGGCAACAAAACTACACAAATTCAGAAATTTGTGTATTTTATCTTCTTCTTCCTTTTCCTCTTTTTTCCCTCCCCATCTGAACTGTACCCCCCCCCCTCCAGCTCACAGTGATTGGCTGTTTGCTGTGATCAGTGATGGCACTGCACTCCTTTCATTTCCCTGTCTATCTTTTGTTCTTGTGCTCCAAAGCACATGTTTTCAATATGCTGGAAACATTACACTGGTACCCAAAGAAGCGCTTGCTTTTCACAGGGTATGATGAATCTATAATTGATTATGAAGCACAGGGGGGTTTGAACAGCGCATTGATGTTTAGTTTGCCTTGCTGCATGGACTTTTTTCCGCTTTGCAGTCAGTCAAAGCAAACCTGGTCGTATGCTGAACTTTAGCAGGGAGTTCATTTCTGCCTTGCTCCAGTTCGTGTCTTGTTGTTGTTTAATGGTCTGTTTTAAGCTATTTTCATTTAATAGCACAGAAATAGTCTGTGGAGATCAGAAGGGCTAATAGCAAATTTGTACTTTGTGAGCTGATGGTACTTTGGCTGCAGCGCACTGTTTATTGCTTTGCCTTATTACGGTCGCATCCACTCGACGCATTTGAAGTTGTCCACTCTGTGCTGCGCATCGTCTGGGGCCTTCCTGTAATTCGCACTCTTGTACGCCCCGCAGTATTTGCTTTTGAATGCGGCTCTGTGGCTGCTGCTGCAGCTTTGTGTTTAAAAGCGCGTCTCGGTTATAGTTTGTGTAGCACGTCGATTTTAATTGAAATGCGGCAAACTTAGAATCCCCCGACCCTGTCCCATGACGGAAAGTGCATTTTTCTGCACCATGTAACCATTTTGCAAGTTCTACATGCATACATCCCCAGAACATACACGTGCGCACGCACACCCACGTGCGCGCAAACACTGCACACTGACAAGGGCCTCTGCGGTGCCTTCTGTCCCAGTGCGATGATGTAACGTCAGATAAAAGTATAATGAAACTGGAAGCGTCTCCGCGTGTAAAGTACACCTCTGGCACTGCCGTCGTTCAGAGTCGTGCTTACGGGGACGCGAGTTCTCTTGATTTCCACCGAGCTTTGAAGTGATAAAACGGTGGACGTGTGTCCTGGCTGACGTGCTTGCGTATGCACAGGCATGAAAGCCCCTGCAGTTTGTGTGCCATTTAAGGAGGCAGCCCTCATAACTGGGCTGATGTGTTGCATGTCACACGGGACGGCAGGGATTCGCCTAGTCGAGCAGCGCCATCGTCCATGTTTTCCTTGCTTAGGAGAAATGTTGCTTTCAGCTCCGTGTAGTTAAAGTGATCATGTATAATTTGAAGCAATTGCTTTTAACTCAAAATGTGAATATATGGTTATGGTAATTGCGTGTTTGATGTCAGCACAGCGAGATTTAAATGTGTTCTGCATTTAAAACATTAACCTTTCCGGCTAATTTAAAAATACATTTCCCACTCAGAGAGTTTATAAACAATTAGCGAATGTCAGAGAGAACAGGTTTACCTATTAAACCATCAGTACTAAACCCAGGCCGTCAGTGAACGCATGCTCTCACAGTGCCCTTACAGGAGCAGTAGTCCTAATAGGTAAAGCAATGTTAAGCACGTTAAGGTGAAAACTTCACAGCAGGCTGGAGCAGCCGATCCTGTGCTGCTCAGCGCCGCGGTGTTCCCCGCGGACTGTTCCGGAACCCTGACCGCGCCGGTGCCGACTGCGGCGCGAAGGCCACGGCGGACGGGTTTGGGTCCGCGGCTTCGTTCTCGTCTGGTCCCGCGAGAGCGCTTCCTCCGGTCCACAGCCGCCCCGCGGTCTCGTCTGCGCGAACCGCACGCCGACCGCTCCCTCGCGCGCGGCGGCCGCGCGTTTGGGCCGGCCGACCGGAGCGCGTGTTTCGGAGGAGACGCGCCCGTCTGCGCCCTCCCAGACTGACAGGGCGCGTCGCGCCAGCGGGGCGGCCCGAGGAAAACGAGGAGGAAAAGGCGGCGGGATCACGGTGGCTCCATTTCCTGTCTGCATCGTTGAAAATCAATGTCTTCGTTAATTGCCGCGCCTCTTATTTCTAACGGTAACGCCTGCAGTTGCCTGTGTTCAGCACCTGGAGTGGAGCCGAGTGGAGAATTGGAAATGTGGTTATCCATTAAGGCTGGCGGCTGTGGTGATTCTGTTTGCTGACCTTTCGGAACAGTAACCCGCTGCCCGCTGTGTACAACAAGCACGGCCGTCTTGTATTTGGCATCGATTTTGTTATTTTGTTTATTGTAAAAGCTGTGAATTTAGGCCTGCCTGCGTCAGCGAGCCATCCCCGGGTTCGAATGTCGTGTTAAATAAGAGCGGAAATGAGAGCTCGGTCACCTCCAAGAGGACTGTGGTCAGCCAGGCCCAGTCCCAGCAGGTACAGGGAATTGGGGGAGAGTATGGAGGGTTAGAGTGTAGTAGTATGCTGTAGGTGGAACATTACTGGTCCTGTACATGCGCACACACACACACGCACTAACACATACACACACACCCACACGCATGCACGCACCACACACCACCACCACATCACATTCTCACACACTAACACAGCACCTCTGCCCAAAGGAAAACAGCAGGCCCTCTGCCAACCGGACGTCCTATTGTGCTGACAGGAGCCCTCTGACTCGGCCAGATGGCTGCGACAGGATGTGCCCGGTCTTTGCTAAGTGACCCACCCAGACTGGCCTCTTCTCTCTCTCTCTCTGCTCTCTCTCTCTCTCTCTCCTCTCTCTCTCTCTCCTCTCTCCTCCTCTCTCTCTCTCTCTCTCTCCTCTCTCTCTCTCCTCTCTCTCTCTCTCCTCTCTCTCTCTCTCTCTCTCTCTCTCTCTCTCTCTCTCTCTCTCTCTCTCTCTCTCCCTCCTCTCCCCTCCTCTCTCCTCTCTCTCTCTCTCCTCTCTCTCAGCTGAGAGAGCCGCGCTTTTGTGGATTTGTGTAAGTCAGGGAAGTGCTGACTAGGGAGAAAAGGAGAGGTGGTCACAGCACACGTCAGTCCAGCTGCCTCAGACACGCCCTGCTGGAGATATGGTGGCCGGCTGATATGCACGGGTAGTGACCAGAAAGATGGAAAGACCAATATGAAGTCCCTTCATAGGCCATTGGACCACCCTATGCCAACAGTACGGCTCGCGTCCCCCGTGGTGTAGAATATAAACGTGTCTGCAGTTGTGCAAGCGGGATTCAGTTCAGTCAATTCAGTTTTATTTGCATTGCCCTTTTTACACAGTAAAATGTACAGTGTTAAATCAGCTCTTACAGAGTACGTATGTAAGAGCCCTAAGAGTTGAATTAATCCTGTGTACAGAGGTACTGCTACAAAGACGCTTTACAGAAAAATAGGAAACGGGAAAAATTAGGCAAGACCAAGCTGTTCCCTGTACTGTGGGAACCGAGCACCAAGGCCTGTGGGCTTCTTTAGGTGTGCGACACATACACTTGTCCATTTCATTTATCGACAATCAGGAAGATTCATCTGACCACGTCACTGTTCTCCACTGTTCAGTAGTCCACGGCCTGTGCTCTTTGCACATCTGCATGCACGCGTTGACATTTGTCAGCTAGGGTTTCCCGCTCCGACCAGTTCTCCAGGGACCAAACTTCCTGCCATTGCCCTCGGCTGAAATGTGCCGTCAATTGATTTAGACTCGCTCGCCAGTCTGACCTTTCACCTGGAACTACTGCAGGAGCTGCAGGAGTGGGGAGTTTGAGCTTCTGACCACAGTTTCACAGTGATGTGTCCCACGGAGCCAACCAGTTACTGCCACTTTGGGATGTATCTGAATATAACTAATATATATATTACGTAATGCTTTATCAAGCAAAAATGGCAATATATTGTTCATTCAATACATGGGCATGTATTGAAAATATATTTTGAGGGCCTCCTTATATTCAAATCCAGTGTACTGCAGTGTCCCTTCCAACATATGGCAGTATATTCTCATTGTGTAAGGGGTGTTTATGGAGCTGATGTGTAATTAGATTCCATTGAAGATCAGTGGAATGGGGTTCTGGCAGCCCTCTCCTCCACTCCTCCATTTTTCTTTGTTTTTCAATAAAAAGTAATTTCAGTGTTGAAGCGGTTGCTATTGGACTGCTGCGTATTCACAAGAAATAGACTTCTCTTGTCTCCATTATGGGTCTTATTAATGCCATAAAAATGCTCAGTTAATTGTATTATATTTACCATGCAGCACACACCCCTTCCAACACTGGTATCAGATCCCCACATCAGTAGTCAGAATGGTCGAACAGAGGGATGGAGGAATTGGATTGAATCAGAAATGGAGTCTTTGATTATTTTTTCTTGCTCAGTTTTCAGTTTTCCATCCAGCTGTCTGTTATTTTTATTTATTTTATTTCCTTTTTTTTGTATTTTTACAGGGACAGTGCGCATTAATCAACATTACTGTGGTGGTGCCTGTGCTAGCCAAACGGCTAAACTCTGGCACATTCGCAGTGTGTTACGGGCCCGTTAGCATGATGCTGATCGTTTAGCAGTCTGCTTCATCCTGAGGAATGACTCTTCACAGGAACAGTAAGCAGTGATAATAAAGATAATAAACCTTCTCCCAGTTAATAATAAGCACTATCGTCCTCATTATCGTTATGTTCGTCGCGCTCATAATCATGCTAATAAGAATGCGCTGGTACACAGTGGTAGTCATTGTGTAACTGAACTGATGTGGCGCTGAGGGTACTGTGGGTTTTCATGGTAAAGGGATGGCAGGGTGGTACTGTGGGTTTTCATGGTAAAGGGATGACAGGGTGGTACTCGAGACATAAACGCAGCGCGGGTTCCTCCTGCTCTCTCGTGAAGGGGGGGTGAGGGGGGTGGGGGGTTGCTCTCAGACCTGTTTTTGGACACCACTGCAGTGCCCACAGCCCCTCCCCCCCCCCCGGCTAGGACGGCCCTCTTTACAGTACATCTGCAAGGCAGGACGGCACAGGGCAGGACAGACTCCGCTGAGGTAAAAATAGCTTCCGCAGAGACGTGAGACAATGCAAGGAGCGTAAGAAAAGACTCGCAGGTTTGTGCACAGGTGCAATGGCGTGATAATAGGGTAATTCAGCTTTTGAAAATATGCAGTGACACATAATGAAAGTGCTGGAAGGAGACAATGCTTCATAATCGATGAGTCTGCAGCTGCGTCTGCCAAAGGTCCGTTCTCCGTTTGACCCCAAATCCATTCCCACGGTCTCTTCGTGCCCGACTTCAGAGTCTGCAGATGCAGATGCTGCCTTCGGGGCTGAGGGCTGCTCTGTTTTCATTGAAAGCTACCAGAGAAGATGCATATCGCCCAAAGAGAGTGACGCGCAACTTCTTGGCCCGCTTCCAGCACCTGGTGAATATAGTAGGAACAGCCCCATCTAGTGGCCACCGTAGGGTTCTGCAACAGCATTCAAACTGGGCGAGCGTCTGAATCGCTTCTTGAGCAACCTGCGAGAAAATATTAATTTGCAAAAAAAGAATTTAGCTTTTTGTTTCAATTGTAACATAAACATTTACAGACTTGTGGCAAACAGTGATTTGAGTGCTGGGTAGGAATCTCTGCCTCCTGCAGTGTGAAACAGATGCCGACGGTGGCATTTTGTAATCGCTGCTATGCAGCATCCCAGCATTATATAATATAGGCTAGTTTATATTCTTGAAAGGCTGTTAGTTCCTATCCCAGCCAAGGGCAGAATTTCTGTGTGCACTACTGTTTGCAAGTCCAATCTCTTTTGAAATCTTAGTCTGATAAAAAGCTGTCTTATCCTTGTCACGTTGATGTCACAATTACAAACTGTTTCTTTGTTCTTTTATATATATATTTTTTTTTGTATGTCGACGTGCATTTAATTGTGCTCATACATGCAGATGGTTTCCATGCCAACAAAGTTCAAAGTAACTCAAGTATTGATACAGAAAAGCCACAGAAATGAATACAGAATTCAATGGAAATTCCACCCAGACACTGCCTACAGTTTAGCCCTGACATTTTATGCTGCTTTATTGGCTTATGAATTGCCTTAGAGGAGTTTGCAAAGGGGGAGTTTTTTTTTTTTTTTTTTTTTTTTTGCAGAGAGGGGTGATGGATATTGGGGGTCAAGGCAAAGCTAGAAATAACGTAGCCGCACTGTAATTCATTTTGACAAAGAAAACTCATCACAGAAAACTTCCTATTCTGTGAGTCTTAGTCACTGGGTTGTGGGGGCCTGTACTTTCAGACAGTCTTCTCAGTCAGCTCTGCTGCCAGAATTTTGGTGTACAGCCCGACTCTTTCTGCCGCACATAAAAAAGGTGTGTAAATTGTTGCTGTAGCGCAAAACAACCTTGTATCTCTAAAAAAAAAAGCAATTTATCATTGACAAGAATGTATTTCCAATTCTGCTCCACTCTAGGTGCTGAATACAGGCAGATATACTGTCTTCAATGGACTAGCATATCAGAGCCGGTTCTAGGCGTAGGCTGCTACCATGTCATGTATGGGGTTCTACTCCTTCCAAAGGAATGTGTGCCCTATGTATGGGGTTCTACTCCTCCCATAGGAATGTGTGCCCTGTGTATGGGGTTCTACTCCTCCCATAGGAGTGTGTGCCCTGTGTATGGGGTTCTACTCCTCCCATAGGAATGTGTGCCCTGTGTATGGGGTTCTACGCCTCCCATAGGAATGTGTGCCCTGTGTATGGGGTTCTACTCCTCCCATAGGAGTGTGTGCCCTGTGTATGGGAATCTAATCCTCCTATAGGAGTGTGTGCCCTGTGTATGGGGTTCTACTCCTCCCATAGGAGTGTGTGCCCTGTGTATGGGGTTCTACTCCTCCCATAGGAGTGTGTGCCCTGTGTATGGGGTTCTACTCCTCCCATAGGAGTGTGTGCCCTGTGTATGGGGTTCTACTCCTCCCATAGGAGTGTGTGCCCTGTGTATGGGGTTCTACTCCTCCCATAGGAGTGTGTGCCCTGTGTATGGGGTTCTACTCCTCCCATAGGAGTGTGTGCCCTGTGTATGGGGTTCTACTCCTCCCATAGGAGTGTGTGCCCTGTGTATGGGGTTCTACTCCTCCCATAGGAGTGTGTGCCCTGTGTATGGGGTTCTACTCCTCCCATAGGAATGTGTGCCCTGTGTATGGGGTTCTACTCCTCCCATAGGAGTGTGTGCCCTGTGTATGGGGTTCTACTCCTCCCATAGGAGTGTGTGCCCTGTGTATGGGGTTCTACTCCTCCCATAGGAATGTGTGCCCTGTGTATGGGGTTCTAGACCAGTATATACGCTTGTGATTAATCTGGAGTGGAAAACAGCAGAGGGCTCCTATCCGGGAGGCTACAGGCTCAAATCCCCAAGCGGGGCTCTGCTGTTGCGTTTCACGGATGGATGTTGATGGAATCCAGGCCTTAACCCGAATTTATTTGGTAAATATCCAGCTGAACGAGCACATTTAATGAGTAAAAACGAACGTAAACCGGTTTAAAATCATTCCGAGCATGGGTATCTGCTCGGCAAATGCAATAATTTAGTGTTTAATAATGCATATTATGTATGGTGTAATATATGCAGAGTATAAAAGTTGCATACAAAGCAAGCCGGAATGTGCCGCGGAGCCTGTTTGTGGTGCCGAGCTCACGCTGTGCTGTGCGTAATGCCTCCAAACAGAAAGCACAGATGATGGGTGCTTGTTTGGGTGAAAGCGGACGGCGCGAGACAGCTGGGAAAAAAACGGACTTAATCCTGTTTGGCTGGCAGACGGTTGTCCCCCTGTATTGTAACTCTGAGAAATGGGATCTCTTGACACAGGGAAAGGGTGGTAGCATGTGTGGATATAAACGGTATCGATCCTGTTATCTAGAGAGGGGAGGAGAGCAGGAGCTGAGAGAAATGCCTCCCCTCTCCTCTCACTGTAGAATACCAGTGCTGAGTCCTCTCTTACTGTAGTGTGTCAGTGCTGAGTCTTCTCTCACTGTAGTGTGTCCGTGCTGAGTCTTCTCTCACTGTAGTGTGTCCGTGCTGAGTCTTCTTTCATTGTATAGCGTCACTGCTAAGCCTTCTCTCATTGTAGAGCATCAGTGCTGAGCCTTCTCTCACTGTAGAGTGTCAGTGCTGAGTCTTCTCTTACTGTAGTGTGTCAGTGCTGAGTCTTCTCTCACTGTAGAGTGTCAGTGCTGAGTCTTCTCTTACTGTTGTGTTAGTGCTGAGTCTTCTCTCACTGTAGGGCATCAGTGCTGAGCCTTCTCTCACTGTAGAGTGTCAGTGCTGAGTCTTTTCTCACTGTAGAGTGTCAGTGCTGAGTCTTCTCTCTCTGTAGTGTGTCAGTTCTGAGTCTTCTCTTACTGTTGTGTCAGTGCTGAGTCTTTTCTCACTGTTGAGTGTCAGTGCTGAGTCTTTTCTCACTGTAGAGTGTCAGTGCTGAGTCTTCTCCCTCTGTATTGTGTCAGTGCTGAGTCTCCTCTCACTGTAGTGTCAGTGCTGAGTCTTCTCTCACTGTAAAGTGTCAGTGCTGAGTCTCTCCTCTCACTGTAGAATACCAGTGCTGAGTCATTTCTTACTTTAGAGTGTCAGTGCTGAGTCTTCTCTCACTGTAGTGTCAGTGCTGAGTCTCTCCTCTCACTGTAGAATACCAGTGCTGAGTCATTTCTTACTTTAGAGTGACAGTGCTGAGTCTCCTCTCACTGTAGTGTCAGTGCTGAGTCTTCTCTCACTGTAGTGTCAGTGCTGAGTCTCTGCTCTCACTGTAGAATACCAGTGCTGAGTCTTTTCTTACTTTAGAGTGTCAGTGCTGAGTCTACTCTCACTGTAGTTTCAGTGCTGACTCTTGTCTCACTGTTGAGTGTCAGTGCTGGGTCTCTCCTCTCACTGCAGTGTCAGTACTCAGTCTCGCGTGTGTGGTATTTAATCAATCCCCATTCCTTTTATTCCTCCCTGCACATTTTGTTCTTGTCTAACATTTAATGCCTTAAAGATTTGAGCTGACAGTATAGTGGCCTTTTTATGGTTTTGAATGAAAAGGTATCTCTTTGAAATAATTTTTCAAAAGTCACGATGCAAAAAATGTGCCTAGAGCCAAAAGGTAAAGAGACTCCCTGGGCTCTGCATATTGTAATGCGTGCTATGCATGGATGTATGTAGAAACTAGGCCAGCTAATGTCTGATAACTTATTTTACACCGTCAATTATGAATTGTGTTGATAGGCTATGTTCCCCAATCTTAGCCTTAATGCAGGTGTATTTGTGTGTGTGTGTGTGTGTGTGTGTATGTCTATGCATGCTTGTGTGTCTGTGAGTGTCTGTGTGTGTGTGTTTTGTCTTCCAGACATTTTTGCAAAACCTAGTAAACACATATTCATAAATCATTTATAAGTCATATTTCAAAAAAGAAAACGCAGGGGTTGGGTCACGGCTGAAACCGCACGGGCTGAGCCCAGAATCCAGAGCAGTGTTTAATTCTCGATGAACCGCAGGCTCAGGACAAACAAAATGTCACTGTGATTTGCCTTCCCCAGTGCCTTTCAAATCAAACAAATGAAACCCTTCCTGCTTACCCATTTGTTTCAGCTGGCAAACAGAGTGGATTTGAACTGAGAAATCTCTACTTGGATCATGCCTTGGCTCTCTGTCTTGGTTCTGTTTATGGAAAAAATAAAAATTTTGAAAGGTACTTTGCTTCAGTACAGATTAAGGTAGTGTTTAAATTTACAAAGACTGATATTTATAGTGATTTCTTGACTGATCTACATAAATAAATAAATACATTTTATCCCCTGAACAGAGGCGATTAGGTTATCTATGCTTAGTGATTCTGGATATGGTTCTGAGGTTGGTTGCCAGATCTGAAATCAGTGTCTCGTTGGCTACAGTGTTTTTCAGGATTCCTGGTTTGATGATTTCTGGTGACTTTACTACTCACCGAAACAGTAGCGTACAGTAAATGGAAAGTGAACCATACTGTTAAAAATTATCACAAACTCATCCAGACAAGTGTATACAAGTAGGCTATGTCTTTCAATTTTTGTTCTCTGCTTCTAGTACAATACATAAACTGGCAAGCTGTCTCACAAATTGACAGCGCTGTGGGGGAAAAAATTCATTCCTGATCTCAGTGAAAAGTCTGAATTTCAAACTATTCCACCTTGTTTTGTAGGCAAAACTCAACCTGAAATATTTTCTTTAATCTGCTTTCATCCATTTTTTTTAAAAGTAAAAATCTGTTTCCCTTATTATTCTTTTGCTAAGCCAGAAAAGTATCTTCAGTTTTTATTGTCATTTTAATTAGATACCTTAGAAAACAATTTAGTTGCCCTTGTTTTTACTGTTTTAAGTAGCCTATGACATCTGATGTTACTGTAAACACATAAATGTAATATTTTTGTGATGCATTTTCAAGTAGTTTTGTGCACCTTACATTTTTATATTTATATTTGAATACTGTATTTGTCAAATAAAATAATCTAGACACAGTCTGTCATAATTCCAGCTAAGGACCATCCAAAAGGGTATAGCTGTGCCCCTTCTGGGATTTAAACATGCAGCCTCTCCATTGCTAGTTCATAGCCAGCAGCCATACCACCATGCACTCTGCTCCTACTGAATAGCTGAAGCTGAGCAAGTGTGGGCTTGGTTAGTACTTGGATGGGGGACCTCCTGCTGCTGTAAATGGTGTTGGTGGGCCTGCAGGGGGCAATCTTCCCTCTGTTTGAATAAACCCCAATGCCCCAGTGCTGTGAGGGGGACACTGTGATGTAGGAGATGCTGTCTTTCAGAGGTGCCGTTAAAACGAGGTCCTGACTCACTGTGGTCATTAAAAACCCCATGACACCTATTGCAAAGAGTAGGGGGTTCCTGTTTCCTGGCTAAATTCACAACCTAGCTCTCTAATTGGCTAAGAATTGTTCCCTCCCACTCCACCTCAGCTCATGTGTGGAGTGGGAGGGAACTATTGTTAGCCAATTAGAGTGCTTTCTGGGTGCAAAATGGCTGCCATGCATCTCCCAGGTGTGTGCTACACTTTGGTGGTGGTTGAGGTGAGTTCCCCCACATCACTGTAAAGCACCTTGACCGTTTGTAAAAATGCTTTATAAATGCAATGCGTCATTCATCCGTTCATGATGCTGTGCCACATTGTATTCCTCCTCGGTGCAATTATTTGGCACATCTGTACTGTGACGTTGTGCGTCAGCGAGGATCCACGTCTCGTCTCATTCTTTGCGTGCGCACGTGTGGGTGTGCGCGCACGCGTTCCGTTTGTTTGCATGCATGCGTGCCTGCGCGTGTGGCCGTGCGTGAGCGTGCGGTATCTCTCCCTCTGTGAGGACCTCGCGTGTCTTTGGCACAGAGCCCCGGGTCACAGCCGAATGAGGACGTCAGGAGCCGAGGGAGACGCGCGCTGCTGCTGGAGACCGCGGGTCCTCTAGCCGACGCTCACAAGCCCTCTGCTTCGGCGCAGGGCGTCGCCCGCTGCTGGTTTAGTGCCCTTTCATGGCGAAGATCTGCTCCGAGTAGCTCAACAGGCCCCAGTGCTTTCAGAGCATCACAGCGCTCCGGCTCTCTTCTCATCTAACCACAGCAAGAGTGAGGAGAGAAAAAGAGAGAGCGATAGATGGCATATCTGGGAATTTGAGACTTGCCCAATTCGCCCCAGTGTTTGAATATGGCATTTTCCATTTTTCTTTTTTTTTTCATTTTCCGAGCAGTGTGTCAGAATAGAAGGATCTTACTTTTTCAGAAAATCTTTTTTTGTTTAAATCATTCTACTGTCAGGCTTAACAGGCAAGGCTTTGCTTAGTTTTTCTTACTAAGAACAGCCAACACTATTTAGGCGTGGGTTTCAGTTGAACTTTGAGGGAGGCTAATGACTCATACCGCGTGTGTCATTAGACTAATTGAGGGGGACAGTTAATTCATATGAAAATACCGGGGATGACATGTCTCCTTATCTCCCCCCTAAACCTACACATATGCTGCAATACCTGCATTCACATTAAAAACACAAAGGATGGTAGTCAGTGATGGATGACGTTTCGTGACCTGCGCAGCCCAGGGAACTCACGTAACAGTTCCCGAGCTTTCTCTTGGATCAATTTCAAAAGTTAAACCGTTTTTCTTAAAAATGAAAGGGGTCACTCAGCTATTACACGCCTGGGGCTTTGTTGTATCAGATACGAACTGTTATAGAGACCGCCAGACGCACTGTAGCCTATCGTGCATCTATTCGAATCAAAAGGGGCCCCCCTCCCTGGCGTGATTAAATTGGCCATTGAAAAGTTGTCTGGGGAATTAAATTAAAGCCATGTTAACAAATATTGCTTCAGACAGTTTTTTTATGGGTTCTGTTTCTGCTGCCTGCTCAGCAGCAAATCCAAGGCTGCCCTGAAGAGAGATAAGCCTCAGAGAAAGGCCCCATGTAAATCCTGTCCCCCCGTTGCTATTTCATGCCAATTTGGTGCGATTCCGCGCGTGGCCTGAAATAGCACTGCGATAAGAGATGCTGCATTATTAACACGCTCCCGCTCATCAGCACGGGCAGGTCTAATGGCTGCTGGGCGGGTGGGGTGCTGGGGGTGTGGGGGGGCGTAGGGGGGTGTCTGTACTGACCGATACTCACCAGTGCACAGTAATTTAATCCTAGAAACCTTCCCGAGGGGTGGGGTGGGGATAGGGGGGACGGCTGTAAACCTGTGCACTCCGGCTCTGAAGCTAAAGCACTGGCCAGCAGATAAAGGTTGTCCCGCGAAGATACCGCATTAGGACAGAGGACAGAGCGGGAAATAAACAGCAGCTCTGTTCTTTGAGACTCTGCTGGACCCCAACACAGTAGTACTCCTTAATAAAGTATCATGCAGTGTAGCCTCTGTAGTTCTGTTCCTGAAGTGTTCTGCGGACAGTAGGCACTGACACATCCACACCTGCCTCTTGAAGATGGTGTCTAATCTGTTGGAGGCAATCAAAAGCCTAGAATCAAGACTAGATACTGAAAATTCTCTAATACCTTATACCTGAACACACCTTACTAATCAGAAACGCCTGTAAAGTAATTTGTCCCAAACAGTATTGTGCCATGAAATGATATAAAAGGCTATGTATAAAAAGTGCTGTATAATAATAATAAAAATGCCATTTAATGCATAATGTGCACTTCAACCACATGTGACTTGTTTGAACTCAAATCTAAAATGATGGGGTACAGAGCCAAATCAAGAAAAAAAAAGTATTTGTCTCAAACATTATGGAGCTCACTGTATCTGCCTATCTGTCTATCTTTATACTTTAGACATGCAGACCGCTCAAGCTATAACTGAGAACGATAAGATACATAACTTGTAGTATGGCAGGCGGTAGACATAGCACAGTCTGTCCTATGTAAATACAGCAGCCGCTACTTGCCCAAGGCATGCATGCTCTACTGTACTGCAGTAGGAGAGAGAGATGGAGAGAGGAGGGAGGGTGAGGGGGGTGGGGGGGACTTATCCTCAGGCACGCTGATCATTGGCCCAAATCTTATCCGACAAACCTATTCCAAGCAGCTTTCCCACACAGAAAGGTAATACCTTAAAATGTAAAACTCGAAACATTCCAAGGACGCATATAATGAAAATGCGTTTGAAATGCACGACAAGCTATTAATCACAGATGCATCAGCTTATGTGCTTAATTCTATGGATAAATCACGTTGTGATATATACAAACACATTGCATTGCACGCTAACACGCGCACAAGCATGTCCGTGTGTGTGCTCGTGTGCATCATACAGTATTATGCGTGACAGTGGCTGTGATTGATATATATTGTAATATTTGGCGCTTGCTTGCTCAGAAGCATGCGTGAGGTCGATCTACGCTCAGAAAAAGCAATGTATCACTGTCATGACACCTCTCTGTTTTATTTTGCATGCTTTAAACCAATGACAGTCCAGCACAGCGGTAAATAGTCCATTAATTGCTACAGCTGCATGTACCTCTCCACTGTACACGCCGTAGTGGCTCGGGACAGAGCTTGTACTGCGGTGAAATGCTGACACGCACGAATCTGAGAAAAAAAACAACAACGACGAGGTGAGTGAGTCACTCGGCGTATTGGTCGCGAGCGTGCCTCTGTTGAGACCCCTGTTCAGTCAATTATGCGAATTTGCAGGTCTGCAGTTTTTATTTTTCTTAAAAACAGCGGGCTTTTAAATCACGTTTTCTCGGAGGTGGGGTGTGGCGTCCGGCCGGTGAGAAGCGCTCTCGTTCGCGGGCGCGCAGTCACAGTAACTCACCGCCTCGTTTCTGGGGCGCGGAAGTGCTGCTCTTGCTGTTTCGGAAGAAAAGTCTCGACTTCGCTAGCAGGCGGCCGATTACTCACGAATCCCTCCTTGGCCGTGCTCGCGGGCGTTTCGCCAGCGGGAGAGCAGGATACAGTGAGCGCGGGCGAACGCCCCGGAGCGTGCGCTGATGTAACTCCCGTCTCGCTGTGCCTGGGCCGTCAGTGACGTGCTGCAGCTGAGCGCGGACTCGCTGAGTTAAGATGGCGGTGACGTCATCGTCAAACACGAGACATCCGTGTGCGGCTTTGAGCGTACGCAGGTTTGCCTGTTTTTTTTTAGGGCTCCAAGCAGCGAAGCTACAGGAACCCTATTGTTTTTGTTCTGTTTATTATTATTATTATTATTATTATTAGGGATCCAAGCAGTGAAGCAAAACCTGTAAATCGTATAGCTTTGAAACTTGGAAGGTATGTTCCTATGCCCACTACTCAAGTTATTGCAGTGATGCCTAGTGGCCAAATGGTGGCCTAATGAAACGGTTTACGTTTTGGTCCATAACTTCTGAACTGTGTGTTGTAGAATCAAAATTCTTTTTTTTCTACAGGTTCTGTGTTTCATGCTGAACAAAATGTGTATTCCCAATTTAATTTGCATTGGCCAAAAATCTTCCACGATTTAGAATTTTTTGTAAAACATACTTTTGCAAACTAGCATGTGACTGTTTGGCCCATCGTCACCAAATTAGGCTTGAAATAATCTCTGGAGTCTGAACCTCTATAATTATTTTTAAAATGTTGACTTTGCTAAACAATATGGCTGCCACAGGGCAATCACGTGTCATGGGCGTGACCATTTGGCGTGACTGTAACTCATCCTCACAAAATTTGGTACGTCAGTACGGACTATGATTCTGAGGAAGCATGCAAGTGTGTCCATAGGTGGCACTATAAAAACCAAATAAATGCTTGTTACTCTTCAACAGGTTGGCCAGTCAGGCTGAAATTTTGTAAACGACATCTCTCTGAAAGATCTCATCAGTGAACAACTTTGCCTCTAAAAACAACATTGGCAACCATTTTATTTTTCTGCCATTTTGAATTTTAGCTAAGCTAGTCCTAGGCTATTAAGCTGAGTGTTATTAATTAAAGCTTGAAAGAATCTGTGGAGTCTGGAATTGAATAATTTTCTAAAAAATGTTGAACTTTCAAAACAATATGGCTGCCCTATGCAAATAAACAGTTGTGGGTGTGGCCATTTTTACAAAAACAGCTGTAACTTGTGAGTGCTTTGTCAGATCATCATGAAACCTGGCATACATGTACAATGCTTAACTCAGAGGCAGAATGCTAATTCTGTTGGTGCTTAACCAATAGGTGGCGCTGTGAGAGGAAGAAAAAAATCATCTGGCTGATGTCATGGGTGGAGGAAACACATGGCAGGACTTTTCAATTCTGACCCCTGGACTTTCCACCTCTGCCTGTGTATTTGTATGTACGTGTGTATGAGTACACGTGTGTACATGAAAAAAACTGCATGTTACTGTAAATGGAAGAGACTTTTTATTAAGTGTGTGTTGTAGAGTTAAACTGTTATTATATTGGAATTAGAAGGGATTATCTTTAAAGAGAGTGCCTACCGCACATGTGGATGCATGTGTGCGTGTGTGTAAAATTGCATATTATTGGAATTAGGAGGGACTTTCTTTAATGGGAGTGCCTGGTTTATTAGAAGTGCAGGAGAAGTTAATAATGCTGTTGCTGAATCAGATGATTTGCTCTGGGCACTGTTTCCCTATGTCTCAGCAATATTGCAGAAAATAATCAGAAGTTCACTCGGAGGGGGACTAATTTGTCCTAATGGATAGTAATATTGGGAGAAGGAACGTTGTCATATTGACTTTTAATATAATGTATTTTTTAATAATCGTTTAAAGAAATGTATTTTAGTTCAGGCAATGCTTGCAAAGCACATTGAATACACATTTGCAGAGAAAGAGGAAGGTTACATTTCATTATTGGTGCTTTTATAAAGGCAGGGAAAGCAGGAAAATGAACCGCACACAGGAGAAATCCACAAACACAATTATGTAAACACATGCCGGTACATTGAGACATACTGCAAGGTCGCCTAATGAAAGATCTGTCAGTGCTTTTCTGCTGCGTGCGGTTACTTTTTCCATATAAACAGGCTCACCACCTAGCTAACCAATGGGGCCACCCCAATTTTGAAATACCACTTGAGACACTGATTAATTATTTGAGAGCTATCAGGTAGGGGGAACGGGTAGGCTGTCCGTGAGTTGCCCAGGTCAAAGAGGGGTCCTGACCGTCTTGTACTGGGGTCTCCAGCTGTGTTCCTGCAAATTCATGGAGTCCGCTGGTTTCGTTGTTACGTAGCACTTAACCGATCGAGTGAAGAAGTTAATTACAGTTAACTCGCCACACACGATTATTTGGGTCTGAATTTGCTGCTGATGCTCAGATGTTAAACACAACAAAATATATAAATGACTGTGTAACAAAAAATTGCTACTAGTTTATTGTTGTTTATTAGAGTTATTACTTGGACTTGCGAAAGAAATGTTTCTGGCAGACATTCATGAATAATTTATTATAATTATTCTAATGAACAGACTGGATTCCTGAGAGTTCCTTAATTACTGTACAGGGCGAAGAGCTGACTGCTAATCGTGACTGTTCTCGTGAAACGGGCGAAGCACCTCGCAGGGCTGTTTTGCGCGTCCTTAAAGGCACGTGACACGGGATGGGTGTCAGCCCAGCCATCGGCCTCAGGGCCCGCGGCTGAATCAGAGGGGCGAGCGAATCTCCCTCTCCGCCAGACCACGTCCGACCGGGCCCGTCCCACCCGATCGATGCGCGTTCTTTACGCCGTATTTAAGGACAGGGCCGAGGGAGCGTATTTCACAAATAACTGCGGAGGATCCCCCGAGCCTCCTCCTCCTACGAGGTGGCAGCTCTTTAACTTTGCTTAACGCCGTCATCAATCTGCTCATATCGAGCGCTACCCAGCATCCATTACGCCCAGCGCCGCACAGCTTCGCAGCAGCAGGGCTCGGAGAGGGAACACGCAGCGCGCAGCCTCAGCACTTCTACACACGCACACACAACACACACACACACACACACACACACACAACACACACCACACACACACATCACATACACACACACACACACACACACGCATACAACACACGCACACACACAATCACACACACACACACACACACACACACACACACACACGCACACACACGCATTCACACACACACACACACACACACACACACACACACACACATACACACACACACACACACCATATAAGAGCCAGTTAGTCATTGTAGCCGTTTGTGTTTTTTTGGTGCGTTTCAGCTCTTACTGTAAGTGCTTAATTTGAGTCATGTCTGGCCGAAGGGAGTGCACACGCCCTGTTTCCAAGCATTACATTGGCTGCTGATTGAAAGGGAGCAGATACTGCAGCCCTCCATGATGGGAGGTTTAGCTCTGTGCCGTGGAGCCCACTTTGAGGAGCGGAGCGCAGAGAGGGCAGGCAGAGGGGAGCTGGGTTTGAGGAGAAGGTGGGGGGGAGCTGATATGCAGCTGATTGCTGAGGTGCAGGAGTTAGTGGTTGGGTCAGGTCAGGTCTCATGGAGACTGATCTCAGGTCAGGATCCCACAGCAACCAGAGCTGAGGAGTGTTTTTTTTAAAGTATCCTCCAGTTGTGGTCACTCAAACGGCAGTGACATTTAGCCCCAGTGTCTGAGGGTGAATTTCATACCTTTTCTCATTCTGGTGCAGTGGTGGGTCATGTGTTATAGATCACTGCTACATGAATCATTTAGTGCTGGCTCTCTCTCTCTCTCTCTCTCTCTATCTCTCTATCTCTGTCTGTCTCTCATTTTCTCACTCTTTCTCTCCATCAACCCCTCCTCCCCCTTCTACCACAAAACCAATCCCTTTCTTCTGCTTCTCTCAGTGTCATACACTTACAACATGGCGCCTACAGTAAGGCCTGTTCAGATCTGTTCCAGCCACCTGCCCTTGCTCTCTCGCCTGTAAGCATCGCTTGTGATGTCACTCAGGCTTACGTCTGAAGTTTTTGCGCTCAATTTTCAACTTTTTTGTCTGCTTCACCAAATAATCATTTATTATATTTAAAATGAAATGGTTATGATAATATTTATGATTATATTAATAATCATTTATAAAACTGCTTCTCTGTGGTGAGTCACGGTTAAGGTCATATTCATAATGGTAATTATCATAATAACCAATGATTACCATAACTGATGATTACCATAATAACTATGTATGACTACACAATAGCATTTAAAATATATAAAGATTAAATTAAATACACCTGTGTCTTTGCAATTCTGCAGCCAGTAATTTGCTTTAATTTCACTGCCCATGTTTTTACCTGTGCTATAAACATTTGTGAATTTGTGCTTTGTTAAACGCAGCTAAATTTCAGGTTTCTGAAATTTACCGCATTCTGGTTTGAGTATTGATGCTGCACCGGGAGGACGTATCAGTACCAGTGCTCAGCAATCTGTTGTTTTATAATTGCCACCCAGTAGTGACACTGGTCTGTAGTCTGCATTAGTGTATCTTTGATGAAGCACAAGTTATTCTCGTAATGCATCATACTAGTTCTATTATCTTTATTTCAAATACTTGCTGATCTTAGAAGTATTGCTCATTATTAAGAGTGGTATATTATATTCTGCATTGCTGTTGTAATAGAGTAATAGTACATTAAATGAATTTCACAGCGGCATGCAAATCACTGCATTACCATCTTCAGCTTAATGCATCAGTCTGTGGTTATGATTCCATTATGGAAAAGCTTTCCCTGAGATTTCATAATACACTATAACCCATAAGTTCATTAGTCTGTGAGATTGATGTTAATGTTGTGTATCGCAAAAAATGTAAGAGATTGGATAGAATGATTACATGGCGCATGTCCAGGTCAGGTAGGCTTTGTGCTGTGTATTTGGTCACTTTATCACTTTATGGCTAAGACAGTAAAGGCATTTGTCACCGGTGCGGGCTGGGCCCTTCCGCCTGGGCGGAATGTTGATTGTTGATTGAATCCAGTCCAAAATCACAATTGCTTGAATTGCTTAAATATGCATTAATGCCCAAATTTTCTCTAATTCAGGACAATATGCGTTGCTGGAGGTCTTTATCCAGACTTCTTTTGCAGTGTGTGTTTCTAATGTTCACACACACACACACACACACACACAATATGCATGCACATACAACCACACACACACTCATGCACACACACATACACACAGCACTCATGCACACACACACACAGATTATACACACACATACACACACACACACATTATGCACACACACACACACACACACACGCACCAAACATGCACGCACAAACACACACACAGTGAGAGAGAGATAGAGAATTTTATTTGCAGGTGTTGTATCTGGGTTTAGCAGAGCAAATGTCACATTTTGTCATTGTTTAGTCGATCGATCTTTTTTGGCCGAACTCCTGAGAATGGAGCCGTCACTTTGAGACAGCTCGGGTAAACCCAGAGGCTGTCAAAACAGGGAACTGTCAGCTGTGGGCTCTCTCTCTCTCTCTCTCTCTCTCTCTCGCCCTCTGCGCTGCTGCATCACAGAGGCTCCACAAAGAGACAGGAAGTGGCCCACGCCAGCTGCAGATGTTCCGCCTTTGGCCGTGCCACCTCATGAATATTCACGACGAAAAACCGCCAATCAGGGGGCACTCCCAACCCCTAACAATGAGCTGAGATGGAATGCGGAGCATTAGCGCGCACGGCTAAGTGTATGTTGAGTAATTGGAACACCTGCAGTACAAATGGAGTCTCTCTTGGGAGCCTGTGTTTTTTACGACTCCGGAAAGCCTGGTGATGCTGACTTGGAGGAATGACAGTCCTCATGGATGGAAACAGATGACAGCGCTGTACGGCTGACAGACTGCCGGCTACCGTCCAGATTCCGTACGGGATTTCACCCACAGATTTACATATTTCTGTTTTTTTTTTCCAGTTTTCTCACCCAGTTCGTCACACCAGCAATTTTGGTCAATTTCCGCAATTGCCGAACCCAACAGCGTTAGATTGGAGCCTTATTAGATTGCATGAAATCAGACTGAACCCGGGCAAGGGAGAAAGTGCTTGTGGATGTGTTGGAGGTAAACTGCCTCTCAGTTTAAGGGAGATTAGGGTCTTTTCCATCATGTCTGTACGGAGAACCTTTATTGTGAAATACCCTTTTTTTAAAAAAAAACATCGATTTCCCTGCTTCTTGACATTCTAGGCCCTAGACAATTACAAAATATTGATGGTGCGTGAAGGTGGTAGAGTGAAAGAAAAGCCTAAGAACTGATGTTATTATTAAGTTGTAATCAGTCAAACTCAACAGTGAAAACTGAGTTTTACAGATTAATAAAGATTAATATTCGATTAACATTACCATTAAGATTAAGATATTGGTTAAACTGTTGAGTTGAACTGGAGGGACGGGAACACTGCGGGTTTTAGGCTGTTTACCCAACATGTAAGTTGCTAGCTTGGCCTATCCAGGGGGCTTGGTTATAAAAAAAAATAATTTAAAATAATACAGTCATCTTGTTTTTTATGGTCAGTCCTAAAAAAACCCACAACTCTCAGTTAAGCAGCTCAGCTATGCTGTGTGTGTGAGTGTACCATGTGATAAACAGTTGACTGTGAATTCCCGTGCGCGGTATTACCATCTTAGCTGTCAGCATTTAGCATGCTCTCGCAGTTAGTTAATAAAGAACCCAGGCAAGAGTTGTTGTGTTTGACCTGGTTTCACACCTGGCTGTGGGACATGGAGGAGTGCATTGTGGGATTGCATCGCTGGAAGTGACATTTCACTGAGGTTCAGCTGGGTCATCGGCACAGATGCCACCTCAAGCAGCGCTCTGCCACACATGCGTGACATCATTATTTCAGTGTCTTGTTTTGCAATGCCTCTACTGTGTCTTGTATCATTAAGGAGAGCCTTCCCTCTCTGTTGATCAGATGTTCCTGGTGTAGTTTGTCTGAGTCAGCGCTCAAATTAACCCAAGGATATTTTACCTTGTTCCCAATGGAAATTAAGTCATGTGATTGTGATCTCACACTGTTTTGTCACAAGGATTGTTTCAAGGTTCATGCTAATCAGTAAATCACAGAAGTAGCACCTTTAGTGCAGCAAGTAGCATTACTCTATGGTACTATACATATATATGTTATGCTGTGGCATTTGGTAGTAGTGAGATTGTCATCAGCTGTGTTCCTTATGTCCTCTCTACTAATGTAGGTTTTACTAAGCAGAACCTCTTTAGGTTCTAGAGTCTAAGGAGGTTCTGCTTCATAAGAGCTGTTTTGGGTGCTCTATGACAACTTATGCCTGTATAATGAAGCATACACACAAGGACGAAACACCCAAACACTGATCTTGGGGCTATCAGCTTCAAAAAGCCCAGAGACAGAACCTTGAACTGTGAGGGTATGGGGCAGACCATCTGAATTATCTGGAGCATTGGTAGCTGTATTGATTTATTTCAAATGCATGTTTGTTTTCGTAGTGATTTTTCACAACGACACTTTAGAGAAAAACAAGGAAATAGGAAAAACTGGCAAGGCAGAACCGAACCCCCAAAAATCCAGCAAATGAAGTTAAAAAACTACCCAGAGGGAAGAAAAAACACTCAGACGGTGGTGAGAAATAACTCCCTGCTGGGAAAGAAAATCTCGGGAGGGAGCTGGATATCGATGGGAGCCCATCCTCCACTGCCCGGCCCAGTGTCAGCAGTTAAAGATAGGCTCAGTGGTAATAGGGAGCTAATGGGGAATCTATCAGAGAAAACAGACAAGGTAGTTGGGCAGATTATAGCCAGAGGTATTTAAACTAGCGGGTAAAATCGAAAAATCCGAGCAAAGAAACTTATATTCATGTGCATATTAGGTGGGTGAGGTGATGTATTTAGGCCTCCCAGTTGCGTCGAGGCCTGGGCTTGAACCTGGGGAGGGTTGGGACCGGCACAGTCTGTTAAGGTGGGGGAAAGGGGCAGCAGCCTCAGGTTAGCACAGGGATGCAAACGGGTTAGGAACTAGATAGCTATGATGTTACGAATTAGACGCGTTGAGAGCGTGTCGAGTGTAATATGTGAACTGCAGCTCATGTGCGTTGGATGCAGACGACTCGAAAAACGAACCCCCGCCAGTCCGCTATGGCGTCGTAACTAAGATTTGCAGAAAGGGGGTGTAAACAACCGTGAGGGTGATTCTGGACTGACAGCACCCCAGCACAGCACAGAACGGCAAGCCACAGCAGTTCCTGTGCGATGACAGGACGACAGCATCGCCAGCTCAGTTCACCTGGAAACTCTGTGAGCTCTGCCCTTCCCACACATCTTTATCTCCAGGATTGACTAAAAAGGTGAGTTTTGAGCCTACGCTTTAAAGCAGAGTGTGTGAAGCTTGTACGTGCAAAAGGAGATTATTCCATGAAACAGGAGCTCCCTCGTTGAAGGCTCTGCCTCCCATTGTAATTTCAGTTATTCTTTGAACTTTCAAATAGCCAGCACCTTGTGAATGACGCAATCGTGGTGGAGATTAAAAGATAACTAATCCACTGAGATATTCTGGAGCAAGACCGTTTTAAAGCTTTATATGCTAGAAGAGGAACCTCAAAGTCGATTCTAAATTTAGTGGGCAACCAAGAAAGAGCACCAGACTAATGTGTTTACACCTCTTAGTCTTTACACATAAAACAATTCAGAGTGAAAAAGATATTGAGACAAAATAAACAATGTGGCACTCTGGTTTTCTGAATGTTTTGTAGCATAGAAACGCAACACCTGATCTTGTTTTGTGTTCAGATTGGAAAAAAAGGTCAGGGTCAAGGCAGATCTGCGTCGGTAGGGGAGACATACTGTGTGAGACAAAGTAACCATGGCAACAACGAGTGTGCCCCACCCCCACCACAGTCTGTCACCTGTCATCGGTACCTCCCCCCAGCCGCAAATCCCAGCCTTCTCCCCAACACCTCATATTTTACAACACATTTTCACCTACTGCCAGTCTTTACCCAAGTCAGTCAAGGAACATCACAGTGTCCCACGCCCCCTCCACACACACACACACACACACACACACACACATGCACGGAAACACAGATATATGCACACACACACGCACATGCACGGAAGCACACATGCAAACACACGTACAAACACCCACACAAACACATGCCCCAAAAGGTCATACTTCACCCTGAACCTCCTCCCCCCTTGATCATGTACTGCCACACGCATGACCAGAGGCGGGATGTGACCCGTGATGTCTGTGGTAAACGAGACGTGGCGAGGTGCTGAGTGTGGTGATGCGCGTAGCCGTGGCGATCTGTAGCAAGTCTGAAGAGGAATCCACGTGACTGAAATGTTTTGGTGGGGGGGAAGTAGGATTTTCACTTGTAGGTAGGAACGTACAGCAGCATAAGCGAAGCACTGGGGAAGAGTGGAAAGCATTGGTCATTTGTTTTACCTGTGGTGAACTGATAACTCAATTCTGTTTCGCAGTGGCAACGTGGGGTTGGGAGTGGAAGGTGCTGTATTGTGAGGCGATGAGATGTACTGTAGGAGGTGATTAGGTGGCCAGGTGTGGTGGGCCCGTTTTGTGGGAATTTGACGGGGTTAGCACTGCGGCAGGAAATTTAAAAATGACCTCAGACATTAAACGTGTGACCCGAAAGGCCGCGCTGCTGCAGTGGAGCGCTCTCTTTTCCCTTCTCAGTGAAATCGTATTTTTCTCCCATCAGTCCCTCAATCATTCTTCCCTCCGTTCGATTCGCAGTCACCCGTCCGTCCCGATGAATATTAAACACCGCGGGACGGCGCCAGCGTCCGACACACTCCGCCGAGCGGAACCCGCCCCGGCCGCTCCATCACCCAACGGCCCGTCCATCAACAGAGGCGGTGGAACCGGGGCGGGGGGGGTCCAGCTCAGCAGTTTTTCGATCGAGCCGCAGCCCCCCTCCTGACGGGCCGAACAGATCCCCCCCCCCCCATCCCCCCTGGTACTTCTGGCTTGTTCCTCTGGAAGGACCACTCATCCGCAAGCCTCAAGGTTTGATGTCAGCGCAGTACATCGCTCATAGTCAGTTACTGTCCAGGGGTTACCTTCACAGGGCTGGCAGCTGTGCTCCTGATCTGCTCGTCCAGGCGCATTGATATCCATACATATTTCTCCCCCCCCCCCCCCCCCCAGCCTTTCTCTAGATACTCATGATCAAAGCCCATCTCCGGGGGAACCGTTTCCAATGTTATTTCCCACCCGTGCCCTTTTTCACACCAGCATCTCAGTGCTGCTGTTGCTTCTCCCTCCCAGAGGTCTCAGTCCCCGCCCCGATGGGCTCGGGTCTCCCGAGGGGCCAGCGGGCTACCCTACGCCGCGCCGTGCTGCGCTACGCTCGTCTGCGTTCAGGCCAGCACCCCCGGCTCAGGCACAGTCCAGGCAGCGAATTTCCCCCGTGTGCACGGGCTGCCAAAATATACAGGAATAAATGCGGCTGGGCCTTCAGCTGCAGGTTTCGGTTTTCAAATATGTATAAAACATCGACGCCGGCGACACAATCGGCTAATTAAGAGCGGAGGTTGGGGAGAAAAAAACGGCTTTCCGTCAGCCATCTGAGAACTGCAGCCCGATACCGTGAGCTGCCTCACAGGAGAGAAACAGACAAACCGCGGGAGAGGAGGAGAGGGTGGGGGGAGGAGGGAGGGAGAGAGAGAGAGAGAAAATAAGGGGGTTAATATAACTGAACACCCCCCCTTCTTCCACTGACTGCAACTGCAATTATCCCGAAGGTTGTTGATCAAATGCCTTAAATATGATAACAGTAACCGCCACTGAAGTCTCGCCTGATTCGCCGTCTCTGGTGTGCAGAAGTGGTTATGCAAATGAGAGGCGTGTAGACCCACCTTTAGCGTGCTGAAAACCGCTCCTTCCCAATCTCGTGAATCTGACTTTTATCACCAAAGGGCATCCTTCCAGGACTGCTGTGAAATTGGATCATATTTAAAATTCTGAACTGGAGGCAAAAATAAAATTCAGGGGGGTGAAAATGGGTGACCTGTGCGTATAGGAGAAGCTTTTCCAGCTTCTCCAGTAAATCCTTGTGAGATTGTGTGCTCTCTAGCTTATATACCGTTACTGTTGGCTCTCTCAGCTACCGTTCAGCTCTCATCTGAGTGTGGATTTATATGCGCATATGTGTCCTGCCACGATGGCCCCGTTAGTCGCTCTAATAAATAATCATAATAACAATACATTGGATAGGGAAACATCAAAATCTGGCCTCACAGAGTTTGCGCACGGATACGATATCGTCTCTCGGATTCCTCACCGCGATTAACATGCTCAGGAACACGCATGGATATCTCAAAATACATCACCTTCACCCCCCCCCCCCCCCCCCACCCCCATCTGAATAATGAGACGTCACACAGCTCCGTTCATGTTGCAGAATGACATGTCAAGGCGCTGAAAGCCCAGTATGTTGGGGACGGGGGGGGAGGGATGGATTTTTCTCACAGGCTCCATTGCAATGCTGTCGTTCCCTGACATCGTTAACGTCAAGAAATTACGGCAAAAGAAGTATTTATGAAAATGATGTTTTCACTTGGAGGAAAAAACAGATCCCTTTGGGCAAACTTTAATATAATTAGGAAGGAGAACATATCACTGTTGCATATCTGGAGTGGCAATGACTAATGCATTTTCAGTCATATAAGATACAGTATATTGTGACACGGTACAGTTACTTATGCAACATTATCAGCATTATAAAACAAACCTTGCATCTCCATTTTTGAATTTCATACATGAATAAAACATTTTAATCATAAATTGTCATTAAAACACCATGCAATTACAACTTTCTAATGAAAGTTGCCCCATTGGAGATGGCAACTATATATATATATATGTATATATATGAGAAACTTTTAAATAAAGGATTAGCATTTTTAAAATGCTGCTACTGCAGAACGACGTCGACGTGTCATCCCTGCAAAGCCAGGACAGCTGACATGAAAGCGCTGGTGCTGCAGCGCACATCCGGTATGTCCCGTGTCATCAGGACGCCCGTGTGCGCTCCTGGCGCTCGGCAGGACGGGCGTCTCGTTCCGGCAGACCGCACTGGGCGCGTGCGGCGTACCGGGGCGCGGTCAGACCTGCGCTCTCCGTCCCGCGCCCCGCTGCGTTCAGCAGTCCCAGCAGGGTCTGCCGTGGGGGTTACAGACAGATGATACTCCGGTAGGCCAGCAGTTACAAGATCAAAACAGTAGCCTGGATTCAATCAACATTTTTTCCTTTGCATCTGTCTGTCAGTTTCACACACAAATTAAAAGTGTTGCAGTTTTATTCCTCACAAATATAGTAGTATGTAATATAACTATATAGTATAGTTTTCTTTAGGATGTGAACAACAACAAAAAAAGATTAGTGCTTTAATTTATGTTCAGTGAGCATTTATTTAAGTCCTAAGATAAACTGTGTGTGGACTGATGCTACAAAACAATTAGCATTAAAAATACAATTTATAAATAATTTGAATAAATGTCTGCTATTTAAATGATTAATAGATGTTAATGATGTTCTCCTAATAAATGTCATAAGTTGGTAAAAAGGCACACAGCCTCTCCTGGACGGTATAGGTCATATTAGCATAAGACTGGAGTCGGCCCCTCACATTCTCGCGTTCCAAAAACCGTCAGTTATTCCGGCGCCGAATAAACCCATTTGACTTTTTTTTAACCTGCAGATGGAGTTCAGTGGGAAGTCATTGAATATCTGTCACCGTGCAGGCACTGGCAGGCTTTGGCAGCCTTGGCTAGGCAGCATTAGCTTAGCCTCCGTCTGGAAAAATAATTACACTTAAAGGGCATCTAGGGCTTTCAATCCGGGAGGAAGGCAAGACGAAATTAAGCACATTGCGCAGAATGCATTTGCTTGGCTGGACTGCGCCTGGCCTTCATACATCAGCCCTGGAAAGGCCATGTGCTCTGCGTTCTTTCGGCGCTGGCCGACCAAACGCTTCCCCAGGGTTTCGTCTCCTGACATTCATTGCCTCGTGCCCGGGGGCGGTTAGAATCAGCGTTAAGCTCCTGCGGATAAACGTGTTTAAAAAAAGCGTTTAAAAAAATGAATGAGAACACGGAGGTGAAGCCTGCGATCATTTTTCAGGAGAATCCCGCCGGTGGTCTCTCTCTTCACTTGTCCTTGGCGGCCCGATGTTTCCAGAGGCGTGTCGAAATTACGCTGATGGGGGGAAGATATGATAATGTCCGCTCTCTAATGTAGTGTGTCCCGCAGCCGTTGCAGCGGACGGGCCCGCTGGAGCCCTCCTCTGTGACTTCACTGGGTCGCGCCTTTCTTGAGGATGGACACATCTGCAACGGCTGATTTTGGAAAAGGAGGAAAGAGAAACGGCTTCTCTTAAAAAGTCCTCCCCGGACATCGCTAATGTCACATCCGGCTCTGAGACTGGGACCTTCTGAGCATGTGCGGAGGAGGGAAGGGTCACAGATACACGGGGGTGGGGGTGGGGGTGGGGGGGGGGGGTGTTTATCAACCGTATGCCCTCTCAACCGTTAGGCTGTATGGTTCAACCTTTAGCTTTTAATTGAGTTGCTAAGCTACTGAGGGCAAAAGTCTGGCCCGCTCTCAGCCGTCCAGTACAGGGTGGTCTTCATCGGAGGCGTTGGGCATCATCAGTGGCACAGCGTGGACAGACCTGCCTCCAGACAGCGCCTTCCTGCAGCTCTCAAAGCGCTAGATTAGACGGAAGTTAATGCCTTAATGAGATCATTTGCACACTATCAAAATTACTTGCGGTTGAGTCATCAGCCGAGTGAGAGAAAGAGAGGACGCGTTAAAAAGAGTCAAAGGGACAAACGCGTTTGTGGTCCATTGTGTCTGGCACCTAACCCGACTGCAAGGGATGCTGGGTAAAGATGAGCGGGCTACAGCAGTACCCCCCAGTAGAGTGGCGATGAGGAGTTTTTTCTTCTCCTTCTCCTTTTCTTTATTCTCACAATGAAACCATTGATGCAAAAGCATTATCTCAGACACGGAGAGCAAATCATATTATCTGAAAATTCCTTTTCCACTTCTCTCTCTTTCTCTCTCCCTCCCTCTCTCTCGTTCTCTCAAAAAGGGCTGTACGTTGGCCTCGAGTATGAAAAAAAAACCACTGCTGGAGGTAATCTTTGGAGAGAGAAAGTGAGAGAGAGAAATGTGCTTGGCACTGCAGTTAAGGGGGATGGGAACATTGAGAGAGAGGGAGAGAAAATTTAGAAAGAAACGGAAGGGGGGTGGGCGAGGAGAAGGAAAGTTGCTGAGCCGTGGAAAAGAAGGCCAGCGGAGTACATTGCAATGTTAATTAGACTCTCCAGCGGCTCTCTGCTGAAATGGCACTGCCTACGGAACGGGAGAGACGGACGGCCCCCGCTCGCATTCCGGGGGGAGAGGGGGGGGGCAGAATGCTACATGCGCAGTGTAGGCGTCACATTCCCGCTCCGCACTACGGACACGCCCGCCAAAAAAAAAATAGAAAAAAAAAACAACATCTAGATCTCGAAAAAATATCACACGACGGCAATGGCGGAGAAACGCTGAGGTTTTGGAAATTTTGCATTTCTGCAGGTTTTTTTAATTACTTGTTGATGTGAAACAGTGCGGCTATGAAAAGAGGATAAATATGACGCTGGATATGAAATTATTTTGTTTTCTGGCTGTTGTGTATCGCAGGTTTGTGCACATAATTGTAGGCATGCAGTACAAGTGTGGTGTTTTACAGGCCTTTATAAAGAGCTCTTTACCTCCTGTGCATTTATTTGTATTGTGGATTATGTGACTTATACACTTGTCACAACATATTACATCCAAACAGTAGCACCAAAAAGTAATTCTTTAATGTGTTCAGTCAAGATTTCATCATTAAGCCTTTTTTTTGTCATTGAGTAAATTTACCTGCATGCAGACAGTGCAGTCATTTTGCCACCACCATGCCCCAGCGATGATGTATTTTCCTTATGCGGTTACAGTCGCCACGGTAGCAGTCGTAGAGCTCACTACACCAATACTCCACTACACTTCCTCTTTTTGTGCGTTTGAGGAATGGCCGCTTCCATGAAGAGTCGTGTGGGTTAAGATGTCGCCTCGTTGATAAATAATCGTGTCGGAGGCCCCGCGGAAGAGCTTACGCGGCGCCTTCTCCCCGCGCGGCCCACGTGACTCGCTCTCCGGGGCTTTGCAGCGGCTCTACATCTTCATCGCCCGCGGCGCGGTCCCGTGTTGAGGATCTGCCGCGCGCGTGCACCTTCCTTCATGTTAGCCCCCACATACGTCCCACAAGCCACTGCTTCAGCCAGCGCTTGACACGCCGCGCCGTGAGAGACGGAACGAGAGACTTCAGCTGCGGCTTCTTCAGGCATGATTAGGTAGGGCTCTTACGTAATAGGACAACCTGATCAAGGGTCAGCATGCGCCTCCTGTAAGGAGGGAAGCTCACATACAAATCCAGCCAGGAGCAAGCAGACCGATCACAGCTGCCGCAAATCACACTAATAATGACCGTGGACATGATCCATGACAGATGGACAGTCATGGATCATGACAGCTTTTAATTAATTAATTAATTAATTAATTAATTAATTAATTAATAAATAAATAAATAAATCTACAACATACAGTGTGAGCACAAAATAGGTTTATTTGCATTTATTTGTTGCTTTACTCAGACACAGTTTATATAAATAAGCATAGCTCATAGCTCAGGAGGTAAGTGTCTGGTTGTCTGGCAGTCGAAGGGTTGCCGGTTCAAACCCCACCCTGGGCGTGTCGAAGTGTCCATGAGCAAGACACCTAACCCCTAACCCCCAACTGCTCTGGCGAATGAGAGGCATCAATTGTAAAGCGCTTTGGATAAAAGCGCTATATAAATGCAGTCCAAGCATACTTAATGCATTCTGGGGAAGATGAGACCAGCATGTGTTCAGTTGTGTTCAGTTGGCTGTACTATGTGCACATTTAGTAATTAGTACAGCCATTTGAAGACCATGTTATAAGGAACTATTAGTTTTCAGAGGGCAACACCAGGAGATTATTGGAATGAAACAGTCCTACCAAAATAGTTTCAGCTATAATGCGAAAGGAAAATTCTGCAGAAATTGCAATCTGATATTTCTACATTGTAAAGTGTTCACTGTTAGAATTGTAGATTTTAGTCTATACAGAGTATTTGATCGCTCTTGGATATATTCTGTTGGAGTTAAAGTATTGCTAAGCATTTTACTGTGCTACTGGTAGTCATATCAGCATTGAGTATAACAGTAGCAGACATGGCGGTGTTACAGGGAGCATGTGTCACAGATGTATGAAATTGCCCGGACAGAACTGACTTAAGCATGGCGGCTTTACTGATCCTGTGTGCTGGCAACAGAGCCGCCAGCCGAGTTAGTTAGAATAGCGTAGCCTATTAATTCTTGGACAAGGCAGAAATGCCTCTGCAATGCAACCGCTTCCATTTTCTGCCAAATGCTATTAAAAAGAAGGAAGGAAAGAGCAAAGGCTCATTATGTAGCCAGCATCAGCATATATATATCACTATGGCTATGTCCCAGCATAGCCCGCAGACACGCAACAGCAAAGCGGTCTGGGAGAATCTGAATGGGGCTTTTGTTTCTCCAAGGGCGTCCTGGCTTGTGCCTGAACGGAGGATGGAGACGCCACACTAATTACGAGCTTCACAATCGCATCACAGACTGCAGCCAACATAAAACGCATGATGTTCAGCGTAATGCGATTAGGGCCCCCGCTACCAGATGGCGAACAGCGATCGCAATGCAATCGCCGCTCGCCGTAATGGTGATCGATTACGCCGCGGCTCTTAAGACAAAGGCCGCGATGCGCGCTGTAGTCATTAAAATAAGCCACTGTTTTGTCGGGCTGGGGTGAAGAAAAACGTCTCAGAGGCAAGGATATTGGTAATCCCTAATTGCTACTTACGGTACCTTCTGTGGAAAAAAATTAATTTGCAAAAGTCCGCGCGATTGATCCAATTTGTAAAACATGCCGTACAATTTGACATGTTTTTGAAATGTGACCAATACATTTAACATTGTGAATTTAAGATTTACACATGTCAGTGTGGTAAAATAAAGCTGCCTCGTCTACACAGAGCATAAATACCGCGTAGTTTGGTGGGGCTCCTCAGTGGGGATTAGTGTTTGAGTTGCCCTGTGTAAATGTGAGGTAAAACAGCACCTCTGTGGGGATCAGTGTTTGAGTAGCCCTGTGTAAATGTGAGGTAAAACGGCACCTCTGTGGGGATCAGTGTTTGAGTTGCCCTGTGTAAATGTGAGGTAAAGCAGCTCCTCTGGGGATCAGTGTTTGAATTTCCCTGTGTAAATGTGAGGTAAAACAGCTCCTCAGTGGGGATTAGTGTTTGAGTTGCCCTGTGTAAATGTGAGGTAAAACAGCTCCTCAGTGGGGATTAGTGTTTGAGTTTCCCTGTGTAAATGTGAGGTAAAACAGCTCTTCTGGGGATCAGTGTTTGAGTTGCCCTGTGTAAATGTGAGGTAAAACGGCTCCTCTGTGAGGATCAGTGCTTGAGTTTCCCTGTGTAAATGTGAGGTAAAGCAGCTCCTCCGTGGGTTCAGAGTTTGAGCTGTTTTGCGTGGCTGAGGGGAATTGGGGTGAGTGCAGTGGGGGAGATAGTGAAGAGGAGCAGACAGAAGGGGTCCGGTAAGTGGCCATGCGGGCACAGTTTGATGAAACAGGCCCGTGACACGCATTCAGACTGCACATTTAATCCCTGTACAGCCTCAGGAGCGCTACATGCTCAGGGTACAAATGCCCGTTAGCCAGCAACAGCTGGAGAGGTGGGCATTTAAAACTACAATTAAATAACTGGAAAGTCTTCTTCCTGAATATGGCAGGTAACTCATATTTAATTATTGTGTCATTGACTATCTCAACTTTCATGGAAATAGGCATCTTACATTAGAAATCAAAGAAATCCGTTATTGAAACTTTCAGTGTATGTGTGTCTAGCATAATACTGGCAGATGTATTGTGCAGTAACATTCACATCATCATGTCCAACATATGCCAAAATAACACAATGAGTGTGGCAGAAAAAGGTTTCTCTATATTTCTAAACATATATTTAAAGCAGTTAAAGCATATGCAATGTTTTAGATTTTTATTTCATATTTGAATGGATATATAACAGTTTTGATGGACAAGCCCAAAAGAATGTCCCTCTGTCTCAGAAACTGTACATGTGCCTGAGTGATTTTGTTTGCAGTCAACAAATAATTATCCAAATTAATGAAAAGCTCTGTGCTCAGATGAATTGTTTGAAGGCAGCGAGCGCTTTGATTGGGAGTTGTAGCGAGGGTCATTTGCATACGGGCTCTCCCTGCGTGATGGTCAGCCTCGCTGTCGCTCACAGACCCGGAGACGGCACGCAAAAACACCGCTCGAGCAAGCAACGACCTGCGTGCTTGTGCAGGAGGCCAAAACCTTCTCACCATCACCAGCTGTGAAACTATTGAAGTACATGCCTCTAATAATAACACGTTTAATTAATAATAATGAAGTCTGTTAATCGTTGGCTCTTTTTTTTCCCCCTCCAATATTTTCAATTAGTCTGCCGTCTTAACCTCTTTGGATATAATTGGAATTCAATCAACGGTGACCTTGGTGGTTTTGCCGAGCCTCCCCAGCTGGATTTGGTCCTGAAGGAGACGGGATTGGATTTCTGTGTCAACACGCGCCTGTGTTTGCATTATGCATGGCAGGGCCCGCATCTAAATAACGCCATGAACAAATAAAGGCTCCCATCTTCAGAATCCCTCAAGTCCCACTGCACGTTTCCTTAAATTATGACCTGCTGTCATTCCGTCCCTGCACACCTGTGGTCTGTGTACGTGCATTTGTGTGTGTGTGTGTGTGTGTGTGTGTGTGTGTGTGTGTATGTGTGTGTGTGCATGCATACATGTGTGTGTGTGTGTGTGTGTGTGTGTGTGTGTGGTGTACCTGATAGTAGTTAAGTAGATATATTGGAACTCTCTCAGTGACAGAAACAGAAATTCAAAAGCCTGAAGTGAAGGCTTTACAAAATTTCAGTAGAATGAACTGGAAAAAAATCTGATCACCATAAAGAATGAATCCAGAAACATGGTACAAATTTCCAAAAACTTCTAGGAGTTTTCCTGTGACTTTCCTGTGAGCACTTCACAGTAAATACAACCATGCGTACAAAGACTTTTTATACTCCCTCCGGAACTGTCCGAACAGCAGCAGACTTGCTAGATCCAACGCAATCTGTCTTTATCAGCCTCTCACAACTGCTTTTCCATCGCATCCGCCAATCCATCTCCTGGGGGTGACGGCCTCCACGCAGAACTGTGATAGCGTTTCCGCTCCCTGCTGTTCCAGGGAGGTCCCGCAAATCTTTCATTCCAAAAGGGACGCGTCGGAAAACTGGACGCATCTGGCAACGCACCGTCAGCCAACGTCCACTGCCCCCAAAGTTCTGTCCTAAAACTAGTTGTCAGAAACGAAGGCTGAGTAATTGCAGGAAATAGGGACGTGCCAGCGCCGGGAGGGCGGGGTAACGATGAAGAACGGGCCGTTTTCGGGACGCCAGCTGGACCGTCCCGCGCTCCTCTTCCCTCCATCGGGGACCCACGGCAAACTTTTCAGCGGTAAATCAGCGCTAACGGAGTCCAACCGGGACCGTATGCACTCTATTAGAGTTAAAAGTACTCTGTCAGAGTTGATTTTTCACTGAGCGTTTTGCCGTGCGGGAAAGATTCGCTGTAATGGGGTACACGCTGGGTCCCGCCGCGTGACTGGAACCCCTGTGATGACGGGGTGGAGAACAGCCCCCTATTTACAGGTGAGCGCACCGCTCCCCCCAACTGCGGCTCTGCCTTGTGCAGCTATAAAAACATCGACCTGACATCAATGTAAAGTAAAACAGCCTGCTTTAATATCTGATACTACTTGTCATCAGCCCCCTGCTAATAAAAGTACGTCTCACTGAAAATTCTGACAGACACATTGTACAGTGATACAGTACCCTTTAACAAGTTTGGACTGATATAAACTCTGTTAGAAAGTATAAAGTCTGTTTGTTCATTTGACACTGACAACATTTATTATCCATTTTTCACAGTAAATGAAGCCCAAAGCAACAATCAGAATCTTTGCAATGGAAAAGTTTGTCTGCTTCACTTTTACATGTCGTGTGGCTTTTAAATGCTCCCTGCCTTTTTTTTTGTTGCTAAAGGCAGGAATTAGCATTCATGTCACCTTTAACCAGGGTGTGTGTTTCATTGTACACAAGTACACCTGTCGCCTAAAGTTTTCTGGCCTGAGAGTCTATTTCTTTGTGGTAATCAGGATGTCTGGGTTTACTCAAAAATCATTTTTCTAAAAAATTGTCTGCCAGTCCATAAACGGTACATGTTTAGCATGACCTGAGGCTGAACACGCAGGAAACAGAACCTTATAATGAGAATTTAACAGGTGTATATCTCACTCGAGCTTGAAATGAATGCAAAGTTTCCTGGGACAAAGTCAATAGTAGTTTAACATTAACCTCAGGGGAGGTGCTTATTTAGACATGCTGTAGTCAGGCACATATCCAGAAAATGGCCTTTTCCTGTACTGGAATGTACAAGTAGTGATATACAAATACTGCATCACCTTGAAACAGAATACTGTTATTCTTTCAGAATGCTGGGTGTGTATAAATACATGCGTACATACATACATATATGCAAGCATACAAGCGCGCGCGCACACACAGACACGCAATTATAAAGGTTTCCTGAAAATCAACCATGAAAAAGAAGTCCTGAAAAAATCATCCATGAACTGTGTTATAGCTGTACACCAGGAAATATCCCATAGTGCAGTGTGTAGCATGCAACATTTGGATGTGTTATGCATCACAATCATTTTGTTTTTTTGCATCAAACATTTTTTTTAATTGCATATATACTTAGTTTTCTCTCTGCTCTGTTATTTGAATTACCTTTTAAAAAACTAAAGCCCCTTCTCATCTCCTGGGTTGTTCGTCCCATTCAGTGTGACTGGGCCCTGTGGTGGTGAAGGGAGGGCTTCAGTCAGCAGGGATGCCAGTGTCATCATGCGCCAGTGGGCTCCCTCACGTCCGCCTGTTGAGCTGCAGAAAACATGTCTTCCTCCGCCTTGTTTCTGCATGAGCCCGGCATGGGAACTGGTGTGATAATGAGCAGTGATAATGAGCGCTGATAATGAACTGGTGCATTAATGAGCACTGATAATGAACTGGTGTGATAATGAGCACTGATAATGAACTGGTGCAGTAATGAGCGCTGATAATGAACTGGTGCAGTAATGAGCACTGATAGTGGACTGGTGCATTAATGTGCACTGATAATGAACGGTGACTGGTGCAGTGATAATGATGCATGACTGATAATGAACTGTGTTGATAATGAACCTTGATAATGAACTGATAATGAACTGTTATAATGACACTGATAATGAACGGGTGATAATGACATGATAATGAACGTGATAATGAGGCTGATAATGAACTGGTGTGATAATGAGAGCTGATAATGAACTAGCGTGATAATGAGCACTGATAATGAACTGGTGTGATAATGAGCAGTGATTATGAGCGCTGATAATGAACTGGTGTGATAATGAGAGCTGATAATGAACTAGCGTGATAATGAGCACTGATAATGAACTGCTGTGATAATGAGCACTGATAATGAACTGCTGTGATAATGAGCACTGATAATGAACTGCTGTGATAATGAATGCTGATAATGAACTGGTGTGATAAGGAGCACTGAAAAATATAATTGGTCATTCCGCACTGGGGAGAAAAGGGGGTGAAAATAACACCTGAACTCAATTAGATGCAAATTAGATTTAGAATTTTATACACCTCAAACAGGGATAAGCATTTCCCCACCCAACACCCACTGTATTTGCGCAGTCATTAATAACGGCCATTTAAAAGCCTTGCAAATTGAGATGTAACTGAGGCAGGGTTGTGCTTTCAAACAGCACACCGGTATGCGTGCCTGTCTGCCTTGCAGGCAGATTTTTCTGTGCGTCTCAGTTTTAATGAGATTTTTAAAAACTGTGTAGCACACACCTCGCTGCCTTTGTTTGCCCGGCAGCGGTCTATTAAAATAACACCTGTTTTTTTTATAATTGACTATTTTCACAGCACTCTTACAACGTCATCAGTGCTGAATGATTCTGTGCATTTTCCTGCGGCATAAAGCAGCTGATGTCACGGGGCAAAACCCCGGACAGGGCGTTAGTGTATCACCAGGCCACTACCCATAGTGCATCTGTTTAACATTGATTGATGAGCGGAGAGACAGTTGGCAGCGCCATTTTAAAAGTCTGTGTTGTGTGTGACCGCAGGCCCTGAGGAGTAGCCAGATGGCCCGGTCAGTGCTCTTACCGTTTAAAGTTTCGCCCCTCCACCTTGCACTGAGGCCGAAGGAGTCCTCTTATATTCACAAGGGAGGTCTGACCGACGACAGCACTGGCAGCAGTGGACGTTCTGTCCTTGGACACGCCCCCTCATGAATATTCATACACTGTAAAATGAGCACCATTGGAAACTTTTGTACATGAAAATAAAGCACTTTGTTCCAAGCTGACAGACTCTTGGAGTGGAATTAGAGTACTTATTTTCCAGTTTAATCAGGGTCAGCCCTCTGCCGGTACAGACAGTGCAGTCCGTAACTGTTTGGACAGCAGCACTATTTTTGTCGTTTTGGCTCCAGCGTATTAGACTTTGGAATGAAATGATGAACGTGAGATTAAAGTGCAGACTGTCATATTGAAACGAATGCTTTAATTTAAGGGTACTTGCATCCATATTCAGCGATCCATGTAGGAACTACAGCCCTTGTTTACGTAGTCCCTCATTTTAGGACAAAGGTGCAGTAATTAGACAAACTAACACAATCACAAATAAAGTTGTTATATTTAGTACTTGGTTGCAAATCCTTTACATTTGATGACTGCCTTTAGTCTGTGACCCACAGACGTCACCGGACACTGGGTATCTTCCCTGGTGATGCTCTGCCAGGCCTGGACTGCAGCTATCTTCAGTTCCACTTTTCTGCCTTCAGCGAGTGAAATACGTCTGGTGATTGACTTGGGCAGTCAAGAACATTCCTGTTTTTGGAATTTTTTAGCAGTGTGTTTGGGGTCATTGTTGGTCTGCAAGGTGATTTCTGAGGCATTTGGTTGGATCTGAGCAGGTAAGATGTTTCTGTACACATTCAAATTCATCCTGCTGCTGCCAACAGCAGTCAAGACAAGTGAGCCAGTTCTAGTGGCAGCCATGTATTCCCAACCCATAACACTACCTCCAGTATCTTTCACAGATGAGTTGGTATGTTATGGATATGGCCTCCACTATGTCTGCAACACGTGACCTGTTTATCCTTAGGGGGTCGTCAAAGGCACTCCCAAAAACAATTAGTTGATCTAATATGGGGAGAGTCAGGAAGAAAAGTGAACATGGATGGAAGTTTAAATGCTATAAAAAAGCATGTCTTTGCGCCCTGGAGAGCCACAGGTTCTGCTGGCTTTCATTGTGACTCAGCACTTGAGTAGCACAGCAATTGTAAAAGCAGCTGATTACACAGTTAACTCAGGTCACCTGGTTTCTTGGGCCTGAATTGGTCGCTGATTTGTTTAAGGAAAAAACAAAAACCAGCAGACTGTGACTCTCCAGGACAAGGAATGAGTATCACTGCAGTAAAAAGAAAACTGCATCCATGTACTGTAAAGCAGGGGTGTCCAATCTTACCTGAAAAGGGCTGGTGTAGGTGCAGGCTTTTACCCTTTGCCCAGCACTAAGATACCTGATCCTACTTAAGGTCTTGATTGAACACCATAATTAGTTCATTGGTTGAATCATGAATTTATTTTTTAAAATGTCACTTTTTTGTGATTTTTTTTTTTTAATGTGGATATTTCTCACTGCTTCTAATAAAACCTGTCATGCCCCTGTACAACATTAAAAAATACTGCAGCATGTCCACATTAGTAAGTAATCAAACTGAATTTAACATTCAGTAAACATCAGTTCCATTCATTGTCTGTGCTTAATTAGTGGCAGTTATTTTATTGAGATTATTGAGGGGGTTCAAATGGGATAATAGTTTGAGAAGGGGCTTTCATTTCATCACTTTAGTATACAGTAGGTTAAAACACATCTTGTCTGTCCAGAAGAGTTTGTTCCAGGACTGTACATTTTTTTAAATGTACTTAGCAAACTAACCTGGCCATTCTATTCCTGAACCCTCTGAGGCTATGCTGGTATCAGCTTCTCATTTTAAATCTTTGACACATCTTTGCCTTTGTCCTGGAGAGTGTTCTTGATCTGTTCTACAGTTGAAACAGCTTTTCTTCACAATTGAAAGTATTCTTCAATCATCCACTACAGTGGTCTTTTGTGATCTACGAGGTTGTTTGCTATTGCTGTGCTCGCCAGTGCATTCTTCTGAACAATTTACCAAACAGTTTATTTTGACACACCCAATGTTTTGGCTATGTCTCCGATCAATTTTTCCACCCAAGATCGTCTGCTTTACTGGCACTGACACTTATTTGGTCCTCACGTTGAGAGACAACTGCAACAGACTCAAATCTAACTGTCACACCTAGAATGAACTCTAGACCTTTTGAGTTTTCTTATGCATGAACTAATGATGCGAAGACACTCAGCTGAGCAAGAAACAGCTGTGCAGACAATGACTATTGTTCCTCCAAAATGGGGAGACTATAAAAAGGGTTGTAGTTCCTATGATATGGATGCAAATACCCACGATTTAAAGCTGTCTGCACTTTAACCTCATATTTATTGTTTCATTTCAAATCCAATGTGCAGTAGTACAGAGCCAAACCAACAAAAATTGTCACTGTTCAAATACTCACAGACTGCATTGTGACTTCTGGTTGTATTTTTGGCTCATGACAATATTGGGAATATATTTTTGGGTCCCATTAATTAGCTGGTCAGCCTCTGTATTTGGTGTCCCCCTTGTCCTTTTTGTTTACTAATTGGGTTGCTGTGTACTACATCATCTGTTAGTGCTTGCCTACAAACTTCCACAGGGCAGTCCCCACATGAACTGAGTTTAATCACTGAACAGTATTTTCAGCGATCCCCCTGTTGACCATAATTGGTGTCCTGAACAACCAGTTATTTTTTTAAAGAGCCAGCACGTCTGCAGGCCGCACAAGGGTTTAAAAAAAATTATTATCACCATGGCGAGCAGCGTGAAGCCAAATTCATGTAGAAAGGGAGGCGTCCCCCCCCCCCCCCTTCCGGTACTGTAGATAAACTGCTATAGGTCTGCATTCGGTGGGAACTGAAAAGCTTTGATTTTAAATAAATGCATGTTCATTAAGCTGCACTCTCTCGGGGTATGGTTGGCAGCATGCTTTTATTTTCTTATCATTGGTGGAATGAATAACGGCATTAACATTCTGGATGCAGCTCTTCTTTGTGCTCTGTTCTGCGGCTCGCAGGAAGCGTCGTCTCAGTCGATACTCAGGGAGCCCGCTCCGCGTGAAAGTGTGACGACCGTAGATACCGCTCCAGGGGAAGAGAGATTCCACTGCAGTGCACCATTGTCAGTTTATCCAAGGGAGACCGAGGCAGGAAAGTGAGGCTAATGTCTGTGTCATTGGGGGCAGAAAACAGCAGGACAAAGGTGGAACAGGTTTTTTAATGTACGTGCTCTTATCTCCTCTCTTCCTTTCCCCTCTTCTTCCTTTTTCTCTCCTTTCCCCCTTCCTCCCCCCTCCTCTTTTTTCTTCTCCTGTCCTCTCTCCTCTCCCCTCCCCTCCTCTCATTTCCTCTCCTCTACCACATCCTATCCTCCCCCTTTTCCTCCTTTTTTGTCCTCCCCTCTCCCCTCCTCTCCTCTCATTTCCTCTCCTCTTCCCCCTTCTCTCCTCTCCTCTTCTCTCCTCTACCTCATCCTCTCCTCTCCTCTATCCCTTCCTCCCTTTCTCTCCTCTCGTTCTCTCTTGTCTGCCCCCTCCTCTTCTCTCCTCTACCACATCCTCTCTTCCCCTCTCCTTTCCTCCTCTCTTTTCTCCTCTCCCCTCCTCTCCTCCCCTCCCCTCTTCTCCTCTACCTCATCCACTCCTCCGCTCCCATCCCCTCCCCTTTCCTCTCCTCTCCTCTCCCTTCCCTCCTCCCCTCCTCTTCTCCTCTCCTCTCTTTCCTCCCTCCTCCCTCCTCCTCCCTCCCCTCCTCCTCTCCTCCCCCTCCCCTCCCCTCCTCTCCTTCAGCGGAGAGGCCTACAGCTGCCATGTTAATTACAGGCTCGTTTGATCTCCGCTGGCTTTGGAGTCGGCGGCGCTGGCGCTGAGCGCCGTTGGCGGGAGCTGTCACACAGGGGGACAGGACGACCGCCGCGTGCACCTCTCTCCTCTCCTCACCCTTCCGCTCAGTCGCACGCTGCGCCGCTCGCAGGAGAGCCTCACATTTAAAGAGACGTCAGCGCCGCGCCGCTCAGCCACTGCCACGGTCCCGTTTCTCCTCTAAACATGTCCCCGGGGGACGGCCATTAAATGTGCCTCACCTGTGTGAAATCCCGCGAAGAAAAGACGGAGCAGGCCCGCGTGTAAGCACAGCCTCCATCCGGCACGCAGTGTTCCGCGGACAGCCTATTAAGCTGGGCTAAACTGCAGCGGCTGTGGCAGCAAACCGCGGCAGCAAACTCTGTACTCACACCCAAGAATGCTCACCGGAAAACAACCCCAAAAATGTACAGTTAGAGCCAATGGATGGAAAGCTGCTGTATGTGAGTAATGGAAACTGAGTTAGCGTTCTGTTTTTGTTGGTACGCCTCAGTTTTCTCCAGTTGGCTTTCAGGCTGTGTCCCGATACCAAAGCCACTGCCTCGCTGCCTGCATCCTTAGAAATTAGCTCCCTCTGAAGGCAGCATCCTAACGGTAAAGGAACCTCAAAGGGCAACGAATTTGGGACACGCTTTGAAGGCAGAATGACTCAGAGTTCACATACTCACACGAGATCAGTGTTTACTGTTACAGTTTACGGCTTTTACTTTCCAACTGACAGACCCAACACAGATAAATATGGATTCTGTCATTGTAGCCGCAATTGTCCTGATTCTCTATTTAAGGTAAAACAAAATTAGTTTTACCTTCAGCTAACTACGTAACTAGCCACTAGTTCAGCTACTTTTTTTGGTTTTCACCAGATTATCATGATTCCAGTATGCTGTATGTAAGCCAAGTTAAAGCTAGCTACGTTCTTTTGGAAAGTAACGTGATTGCTTGCAAGTTAGCTGGCTAGCTCAGGGAAAACTGACCAAGGCTTAAAAACATTAGATACATTTTTCCAGTGTATTAAATAATAAAAACGTACTTTTAGATGTGACTACAGCAAGTTATTGAGTCCACTGTATATTCACATTTCCAACTCTTCCCTGGTTTAAGCTGCCATTAATTTATAATAACGGAAGTGAGAAGTCTGAGGAAATCGCAAAGACCTATGGGATATCCTTCCTGCTGAAGGATACATCAGATGTTGCCTTCAAATTTAACCCAAATAAGGCACCTTTGTGTGAAAAACTGTGAAAATGCTGCCTTCATTTTGGGACACAGGCTCAGTTTATTTTCTTAAAGCAAAACACCTCCCTCTCTCTCTCACACACACACACACACACAAAAGAAATGATGAAGGTTTCAGAAAGAATTCTGCTGGCTCCTTGGATTCCTCAGTGGAAGTATTCTCTGGAACAAAGTACTGCAGTGTCCTCACTTTCGAAATTAATCAAATGCCTTGAGTCAACTTCAATCTAAAGGTTTCTTCATCATGTTTTTTTTATCCCTAAACATTGAGTAAACCACACAGGCCAACCAAAACCCTTTTGCATTTTTCATAAGCCTCTCTTTAGTGAAGTGGAAAATTAACAGCTCTGAAAACACCTGGCTGAATTAGTGCTTTAATTTATACACGTTACACATTTACCCGAGCACCACACAACAAAGCATCTCATTTTTGCATTATTATTATTATTGTGTCATTATTATTGTCATGATGTCATTATAATCAAGCAAGCTAGGTGGCTAATTAGCTTGCTATTATATTATCTGTATTAATTATGATATAAGGCATTAGCTGCTGTGATAAAAACAGAAGGTATTGTCATCGTTGGGGTCTGATCGGTGATGTGTACTCGAAATACCAGATTTAAGATTTCTTTTTCTCAGGTTTAATCCATCTCAGCCAAAATGATAATGAAATTTGTTGCCACCTTTGTTGCAAATGCTTGCAGTAAAGCGGAACGAGAACGGATTGAATTTAGCCCACAGGACTATTGATCTGCTGTGTGAACATCTCTGCGAGTTTTTTTTTTTTTTTTTGATGCCAGAAATCATTCATGATTGTCTCAAGGCCAAGTGTGAGCGATTTGATATGATTCTCAGTACGGGCGATATATAGTTTATGAGTACGCAGGATTATCATAAGCATTCCAGTGAGAACACAGAAAACAATATCTTAAATATATTCATTTAAAGACATTTGTTTATAAATGTTTTATAAAAATGTGATGACACTGCATGCTGAAACCCAGCTTTAGGACAGGTCACTTCATTTTGAGTGGTAGGTTTTTAGACTGGGTTTTTTTTCCTGCTCATAACATAAAGAAAGGTGTGGTGTCAAAATAATTGCGGTGAGGATGATGGCGATGATGACGACAGCAATCAGCAGAGTTTGTCAGCCCATTCATTCTGCCGTGATTACCCAGCTGTCTAACTCTGCGGTCATCCGTAAATCAGCAAGCTCTTCAGAGGGGGAAACATGTGAAAGCAGTTAAGACCTGCAGTGAATCGGCCCGATTACCGCTATTACCACAATCACCGCTCGCTTTCTCTTACCTCACTATCTGCACCCCTCTGCAGCAGACATACTGACACACACACAGACACACACACACACACAGACACACACACACAAATGCATACACACACACTCACATACACACACACACACACAAACATCATACCACCGCAACCACACAACATAACACACGCATCACACACTCACATACACACACACACACACACACACACACATGCATCCACACACACACACCCTACACACACAAACACAACATCACATACACACACAGCATACACACACACACCTACACATAACACACACATACACACACACACAACATCATACACACATGCTACCACAACACACAAAACATACACACACGTACACACACATAAACATACACACACACGTACACACACACAAACATGCACACACACACGTATACACATGCACACACACACACACATATGGACACACATAAGCTATACTTTTTAAAACTTTTTCACTTTACTGCCCTGACACATACAGTATGTATGGTACCCTTCTTACAACAAGCACTTAACAGAAAATTCAGCAGATTTGAATTTAAGAAGGCACGTCTGAGGCAACAGGAAAAACACCCGGGGAGCGTGTTTGTTTGGACGTTGGGGCGCGTTTACAAATCGACCGAGTCTGAGCCGGTGGCGGGGAGGTCGCTGGTACACGGCGCCTCCAGCCAGACCAATTTTATCCGGGGTCGTGTTCCCAAATGTTTATCGACTGTTTCTTCTTTTGTTTTTCCCAGAAAAAAAGAAGAAGAAAGAACATTTGCGCTCCAATTAGATGTGGATGTTAAATGGGAATCGAAAAGGTCAAGCCCGCTGATCGCTTTTCAACACATTGACCGCGGGCAGGCCTTTTATAAAGGGGGACGGCGTGAAGAGCGGGAGGTGGGTGACGGGAGGAGGGGCGGGTGACGGGGAGGCGGTGAGGTGGGGGGTGCGGGTGACGGGGAGGTGGGTGACGGGAGGGGGGCGGGTGAGGGGGAGGCGGTGAGGTGGGGAGGTGGGTGACGGGGAGGGGGGGTGACGGGGGAGGGCGGTGGGGGAGGTGGGGGTGACGGGGGAGGAGGAGCGGGTGACGGGGGGAGGGCGGTGGGGTGGTGGGGAGGTGGGTGACGGAGGAGGAGGAGGAGCGGGTGACGGGGGGAGGGGGGTTAGGTGGGGGAGGGTGACGGGGAGGAGGAGGAGCGGCTAAGCCAATAAGTCCGTTTAATCATCGCGGCGTTTCTCACGGCGACTCGTCCCGCCCGCGGCCTGACGACTGCCCTCTGATGCATGGGCGCTCGGCAGCACTGCGTCTCTCGGCGACACGCTTTTATTTTATCGCCGGGGCCCTCGTGCCCTCTATCAGTGGAACAGCGCCCCCCCCCCTCACAGCCGCGTCTTTAATCACAGACGGCGTCTTCGGCGCGCGCGCAGACACACACACACGTGTGTGCGTGATCAATCTGGCGAGACGTTTCTCTGATCTTCTGATTATCTCTCCCCGGCAGAAGGTGGATTCCCCCTCAGGCATTAGATTCAACCGAAATGTGTCCTCTGTGGCTCTGTGCTGATCCTGGGACAGGGCGGGGGTGCTGTTATATCAGGGCTCTGCACACTTTTACTAGCGTGCTAGAACTGAACTGAACTGAACTGAACTGGGCTGTGAACTCTGTAATCCAGAACCCGACCGCCTCCTCAAAGGTTTGTGCTAATCAAGTGGAGAGCTTCAAGGAGAGGTGTATCTGCATTTCTAAAATGATTTCATTCCCTTGCATTTGGAAAGCAGTAAAATGCATTAGTTGCCATGGCTGCAGTTGTGCGCAGTGGTTTTAAGGATTCATTGCTTTTGTTAAATAAGGCTTTTAAGAAATCGTAAAGTGTATCCTGGTCAGTTTCCCTGCATAGTAAACCAAATGGTTGCCTCAAATTGAGTAAATAGTGGGGATTTCTTCTAAATGTATTCTAAACCAGAGAGAATTATCATGGGGGTTTTATGTCAAGTTTAGTGTTTAACCATCCATTTATGAAAGCTGCATGGGTTGTTTTCATCATGGTAACCTATTATTATTTATCATTTCCATCTCTTAAATCAATGCTTACTTAGGAATTGCAGTGTTTCTGCACTGGAACTGGCCCCAACCCTGTTCTGTCTCTTTCAGTTGGAACAATACTCTATCATATCTCTATTACATCTCTATTATATCTCTATTATATATCTTTTACATCTCTATTACATCTCTATTATATCTCTATTATATACCTTTTACATCTCTATTACAGCTCTATTACAGCTCTATTATATCTCTATTATATATCTTTTACATCTCTATTACATCTCTATTACAGCTCTATTACAGCTCTATTATATCTCTATTATATATCTTTTACATCTCTATTACATCTCTATTACAGCTCTATTACAGCTCTATTATATCTCTATTATATATCTTATTACACTCTATTACACTTACTATTACATCTATTACACTCTATTATATCTCTATTATATCTTTTACATCTCTATTACACTCTATTATATCTCTATTATTACTCTTTTACATCTCTATTACAGCTCTATTACAGCTCTATTATATCTCTATTATATATCTTTTACAGCTCTATTATATCACTGTAACCGCTCTGTTACAGGCTCTGATAGTGGGAGCAGTAGCGATGGTAAAACGCCAGTCACGCAACCAAGTCGCAGGCCTGTGTGGGCGTTGTCATGCAAAGCACACTCCCCAGGCGAGAACCAGCCCAGGAGCTCTGGCGCTTGTATGCAGAGAAGCTTGACAGAGCCACGTCTGCTGTTGTCCGCATGCCCCAGCGCTCAGCGTATAAATAGGGTGCCATTTCTAATTATAGTATCCTACACTCCACAAAAACTAAAAACTAAAGAAACAGCGAACCAAAAAAAAGAAAAACCAAGCGCAGAACTAGGGCAGCAGGCTTTTTCTTTTTTTTAAAAAATTGCCTGATAAAGTGAACTCAAGCTTTTTTTCTCCTCAGCAGTCTAAATGTTTTCTTTCTTTTCTTTTTCCTCGTTTCCCTAATTGCGGGTGCTTCAGACGAGACGTGCCAGTCAAGAGACGCAAGGTGCTGGAAGTAAAAAAAAAACATTTCATGTTGAAAAGAAGATTTGCGGGTAGTGTGCACTCTATGAGCTTAAAGTTCAGACTGCTCTGCGCTACAACCCCGTTCCTCCAACTCTGCCTCCCTCTCTCCCCCCTGCCCCCTCTTCATCTGTAAACCCCCCAGTCCCCTGCCCCCAAAACCCCCTTTTGCGACTCTGAATTATTTAACTGCGTCTTCGAAGTGGGCCGGCTCTTCTCCAGGGGCAGGGGAGATGAAAGGGAGGGTAATGCCGGTCGCTGTTAACCTGGCAGCAGAGCGGCGGGCCACAACGCGCCGCGAAGCAGCAGCGTCCCCTCCATTAAAGCACTGCCTTTTCAGCGCTCTCCGTGCCAGACCTGGTGCCTTTTTCTCTGTGCAGAGCCAAAATGGCCGACCGAATGTGCCCTGTGGGCGAGCCGTCCCTGACTCCGCATTACGGTGAACACTTCAGCCTCCGTGAGCTCTTCCCCCACCCCCCATCTCTTCACACTCGTAAGATACATTGGTACATTAGCAGGCTACCGTTTACCGTTCTCTATGAACGTGAGCTAAAATGAGGACTGATATTTCCGGCAGTGTGTCAGTATATATGCCACAATGTGGCATGCATGCACAACATGCCGTGCTGTAAACACAGATAGCATTCAAATATTGCATTTGCAGATCACACGGTGACTTTTTCTACCCCACCTTGAGTTCAGGTCTGAGGTAGAGTTGCAGGATTGTCCCTTCATTGGCATTCTGTCTAAGATGCAGAAAAATGTCCTTTCATCATTTTTGGAATATTTCCTTTTCTATTTAGCTCAGAGAACCTCCCCCTTTTGATGTTCCTTTGTCTCAACATCAAAAGGTTTCTTTTGTTGTACATCAAGCATGCCCCATGCATTGTGCTGCTTAGAGAGCGAGAAGCCTGAATTAATGTGGAAAAAGCGGCAAAACTAGAACATATGTGTGTGCCTAAATTCAATATGTGCACAGGTGTTGTTTTGAGCACTCTGTCATAACCGAATGCTATAAATAATTCAAATCAATAGGGTGAAAAAAATTATATGACAAATAACAGTCATTAGCCTAAGCACAGTTCCATCCAGATTACTTGTACCCATGACAAGCGAGCCTCATTGTTGAATTTTATATATTTAATGTTAGCAGTAGAATTTATGCTCTCTTTTAATGCCTGTTATTGTCGTTGTGCAAATTGGTCAATTATATCTTACAGGTCCTTTTATCAGAATATTATTTCAGTGGCATTTATTCAGTGACACATCACAAACAGCAGTAAATATCATTCGGTTTTGCTCAAGGTTCTGCCTCTTGTTATGACTGATAAATCTGAGTGATATTGTCTCTCTCACATCCTGGAGATTAATACATGGACAGATCATTTTGGAGAGTTAAAAGGTGATTTATTAACCAGATAGAGGTCCGTCTGGGGTAAGAATAATGCCATAGCTAGCTTCAAGGTTGCTCTTGCCTCCTACGCTCTGCCTGTTAATCTGTAGTGCTAATTTTTAAAGTCTTGTGGATGATTCATATTTTGACTGATCTGCAAAATGTTTGGGTAGCATTACCCAAGTATCAACCAATCTGGCAGTGACCTGGATTCAATCAATATTTGTCCCTATGGCACCACTGCGTTCTCATAAAGTCATGTGATCTGGAGGTTTTAACTGAGGTTGAAACCTGCAATGTCGGTACAGTGTGTTGTGTATATAATGTGTGTATCATGGATCCCATTGTACTTTGCTGTAAAGGCCTGTTACTGTCCTGTAATCGGCCTGACTGTGCACCCCGGGGATACGCCCACTTTTTTTGCGCTAGTGCTGGGATTAACGCCAGGGCTCTGCAGAACTCTGTATTCTTTGCCTTGAGCTCTGTGGGATCTTCAGTGAACACTTTGGGTTAGAGCACGTGCGTGAGGTCTCATCTGCATATGCTACCCCCTGGTGGCAGATCAGCACATGTTGCTGTTCCTCCTTGCCTCTTCCCAGACGCAGTAATCATGTATTCCCAAACATGCCCAGCTGCGTGCACTAATGTATTCAGGCTTCGACTTGAGAAGCTCAAAGTTCCCGTGCAGCCAGGAAGCAGCGAGAGGATGAAAGCACCCAGGTCGGTGGGATGATAAGGGAGAGCCGGCAGATTGGAAGGAGCAGGTCCAGAGAGACTCCCTGTTATCTAACCTCCAGGGAGCTCCTCCAGAAACCGACCCTCATCACGTCGACCAGTGGTGTTATCTCCTGAGAGCCACCTTAAAATCAGCAACCAATTCAGCCCCAAGAGACCAGGTGTGGTGGTTCGACTGTGTAATCAAAAGTGATTAATGTATCAGCTACGAGCTGAGTAAAATCAAAAGCATGCACACTGTCCAAGAGCCAGATTAAAATACCCCAGATCTCGTAATTTGGTCATTTGGAGAGGCTTTTTTTGCCTCGGGTAATGCCATTCCAGTTGGCAGCATCCACTTCTCAGAAAGGCCCAAATTACTTTCAGGAAAAGCAGTGTTAAAAGAAGGAAGCATTACCATGCAGGTCAGTCAGTCCATTTCTCACATAATTTCATTTTTCATCAGTACAGTCCAAGCACAGCCCTGCAGCCCTTGCTTCCTCCAGGCTTGTGCAGTTTTTTAAAAAATATGAATGTCTGTTGACTGGCTGTGTTGTGCGTCAGGTTTTAAAAACCTGCTTTTTTCAGTGGGCTTTTTCCCACAGCTGTATGTGGCTCCATGCCCATAGCAGTGATGTTTTCCGTCTGTATTTTCTTTCCGCCCAGTTTGGAATCCCCACCTGGTTGGTGTGCACGGCAGCCATCTTGCACCAGAATACTCAGCTCAAATTAAAGATGGATGCATAGCTGGGTGGATGGATGGGTGGGTAGACAGAGAGGACAGATCGGTGTGTGTTATCCTGTTAAGGCACTGTGCATCGTGTGGCCCTGTGGTCTGGTATGGAATCTGGGCCGCACCAGTGTCGACTGTGGCAGCAGGCCCAGCAGGGTGACACATAATTGGCTCTGGCATCATCCAGGCACCCAGGCTTTCAGTCCTTCTGGATTACAGCATCGCATCGCTTACTAGCGACCCCTGTTGGTCGATCGGGCACCAGCAAGCCGATCTGCAGAGCTCCACTCTAAATGTCTTCCTCTGACTGATGTCTGTTTGAAGCAAACGGCAGTGTGGTTACAAATGGCGCTTGCCGTCACATGCTTCATAGGATAGCACATGCTTGCTGCGCTCTCATGAATTTATGGCCAAAATTGCCGCCGTGAGCACTGATAGACGCATGCGATTGGACATTCCTAACTCGGGAGGAAAAGGATTAACGCTTTATTAAAGTAATGGTGACAAGAAGATGCAGGAGGCCTTAACCAGCATTCATTGGCTGACGTGTACAGATACTCTATGTACAGTATGAGACTATGAGTCAATAGACTTGTCATGTTCAAAACTGCCCCGCTGTTCGCTCACCTTAATCTCCATGCCCGGGACGTGGCCGGCTTAGAGCCGCGCTCGGTGCAAGCAGTCCGCTGGGTAAACGGAGGAAGAGAAACACATGCTACCGGAGTCATGAAATATTGAGGACCTGGTGAACCCGGCCCCGCCCGGCCCGCGCTTCCTCCCCCTCCGAGCCTCCGTCGGCGCGGGGAGCGGCTAACGTCGTTTGACGCGAGCGAGATGTTTAATTCATCGGCGCCCAGAAAGCGCTGGGTGGGTCAGAGCTCCTTTTTCCCCCCCGCCGTAACGCTAAATGCTGATGACAGCGTAGCGCGCGTTCACACAAACCCCCCAGTGGTGTTTCCCCTGGACCCCACCCCCGCTTCGCTATCCCGTGCGTTTAAACAGGGGGCCGAGCCCACTGGACCGCGCCTTTCCTCCAACGTGGCCGGGTGAACCCGAAGGTCCCGACAGCTTCTTTTGTTTTTTTTGGAAGAAATTTTATCAAGCCTTTTTTCTTTTCTCCACCAAATGTGGAATCACCGGTTGCCCTTCTGCTCTTCCTCCCGCACACCAGCACCGCCGCAGCTGAAGTGTGTGGCGTGCACGGCTTCAGAAGACTTGCGGCCAGTGAGTGTTTAGCATGCTACAGGCCGCATGGCATAACAGACAGAAGTCTGGCTCCGATCTGACCTCATGCTTGGAGTATCTCTCACTAACGGTTGCTGACAGCCTTTGGGAACCCGGCACGTCAACAGCTTTAACAGCTTTAACGGCTTTAACGGCAACGAACGAGAAGTTTACCGAACAGCCCTGCCGTAAGAGCGGAGAACGCTTTCAAGGACACCGCATCAAAAAGTCTGGGCCGCCTTGTGCCGTTTTATATTACAGAGCCACGTGATATATTGCACAGCAGACCTTTCTGCGGGCATTAAAGGCCTTTCCGATGTCATTAAAAAGATCGGCACATTGCTCACGAGCAACAAAAAAAAAAAGAAATAAAAAATGAATGAAAAGACCTTAGGACAGCGGGGTGGTTAATAGTAACTCTCCTTCAGGCTGACAGCATCACTGTGTCTGAGTGTGTTTAGTATTCCTGAGCGGTCTCCCCCAGGGGTCCCTCTCTCTCTCTTTCCCTCCGCTCTCTCTCTCTCTGTACCTGAGTGATTGACTCCAAAAACTAATGTTTAACTGCTTGCCCTCTGCTCCAGGCTGCCTGTGTTATTAGCGATTCCCCTGCGGTTAGAGGCAGAGCCGTAGAACCAGATTTTTTTGGTCTGTGTCCAGATCTGCCCCTCCCCCTCATTAATATGTATTTTAATTAAGACTAAATCTAGTAATGTATTTTAAAAATTGCAATTAAAAACCCGGATTTGCACTTTTTTTATTGACAAGAAACCATGGCTAGCAACAGCTAATGGCACTAGCCCACAAAAAGACATCTTCAAAGTTGCTTCTGCAATTGAATGTTCAAAACGAAACCGTTTTATAACGGTCAGGTAGCTAATGGTAATGGTTTACTTTCCATGGTCATAGATCATAATGTAGCTGATGTGGTTCCTTCCCGGGGATTCAGTAAGACAGAAGAAGATGTGACCAAGAAGAGGGAATGACACTTCAGGCCACTGAGTTGGATCATTTCTCCACTCTGTGAACTCATAAAGAGCGCTTGAGTGTTGAGCCTGCATACTGAAGAAGGCAGTGCTGAAACATTTGTTAAAGATGTCTATTCCACATTTTTAATAAATAAAACAACGGTATAATGTGAACTTTAAAAGCTTGGTAAAAGCTTGGAAAACTCACTTTTGAGTGTGAACCATCTCATTTTTTTCTCTTGAGGTCGATGTAAATAAAGCCTTGAAGTGCTTCTGACGTGGAACTGCGTGTGCACATCAGTTGTTGATCTTGAGGCGGCCGTATCTAAGTACAATGAGGTACCGACAGCCACTCGCATGTGGGTGTGTCCTTCGTCTACCTGTACCTGTTCACACACCGCCCGTCCAGCGAAGTGATTGGCTCTGCAGGATGTCACCTGCCTGTGCCACACCCTCGTACTCCTGAGCTGCGAAGAGCACCTTCCCCGACCACTGCACCTTCACTTCCAACCTCCCCCCCCCCCCCGCCCCGCCAAGCCAAGAGTGCCCACTTCTCATTCCTCCCTTAATTTTTCCAAGGAATTTGAGACTTTCAGGAGCCGTGGGAATCTCGGCATGCAGCAATCCAGCGGCTCCACGCCCCCTGAAATTGTGTTTCCGTGTACGCCGGTCTTCCACTGTGCCGATTCGCATCACTCCTCAGGAGATTCTGTATCTCGCTTCCTTTTCGCTTTCTCTTTTTCCTCGTATCGCACCCAATTGCTTGTTCATGTGAGAAAAATGCTTCATGTTTCAGCCAACAGTGCATGTAGAGAAAAAGAAACTGACCGCAATGTTTTTAGATGTTTCTTTGTGACGCTGTGCGGGAGAGTTACGAATGAGGCTCCGAATTGTTGTTTTGTGTTGAGGGCTTCGCTGGTGCCAGAGCTGATGTTCAGCAAAGTAAAGTGTGTCTGGTTTCATCTGCAGAAACTGTTCAGATGTTCTTTTGCTTGAGAGGTCAGTTAGCCTGAGAAGATGAAACCTCTGTGCTTTTGGAAAATCAGCCTTCAGTATCCATGCTGAATTTACTACAAAAACAACTTCTCAAAAAACAAAGTGATATATAATATATGTTCTCTTATTAAAGCCAAAACAGAGGGAATATAAATATAAATATATAACAGAACACACTGTACACTTTAATATATATCAAGTATTGCCACTTTTGTATCTGTAATTTTTGTGTGAAGTGTTATAGCCTATACAGTGACATAGATGTGCTGGTTTAGAGTAGTTTTTATTGCTGATGGTCCAGTTCCGCAGTGGGGTGATTTGGGTTTTTATTCTAGAAGGGTACAGGAGCCTGTTTCATCAGTTGGGAGCAGCCTCTTATGATATAATGCGATTAGGTGTCACGTTACGCAATGTTAAATCAAATCTGCTGTACTTGGCTTTAATTTCCCTGTTGGATAACAAGATTGTTCTTGTGCAAACCACACAGTTGATAGAGGTATGTTTCACTTTGATCTGAAGCCAATGAGCATCTGATTGGAGTAATCAGATGCTGTAAGTATTTCTTTCGAAAGCCCTTAAACCATATAGACCTCTATATGAGAAGACATTTTTGACAGTTTGAAATTATTTATTCAGCAATGAGTTTGAGAATTGAAGTGTACCACAGTGTTTCACTGACCGGATGTGAATTTCTTGTTTAATAATAATGATTACAACACCAGTAATGCAATAAAAGCAAATGTACTATTATCTGGTAAACGAGGCGCTACAATCAAATTGGCTTCATAATTGCAAGACTTGCATGCATGCATGCATGTACATACATGTATATTTCATGTATTGTTTTTAGATACAGAAAGGATGTTTGGTTAGGCATTAAGCTCAGGCTCGCTAGTGATGCATCACACATTGGAGCTCTGTTGCGAAGGCGCTGAACAATGACACAGTCATTTAGCACACTAGTTTGTCAGTGTTGTGTGTGTTGTGTTAACCCCTTCGCGCAGATGCCAAATCCGGCCAATCCTCGCCCATTTAGAGGGTGTTCTAAGGCCTTCTAACTCCAGGTGTGTGCACCGCAGAGACTTGAAAAATGGCTTGAATGAATCAAGACACTTGTACCATTTATGGTACTACTTTACAGTACTTAGATTTGTTTATATTCATAATATAGGCAAAATTAAGAGGCACAAATGCAGAGATTGTGTTTATTGACAGGAAAATAGGGAGGCATCTAGCTACATATAGATATGTACTATCATAGTAAAAATATGTTGTTTATATAAATATATAATTTATGTAAATATATGACAGTTATATATTTATATAATTACAATATATTTGTCATTGTAATACAATGGATTGTATTTTATCACAAGTAAAATACATTAACATCACAGTCATTATTCAGCATGGTGGGTAATCTCCTGTTCCTCACTGATGAATCATTCCAACACATCAGTGCTTTTGTGCAGCGTGCTCAGTCAAAAGTGTAGATCAATAGTGTCACAACCTTGCAGTGAGGGTCACGATCCTCAACCACGCGTAGATATCAATCACACTTCCTGTGAAGCTGTAGCATCATCATCCCAACGGAAGTTTTCTGCATGTGGCGTGCAAAAATAAAAAGAGTCGGTCTAGGCAAGGAATGAACACAGACATTTCTGCTGTTAACGTTCTTCATTGTGCATCCGCTGGTGCCTGTTGAGATGAAAGTAACGTAATATGCCTAGGTGCTGGTGACCTCAGGCAACTGTCAACCATAGATTAGTACATGAATGAATGTCTGAAAGTCTAGTGGCACCATGAAGATCACTGACCACTGTCCATTTCATCCCTTTTGCAAAACAGACAGCAGCATGCATAGAACAACAGGAAATAAAATATTGGGATGCGCACAAACTTGCAGCCACACGCTCTTGCAGTCTCTCCTCCGAACCGCACAACGGGCAGAGCTTCAATATCTAACCTGACGAGACACACCTGGGCTGACTACTGATAACACTCAGCTGTGCTTGTGCCTGTAGGTGATGTGGCTGCTGTCCAAGGGGCTGAAGGCTTCCCAGGGTTCGGGACAGGAGGAAGCCCTGGCAGCACTACATGGAGCAGGGGCAGCTGTCTCTGGTCCTCCACTAACCCCTCCAGGCAACATGTGAGTACAAAGTCATGGTTGTTTCACATACCCTTCATTCTTTTACCAGGCCCGTCCATGGAATACCTGATAGCTATAATTAACCCAAGATTTCCAATGCCACCCATTAAAGATTTTGATGTGTGTGTGTGTGTTGCCACTGTCAGGAAGACAGGAAGATTTCCACCTTTGGCATGTTGTGTTATTGAAGCGATGAAAATGTCTCAGATGATTGGACAGGTCAAGTGCTGCACTACCAAACTACGCACACTCCATGTGCCGGTAGCAAGATAATACAGTACATACTGAAGTCTTTATTGAATGGAAAATCACACTTTCTCTTGCAGTAAGTACCACTATCAAGCTGACTTGCTTAATATCTCGATACTTAATGGTAGGATATGTATACAGCTAGGCAGCTATCTAGCTTACTTAGCTTGTTGCAGCTGGCTTGAGGTAATGCTAGTTGGCATTGTCTGCTACTGTTACGGTCCCCTAATTGCAAGAGAGGACAGTTGGCTTGCCAACACTCGCAAACTTTCTGTCCACTCTTTGGAACCCCCGTTTATTAGCTAGGTAAAATAGCTAATGTTTGTTAACTACTGTTTCTGTCTTTGTTGCCAGAACACAGGGACAGTAATCCTTCCATTTTCCTCATTTTCCCTATTCTCAATTGAAAAGCTACATTAAGGGGAATCAAGTTTTAATTGTATTTTTGTGTGGGAACAGGATTAAAATGTTGCAGTATGGGGAAATATGGGAGAAACCGCAATGGGAGATTAGCCTGGGATATAGCAGTAATATACTGGAGCCGCCTCGCAAGTACAAGAGACTCGGCAGGTTTGCCGACACCTTTAAGTTAAAACATTTATGTAAATAGTTTTATGTGCATTATGTTGGCAAAAATGTACGTGTTTGTAAGATTATAGTCTTGCATCGTCTGTCCCAGGGTGTAGCTTTTACACAGCTCTGCTGCAAAGCCTTTCCTCTCACAGTCTTATCGTGGGGTTTCATCACATTCAATATTGTCAGGGGGAAACCATTTCTTTCTGAACTGCAGGTTTCCATTTTTGTTTTCCTTTCGGCTGCGTGCTGAGTATTGGGCCGCTGATGAAATTCAACATTGATAGAATTTTGTCCCTGCAGACATTTTTTACTTAAGACTCCATTGCTCCTGCATCCCTAATCTTTCCCCTGATACGTGGCAGTGTTTTGCGATATGGTGGCGGCCGCGTTGTCCCTGAGGGATGGAAGGGAAAAGAGCCCGGATAAGCAGCAGGGATGCGGCGGTGGGAAGTTTGTTAAACTATAATTATTTACCCTATATAACTTTCCATGGATTCCATTCTAAAGTGCGTCATCTTTTCCTGATTTATGGAGCCTGGACAGGTGAAAGCAATAGGGCAGAAAACTCACCATTTGACCAGTGAAATTACAAAGGAAGGGTTGAATGATGTGGCTTGCAGTGTGTGGACTGAACCTTTGTTTAACCTAAGAGTTACAACTGTGTAAAAAGCAAGTGGGGTTTTGCATGTGGCTGATGTAAATGCCTAAACCTACTTTCTATTTGCATGTTTATTTCTAAGACTGATTGTTCAAGACAATAAATGACTGCTGTATCTTGAAAGGGACATCTCTGTGTAAAACCAAAAATGGTAAGAATGTATGTTTATTTCATATTTAGTCACAGATATTGCTAGTAAGACGTGGTATAATTAGAATTATTAGAAACAAGAATTCCTCTAGTTAATTTTGCTATTCATTGAGAAGAAATTTTCACCGCTATGTTGGCATGCCTTAGAGCTATTGTTGGCTTTATCTTGTTGCTATGATGAAATAAAAAAAATTGGTGGTGAAAGAATATTTTTATGGACTCCTAGATTGGTGCCATTTTTCAGTGTGTCATGCTTGGGGGGTATGGTTGCAGATGAGACTATAGGGAGGGGGTTCTTGTTAAATGGGAAAACCTACATGACAATGTTGGCATTTAGAAACTCTGTATTTGGAATAGTTGTCACATATTGTCTACTAATAAAGCTAGAACACAGAGTGTGTTGTTTCTGCTCATAGTTTGGTTGCAGGAGCACTGAATGCCTGAGTTGAGCAATTTCAGAATGCCGGCATCCTGGCCACTAGGGGGCTTGTGCGAAGGGGTTAAAGAAAATCTACTAACCAAGCCCAACCCTGCTTAGCTTCAGGCATCAAATAGGACAAAGTCACAAGGTGGTATGTGATCACTTTTAATAATTTATCTATCCGGCCTGGTGCCTCATGAATTAGGAGGGATACAGTATGAACCGAAGTGCACCATCTCGGATTCAAACCTGTAACCCTCTATGCGCAAGTCATGTTCCCGTACCGCTGCTCCACACTGCTGCTCCAATGGGCAGTGTTTACTGGTGGTACACTAAATCTCATATTTCACAGAAAGGTCCTGGGTGCCTTTTAAGTCACCCCTGTCTCATCTTGAAGTGACAACTCATAAAGAATGTAACACATCAAATATGGATATTTCATCGCACCTTGTCAAGAAACAACAAGGTAATATTTTTCTTATTACAGTGACAGAGCTGGGGGGGGTGGATGGTGGGGTCGGTTTCTGCGGAGTGGCATCTTGATTCGTGTCATATTTCATATTTCATATTTCCCATTCAGCAGTTTTGATCAAATTAATGGACCCCGGAGCTTGTCTTCTCCCTGACTCTCACACCCGGTCATCTCTCACTCGTTTGCTCACTGTCACTCTCTGTTTGACACTGGTAAGCTGTCATTTAATCGGGAAACGTGTAGGAAAAATTAAATGATGCAAAGCACACCCGCTTTCCTTTCGTTTTTTTTATTTTTTTTTTTGGATTATTTGTTGTTTGGACAGGCAAGCGGTAGCACAGTGTAGAGTTGAATGGCAATGGAATTGTACCTTAGCCATTAGCCTGAGCTCTGGGCTCTGACTGATGCACACACTTATTTACGGTTCTTCACGCAAGTCCCATAGCATTACAGACAGTATCCAGGTGGCAGGGTCCCACACCTTTTCTAATGTCTGTTATTGATCTGATTTAGAATGAGGCTTTCATCTGCAGACTTGTTTACAGAGACTAACAAGCCTTGTTTTTAGGGAGCAGGTGGCATGCCGTATGTATAGCCTGAAACGGTGTTTCACGCGGTAGTCAGAATTCACCAAAGGGAGAAAGCCCTTTCTTCCACCCCACCGAGGTATCTAAGGCCTGCTTTCAATCAACATCTGTCCCTGACTTTGATTCACAATTAAACTGCAAGTGTCACTTTTTTCACTGCAAACACAATTTTATGTGTTTTGATTATCGCTGAACTCACCAAGCTATGCTCACATTTTAAAGAAAAAAGTCAAAGCTTAGATCCAGACCTAAAATGACAGAAGGTGATAAGTTGGCACCACTTGGTAGTAAGTCGTAATAACTTGATAATTCCAATTTTTTGGTTTTAAATGGAAGGTTTGAAATCCAAACATCAGAAGAAACACAAACCTTTCATGACAGGAATCTCCTGGGGGCCCTCCGTGTTTGAGCTTCTCCAGCCAATGTTTTCTGTAAAAAGAGAAAGAAAGAGGGAGCGGGGGAGAGAGTGAGACAGAGAGCGGGGGTGGAGAGAGAGGGAAAGAGATAAATAAAGAGAGAGAGAGAGCAGCATTGGTGTTTAAAGATGCTAGGCTGCGTGACTTTGTCAAGGTCAGACGTACAATGGTTATCGGTACAGAAGGAGAAGAGAGGAACTGAACAAAGGCCCTGCAGTCTCTACCCATTTAAGCCGACGCCCGGCCAATCCACCTCTCTAATTAATCTTGTGACCCCTCGGCCCTGTGAAGCTCTCTCCAAGGTAGCGGAGGCCGGGCCTGCTGCCGGTTTTGTTTCAGGGGGCAGCGGGGCTGCAGGCTGCCCAAAGGAGTTCAAAAATCAGATGCTTTTTAAAGGGCATCTCTTTTTCTGTGTGCCGTACTTACCCCAGAGACCAAGAGCATAGACTGTCCCCTGCCAGTGCCTTGTCTCAGTCACGAGCAGGCTTTGTATTGTGTGTGTGTGTGTGTGTGTGTGTGCGCGTGTGAGCATGTGAGTGGGTGTGTGTGGGTGTGTGTGCGTGTACATGTACATGTTTTTTCAAGAACAGTTCATGACCCCTGACCCCTGGGTGACCAACCTCCACCACACACAGTGAGGGAGGATATTACCCAAACACTTAAAAACAGAAGATGGTGGATATTACCCACACACTTCATAACAGATCTGGGAGGATATTTTCAAAGGTGGAATGACTATACCCTGTGGAAAATGAACTGCACTCACTGACCATGTGACCCAAACAGGGGAACAGTGGGCACTGTAATGGAGTAATAGGGCTGTAATGGAGGGTGAGTGTGGATTCAGTTAAGAGGGGTGTGTTTTAATGAACGCTTGTCTCGTTGAGATGGGATTGGTTAAGAAGGCGACAGCCTGAGCCTGTGTGGGGTGGGGTGAAGTGGGGAGATACTCTGGCTCCCTGTTCACTGCTGTGTGCAGCCCTGACTGCCTCTGCGTCTACCCATCTAACACAGAACATTTCTGCATGTCTCTGTTTCCATAACCGCCACCGCCTCTCCAACCCCCACCAAACTTTCCAGCTCTGTTGTGAACAGGTCTAGAGCACAAGTTTTTAGGACACGATTGTGACCCAGTGAAATTCTGGACAATACAACCTTTTCACAGCTTTCCACAACCAAAAAAAAAAAGTTTTTAATCTTCAACAGTCAGCCATTCTTCTCCTCTCTTATCCTTCCCTCCTCTCTGCTATCTGTTTAGGTTACCTGCTGATGTGTCGGGAGTGAGAGATGCCCCCTGTAACAGTCCCCCCCCCCACACACACCCCCCCAGTCTGTGTCCCTGTTTTTATCACATGTTCCCACCCTAATGCTGGTTTCACACTGAGGGGCCCCGTGGAGAGACCAGCCCATCTGCATCTCTCTAATGTACAGAGAATATATGCGAGAGAAAGAGAGAGAGAGAGCACGAGCAAGAGACAGAGAGGCAGAGAAAAGAGAGTGGGGGAAGACAGAGAAAGAGACAAGTGAAATTGGAGAAGAGGGAGAGAAGATACAGGTGGGAGAAAATAAGAGAGGAAAAGTGAGACTGAGAAAGGGAATAGGAAAGAGGGAGAGAAAGAGAGGGAGGAATAGGAGAGCATTCTTATGTAAAAAAGTGTGTTCTCTGCCCTGCCCCAGAGGCTGTTGGATAACATTGTGATGTCTTCATGAAACTGAGGGGTGTGGGGGGGGGGGGGAGTACTCAACGGTATGCCTCTGCTGTTTACAATAGACAAAAATAGATTTTTAAAAAAACACTTTTTTGCTACTTATTTGACAGTGAAGGGGAAAATGTGTATGGCTTGGAAGCATATAGTGCACAAAAAAGTAAACATCCTCCCCAGTATTTTGTTCCAATCAACTGGATTTGCTAATTAGCCCATTTTTTTCTGCCTGGAGGTAGAACTAATTAGTGAAATCAGCTGGCTGAGTTCATGGGTGGAAGAAGCTCGTGGCAGAGCTTATACATTCCGATCCCTGAGTTTTCCGCCTCTGATGCGGTGGCCCGCTGGCAGCCCTACGTCAGTGAAGCTGTCGGTCGCGCCGGCATTGCAGACTGGCGCTGCGGCGCCCCGCGAGCGAACGGTTAGAATGAAGCGGTCAGGATGAGAGCGCGCTGTGAAGAGAGCCCGGTGTAGATGGCGAATGGGTCTGGCGCTAGTGGCCCGCTGCAGCGCCACTGTGCCAGTTTGCAGAACGCTGGCGGGCAGACAGCTGGCACAAACACGAGGAGCAGGAGCTGCATGCCGTCATTATTACGCTCTTAGTATGTACGATAGCGTGAGCGAGTGCGTTGTATGTGCAGTGGTGTCGTCACTTTATGGGGGAAACACTCAAATGTGCTGTGAATTTGGAGTGACACTTGAATTAAATTGCCGGTAACAAGCCGCCATGAATGCAGACTGTACATTAAAATATAATTAATATGACTAATAATCTTGTGCTTCTCGGTTGTTGTATTGTTTTTTTTTTTGTTTGGGCGGACTCTGATGTCTTTTTTCCTGCTTTATTTTAATTGAGTGTTTTGGTTTTCGAAAATAACCAAACTAAAATGACTTGTTTGTTTTCCTTAATTCTCTGGAGATATCCTTAAAAAAATAACCATTTAAAACCACTTGTTATGCTGCTTGTTTTTGGCTAATGAAACCCTGGAGGTGGACTTGGGGTGTTTTGTACAGGCAGACACCTTGAAGCACTTATTTGTAAGGTCTTAACATGCACACACGTCATACTGATCTTTCAAAATGTTTTCAACTGAGTAATGCATTCTGTGTCTAAATGAAAAATTCAGTCTTTTTTTGCCACTTTGAAGAGTGTGAGTGCAAGTGGGTGTACTGAGAGTGCTTGTTCAGAGCACCTTGAAGTAACTGCACTGGTACGGAGAGGGAGAGAGAGAGGGAGAGCGTGTAAGAGAGAGAGTGAGAGAGAGAGAGAGGCTCATCCTCTCTCCTTTACTCAGCCCCTGGGTCTTAGCTCTAATAGCTCATTTGCACCCATAGACTACCAGCTGGTGACGCTAGGCTAGATGTTCCCAGGATTCCATGATGACATCATTCCCAGAACAGACTCTGGTTGTTGGGTTGTTTTTTTCCTCCCTGGTAATTTCAGTAACATCTTTTCCCTCTGTCTGGGGATTGCAGGGGGATTTTTTTTTTTTTATTCCGTTTAAATTTTTATCAAATTTATCCAGCTGCCAAGCCCTCTGGCGATCACGTTATGCACGATGGTGCTCTCGCTGCTGTGAATAATTTTTTTGAACTATTTTTTAATTCCTGGTTTTTCTCTGTCTTCCCGAATGTGGAACACCCGATCGTCGCCCTGTCCTGTCGCGTGGCTGCAACGCCCTCCATCAATTTGGAAAGGGGCAAACCAGTCGACCAACACGTCCTTGCACAGTCTGCCCACTGAGCTGTGTGCGTGCAGACAGCATCAATCACAGACACAGGGAATACTCTGTCCTGTTTGTATCTTTCTGACATGTTTATATATATATATATATATATATATATATATATATATATTATATAATGTTAGATTTCATAATTTGGGTGGGTTTTAGTTTGCAGGGCATCACTTAAAGTAAAAACAAAAACAAGAGAATTCATGACACCATGGATCAAAATCTATACCTTCAGTGGTTATTGGAGAAATATGTGGTGTGAAGCAATAGATTAAAAGGAAAATGCATGCAATTAGCTGACTATTCTGGTTTTCATACCACTTTCATACCACCTTAATTATATAATTAACCCAATAATTAATGTGATCTGACATTTTAACTCCCCTTTATTCACAAGCTCACGAATGAAGAGTTCTTGTGTCTTTACATAAAACATTTTGCAGTAGTGTATTCTGGGAGTGAACGTACTTTGTTGTATACAGCTAATAGCTGATTTAGCCAAAGTAATTAGTGGAAACAAAAATGCAGAAATGGAAATGGCCTTGCAAGCATATGGCTCTCCAAGCGGGCTATAGATGCTCAATTTATGTTTCCCATATTGGGGAGGAATAGAGGGAAGAAGAAAAAATACCTGCAATAAATTCTAAATTAGAAAAACTAAATTGCTGGCAGAAACCAGAGAGACTTTAGCTATAGCAATAACAATGTTTCTGTTATCCTGGCATTTGCACTTGGTGTTGTGTTATAATCATAACACAGACGCACGCACGCACGCATGCACGCACACAGACACACAGACACACACACACACATGCACGCACTCACACACACACACACACACACACACACGCATGCACGCACTCACACACAAACACTCACACACACACGCACAGACTTGGCTGTGTGCAGCGGACCATCATAAGCTTGTTGCGTGCTGAATTTGCATTTCTCATGCATATTTCTCGCCAGGGAAAAAGAGCCAATACAGCACATCATGTACAGGATCTTCATGGCGGCAGAAAATTTATGCACAGGAAGAAGTAGTAAAGATAGGAAGGAAGTGGATCACATGCAAAAGCTTGGGAGGATACAAGGCAGAGTACGAGTACAAATACAAGGCATCACTGAGCTGTGCAGGTCAAACAGGGCTATCCCTCCGACCCCTCGGTGGTCTAATGGATTGTGAGACCCGTTTGGTTTCTTTCTCAGTCATGATGAACGCCTCTCCTCTCGCTACACTTGTAGCCTCCTTAGCTCTTGCCTCTACCCACCCCTGCCCCAGCCCAAGCCTTGGACATTAGTGAAGTTCCCTGGAGTCTCGACCCAGAGGGCACTCCTGCAGTGTTTCGTGAGAGGCAGAAAAACTCAAACTCTTAATCTGTTAACTGAACTCGTAATCTGTTTCAGGCTAATTGTAACGTCACAGTAAAGTATTCAGTGTCAAATCAACTCTTACACATGGTCCCTATTGGATTTCATATGTGCTCTGTTAGAGTTGAATTAACGCTGGACATTTTACTGGTCAGTTTTATCTTCCTCCCTCGTCTCTGTCTTGATATATGAGAATGATAGTAGGTGTTGTCACTGATTAATAATCAAGGCCAGGAGCCGCTGAACCTTCCGGACTCTTCCCTTATAAGGAGCAGGGAGGGTCATTGGGCGTGGCCTGGCGTCTCCCCGGGTGACCGGGGGAGTGAAAGGTCCCTGGGTAACAGGGACTGACGCCTCTCTGCATCCTGCCGAGCGGAGTCCGGTCGAGAGGACTCCGTGTTTCAGGAGAGAAGCGCGTTAGTGCCACCTACAGAACAACAGGCGCCCCCGCGCAATGGGAGCCGGCGCGTCCGCTCTCCCTCCGGGCCCTATTAAGAGCCCTGGGCTTTTATTTCCATACAGAGAGGGGGGAAGAGGAGGATGACGCGCCGTCTCTCAGTCTAATTTTATTTCCTCCCGATTTCGCGAATAAACACAAAATGAAGAAGAAGGGGGGAAAAAAAGCTTTGAAAAATGCTGGGCTTGTCATCGTAATATGAAAGGAAGGGTGTCTTTATCGTATGTTGTCAGCAGTGGTCTCGGTTTGGTTAGGGGGTAAGAAAGGAATAAGGAAATATTCCGTCGGTTTAATCTCATGAATAAAATATGTAATCGAAATAGAGGGGGGAAATGCAGAGGGTTTTTTTTTTTTATCCCTGTGAAGCAATAATGCCAGATGTGAAGAATTGGCTCATTCCATTACCTAACTTAGATATATGTGGTAGGATATGAAAGTGCCGATAAAGTCCTTTCATTTCGTCACATAATTAGTGTCAAAGGGGCTTTCTGGTGGCTTCATTGATTTAAGAACAGGTTGAGCGTTTCGCTGGTAAATCATTTTTTTACGAGGCGTGGCAAAAGGTGATGTAATGAATGTGTGGCCGTGTGTTTGCTAGCTTCCAGCACCGCTCGCTAGCTACGGGCCCCAGTGCTGCGGACCGGCCCCCCCCAGCTCTTTAACTGCCATTTATATTGAGCCAAAGAAAATCTGATACAGTATGCTTTGTGCACACTACCCTGCCATTACGCGGCCTCTGAAGGCCCAGTTCTGAAGCCCTCTGCTATAGGAGATTCGCTACAGCGCAACCTCGTTTCAAAATTAAATACAGTCTTTGCAAAACATTCGTCAAAATCAGCCGACCCAAAATTAACCAAAACCGTGTAAATTTATTCGGTGTTGAAAGTTTAATTTGTCTCATCTGGCCATTCAAAATACAAATAGAAGAACGTTTCTTAATTCACATGCTACATTTAATAATAGTTTATTGAACATGTTTCCTTTGAAAAAAAAAATGTAATCACTCAGTTATCAAATGTATTTATTGCATTTCATAAATATGCCCATAAAAACTGGGGCACAGTTTTGAGGGAGGACACACGATGAACAGACCAGATAGATGGAGAATAGCAGTGGGCTGACTTTTGCCATATTAACTAGTTAAACTGAAAAAAGAAACAAACCACAAAATTCTGATCACAGAGACAGAAAGGAAAGACATCATAAGTCCTATTGACCCGAACTGCTATGCAAAGTGTTCACTGAATTCCCAAAATACAGCTGTGGGTGAAAACTCTCCATATAAATTTATGACCCCAAAAGACTAAAAGCTATTTTTTTTTAAATGGAAAAAGAGAATTTATCCAGTATTTCGGGTGCATTAAAAACTGAAATGGGTCAAACTGACCCGGGTTAATGATGTGAAATTAAGTGATGAGTTAATGGTGTGAAATCTAATTGGGTGTTGTTGTTTTTTTAGGAAATGAGGAGGAAAAAATGTTGATATGAAGTCTTAAAAACTTCTGTGAATTATTCACTAGAGTAAAGTCCCAAGTTATATGAATATTTATAGTAAAAAGATGTCAGTCTGCGTGTATCCTAATCTACTATAGACCATGCCAATCATTGACTGAGAATACAATCACTGCAAATCAGCTCAAAACTGGAGGCGCTCACAACAACAAAACATGTCGTTGTATGAGTTGTGTCACCTGATCAAGAGTCATAATTATTTAAGGGACAAAGGGATGAAATAATGAGTTATTGAAAATATTTTAAAAAGAGAAACAAATAAAAAATGAAAGTACCAGCTGCCATTTGCCATCCCTTCTTTTGACCATTCTTTTGGCATGCTTCGATGGCTGTGCCTTTTATCAGTGACAAATTACCCTCCCACTTTTGTTCTTAATTGGGAAGGGGTGGCATAATTCTGCATTTCTTTTAAGTACCTTTGGCAAAAGGCCATGGTTTTCCTGGACTGTTCTCCACACCTGCGGTAAAGGCTCAAAGCCGCCCCAATCAGGTGCTCCCCTGCTAAAACAGCAGGGGCAGCATGTCCAATCCTTTAATTGGAATGAAAATAACACCTGAATGCCGGTGCGAAACGCGTTTGTGTACCGCGCTTTTTAAGAGGGTCACATCAGCGAAAGGGAGAGTGATGTAATGATGTGATGATCGAGGAAATTAACTTCTGTGTTGGTGAGAGTAATGAGTTTGTTTTCGTAACGTTGTGGAAAATTGAGGTGGGAAAGGCTCAAGCAGCGGCACTTTGCAAAATGTCCGCCGCGCCTGACTGGCTGCTGCACTGCTTAATCAAATAAGCATAAATTCATCACAGAGCCGCCTTCTCTGCATATGAGAAGTGCGGGGAATTTATCTCCTGTAGAGAGAAAGACATAAAGAAAAAATTCCAGTCTTGCATCGCAAAGACAGAACGGGAGAACAAAGTGGAGTAGAATCCTGATTAACTATTTAAACTGACAGATATGTGAACACGTTTCAGGTTGTTTTCGGTTTTGCAGGAATCGTTATCTCCCAGCCAGACAAATAAAGTTTTTTAGGTTGTAGACAGCTATTAAAATGTTGCATTCTCAGAATTTTTCCCAGTCAAAAGCATGTACTTCAAATGTTTCTGCAGGAAAAAAAATGTATGTGATAAGTAGACTCAAATAGACAGATGAAGATTAAGAGATACCCTCAATCTCTTTGAAAAACTCCCAGACATGTTGAATGGTGTAAATAATACAGTAACTTGAACACACTTGTGAATCTTCATACCTAATAGACGGCATTCTCCTCTTCAGAAAAAGAGTTTTGAGATGGATCCTGGCTCAAATCCTGCTTAACAGAAAACCCCATTAAAGTCGATTGGGCTTTATGTTTTAGTGTCAGCCTGTTTCTAGTATCCCCTTCCTCTTTTTCCCCAGGTCCTTCACCTCTTTCCTCACTGTGGGTTTTCATCCATCCATCCATTATCTATACCCGCTCATCCTGAGCAGGGTCGCGGCGACTGTGGGTTTTGCCTAAGCCAAAGGTTTCTTACCTCTGATGTCTTTCTGAAACAATAATTCTGTATTTTATCATATGAAAATTGATTTAAGGAAAAGAACTGTTTGAACCCACCTCCCGCTTTCTCTTCTGCAAAACTGGCATTCTAATTTTGTATTGTAATGCAGTACAATTTCCATAACTTCCAAGCACTTTGTCAACTGCTCACAGACAAGGAATCCAGACCATCTCAATACAGACTGTGGCTGTTAGCCAATTCACAATTAGCTGTAACACCTCGGGAAGGTATAGTTCAGTCAGACAGTTAGGGACTTGTGTTTCATTGCTCCCCAGCGACCCTAGCTGGTTGGGCTGCTTGTCAAGGCTGCGTATGAGGTGTCTTCCTGTGACTCAGCTCTGTGTGAACTTAGCCTCTGGGCTTCGGTGTTAAAAGAAGCAGGCTAGCGCCACCGCATGTTTCGGAGGGGAACCGTAGATGTCTATGCTCTCCCAGCTGGGATTGGCAGCTGGGGCCACCACATGACTGCAGCTGTAAATAGTTAATTGGGCATTCCAAATTAGTGCAGGAATTGGACAAGCCAAATTTCAAACAGTGAAACAGGCCATAGACATCACAATTAATGACTAAGTAATGAACTGTGGGAGCTTGAGACAAGGGAAAGATAAAGTGCCTGCATACACTCTAAAGGTAAAATTTAAAAGACAAGAACATTGTACTGGCACAGAGAAGTACCCACACTTACAGAGGGTTTATTTTGAAATAGTAATGGCACGCATTAGAAAGCATGAATGTCGATATACACATACCTTTGCTTTTAAACAACAGAGTTCATCTAGCCTACGTCACTGTTATTAAAAATATTCATTGGCTCGGATCACTGGCTTGACCGTAAGTATATAAGATGTACCATGTTCAAGGTGTTTATATTATTGCCTGCATATAAAATATGCATATAAAATAAATTTCTCCTGTTTTTGACTTTTTCACAATGATTCTAGTCAAATGAAATTATTATTAGGAATTTGCTGTAATCTCTTGTTCATATGGAGGGGGTGTGGCCTGATGTGGATGTGATCTCCTGTTCAGCTGGAGGGGGTGTGACCTCATGTGGATGTGATCTCTTGTTCGGATGGAGGGACTGTAGCCTGACACTTCCTCACATCAACAGAGAGCTCTCCCAGTCGCTCCTCCAGCCATAATTCTCCACGGTTTTTTTTGGCTGCTGAGCTCCCGCGTTTCTATTTTGGGACAGGCACGCACGGATGGCTGCCTGCCTCGGGACCCTCTCCTCCTCCCCTATTGCGTTAGGCTCCTCTCTCCCACAGTCTGCCTTAAATTGGCTGGGATGAAATATTTACCAAACGCAGGGAAGGAACACAGGGCAGGTGTGCAGACAAAGCATCTCATCTGAGTGTGGCAACAAATAAAAATAAAAATCCTGTAACAAGTCATGGGTGTTTGTTTGTTTCCACCTGTCTGTGTTAAGCTGAAGACGCTTTGTTTTTCTGTTTCTGTTTTTGTTTGTTTGCGTGTCGGTGTGCTTGTGAGACTGCTGCTTGTCTCTTAAACGCCACTGTCGCTGAGAGAGATCCTTGCTGGCCTTCAAACCGACCTGCGCTGTTTGATTAGCTCAAGCGGGAGAAGACAGCCGTCTGCTGCAGTGTGCGTGGGGAAACCGGTGGAAATCAGAGGGGCAGAGAGACTTGCCTTGTGCGTGTGTGTGTGTCTGTGCGTGTGTGTGTGTGTGCGTGTTCCTATGTTAAATTAAGCCAGAATTGTCATCACCTTGAAATACATAATTGTCATCACCTTGAAATACATAGTTTGGTGAGTTCAGAAATCAAGTCATTTTCGTGCCAAACTGTGTTTCTGAAGAAAATGAAAGGTAGCGTTTATTTTTGTCCCTTTAATGGTCTGCTGAGCGAGAGTTCTTCTGTTTGTTTTCTCCTGGTGTGCTGGGGGGTTAAGGCGAAACCTAGCGACTGAATCCAGGTGCAGTGTGCAGATTTGTTTTTTTTATTTCCTTTTTCTTCAGTGTAGTCTGTTTCCTTCATCTCAGTTTAACAGACTTTTGCTTAATCCCCAAACAGAAAAGGTCACGGGCATGCAAACGTACATCAGACTTCTTAATACGCCTCACCAGAGATGCGGTGAAAAGCGCAGACTCCAGTGAGGACAGATGACACCCCGCACTGAAAGCAAGAGCAATTTCTGTTAGCGGAGTCAGTATCATTTCAGCGATAAGAACCTGACAAGGCTCAAAAACGGCTGTTTTCATTTAAAATTCTTTACAGATCCCTGATAACTTTAAAGGCACAGGCAATGTCACATTCAAACTTTCGTTACATAAATGTGCAGTTCAGTCAGTCAGATCTGTCCAATTTTTCTATTTAAGAAAAAGCTGGTAACTTTTCACAGAGTTCAGACGTGACAAATGTTAATTGTCCAGCCGGGGGGAAAAAAGACAGATCACTGATTCAGGTCAAGCCCTGCCGGGACGGGTCAATCTGATCCAGAGAGCGAGGGGATGGAGGGGGGCTCAGAATCCCTCCCACACCTCAATTTCACCCTCATTGTAATGCTGCAGGCCGCTTTCAGCTGATTAACTTACTCTGCTCTTCCCAATTTCATTCCTGTTTGAGGAAGGAAGCCATTCTTAGGATGTTATCAAAACTCACCAAGTCGTCATAAGTAGGGTGGCCTTTTTTTTTCCTCATAAGTTTTCTCACCTGCATTTCAGGCATTCCCTCATCCCTTCTCTGGAATGTGTTAGACAGTTATCACAGTACACCTTCCCAGTCGTCCATCTTGATAAGTCAGTTGCCACTTAACAATGATTGACAGCAATGTTTCTGTACTGCCATAACATCAAAGACAGACCTGTGATGGTAGCAATTTTTTAGTGTTGCGCTGTCATCTTTTTGAATCTGTGGGAAGCAACCTACACAAAAATATATCACCTGCACAAAAAATGTTAAATATTCATAATAATTATTTTGCAGTAGGGGTAGGCTAATAAAAAAGAAAAAAAAAATTTGCCAACTGTCATGAACGCAGTCCTACCGCCACTGCCTACACCCAGCCCTGTTTGATGGTTTCCTGGTACACTTTAAACACGTAACTTGCTTTATCCCAGATGAATGCAGTCACTCATCTGTGACCACAGACATGCTGTCAGTTGAGACAATCAGTTCCTTTACGTTGTCCTAATGTGCATTAGCAACCGTGGCACGTACTGCTGTGTAAGATGTTTGGAGAGGGGATTGCCCTGCCATTGATCACACGTTTATTAAGAACAATGCATAATTTGAGAATATCCTGTTTTTATAGTGAAATGTTTTCACTCCAAAAAAACGGATAGGTCAATTCGTAGGTGACAGCTATCCATCACTCGAACCACTCTTGTGCCCTGCTGACAGATGATTCCCCATTGTTGTTCTCCATACAGCAAGACCAGTCAGTGTTTTTGTTTTTCATTATAAATGTCAATCTTTTGTTGTTTTGTGTGCTTGTATTGATAAATTGCAAGCTCAGTAGAATATATTTAATCTGTCTGTGTGCACCGTACCAGGCAAATGCGGGTGCACTCTGTCGCTCAAATAATTTTGGGTTGCCATTCTGTCCATGCATACTTCCCTTCATCTCCACGCGTTCGGAAAACAACTGGCTTTCATGAGGGTCACAACTGACCACTGATCTGGGCTTGAAGTAGGCTGGAGCAGACTGGTATGCCGTACCATGACTTCAATCTTTTGCTCGTATGAATACCGGCACTTTTTTACTAGCATTCCACAGATTCTTTCTTGTGTACCACTACTTCCTATACGCTCTACGAACGCTCTCCCCCCGGTCCGCAGTCACAATTTCCCACCCCAGTACACGATCGCGCTGTTCCCTGGAAATGACATGGCTGCTTTGACTCAATCGAGGGGATTGTTCTTCCATGTTAAAAGCGATTATAATGATTTCTTCCTCAGGTGGACATGTTCCTCTGACATGTTGGCCCACAGCGTACTTGCCTTCCCGTCCCAGTTCTGTAGCAGTGAGGGGGGTGGTGTTCATTCGGGGGTGTGACGTAAGCCCAGCTCTCTCTACAGACCTGTCGGCCTCCCCGTCCGCATTTCAGAGTGCTTGATTTGAGGCTCCGCCCGCTCGTTCTTCTGTTTTAGGCTCAGAGCTTTTTATCCGTGCGTGGCCAGCAGGCTAGCGTACGTTGGAGAGGAGGCGTGATAACAGCCGTGTATTAGAGGGATGAGATAAGGGTGTCCGTGGGAGCGCAGAGATGAATCGATTCATTAAGATGAAAGGTCACAGGTGCCCGCATCTGTACTGGGGGCGGGGGCAGGGGGTTGGGTGGTGGTTCCTGGAGCTCATTCTATGCTGTCGTTGTATAAGGTTTTACTCTTTGTTAGGCTTTTTAGAGTTATTGTCAACCTTGTCTAACCAAAGGGATTAATCTTTTTCAAAGGGAGCTTTCTGCGCCTTCTGATTGCAGTGTCTGCGATCTGAACAGAGTGTGTTGAACTGATGTTTGAGATCAGCCTCATAGTTTGGATGCTGGAGCTTTACCCCACATTTATTTGTCCTGGTTTTAAACATTGCTGATGATGTGGAATACGAATTAGGTCAGAGTTTGTGATTTGTGTTAAAATAGAATACTGCATTGCTTTTGGCACATAGGTAACAGCAGAAAGCAATGATCTGGGTTTTTTTTTTTTGTGGATCTGTAGTTGGATTGTGTCAAAGGCAAACTGCAGGAGCTACCGGTACGAAAAAATAATTTTCATGTGATTGGCTTTTTTGTGATTGGCTTTTTTTCCACATGTGAAAAGGAAATAGGTCACATTGAGTCATTTGTATCTTCACATTTTCACGTCACTGAATTTTTAAAATGTGAACTACAATTTTCACATGTGAAAACAAAACATGTGACTTGAAATAGCATAGGTTACCTTTTTTATCAATTTATCTGCTCTCATTTTATAAGTAGGATTTTTTTTTAGTTCACATGTGTACTATTCACATGTTGGGTGTTCACATGTGGTTTTTGAACATGTGTGGGGGTTTTTTGTAAGGGCAATAAGAGTGAAAAGGGAACAACCTCGCTTATCAAATCTCTTCCCTACATGGACAACACTACAGTCAATAATGTGCCTACAGTCAAGACCTGCTACCAGACTGTGGGGCCCATCACTGCACTGAGCCCCAGTGCTTCAGCTGTACATGGCACCTGGCAGCCATTTTCCCATTTACTAGCATCCCACTGCTGACACACTGCTGTGGCTGCATCCTCAGAATGCGTATGCGACATATTCAAAAGAACTGCATGAGAATGATAACAGTCACATAAAGAATTCCGTGCACATGTTTTCATGCACGGCAGCCCGTGTGACTGCGCATATTTTAAACAACTTTGCCAGTCTGTTCCCAATAAGCGTGTAATTACACATGATGAATGCCTCACTTGGCTGTCGTTTGCCCATATGTTGTGCTTGTGCAAGTTAGACGTGAATTACGAAGATTTGTGCGCAGTGAACACATTTGCGGTTTGTCCTCAGCCATTAAAGGTGATATACTGTATAGCAATATATCACAAAGAGTTTAGCCATTTTTACTCATTTTTATTGAACTTAATATTATCCTGTGTGCTTGTGTGCATGTCTATTGGGCATCTTGGTGTGTGTGTGTGTGTACGTGTGTGTCTGTGTATTTTTTTCATTAGCTTTTGTTTGTTTGTTTGTTTGTTTTTCGTTTGGTCTGTATAGAGTTCAGGCCGTGCGGTGCGATGTCGGCGACCTCAGCGAGGCTTTGAGCCGTGGCCTCAGACAGCCGTTCTGCTCCAGGGCGGTTCAGCGGTTTAGCCTGTCGAGGCTCACGCTGGTGCTCAAGCTCACTGCAACTGGCCCTGTCAGTCTAAGGAAAGGAAACAGTGCGGTCCGTTCTTACTGAAGGATACGGTACCTTTGTGGGAACGGTTTCACTAAAAAATCTCAGAAGACAGGAACAATATGGCAGCTACTGCAACGCATCATACGATATCAACGTTGTGAAGCACGTGGGGTTGCATGTGGGGCCGAGTCAGAGCCTCCGGGATCCTAAAACGCTGCGTATTAGTGCATTCATTCCCTTGCTTATGGGTCAATGGCAAGTCAAAGGGCCTGTTTGTTTTTTGGGTGTTTGCAGGAGCTCTCTAAAAAGGGAAAAAGAGAATGATCGATGGAGGACAGGGAGAAACAAAGGCTTGTTTATTTTTTGTTTATTTTATTTTTTTTACTGTTTTTTGGCCCCTGAGACAAATCCTTGTTTAAAGTTAGTTAATAGATTAAAGAAGCCTTTTTTGGGAAGCAGGTCTGGTTTACAAATGATTTGATTTCTCACTTCCCACACACCACAACCCCTTAAGACAGGGGTGCTCAAATCTCGCCCTCTGAGGCCAGTAGTCCCTCCTCCCCAGTGAGGACTGATTTAAACCTGTGACATCAGATGAGTTAAATCTCTGGCCAATCAGTGACATTAATCCATCAATTAACTCTGGCCTCGAGTTCTACTGGTCTTGAGGGCACATTGTAAGCATCTCTGCCTTAAGGTAAAGTTTCGAACCTCCCATGACATCACAACACACACACACACACACATCATCTTTCCACTCATTTAACCTCTTATGTCCCCCAGTTGTTGTATTTCCTTTAATGTGGTTGCTTTTATTTTCTGTGTGCACTTATTGTAGCACAGTGTGGGTGCAAGCTTTAGTTCTAGCCCAGCACTTAAACACCCCATTCAACTAAACACTCAAGATCTTGATGATTTCAGTCAGTTGCTTTAGGGCTAGGAAAAATCTGCACCCACGCCGGACCTTCTCAGCTAAGATTAGAGACTGTGTGTTATCGTATCTTTTTATTTGCTTTTAATTGGAAAGCACTTTCAACACACTTTATGGTTTGACACTCAAATTCATTTTTGCATTTATTTATTTATAATGAAGTATATATTAGAGGCAGCAGCCTAGTATGATGGTTTGGGGTCTTGGCTTTTAAGTGAGGTTGCAGGTTTGATTCACAGGTGGGGCACTGCCATTTTACCCTTGAGCAAGGTACATAGCCAGAATTGCTTCAGTAAATATCTGGCCGTATAAATGAATTTTATGTGAAAATATAATGTGTAAAAAAAAGTATTATTTATTTATGTTACTTCAGCAGTGCTGTCATAGTAAAGGAGATCCATATGGAAAGGACACAGAAGCACTTCTGTTGCTGACAGGATGTATTTTTGTCAGCTCCAGAGCTGGTCCCTCAGTCACTGAATAGCTAACGACCCCAGCTATGAAATATGCAGCGCCATCCTGAATACACATCAAGGCTCCTTCCCCAGGGTGTGTAAATGACTGTTTGTCAGTGGCAAAGCCATGTCCTGATTGATTTGGGGGTGGTGCTCTGGCAGTGAGGGGAGGGGGGAGTACAGGTGATACATAGGCTGCACTCAAAAATGTCCTATAGATAGAGATGCTAAAGTAAATGGAGTCACTTTGTCACGGTGAGAAAGGAGGGGGGAGCCTTTAAGCTGTGATATTTTGGGGTGTCTGTTGGGCTGAAATTGAAATGGCTCAATTTGGGGGGGGGGGGGCGGTGACATTGGGATGAGTGTACATAAAGATGAAAAAAGGGAACCCTGTTGTCTTAAAGCTTTTAGTTGTTTAGAATTAAAAACATCTTATGTGATCCCTATTAACTTCTCACTATGAGGAATTGGATTGATGTGTGGTGTGTTGTGTGAATGTTGTATTGAGCACATTCCTCTTGTGTTGTGGAGGAAAAGGTGGGAAAAAGTGGCAAAAAATGTCTTTCACACAAACTGTGAAATGCTTAAATTTGAACGTGCTCATAGAAAAAACCTCTGTTCTCACATACAGCATACACATTCTTCTTGTGTTGTGGAGGAAAAGGTTGGAAAAAGTGAAAATGCACTTAATTTAGCATTCAAGCAGTTGGGCCTTTGAAACATTGTACTTTTAACAGCATTTCTCTCAATCAACTTGAATATTCAAAAGGGAGTAGGGTTAACTCACACTGCTAGCCAATGCTACTGAAGCTAACTACTGAAGTTAGTGGACAGCGAAAAGTTCAGATTGCTCTCCATGATTCCCATGATGCAATGTGATCAGGAGTGCTGCTGCAGTGAACCCTGTGGTAAAACGCATCGTATCTGCCTTGGCGTTGATAGTCCGTGGTTATCATGTGACCTCGGTGATGTGAAGGGCAGGAGACCAGGCTGTGCAGATAAAGCAGAGAGCACCACAAGCTGCTAACGCTTTTACAGCTTCATGAACAAAGCTGGCGGGCTGCCCTGTGTGCGGGCTTATCGTTCACAAAGAGGCTCCCTCTGGGCACCACTGAGGAAGCCGTCGGGGCCACTGCGGCTTCGTTCAAAGTCGAGTAAACAAATTTCAATAAATAAATAAATAATTGTAATAAATAAAATAAAATAAAAACAATCTGAACTCGGAAAGGCGTGAGGAAAAGGAGCGCCCACGCAAACAGCCTTTAATTACAGACCAGCGGTCTCTGCTCCTCCCCCCTGCCCACGCTGGGCCTGACACACGCACCAGCCCACCTAAACAGAGCAACGGGGGTCACTTCCACCAGACCTCCTCTAATGATGATCCCTGTCAGGGGCGGGAAGTCATTTTGACTCGTCCCCCCCCATACTCATTTCTCTTGTGGGTGTATAATCATACACATTAACCTCCCGAGAATTCCCTTCTGATTCTTAACACCATCTAAGACCCAGAATTACTTTCTCTTCTTTCTTTTTTCGATCGTCAGGAAGGGAAGAGGCCTTTATATCGCAGGTAGTCGGGCGATCCCACTCGATGAGGTTGGGCCCAAGCCAAAAAAGCAATTTAACCGCCTGGTAACCCCAAGGGTCTGGCGTCAGTCTAATGGAACCTGACAGAGGTTAAGATTATTAGGGTTGTTACTGAAGACTCATTTTTCTGTGAGCAACAGCTGAGTCTGTATTCCTTTCGATGTTTTGTTTTTTGTTTTTGTTTTCAGAAAAGAGGCTTGGTGTCCTGAGAGGTTTGTGTGCAGTCTGATTTTCTGCACTGGATTATGAGCGCGTCAGAGGGGTTTAACAAGAGCAGGAACACTGGTGGGGTTTGATCTTGAGAGCAGCAATACGTTGTCATTCATGTCTGCTTAATTTGCCCTAATTTTTATTTTCACCTTGTGTACCGTTATTTTTATATATAAAGGTACTATGCTGTATTCAGACCTTTTGAACTCAGAACAGTGACATCAGCAGACATAGGCCTGTTTGTTTATTTAAAGAACAGCACAGGATTCACTTTTGGTTGTATATGTTGTGATGCTGAATTACAGCTATTGACATTCAAAAACTGGTTACATTTTGCTTGTTCCTGTAGATGTCTTGAAGCATGACTAATCCCTTCTTTCACGGCATTGCATCTTAATGAATCATTCATAAACATGTGTGCATGAATTATGGTCAGAGGTCTGACCTAAGGTCAAGTGACATCATGTGACCTCACTTTTGAGAAAGACATTTTACATAATGTTGTGAGTTGTGTCATCCTTCGTGAAGCTTTGTGTTTTGTAAACACAAAGCTTTGACTGGTGTAATGCTACTGGTGTACTGTTAACTAAATGAGACACTATGCACGTGTCTTGAAAGATTTTGGAATACGTTCACAGTGTGACCAAAAAATAAATTATGTATGTTTGACTGTTTGAGTACATGTGTGTGTATGAGTATGCAAGTGTGCATATACATGTGTGTGTGTGGGTGTGTGTCTGTGTGTCTAAAACCTTCGGAAGGAAAGTTAAAACTCATTCTTTATAAAGCATATAGTTACACCTGAATTATTGTTAGACCATGTTTTTTTTTTGTTTTTTTTTAGGGCACTGAGTAATGTGCCGTATTAGTATTTAGGGCAAAAACATGTCTGTTAATAGTCCACAAAAGATAAGAATAGCAACAACCTTTGCTCCATTGAATTCTTTATGACTGCCGTGGAGTGAAAGTGATTTCTCAAATGTATGCAAGCACTTACACACACACACATGCACACAAACTTACTGGCCACAACACACACACACACACACACACACACACACACAAACACCGCATGCACACACACACACACGACCCAGCCACAGTGACTGAACGCGCGCTGCGGGCCGGTCCTGGAAGCAGCACCCAGGCGGCTGAAGCGCATGATGTCACCGCTCAGACGGGACGGGGCGAGCCGTGTTTCGGGGGCGCGTTCCGCGGGCTGGCAGGACGGGGCTGGGGACGGCGCGTTCGGTGGGAATTCAATAATGGCTGCGGGGAGCGCGGAGAGGCGGCCTTCAGAGCCCACCTACGCTCCTGAAACATAAATGAACGTCACTCCTTGAGGATGACTCCTTTTCACATGCATGACCAGCTTGCGAATCCAGCCCCCCCCCCCCCCCCACACACACACCCTTGTTACATAGTCATGTGTGCTCCAATTCCCCGTCTAATCACTGTTCAGAGAGGAAGCATTCTCCTTTACCACAGAGAGAGAGAGAGAAAGAGAGAGTGAGAAAAGGAGAGTGAGCAGGATTTCTGCACTTCTCAAACCCAAAATGTTCACAGGAGATGAATGAGAACAAACACTGTTAATCACAGCCAGGGCCTTTGTGTGGTGCTCAGAAACACAGTGACATCGTTGATGATTACAAGTTGGCCTTTTTTCTTTGTAGTTGACTGTTCCAGGATACGAGTGGTCAGTGAATGAAAGGGAGAACATTTTTACACCAGAACTGCGCATTTAGAAGTTTTGAACACCAAGCATCCTGTTCTTATGGCTTGTTAAAAAAAATGTTCTCCTTCTGCTCTTCCTCATCTTCCTCTAATCCAGCAGCAACCTAAGGAACATACCCCTGATGTCAGCAAAGTCAAATATTTCCAAGTGCGTGGCTGTTTTAGACTTAATAAGGGCCTTCAGTTGGAATTCGGTGCAATTGCACTGCATATTCTTAAATTTGAGATGCTGGGTGCAAGTATTTTCAGGGGGTTGGAGCTGAAGCTACACTTCAGCATTGAATGCCTTTGACACTTGCGTGCTACTTTATGGAGAGTGCAGTGTGTGTGTGGCACTACAAGCGAAATGGAGACAATTGCAGAAGAGGACGCTTTCTCTTAACGATTTAGGCTGGCCTTTTCTTTTTGTGTTAAAGTTGAAAGAAATGTTGCCGCATTCACGGTTTGAGGCAGCTCTGTTTGCTGTGGTTTAGTATGCGTAAATCAATACACCTGCTCCAAGGATTAATGGGAAAATGCCATATAAGGGCAGTCGGTTGATTTTATCTCGTCTTCGCTGATCAATATACTATTTATTAAAGGCATGTAAATCTGTGCTGGACTTTCATGCACCATGGCTAGCCGACGATAGCTGATAAGGCCACAGCACAAAAACACATAAAAAAATGCTTAAATTCGAACGTGCTCATAGAAAAAACCTCTGTTCTCACATACAGCTTCCCTCACACCTGGTCATTTATTTTGCGGGACCGCTTTAGTCACATGACTGTCTTCCGTCATCTCAGTGGGCTGTGTGAGCGCTGGCTAATGCACTTGGAGGAGGGTCATTTTCCCAACGTGGACCTGGCACCGTTCTCCCGTGATTTAATACGCAAGTTATTTTCATGGAGTCCTCAACTGAAAATATTCATTTTTATGGCTTCAAAAGGTGCTAGAGACAAAGTCCACGTCTTGAAAAAGTACTAGCAACTTTCCCGGTGTCCCCAGCAGCGGGTGTGCCCCTGACACATTTATGCCCCTTTCTGGGTATAATTTATTTTTTTAAATATCCTCACAATTAGTAGTATGTTAGGATGCACCACAAGTTGCAACACAGTTTTCGGTGACAATAGGCTAAAATTTACGGAGGTGCAGCGGCTAGGATGAGTACATCAGGAGCACATGCTGTACTTTCCGAAATTAATTGAATTCAACTTTGACCAAAGTGTAAAGTCAAAGTTAACTTTGTTCGTCCTCATGTTTTTTAAAACATTTTCCAGGTCGCTCATTGCTCATTCGGGCATCATCCCCATCTGGAAAAAAAGTGCTAAGTGGACAAACGTCATTGGAATTTAAGGGTTCAGATTAGACCTTGGCGCAGAAGCAGTCTCACTAATTGAGCGGTCCCATCTTGCACAGAGCCCCGGCTCCTCCTGCGTTAGCACGTTAGCGCACCCCGAGCCCAAATTAAAATGCATGTTTCATATTGCGCCATGTTATTCACCGCACGTTCTCTCCGCTTCTTATTCTTTTTTTTAACCTCTGAGCTTCTGAAACAACGCTGAGCAGCAAGCAAATTTGTGAGGAGCGAGAGAAGGAGGAGAGAAGGGGTAGAAAAGAAAAAAAAATCGATGGCTGCCGTGGGAGAAGAATCCTTGATGACCGTAATTCTGTTCTCCAGTCAGGCGCTCTCTCTCCCCTCTGCTCTGACAAACAGGTCAACCGAAAGTAATAAAGTTCCCTCGTGAAGTGCAGAATTTCTTCTGGATGCTCGGCCAACTCTTGGACTTTTCCCACAGACAGAGACCCTTCGCAGCAAAATGTCCAGTGTTAATTCAACTCTACCAGAGTACATGTGACACCGATAGGGGCCATATGTACTCTGTAAGAGTTAATCGAACACTGAACATTTTACTGTGATTGTGTGGGGTGCTTATTAAACATTATTGCACAATGAGGGGTTCAAAAGGCCTCTTCGAGATTGCTTTGCACAGTGTGTGGGTTAAGCTGTGTTGATAGTTCACTATCATCAGGAGAAATGTTGTCACCATACAGCATAGGGTGAATATGGTGACTCTGTTTGCTACCAAAAATCCAACCCATAAGCCTCTGGAACTGGGATGTCAGCTTCCAGTGTCATTCATATTTAGCCTATACAATTTCAGACCACACAAAGTGAAAAATTTAGTGTTATGTCAACTCTGTGTAGCACAGCCCAAATTCCTAAACAGGCATAGTTGATTAAAAAGCAAACTTGCATTGTTTAAAGATATATCCATACACAAGCCCCTCTTGGTATATAGAAATGAACATATTTGCATATGAATTGATTGGATAAACACAACTGAAGAAAGGCTTTGCATACCTTCCAGCCAACCAGTAAGTGTCACTGAGATTATACTATCTTTTTGCCAGAGACCTAGACATTTGTACTAAGCTAAATATATAAGGCCATATTTCTGTCAGAATGCCCTTTCAGCTGGTGTTGAGCTTTGAATTCTGAAGGCAGGGCAGAGATGGATGGTTAATACAGTGAGAAGCCAGAACATGGGCAGTGACACATGTCCCATTGAAAACTGGAGATTGTTTCCAGTGAACAGTGTGGCAAGACTATTTTTAAAAAAAAAGATTTAAATGGTGAAATAACTCATTTTTTGCAACCCAATCATTAAAGAAAATGACTGAATTGGGTTGCTATGTCACATCTGTTATAAAACAAACATTGACAGCTATGTTAAGTAAAATAACCATTTTTAGGATAGGGAAAAAGAATGAAACCAAACCACAGATATGCAGCCTTTCCTGATTTTGTAGTACTGTGTGTGCAGGCGCGTGTGTTTGAGTGTGTGTGTGTGTGTCTGTATGCACGCGTGTGTGTCTGTATGCGTGTACCTGTGAGCGTGCGACCATGCGTGAACTCGTACAGCGCTGTTGTCCTTGTCTTTCCCTGGAATTTTCTCTCCTTGAATTTTCTCTTTTCCTATAAGTGAAACCCTCTGTGTTCTGTGAAAACAAACACCCCTCTTATGGTCCAGTGTATTATCCTGTGAAACAAGATTGTGTTGGCATTTTAGCACAGTAGCACCTTCCATGTGTCAGTCACCAGGGCATAAAATGTAAGGCTGTGGTAGGGGACAGAAAGAGAGAGAGATGGAGAGAGGGGAGGAATGCTTGGCTCTGGTCTGTTTGGCACAGGCTGCATGAATCATCCCAACTCAGAATAAGATCATTGGAGAAATTCTGCATTTTTTATTTTATTTTATGCATTATGTATTCATTTATTTATTTGGTATCTTCTTTTTCTGGGTGAAGAATACAAGATCATATCTTGCTTTCTTAAAAAATCAGTAAGCTGCTGCTCCTATTTTCATGTACACATGGCATCAATTAAGTTACTGTGTATAACGCCTTCATTAACATGTAGTAACAGATTTATAAATCATTCGTAAGCAAATGTTCGCTGAAGGGAAACATAACATAAGCTGTGTGAAATGCAGCCAGTTCCTCTTTAGGCTTGCTTGGTGTATTTATGTAGGACTGTGTGGCACTGTCCGTTCGGCAGTCAATCTCAAAACTCTACTGCTATATACAGGGGTTAGATTCCTGGCTGTGTACTCTTGTCTCTTCTCTGTGTGTAACCTTCTCTGCTTTCCTCCATCTGAATGAAATGAAGCTGATTTGCCGTCTCTCCTTTAAAAGTGAGGTTCATCTGAGTAATGCTGCTTCTGCAGTGGTGACTATGGTACAGTGGTTAATATGATGCAGTGGTGACTATGGTACAGTGGTAAATATGATGCAGTGGTGACTATGGTGCAGTGGCAAATATGATGCAGTGGTGACTATGGTGCAGTGGTGAATATGGTGCAGTGGTGACTATGGTGCAGTGGTGACTATGGTGCAGTGGTGAATATGGTGCAGTGGTGACTATGGTGCAGTGTTGACTATGGTGCAGTGGTGAATGTGGTGCAGTGATGACTATGGTGCAGTGGTGAATGTGGTGCAGTGATGACTATGGTGCAGTGGTGAATGTGGTGCAGTGATGACTATGGTGCAGTGGTGAATGTGGTGCAGTGATGACTATGGTGCAGTGGTGAATGTGGTACAACCCATCTGTGTCAGCTGCCCCAGCAGTGCAGACCTCTGCTGCAGTATTCGCTACAGCCCACTGGATGAGACACAGAGTGGAAAAGAAGGGTTTTTGGAGGGTGCAGCATCAACAGGGCAACATGGTGTGCATGACATGACATGATTTCTTACCCTGTATGAGCAATGTCTTTCCCCATGTCATAACAAACTGAGACTGAGAAAAGGGCTTGGTACCCTATGAAGTGCCCGGAACTTGTTGAAATACGGAGGTATTTTTGGTTGTGTTTTGCAGAAGATCTCTTCTGGATTTTTGGATAGTAGTTCATATTTTAAAATGTGTCTTCCGGGCAGGCTTTCTTGTTACTGTGGTGGCCCTCTCGTAGGTCATTCAGTCGAGGGGCCTTTGTTCATGTTCCGCTTCTGTCTCAGTGCACAGTGCCAGACGTCCCACTCAAACACTCATATGAAATGATGTCCCAGAGCATGTCCTCTCCACTGGAGTTTCTTTTATTTTTCTCCCCCGTCATTCTTTTACTTCAAAAAAGAAAATTCCCAGACTGGGGCAGAAAATGTAATTGTTCAATTTTTTAAAGGCACTCAATTAAGGCTACAACATGGCGAATCAATAATTTAGGCCTTTTCCACCGCAAGCATTTCCACTCCCGTGAGCTCAGACCAGCTTCAGCAAAATGTTTTCCATTAATGTGGGCCACGAATGGAACTGGGGGGGGAAGGGGGGTGGGGGGGTGGGATGATTGCACTCGTCCCCTCAGAATTCCAGCCCCTACAAAGGTCAGCTGTTAACTAGGAATGCACTGGATTTCGGTTGGAGTGCTGCTTCTTCCCCAACAACAACGGTCCCTGTAATTCAAAAAGCAGACTAGAACTCCCCGTTCGAGGAGTTTTTACCTCGCTTGCTTTTTGGGGGTTCAGTCCTGATTTCTGCCCGATTTTCTTCTGATTCTCTGTAAAGCGTCTTTGTGACAGTTCTCTGTAAAAAGCGCTATTCAAAATAAATTGAACTGAACTAATACATTATATATGGACGGAGGACGAGAAACTACCTCCAAAACAAAACAGGAATAAAATGGACATTTTCAGTCGACTCAACCTTCGCCAGAAACCACACAGCCACCGCTCAGTGTTCCGAAACAGAAGACAAAGTTGAAATTGCTCATTTAGGGATTTAAGGCAAGTGGACAAATAGCTGTTCAATGTGGGAATTATTTATATATATATTTTAAAAAATGTATTAATTGAAATAAAACCGAACAGTAAACCATAAACAGTAAACCTGCTCCTAGGTTTACTAAGGATGGGTCAAATGCAGAGGACAAATTACCCCACGGGGTTCAATAAAGTATATCTTCTTCTTCTTCTTCTTCTTCTTCTAATAAATAAATAAATACATTTATTTATACACGTCTACTACACTGACCCCTATCGCTTCAAATAAATAAATAAATAGCACTGAGCTCCTTCCAGGTCTGGCTGATTCACATGCTGTAGTGCTAATATAGCTGTCTGTCAGCGCCGATCACCGGGGAAATCAAGCCAACGGCAGGAAGGACAAAACCATCACGTCACGAGGCACAACCTCGCTGGATCCGCCACACCGCAAACACCCAGCATGTGGAGTCAAAACGGAGTGGTGCGCATGGGCTGCTTCGCCTAGGTAGCTTACAGTTGTGCTTTACTGATGCTGCATATACACTTGCGGAACTTGGAGTGTTGCTAGCCAGGTCTGACACTGTTCCTGTAGCTCAGGTGGATGCGCTAATGTTCTCTTGTATTGTAAAAGTGTTGTGTTGTAAAAGCATAATGTAATGCTAAATGTAATGTAATGTGAGATAGCCTGAATGTAGCCACCTTGAAAACCCCACATCCATCAAAATATCAGTAGAAAAACTTTACATAGTCTGGAAACAAGGTTGGCAAAATGTGCCACAATGGAGGCTACAATGCAACAAACCAGAATGGGAGTGGAGTGGAGTGTGTGGAAGCAATGTGGTCTTGAATGCAGGCATCAATTGAAGATGGAGGCTGGGGCATTTTACCTCACGAAAATGGCCAAACCCCCATCTTCAGTTGAGACCTACATTCAAGACTCCCTTCCCCGTTCTACCACTGGCTCCCATGCATTTGTGTATTCTGAGATTGGACCTCATAGAAGAAAAATATCCATTCCCGCCATCCTTACTCCCCATTTGGCCACCATGGGCAGAGCTGGAAGGACGAATCACTCCAAAGAAAGCTTATGTGAGTCACACACTGGCATGGTACCCCTTCCTCAAAGAGCAAATCTGAAGGCCACATCTATAATTCAGGGGCTCCCAGCCAAAGAGCTTTACAGTAGAGATGGGGGAAGGGGTGGGGGAACGGAGGCCTTGACATACAGCGCAAAGGCCTGCATTTTTCATCAGACTCGAGGCCTGGGAGGGGGGGAAAATAAATAAATAAATTCAAATAAAATAAGTAGTACGGAGCGTGAAACTGGGCCTGGTGTATGCGGGCAGCGGTGGGCAGATGGCGGTTTGCTGTACCGTCGTACGACGGCGCTTACTTACGGATCCCCACGGCTCCGCGGAGACCCGGCCTTCCCCTCCTGCCTGTTCTGCCACAGCGTGTACCCACTATGCACGGCCCCCACGCACCGCCTCCCAGGCCCCCCCCTCCAGCTTGCAGGGCCCCAGAGCCAAATTGATGTGGTCCAATCATTTCGTATTCACGCCAAGAAACGCAGGGGTGATGAATGATTCACACAGAGTGAGAGAGTAAACCCAGTATGGGAGGGGGGCGGGGGGGGGCAGGCGAGAGAGAGACACCGTCAGGAATAAGCCAGGGGGTCTGCCTATAATAACCCCCCCCCACCCCTTCCCCTCCCTTCCAGATTTAGATTCTATTTCTTTATTAGTCATGTTAGAAATATTTGTCTTCTTGATGCATAGTACAGACAAAGAACCCAAGGAGCCTTACAATGCACCAAAAAGGATCATACTAATGTATGAATAGATACACGTTTGGTCTTTTTTCATATAAATACAAAAGAAAGCTTGAGGTAAGACAGGCCAGCAACAGTGATAAAACACTGCCCAAAGGTGCCATATCCCACCAAACATTTTGACATCTGTTAGATGTGTGATCAATGCTAGTCATGAAGGTCGATATGATGTCAATTAATGGGGCAGAAATGAACGTTTTTTTGACGTCAGTAATTCGACGAGTGCAAAATACTGATCTGGTATAGGTCGAAAAGCTGCAGCGCAGGTCGACAAATTGTTTGGGGGGCTTTCTCTCTTCCCGGAACAGTGGCAAAAAAAAGTGCACGCTAACACTGCATTGATCTGGGTGCGTAATTATAATCAATCTCCGAGTAGGAACGCTGGTCTTGGATCAGGTTCCTGCTGTCTGTATCTTAACATCATTCCCCATGAGCTGAAAAGCAAAACTGATCCTAGATCAGCAGTGGCAGACGCTGACGCTGCAGGCACTGCAGTCTGAGCGCGTGCGTGACTGTGCGCCCAGGGTGGATTGTTCGTCCCCGAGCCGCAGACAGCAGAGCGCAGAGACGCTCGGTTTTCTGCGAAACATCAGAAAGAAGCAAATACGCCCCGACTCCTCCGTGTCGCCCCTTGATCTCCGGATCTCCTCGGTTCTGGAGGGAAGGGGAGCGCTGCGCTCCCATTGGAGGCGTGCGCATCAGAGAGGAGGAGAAATGAGACGGCCGCCGCTGCTCACAAGCGCTGCCGTGAGAGAACTGCCCGGGCCGCAGACGTGCTGCAGCGCCCGTCCGTCAGCGCCGCTGGCCAATCAGCGCTGCTGGCCAATCAGCGCTGCTGGCCAATCAGCGCTGCTGGCCAATCAGCGCTGCAGTGGCCCGCTAGCACACGGCCCTGGCGAAAGGCGGGCGGGACGAGGCCCGGCTGCTAAGAGAATGCAAAGCAGCCGGCGAACGGTCCTGCTGCTGGCAGACTGCAGCAGTGCCAGTCTGACCAGCGCTGGCAGAGTTACCGCTGGTGGGCGCCGATGCAGGTGCTGCATGATAGGTGCTTGTCTGCTAGGTAAGCCTGCAGTTAATACGAAGGCAGCTTGCTACCGAAACGTTGGAGATAATAATCTGCATTGGAATAAACAGAGTGTGCGACCCTTCTTTCTTTTTAAGTAATACTTTGTTTCTTAACAAATTTATTTGTTTAGTTGTGTTTCTGCAAACACAGCGACCCTAACGCTGTGTCCCTTAGACCCGCGGGGAGTCGATAACTTTGGCTCGCACCATTTCAGTTGGGCAGCGCTCATGCCTGCGCATCGTCCACGAAACGTCCCCTCCGTCACCTCACCTCCCTTCAGCCTCTCCGCGTTCCTCATAGCCGTAATGAACGTCCGCACGCTCGAAACGAGTCCTCGAAAGAGCTCTTTCTGGGAAAAAATCTAAAAGCCTGAAGAAAGAGAGGTTTACCTGGGGTCGGACGTGCCAGGCATTCATAAATCAGCTCCGTTTTTAAACCTTGTGTAGGACTCCGTACAACAAAGCACTTTCCCTGGGTTTGCGTCTCCAGTAATCTTCTGATCCCCTTGCAGAGGCGTGATTTTCCTCGCCTCAGATATGACGTTTGCGTTAGACGGTAATTGTGTGGTAAACATGGTTTCTCAGAACAGCTGGGGTGCCCTGAGGAGCTGCATGTGCACTTGCTTCCCTGCTTCAGTGGGGAAAAGGTGGGATGTGTTGTTCTGTAATTACAGAAACTGCCATGTTAAGGTTTAAATTTATTTCAATGTTAATTAGGAGATTTTTTTAACGTATGTTCTGCTTTTTTTTGGCCGGCAACAGGAGCAACAACGTCTGCTAAAAATAATATTGTTACCACTTAATATCAGCTAGAATCATGGCCTTCGGCCTATGACTAATAGATACAGTTTTTTTTATATAAAAATTGTGTACCCAATTGTGTTGCAGTGGAGAGGCAGCTTTTCAAAGTTTTGGCTCGGGCTCTTTCAGCTTTATTGGACAGCGCAGTGTAGAGAGACGGGAAGGATCGGGAGAGAGGGGGAGAGACGTGCGTCACGGGTCACGCAGCCAGATTGGAACTGCTGACGTTGCAGCTCGCGACGAGCACGCGGACGACGCTCTACAGGCTGCGCCATGAGACTCCCCACAGAGACAGCTTTGAAGGAGCTTGTGTACCTGCTAATACTTTCCCCGGCGAGACGTGCGGTGCGGTCTGTAGAGTGGCCGACCCGCAAGGTCGTGTCTAGCCGCTGAATCTGAGGCTTCTGGCCTGTCGCACCAGCCTGCGCTTGCGGTGAGCGCTTGTACCGGCCATGCTACTCGCCAGGTGTCCTGTTCATTATAACAGTTAATTATGGTTTGCGTGCCGTCAAAACCACAACCTTCAGATAATCATTTTGTAATGGCTGTCAACGAGGCCTGAGATTGGGAGACTGCTAAAGATGCCGGTCCCTCACACAGGGGTCAAAGCAAGGTTATGTCTCCAAAGGTGGTGGGAGGGGGATGGTCGGGTCAGCATCCATTAGAAGTCCCGCAAACAAGGGTGCAAACATGCTCGTGAATTCCTCACCCCAAAATATTGGTTTAATTATGCCTATCAATTTTCAATCTTCAGCTGGCTCCATTCCAGGTCTCCTGAACAGCAATTAAAGCCCGTGAAAGTGCAAACTAATAGCATCATGGGGAAAATTTATTCCAAGTCAATATTCTGTGTTGTGGTTTTGTATGAATACAGCAACACGGGGCACGACCTCATGTCCCTCACAATCCCTCACAATCATTTAGGGGTTAATTAGTCTGTTTATATGCTTGCGTGTGTGGGTTTGTGCGTGTGTCTGTGTGTGCATATGCATTCATCCGTGTGTTTGCGTTTTTAATGCCCTGGGAAAAGATTTTCAGCTCTGAATATTGAGAGTACTGTGTGTGTGTGCGTGTGTGTGTGGGCATGCATGTTTGCGTGTAGGTTTGTGTAGGTGTGTATGTGTGTGATTGAGTTTTCTGGAAGAAGACATGGATAAGTGTGTGCAAATGGGCATGTTTCCCTCTCCCTGACTCTCACAGTGATCTCTCTGTATCACTGAGGATCTCTCCCTGGCTCTCACAGTGATCTCTCTGTATCACTGAGGATCTCTCCCTGGCTCTCACAGTGATCTCTCTGTATCACTGAGGATCTCTCCCTGACTCTCACAGTGATCTCTCTGTATCACTGAGGATCTCTCCCTGACTCTCACAGTGATCTCTCTGTATCACTGAGGATCTCTCCCTGACTCTCACAGTGATCTCTCTGTATCACTGAGGATCTCTCCCTGGCTCTCACAGTGATCTCTCTGTATCACTGAGGATCTCTCCTGACTCTCACAGTGATCTCTCTGTATCACTGAGGATCTCTCCCTGACTCTCACAGTGATCTCTCTGTATCACTGAGGATCTCTCCCTGGCTCTCACAGTGATCTCTCTGTATCACTGAGGATCTCTCCCTGACTCTCACAGTGATCTCTCTGTATCACTGAGGATCTCTCCCTGACTCTCACAGTGATCTCTCTGTATCACTGAGGATCTCTCCCTGGCTCTCACAGTGATCTCTCTGTATCACTGAGGATCTCTCCCTGACTCTCACAGTGATCTCTCTGTATCACTGAGGATCTCTCCCTGACTCTCACAGTGATCTCTCTGTATCACTGAGGATCTCTCCCTGACTCTCACAGTGATCTCTCTGTATCACTGAGGATCTCTCCCTGACTCTCACACTGATCTCTCTGTATCACTGAGGATCTCTCCCTGGCTCTCACAGTGATCTCTCTGTATCACTGAGGATCTCTCCCTGACTCTCACAGTGATCTCTCTGTATCACTGAGGATCTCTCCCTGACTCTCACAGTGATCTCTCTGTCTCTTGAGGACCCTGCTCCCAGCACCAGCTCCCTCTTTCACTGCGGGAGGCAGGCCATTATTAGCCTGTTCCCCCTGTTCCTGCCTAATTACAGCAGCACCTTCTGTAAACACAGCAGCATTTTCATCAGAAATAGATCAACAACTCCTCCTCCACTTTCGCTTACATCCCATAGAGAAGCAAATGGTCTTTGTTGTTAGTGTTCAGATTTATGGGGTCCAGGATAGGTACGTGCAGAAGCAGTGTCAGGTGAAAGGCAAAGTTGAGGCCGTTCTTGTACAATGTAGGTACTCCCAAAATCAGGTGATATTATCTACAGTTATGACAGCATCTAATGTAATTTCTTTACAGTCTTTCTATGAAGACGACTGAATACTGCAGTGTCCAATTATACAGAGGCACCGGGCTTAATAGCAGGTTGCTGCACCCAAGTGCTCTTTATGTTAAGCTGTGGATCTTCTTCCCCCGCAGGGGCGATACTGTGTTCAGTCTAAACACATATCCTGCCAGCTTAGATTAAAAAGTTCAGCATTGTTCTTTTTGTGCAGCTACATCCGCAAGTACGGTGATCACTGGAAATAAAGAACGACATTGTGTAAGAAACAAAAACCACAATATCCCCCTTCAAATTGCTGTTGTGCTAATGACTGCCTGAGACTGGGTAGAGTAGGCTGAGTAGGCCTTAGTTAGCAAGTCGGTCAAAATTTATATCGATTTCCTGCCATGGTAAGAGATGTTCGGTGCAGAAAAAGTGCCCAGTGAGCTCCATGTTTTGTTTTTTAATCACAGACTCTAACTGTTAAATTCAGCACAAGGATGGATGTGCATGAATGAAACAGAAGTTAAATGTGCTTTCAGTTTAACAGTATAGGTATAAACCAGCAAGGGTGGAAATAAGAGTCAGATGAGGAGACATCAGTGGGAGACAGATAAGACCAGCCTGGGCCAATCTGGAGGTAAGAGTTATAGCCAACACCTCATTAGGGGCCCAATTCTGCAAGATTATAAATCTCAGGGAGATCGGTTTTGGCCGGAAAATTCCATGCACTAAGGTGACTATTGATCCAATGTACCCCTCACCTCCATGGGGTTTCTTTCCACATTGATGTTTTATTTATATCTCACTAAAGGCCTTAAACCAATGTCAATGTTGATGCAATCCATCAGGTTAAGTTATAAAGGCAAACTGCGGTTTATTTCCCAGAAAACAACCTCATGTGTCCTTAAAATAGGAAACAAACACCCCCCATCCCCACCCCCAGCCCCAAGTATAATTTGATGGCAACTCCAATAGGAAATCTCAGAATAGGCAGGGCAATATAGCTGGCAGTGACAGATATGAACCAGACACAATGCTTTGCTGTGGAGAGGATCTCAGAGGCCAGGGAGGAACTGTCATCACAGTTCACCTGTAGCATGGGCATCCGTAGCATGGATGTGCTGTAATTGAGCTCTTGCCTTGCGACAGACTGCAGTTCGTCATGGTGGTTGAGGAATTTGCAGGGTTTGCAAGAGGTTGCAGGTTCCTGGGTGGCGGAGGCTCTGCCTTCATACCTTCAAGCAGGGCACTTGCCCGTGAACTGCTTTAGTACAGGTACAGCTGTGTGAGCCAACACATGTAAGTAGAGCCTGGGTCTGTCAAGAGGTTAAAAAATGGGACTTTTTATCTATGGTATGTGGTACATTGATGTGGAAATGAAAAAGAAACTAGGAAGTAATTTTTTAGCATGCACAATCCCTGGTCAGTACATCTTAATATGGTTGTAACAGTACATTATCTTTGCTGAGACCTGAGGCACTGACAACGCATTTTCCAACAAACTCTTGTACTGGACTTTACTATCAAATATCTGTCAATTTTTCCAGAAACCATATTTTTTGTTTCAAACTCAAGCTGCACATTGAACAAGAACAGTATGGCAAACGCCGTAATGTTCAATAAACACTCGTCGCAAACCGCGCGGCAGGAATCGGGGACTCCGCGAGCGCCGGCGCGGCAAAGATGCGTTTGATTACCGCGCCGCGGCGCCGTCGGCCCCCGCGCTGCCTCCGAAAGGCCGGTGGAACGCGCGCATTCAGGTCACCGAGCGAGCCCTTGAACTCCCGCACTGCTCTAGTGAACGGAAGAGTGACAATCAGCCCTTCACTTAGTGCCTGTGCGGTGATTTGGCCCGCTGAGGATAATGCCTGTTACAGCCCTCAGGGCCGGGGGGGGGTTTGGAGAAGACAAGGGGAAGTGCTGTGTGAACATCATCCAGCAAAGGTTTCTTAAAAAGACTTTGGTAAAAAGGAGATATTTTAGTTTGAGTATTCCAATAAGTAGAGTAGCCCCTCTTAGAGCAAATGAAGCACTTGTCCACCGCATGAGCAGTCAGATTGCAGTCTGCAGTGATTGAGAGTAGTCTAGAAGTAAGCAAACGCTCCAGCTGTGTACAGTTGCTTATTCCAGTAATGCTGCTGTTGCAGGCTAAGTTCCAATCCGCCATAGTGTACTAAGTGAGATCATTTTTCCGACGAGACGTTGCTGGAACTAATGGCGGTTTTGGCTCTTCTTCCCCGTCGCACCCGAAGCAATTAAAGTGGCCTCGCATTTGTCACCGTCTTTGGGTTTTGTGGACACGATTCATCAAGCGGATTAGATTACGCCCACGGCGCCGGGGCGGTGTACGTTGTTGACCGTGATTCGGTGTCAGATCCGTTTTGGGAAATCGAAGCCGACGTCGGCAGGGCTCGTTTTTACTGCCACAGGGGTCCTCTTTGCGACAAGCTAAAGCATCCTCTCTGCCCCAGCAAATAGAACCGGGCACAGAAGATGTCATTCGATAGGTTGTGCCTGCACACAAACAGACTCGCACACAAACACACAAGACACGCACACAAGCTAACATACACTCATTAAATTGTTGAGTTCACATTTACGGCTTAATTAATTCTTGCTGAAAATTGGATGGCAAACTGCGAGACACAGCACTGCACTGAGAACCAGTGAGTCAACAGGACAAAACCGCCTGGTAGCTGAGTCCCCGTGAGTCCCCGTGTAAAAGTCCACAGAGAGCACTGTAGCGGGATAATACGCTCCGCCGACCCCCAGCCTTTCAGCCATGGCCCTGGGTTCAGAAAAACAGCCCAGCGCTGGCTGGTGACTGGATCAGAGGATGGGCCCAGCAACTGTGTGGGGACGGTCTGGTTCTGGTTTCCCGCCAGAACCAGTGCTGCACTGTGGAGCTCTGGCCACGTTTCCCTGCCTCCTTCCTCACGAGCCAGACTGATAGGTCAGTCACGGATAATTAGGACCCGAAATGGGCTGGAACCAGCAGCAGAGAGATAGCTCCGCCCACCCATCAAAATGAAACTCTGATTAATAGGTAAACCCCCCGTTGTGTCATTTAAAACAATCCACGAGCAGAAGGCTTTGTGGGCGGGGAATGTTGCAGCCGATAGGGAGCTGTCAAGTCATTTACGCTCCCACGTCTCCATCCTCCTTAAAGACGGCTAAAGGCCTGAATTAAGCCGACAAAAAGGGGCTCCCCCCACCCTGCCAGCACACCTTCGGCAGATTTCATGAGCTGTCATGCTGTCACGGTGCGGGAGCAAGGGAGGGAGCTATCACTCCCATAATGCTCTGCACCGCATCAGAGTGCCGAACTCCCATTGAAAAGTAATGGGTGTCAGGGCGAGGTCAAACGCGCAATCAGACGCACGGGGGGGTGCGGTGCTCTGCATGTCAGATTGCCTGCCGTTTGACATTTCCCGCTGTTGCCCCTCGACACCGCGCGCGAATGTTTGCAGTTGCTCTTGCTCCCTGGTCCCGGAGAGCCTCCACAAGGTGCACTGGTTTTCACTGTTATTTGTCAGGTCAGTAAAGCAGTTGATTACAACAGTAAACCTTTAGGTCAAAACCGGTAGACCCCATAGCTCTCCAGGACAGTCCCTGCTGTAGAGTATATGTTAGCATGTCATTTCACCAGTAGGGTACAGATATAGATATGCACTCAGTTGCCACTTTATTAGGTACACCTGCTCGTTACCATAAATAGCCTGTTCCTCCAAACACAATTGTGTGGCAGGAATGCTTCCTTGGCACTCATTAAGCCCATTAATACTGTTCTGTTGTCTCATATTTGATTTTAGATTGATAGAGTTTATGCCTGTGTTTGCGCCTGTGTTTGCAGTCAGATCTGTGCACTTCTGTGCATTTCTGAATGCCTTTTCCTGTTTCTGAACACCGAATCTGAACACGTGGTCATTTAGAGCTAAAAACAGAGTGGGATGGACTAGGCTTAGGGGAACTGAACTTCAAAACGGGAACACTGACACTGCAGTCAGTGTGTTTTGTTCAGCACTTTGCCTTCACGACAAAGGCTAACGGGCTTCAGCCAACTCAAGTCAACTTCCACTCGCACTCCGCAGAGGAGACTGCAAATTAGGCCTCCCCCTCTTAATCTAGCCAAGCGCGACAGAACTGAATCTGATACGCAGGCGCCAGATCTTTGAGCATACTCCGGCGAGAGGGGTGTCTCTGCTTGCTTATCGCCTCCTAATTGGATTACACATTAAGGCAAGCTCTGTCAGAGGCACTGCTCAATTAGGACCAGGGAGATATGAGTGCTTGCATCTTGCGATTAATTGGGTTTCCCTTTTTAAGTGTGAACAACTGGGCAGTTTGTGGAAAGAGTGAGTGTTTGGAACGGTAAATACTGCAGTATACAGGGAGCGCGAGTGAATTCTTTTTAGGCCAGAGGTCCCTTACGTTAATCGCTAAATCAGTTCATTTAGCTGATTAACCGAGTGATGGCTAACAACGAAAACAGACCAAACATGGCACATAACCACCCCACCCCCCCATACCCTCTGTTTTCCCGTGTGGAATGTTGGAACACCAAGATGTCTGCTCTAGGGCTGAGCTTCTCCCATCAGTTCGGCAGGATGGAGACATCCAGACAGTCCGAAACGCATGCAGTCCGCCAGCTGTTTGTGCAGTGATACGGCCCGAAACGTTCTATAAAACACGCCCGAGCTCGAGTCCCTTTATCTGCTGCCTCCTTGGTCCTGTTTGTCCATGTGCTGCAGTAGATAGCTGAGTATGTGCTAGACAGATAATATTTGACACAAAGAAAATCAGCGCCTCTTGTAATAATTATTATGATGACATCGTTATATTATTATGATTATGATGTCCATAGGAATTGTTCTAGAGCATTACTCAGCTCAGCTTCCTGGATGAGTTCCATCAGACACTGTTGGGTCTAGACTGGGCTATACCGTGACACTTAATGTGGCTCTTCCTTTTTAATATGCACTATGTAAATAGTGTGATCGTTTTGGACAAGCTGATGAAGATTTCCAGACGTATGTCATTGCGTGGAACAGTGTCCGTTTTCACCATGAACAAGAGCGGTTTGCTGGGCAACTCCCTGTTCCTTAACCCCACCGAGGAACCTCCGTAAGGTGGAAGGTTTTACAATCCCCTTCCATTCCAACAAGCTGCTCTGCTTGGCCCTAGAATTGTACTGTGGTAATATTGCTGCTGAGCAACACGCATAGCATCATAGACGGTGTTTATTTCCTAGGTGCTTGGCACAGGAAGCCATTTGTTACAATATTGACAAACGTTTATGGCCACATATAAATGAAAAATAAGACCAACCTGAATGATGGGGTCACAGCTTAAGATTGAGTTAGTTGTTAAGTTTATATTACTGTACAGTATAATAATTTTATTACTTTGAATTCATTTCTATTGCTGTTCTATTTACAGCTATTAAAAAACTGCATTGCCATTGTACCATCCATTTTTTTGGCTGAAGATAGGGTTTGTTTGAATGATTTGGTGCTTTCATTTAATTTTATTTAATCTGAAAAGTATCTTGTCATGTTGTTGAAAGTTCATGCGTTGCAAATCTGTTTTTTTTTTTTTAATTTAAGTTGAAGTTTTTAAGTTTTTCATGTCTAATTGCTTTTGCAAATATAGTTAGTGGTTTTAAGTTGTGTTAGCAGTTTTGAATAATTTTGAAAAAAATAAAGCATGCATAAGCAATAGAAAAAAATTGCCTTTATTATTGTACAATTACCATCAGAATTGTCCTGAATATGTGTTTTCTGACTGATATACAACCACTTTAATTTTTATGGAACATGTCAGGGGACTTAATGCAAAAATATTTTCTTTGAGGCAGCAAGCACAGAAGTAGATAACAGGCTGTTATAAAGACATTTTATGCCCCGCCATATTTTTAGCTTGGTTTTGTTTTGTGGTAGTAGTAGCACCTAGGGTCCCTTTAAAAAAACGTGTTTCAAAAGGTTCTTTCCAGTTCAGTTAGTACGTTTATTCCCGTTTTACCCGTGTGGTTATGCCTATGCTCAAGAATCGTGTCCCAACGGGGCTTTATGACATTCTTTATGCTGGAGCACTGCTGCCACCACATGGTGGACCTTGGTATTGCGAGATAAATGGCGGCTCAATACTGAACTAGAGTCCCGTCCCCCAGCCCCCCTTTGCCTCGCATTGCATCACACTGTCATTTATTTCACCCCCCAGCCGGATTGCTGTGGTCAGGACAGATAACAGTGGGCAAGATAAAAACATGTTTCTATGGTGACATTCTCATTAAAAAAGTCACCTGGGAGAAGTTCACTGTGGCCTTCAGAAAGATTCAACTTCTGTTTTTACTGTGAGATCTATGACGCAGAGGCTTTAAGCTCCCGTCTGTGTGTGAGGAGCCACACTGTGTAGCTTAAGACAGTTTTAAGAGTGCAGCACAGGGAAGATTCTCCAGCAGAAGCTGAGGAGGGAGACCCTCCTTATTGAGGGAGAGGGAAGACTCAATTTTTCAAAAAGAGGATCAATTATTGATAAACCTCTGATGCATTGAGCAATGAATTTACCAAGCATTACATTGTTTCCTCAATATTTTTGCACTGACACAAGAATGACGGTCACTGAAATTAATTAAACATGTCATGTGAGTAAAAAGAATTCAGCACTATTTAGTACCATTCAGCAGCTGAGCACTGCTCCCAGTGCTTCTTGGTGACTCAGTTGGTAAAGGTTCCTCTGGTTACTGCTGAATTTGTGCTTCCCAAAGACTCGCCATGTGCTCCCAGGCTACCGGTTTTCTTCTGCGTGTGGCCTGTAAGGGTGCAAAACAGTCGCTGGCCTGTGGGGGGCGCATGTGCTCCAGCTGCAGTGCTCCTCGCACAGGCGCAGGTGGCACAGCGGGCACTGGAGCGCCGTAATGGGCAGCTCCTCGTTAGGAAGGAAGAAAGGGAGGAGGCCATTTTTTAAAAGCTCACTGCTTGACGAGGTGCAATGACCTGGGACCTTCTGCCTGGGGGAGGGGCCCGTCCGTCAAAGGCTTCACTGGTGTCCGTACCCAGTCATGTGCTGTCAGTCACTGATTTTGTCCAATCAAAACGAGTTTCCCTCTTCAGCTTCCTTCTTCCCCCTTTGAAACGATAGCTCCGCCTGTCACAGAATTTTGCGAAGGCTCACTTCCATCAGTGTCAGCTGCTGATAAAAGGGAAACTGACAAATTTAGGTCTGTTTTCTTAACGCGGTCCTGGCTGTGCGCGCTACTTTATATTCAGGCAGGATTTAATTAATCGGGCCTTATTGTGCTGTTAAGTGCACACTCATCTGGATTTGACATCTCGGGAGGGTGCTGTGTTTAAGATGCTCTGCTTCAAGTCCCTGAAGACAAAAAAAGTATGATCAAAGTTATGTTTGTGATAATTAAAAAAGCTATGAAGATGTTTTCGTTTGTATGTGACCTAGTTGAAAACACATCTGATACAAATCTGTACTGAATTCAGTCATCAGTTTAATTAATTTGAGTAGGTCCTCCAGCAATGAATCAATCGAATGACTATTTAATCTTAAATTCAATCCTACTGCCCCCCTCCCCAAAATACTACTTCCAGCAGCAAACTGATTTTGTTCCCCGGCTTCCCATGTGAACACTGACCAGGGCCAGGGCTTAACTTCTGCCTTCAGACATCTTACAGACGGCATAGCTGGATGGTTTCTGTGCTGGGCTGTGCTATGCTATCTGTGCTAGGCTGTGCTATGCTATCTGTGCTGGGCTGTGCTATGCTATCTGTGCAGTGGCAATGCCGTGTTTGAGGGCTCAGTTCTGATTAATGTGATTGGTTGATTAGATTGCGATCGGAAGCTCAAGCTCCAATCAGCAGCCATATTTACTTGGGTCTTTGGGCTGGGGAGTCAGATTGCCTATGCAAATGAGACTGGCTTTAATGTTGAAAGTGTGCTTACCATGTGAAAAGTGTGTTAAACCCTGAGCTATGTGCTGACAGGTAGTATATTATGCTAATAGCTATGATCAGCCCAAGCCCAGCCATACGTGGGCTGACTGCAGTGTAACGGTGGGGGAGAGGTTCTGTTCCTGGGTGGGACACTGCCGTTGTACCCTTGAGCAAGGCATTTAACCAGAATTGCTTCAATAAAAACATCCTGGAATATGAATGCATTTGGGGAAAATAATAATAAAAAGGAAATGTAAGCTGCTTTAGATATGAGTGTCTGCTAATGCCACGATGAGAAATATAAAATGAAAAATGACCCTTTCCAGTAGCTGCTTCTGGGCCCTAATCTAAGCCTGATATTAAACTACTGCCCCTAAAATCATCCTGGAAGTGAGCTTTTCACGCATTTATTGACTATTATGACTAAATTGAATGGAAATGCAGGACGTAAAGGTGGTTTTTTGATGTGTACATTTTGTTTTTCAGTTCCTCACACATTACCCTAGGAGCAGGGGGTGCAAATCACTTCAGTCTGAGTCTCCCCGAAAGAACATTTCAATTTCAGATTTCATTTGACTTTATTCACAAGGGCAGAATATTAACATCTGAGTATCTTTATTGCTCTTTGTCACTCTGAAGTCACAGAAGATAAGTCTGAATAACAGATTGAATGCGAGTGATTGCAGTGTGAGGTAATGAGTGGAATGCATTATGTGCATTTATCTGCGAAGGGAAAACACTAGATCAGAGTTCCTGCATTGCCTGGGTGCAGTGCACCACGCTGTTCTTGCAGGCATGGAATACCCAAGCCACTTTTAAAATGAGAAGGTGAATATTAGATTTTTTTGGTTTTGTTTTTTGCTTTCTTGTTATTTTGGTCTGCCTTTGAAAGCAATCACTTTTTAGCGGTTCTCTACTGCCACCCAGTGGAATAAATATAAATGACAGTGCAGAGGGCTGCAGGGAAACACCACTCCAGAGCTTTGCCCCGGTTAGTTTTACCGATTGCTGAACTCGTCAAACTATGTTTAAGAAGAAAACAATTAACAAATGTCTGTCGAATCCAAGCCTCCCTCTGTTTACGTAGACCGGTCATTGAGCAGATCAATATTAAATTTGGATACTCATGTGTTTGTCATCAGGGATCTCCTGATATTTTCTCAGCAACACTGTTATTGCAGTGATGAGAATTTGTGGTTCCGGCCACACTCCACAGAAACAGGCAGCCATGTTGCTCTGGGTATGTCGCCTCCTTATGTACAAAACTGTTACGCATCTCAGAGTAAGTGCCTTACTGCACAGCAATACAAGCACCACCACATCGCACGGCATGTGTGTGAGGCAAGGGTCGAGAGGAGCCAGGACATCTTTCATACTGACTTTGACTTTATTTGCTGCTGTAGGTTCATCCTGATAGGCAGGCTGAAACATTACCCAGCTGTCCAAAGTGATAATGTGAAAATGCAGACAACAGAAAGCCACTGAGAAGAACGCCCGCCACAGCACATAAACTTTACAGGCGTAACACAGGAGGATCACTTCCCCTGTGAAGTCCCTCAGTGTGGAAGTTATTCTGTATCCATCCAGCCAAGATAAGATGAAGCATTCTGGGGAACCGACAGGTGGCGACTAGCCAGCACACGGAAACATAATGGTAGTCGAAGCTCTGGACAACGCTGCTAGCGTACGTTGCTAAGCGTGTGCAAATCCTCCAGAACAGCATCTGGTTTGTCAGAGCATCTTAAACGTGCCAAATGTCTTCTGGGGCAGGAACTCCGCAAGTAAACAAACTGCGCCGAGACTGAAATTTTTTACGATTTGTGTAGCAGAAATCAGTTCTATAATCCAATTTTTTGACTGATTTACTCATTTGAGTCGGCAAAAGGAATCGAAAAGCTTTGACAATTAAAACACGACATCTGTGCAATTACAGCACATATAAGCCTTAGACAACTTAGCCTCCACGCGGTAAATTGAGGCTCCAGTGGGGAGATTTTAGCATTGCAACTTTGTGCCAGATTTTTCACTCCAATAATTTTCTGAATTCGCAGTGGCTGTGAAATGCATTTAATGACAGCATGACTCATTTCCTTGGCTCCAAAATTAAGCCCACATATCTGCATAAGCTGCCTTACAATAATCCAAGTTCATCTGACATTGAAAAGGTCATCAGTAGCCAGTGAACCCAAAAACATGAACATGGGTTTTCTCCACTGGTATGAGATGCTATTGTCCTTTTATATACCAATACTCCGACTTTTTAACACCTACACAACCTGAGCGCTGTGCATAGTCAATGGTGTTGGTGACATATAACTAACAGCCGTGAAAGCCATTAGGTCAGTGAATGCTTTCATTATAGTAATTCAGTCAATTCAACTTAAAGAATTCCAAGTTCTCATTGGAAATGGGCAAATGGAAAAGGGGCGTGCTCGGACGAGATCTTTGGGCCCATCAGAACAAGACTGCACCAAAATCATTACGTTGCATTTAGAGCGATTCCTGAAAATGATCCAGTTTCAGCAGGTTCACACGTGTGCTGGGATGCAACTACTGCTGGAATCCTACCTCCAGACAGTGAGGGAGGGAGAAGTTTTGGGAGGCTCTCCGTTGTGCATTTTAACTTCGATCAGCACAAAGCGGTTTAGATCAATTCTTCATAAATAATTTAGTGAAACTTGCTTTACAATTAGTTTACAGAGAGTGCCACTAAAACAAGGTTAAGACACGGACGTGCTCAGGAACCGGTGCCAGGTCAGAACTGAACTCTCCGTTAAAGAAACGGAGCTGCCTTGATCCAGTTTGGCACCAGCAGGTGGTCGCGTCCCAGTCGGCCATAACCTTGTATTAAACACCATGTGGTGAGTCAGCACCACTCCAGTGCTACTACTGCAACCCCAGAGAACACCGATGCCAGAGTTCAAAAGGAGACCGGAAGACAACCAATGTTAAAAGCTTGGTTTCTTTAATGCAAGAATCATTATTACACATTAATAACCATTCAATGGTTTGTTTGTACTTTTTTTTTTTTCCTTGTTTTTGTTTTTTTTTCTTCTTTTTTTTTTTTTACAATATGTACCACATGTATCATACCAGCACCTAAATGTTAAGTATATACATTAGATATTCTTAACTACTGACAAAAAAAAGGAATTCTATGAAATTGCATGGAGGAGAAATTTGTGTTATTCTGGAACACTATAAAGTGAATCCAAAAAATAATAATTGTACTGGATGTACTAGGTATTAAGTGCATGACCATCAGAGTCTCGCTCGCTATGTCACACGATTACCAGCTGCATCAAACGAGACAAAATATTAAATTTGGGAAAACTCCAATATTAATTCACAATTATTTAAATTTATTTATTTTTTGCACACTACCATTTGGATGGAGGTGGACCTATACTTTTAATAAGTAAATGTGCTGCAAAAGAAAAACGTGGCCTGAAGGTGAGACTGCAGAGAGGAGCACGTTGTGATGAACACTGGTGAAGCATACACTCTGAGCAGAAACCAAGGATCAGGACACAGAAACCAAAAAAGAAGTCCTGTCAGATACTGTACCCATCCATTACACTGGATGGTGGCAACTTCAGCCTCAGGACTGGGAAATGTTCACCTGTGATGGATCTCACTCTGTACTAACGGACATCCTCCGAGATGGACAGGTAACAGCCATTATTAGCCAGAGGCATCTAATATCGTGGGCGAATCGATGGAGCTCAACTTCTCCCTCCGCTTTGAGACACCCCTTCCCCGTTTGGTTTTCAGGGGCGGTGGGGCGCAGAAGGAAGGGCTGAGGAACACGTGGCGTTTCTATTTTAAGCAGCACATTGCGTTGACGGGGACGGGGGGGGTGGGGGGTGGCGGGGGGGTCGGGGGCGGTGCCAGGCGCAGTGGGGGGGGGAGTCGTCTCTCCGGTTCAGATCATTCGGTTGCGTTTATGGGTGGGCGAGTCCGTGATGACGTCGCACTGGACCGACGCCCGCTTGCGCGTGCTGCCGTTGTCCAGGTGCAGGGCCATCTCCTCCGAGATGAAAGTGTTCAAGTCCACGTCGTGCAGGCCGTTTCTCCGCCGGCCCGGGTTGGAGCTGCCGCTCACGTGGGTGGGGGAGCCGGGGGCGCCCGACCGCACGCTGATGCTCGCCATCGCTCCGCTCAGGCCTGAAAAACGCAACAGGGCGCACGGTTACTCTTCGGTGATGTCACCGACAGGGGGGAGGCTCAGCCTCACAGGAACAGACTGCACTGCCACGTGCTGTAAATGAGGAATTTTGGGAAAAGAGCAATTTTGTAGCAATATTTCACAGCAATCACAGCGTTAAAAAATAGAGCCATTTCTGAAAGCTGCAATGATTTGCATATGATCCACACTGTTAAGCATTACAACTTGTGTTGTATTGCAACACATTGCAGTACATTCCTTTGTTTTCTTGCTTTCTTTTGCGATCAAACTCCAGCACAGTCCAGGTTTGACACGTGATCAAATTATATAAGGAGCCAGGCAGACTGCATTAGGGCCCAAAATCTCCCATCAGTCAAATGTGCAATATCAGGAACACAATTAAATACTTTACCACTTTTTCCCATAACCATTTCAGTGAAGCATTTCATGTTCACATTTAATTGAAATTTGTGTGATAAATATTAAATGCATTGCATTTGCACAACATATATATATATTTAAATTTTTTTTAATGTTGCATTTCAATGTGAGTTTTTACCATTTTGCTTCATAGGCATTCAACTGCATTCTAGTCAGACTTCTATGCTCAAAACCCACATTAATGGAGGCCTTTGTACTGATGACACTCAACCCATTTTTTAGAGAAGAACTGAATGGGAGAACTTGCATCCTTTTTAAAAAATAAAACAGGTGTTTGAAACCACTGTAGGAGAGAACTGAACCCTGAAACCCTGATGTTCCCTTCTGAAACCAACATCTCTGGCCCACCATCACTGACAGCTCCACCCATTCCAGGAAGTACCAGAGGTCCCGTTAAAGATCCTTCTCCGAAACATCTGAATGTCCCTCTCAGCTTCAGCTGCACATTAGGAAGACCCACAGCAATGAAACCCAATTTCCCCTTTGTTGTTTTGCAAGTTTCATTCTGACATTCATCTTAATGCCAATATGCAATATAAAACAGCAGAAGACACAATGCAATGCAATATAAACAGCAGAAGACACAAAGAGAATCATGCCTCCTCACTCAGCCTGACAACACAATCCGCTGATACAAAACCCTTCCAGTTTTCACACTGAATCCTCAAATCAAGTATTTGCAGAAGAAACTACTCTTCACTCCGTTTCAACAGCCCAAAGGACTGCACTATTCACAGCCTTAGTGGCTGAACCATGGCCTCCTTTCAGCTGGTATGAACCACTAGCATTTCCCTTTTCAAGACGCATTCAAAACCTGCCCTTTATGAACATTAGCCGCTGTACATAAAGAAAACTCTTATTTCATGTTAAAGCTTACCAAGCCGTGTCAGCGCATTTCCATTGACAACACCCACACCTACATACACAGACAGAATCAAACACGCAGGAATCAGCCCTACAGTTCTACACCTCCATGTTGATCCTAAAGGTCCAACGCTGTTGACCCTAATTGCAAAACCCCACAGGATCCCACGTTCCCCACCGGCATCTGATATTTACACAGGGGAAAGGCCCGTACCGTGCAGCGCTATGGCTTCTCTGAAGGGCTGCAGGTCTGTCTCCACGGAGGAGCTGCTTTCTGTGGAAGGCGCCCGGTTGGGAGACATGACAGTCAGTTTGGGCGGGGCTTTAGAAGTCCGTGGCGGGGGGGCCTTCCCGCAAAGGAAACTGATCAAGTCCTCCCTGCGGATGGTTCTCCTGCGCTTTTTAACCCACGCCAGAACGTCCTTGTTGCGGCGCTGGTAGCCGATCTGAATTCCTAGGTCGTAGCTCCTCTGGTGGGCTTCCACACTTTCTGTTGAGCAGGGAGAGAAACTAAAATCAGCCAGCAGAGCCTAGGTAACCCAAGACATTCCTGCCACACCCCCAACCCCAAAAAAAAACAACCAGTCCTTGAAAACAGACCCTCTACGCAAGGTGGCCATTTAAACATGTGCATATGCATACTACAACAGTCAAATCAAGCTAGCCAGGTCTGCAATTAATCATCTCCCAATCGAACATTCACACGTGCTCCTGGCAAACCTGGAAATGTGAATATAGTTAATATACATGGTTTTAACAGAAAGCAAACTAGCAAGCAGAATTTGCGTTTCAGGTACACCCAAAGCCACGTGGTAATCCAGCAGTCCGAGTCTGCAATCTCCCCAAAAAGGAGCTGTCCTCATGCAGAGACTGTGCCACAAAATTCAGCAGAAGTCACTGGACTCCCAGGTAGCAAGCCCCAATTGCTCATTATGCATTCATGCTGTACACTTTGTACACCACAAACACATGTCATATGACAGAACAGTGCACAAGCAGAGCAATTATTTTTTTGTGTCCCAAAATAACAGCGCAGCATTCCAAAAATCTCTGCAATGTCTATTCATAATTCAGTTCAAGGGGCGTCAGATTGAGGTGAGCCATTTCAAAGGCAGGGCAAACTCATTCACAGTGGTGCTGTAAATGTACAGCAAATGAGCACAATTTAATCTCCACAGACGAGGCAATCCCTGCTTTCCGACAGCATGTGCGATAACTTTCACAGGAGTCGTTACTCACGCAAAGGGTGTTTATGTACTGCGCACTGGCCCTTGGTTTAAACAGGAGCCACTGTGCTGCTGCTCCCCTGTACTGGCTTGAAAATATTTCAGATACTTTTGTGGAAGATGTCAAAACAAGCCAGACACGATTACCAAGAAAGATTATATGCCACAGCAGAGACTGCTGAGCAGTTGTTGCACTATGGTTAGAGAACTTAAAGCCTTCATACCAAGCAATGAGAGATACGGGCTGCAAAAAGAATCCCAGCACATTCCCCATTCTCAGCAAAGCTCTTAAAAATTCATTTCTGTGTTCAGAATTATTGCAGCTAGTACGCTTCACAAAGCTGTTTTACGAGACTGCCTTCCTGCTTATGTGGAATTCTACCCATTTCCTGAACACTCAACACTGCACATGGTTTGCAACAGCAAATCAAGTGGACCCAAAAGAAAGGCTCTTTATTTGAATCTGGGCTGAAACGTATGCAATTCTAAGTTTACACCTCATATCTGTGGTATTACTCAACTCCTTGGACGGCTAAAATGACAGGCATGACGGGGGGGGCAACAGCCTCTGAAACAAAATGCTTTCAACTTGGTCTTGAAATCTGATGCAAACAGGCCAAAAATAGCGTCATCTAATGTTCAAAGCTACAAATACAATCTCACACAATTATACTATTTACGTTAGAAATTATGTAATAGCTTACATTTCGACCAACAAAGCAAGAACAACGACCCCAGAGAGAATGAGTCTTTTTTACCTTTATAGAGATTGGTGACAGCTGTTGCAGCATTTTGAAAAGGTACCCAAAGTGACAGTCCCTGCTGCTGGCAAACTCGGTCTAAAGAGAATGGGTGGATGGTAAAAGTTGTCGAAGTTAGAGGAAAGTTGAAAAAAATTCGAAAAACAGTTAGCTATAGAAACAGTCATATGACTTCGCCATTTTACATGACTAACGTCAAATAGCCTTACAATACCAGTTACCTACCCAACATTAGCACAATGCCAAAGCTTACACTAGGCTAAGCAGTCCACAGTTATTTAGTTATATAATACTTAACACTAGTGTTATTGTGCTGTAGCCCTTCTAAAAACTTTGCCACCAAACGGGCAACTTAGTGTCCCCTTGTACAACTCGCGTACCTTAGCTAGGTAGCTACTGAAATCTAGTTAGCAAAACAACCACACGCCATTTTGTTTACAGTAGGGCTAGCTACGTTAGCACTAGCTGGCTATCAAGCTAAAACAAAACACTGCAACATTAAACTGATGGCTTGCTTGCTAGCTGCATTAAGTTAGCGTAACAGCTATATAGCTAACGTTACCCAACTGACGCCACATCATTGTGTATTTACTACGTTATAAGTGATAACTGTTCGGGAGACAGGTACATTTTATCAATTTAAGCACAATAACTTGTGGTGTGTACCTAGTCAGAATAATAGGCAATACTTATATCCTATTTAGCTAAGTAATAGCTACAATATAACAGTATTCCGATAAATTCCCCTCGCCATTTTGTTTTGCAAAGGAATTAAAATATGTTTTAATGAATTGTATGATTTGTAATACCTTCGCATTACCACATTAAAATGTCATAAGGCGAAGAAACTGTCAAAGAATGGTATGGAGTCGAATTGTTTTCAAATCAGTAGTTTCCAGCAAATTGTCAGTTGTTTTTACCCAGGGACCTCCTCCCTGCACTTCGCCATTTTGTCCAGTTTGCATAGCTTAGCGAGTTAGCAAGCTACACCGCTAGGCATCTTGGAAACTGTCATTTTCATATCTAGCTAGCGCTAGCTGACATTAGCTAGCTAGTGCTACTTGGCGTGCTCAGGTAGCTAGCTAGCTATCAGATTTAGCATGGCCAACCATTAGACAAACAGTCAGCACCGGGAACGGTTTCAACGGGCCATACGTCTACCTACGTGGCTACACTAAACAATATTTGTTAAATCTCATTAAATGCTTGAGACAATGTGGTATAATTCCTATATCAATCGCCATTTTGTTTAGCTAACTAGCTAGCTAGATCACTAGCTAACGTTACCCAAATCATGAAGCTAGATAACAAATGTTAGCTTTGTAACCAACGACGGTCGTTTTGTTAGACTAGATCTAGCTACACTGTTGGCTAGTTGTGTTTCACTTGACTGACCAGTTGGTGACGGCTGGTGTTTTACAGCTAGATAGCCTAGGCTCGAATGTACATATGATTAGGAAAACTAGACAGCGCTAAATATGTTAGCCAACACAGCTACATAGTGACGGCGATATTGGTCAATTAGCTAGCCAGTTGGTTAGATAACTAATGTTAAGTATATATCGACTCTGACGTCTAGGCTACCAGCTAGCGGTCTAGAGAAGTTACTCGGACCTTTGTAGAGCTGTGCGACAGCGGTGGCAGAATTCTGGAATAGATGCCACAGTTTCTGTTGGCTCTGGTCGGCCTCTTCTTCGCTGGGTTCCTCCTGCTCGGCCTCGGCTAAACACTGCCGCTCCCATTTCGAGAACCAATGTTCGGGGCCGTGTTCCTGGATCTCCGCTTCCCCCTCCTCCTTCTTATCCTCCATGACACTAGTGTCTTTTGGTTTATGACAAAGTGCTATTTATTGTAGAGGGGAATATAACCTCGGTAGGTGGTAGGAATTTTCGTCACGTATTCATCAATGGTATAGCTGTTATTTTCACGTAAAGAAAACGAACAGTTAAGTCTTCTCTCTGTTCCCAAACAAACTGAACCTATTACGCCACTGACCTGAAAATATATTGAAGGCAGATTACCGTGCTGGTATTCCAGTCGATTAGTGATTGGCTAGATCCACTCGTCGGGTGCGGGTTTTGAATTTCATGTCGACATGTCATTGGTCAAAATAAACATCCGTCAACAACCACCACAAAGGAACCCCATGTAGCAAGTTAGACAGAGATGCTTGATGGGACAGTCACCACAGCGCAGGCTCCCCACTGTCTTAACTTTTGTTTGGCTGACATCTGTGAAGTACTGACGTTGCCGTCTACATGCCCCGAAACGAGTTTATAAGCACATTCAGAATAGACTAGGTCAAATGCCGTTGCACAAGATGCGGATGGTGCAAGTGATGATTGTCGCGTTTTGTCTCACACTGGCCTTCCTGTTGCGATTTGACGACATATAACAAGGGGTTTTTAATTACTTTGTTGTCGTATTTATTGGCATTGTTTGTAGATAGATCAACCGGCAATTTATAATTTCCAGCAATATAGCCAGACCATCCAAAATGTAAACATAGCTATAATTCTTCGTTCATTAAGACTGTGGCCTTAATCATAAAGCAGTTCATAGTTACAAATGCCAGCCAGAGAACTCCTGCCCCATAACATTAAAGTTACAAATGGCACCCCTCGGTGGGTAGCCTGGACAGGTGTTTGGTGTTTCCAAGCCAAGACAGGTTGAGCACTATGGCTTGCACAAACAATTTAATTCGTCTAGCTGTTTGAAATGTTGGAAAGCTTAAGGCCCCTTGCCTCTCTTGCAGCTCTGATTTGAAAGCATGCATTGCAGCTGAAATGCACAGCTTTTCCTGAACGTCCATGTGCATGTTTTGGTCCTCAGACTGGAAGCCTTTTATTTTTGTCTTGTTCAAAACCCGGCCACTGGTATCCTTTACTCAAGCAGTGTACTTCAGTCAGCTGGTAAATTAGTCATACCCTTGATATAGATGAGTAAAAAAATGCTGGATAAAATAAAATATACAGTTAACAACCTATAACATATTCTCAAAAAAGTGTGAAAATTACATTCTTTTATATACATGTAATCATTTTTCCAAAAATATATCTGTCACCATTATTCAAATCCCTACTTGTTCTTTGAAATAAAATCCAACAAAAATAACCTTGCATTAACATGCCAGTCCACCTCAAACATAGGGGACTGTATTTTGGTCTCCCATGGCTTCCACTTTCACTCTGGTATAAAAATGAGGTAACACCCATGTAAAATCTGTGTCATTCATCATCACCATGGGGAAAGGCATCTTTCAGAATAAACGGGACAAAAATTCCCTGTGGTGGGTTTAGCATCAGAATAAGGAAGCTCATGTTGAACAGAACGCCATACGTGTGATGAAATACAGTGATGGATCTTTGATGTAATGAGGCTGTTTCACATCTACTGGTTCTGAAGTTCTTGTTAAAGCCCATGGATCATGAACTGTATAAGGTACCAAGACATTTTGGCCAAAAACATTGTTCATTCTGCTCAGGAAGGCCAAATTTGGCCAAAACGAATCAAGACAATGATCAAGCATACTGCAAAATCAACCAAGAAATGGCTAATTGACCACATAATTATTTTATTACAATGGCCATCTCAGTCGCCAGACTTGAACATGACTGAATATTTGTGGTTGGAATTGAAGAGGGTAGTCCAAAACTTACAATATATTCTTTCAGCAGCACTTAGTGACAATATTTGATGTGCAATCCACTCTACATGCACCTATCGAGTACATACTTTTTGATAAAATTTATATAGGATGAATGAATATTCATCTCTGTAGTATGTACTTATGTATTATGGTTTCAGATGGTGTTCCTATTGCAGTATTATGAATGTTATGATTTCTAATTAGAATGTCAACATCACTTTTTAATGGTTCAGCTGACATTTATTCTCTTTTGACTGTGGCCCTATTATGGACCTGCCCACATCCTGGTCTATATATAGCTCCACCCAGTCACATGTTCTGGTTGATGTACCTGAGGAAGACCTTTGAGGTCGAAATGTTGTACCATTAAATCACTTTGGGAGCAGAAAAAACAGTGTGCGGATATACTCTGTCTTCTTACTATTTTTTTAAATCCTGCACCTGTTGGAATATTCCGGATGTGTGTGCATTCCCCCGGACTGAATCTGCACTTTAACCACATGTGAATTGTGTGATTACAAATAAAAAATTGTGGACTACAGACTCAAATCGAGAAAGAAGCCATCTTTGTCCCAACTTTATGGAGCTCAGCTCACTGTATTTACTATTACTATTTAACTTCATGTATTATTGAAACACTGAGAAAAGCATGAACATGGCATAGACCCCAAGTAATAAATAATACACTTGGGGGTTTAGCTGACAGAAATACATTTAGCCAATGTTTTGGCAAAGGGGAAGAATCCCCAACTAATACTGATAGAATGCCCTGGAACTGCACCATTGTATGAGCTGAAACTGACATGCAATATTAGCTGTAAAAAACAAGGTAAGCCAGCACGTCCTATTTTGTTGTGCTCTGTAGCAATCATTAAATAAGCTCTTTATATTATCATTATCTAGGTTGTACCTAAAAGGTATGAATTTGAAATACCATCCAAACATCCATTTATATAATCATATTTCATTCTAATGGCATGGGACAACAAAACAGTGAGTGAAATGACACAAAATCATGGAAACTAAAATCAATGTGGAATAAAACTGCACATGCACCAGGTGATAAATTCTGAAAAGTTAATAATGGAGGACAGAATAGGAAGCTGAAAAGCTGCAATCAGGAGACATCCCTGAATAGACCCATATCTCAGGGCCCTGGCACATAAGCAGGATTTGATCCAATTACAATGGGCTGCAGCACAGGCCATGTAACAAAATAGGAGATCAGAGATGGAATGAGGGAAATGAAGGATTGTATTGTAGGGGCAAAGGCATATAAAAAAACAGAACAAAATTTAAAAAGGAATAAAATAGAGGAAATGTCCAAGGCAAAGATTATAACGGTTGAGGAGAGATTACAAACATTATTCACCAATCTAAATGGAAATATTTTGAAAAATCTTATATATAGAAATTGGTAGAATGAGGGGCAGCCGCTGCAAAATTTTAGAACATAGTATAGTGCAGCATATTGAATACTGTAGTGGTTACAAGTATGTGCTTGACTCTATAAGGCTGAAAGTTTGAACCATGGGTTTGTGCAACACTCTCAACTCAACTCTCAACACATAATCTCACCTGAATTAATATCCAAGTGTCCAGGTAGAATGTAGCATGTTGCCCTAGATAAGGTGTTCAAGACACGAATAAGACAATTTAATTATAGGTTCAACATAAGGGAACAGGGTGACAGTATAGTTTAATGTTTAGGATTATACCTCTGTTGGTTCAGTTCTAAGGTGGACTGCTGCTACTGTATCTATGAGTACACTACTTAACCTGAATTGCTTCAGGAAATATTCAGCTACGTGTTTTAAAGAAGGAATCTGGGTAGGTTGCTCCATAAAGTGTCTGCTAAATCCCTAAATTTAATAAACTGGGGAAAACCAGTAAACCAGTAGGAGCTGATGGGTGACCATTTTCACTTTCACTTTCACTTACACAGTTAAGTTATGGGGATAATAGATATGAAAATGAATGTTTGGTTGTGTACTATTGGTAGTCTGTTAATAATAATGAACTGGATTATGATTCAGTGGTTTGTGTTTGCACTCTCACAAGGCAATCTCAGAACAAGCAGATGTGATGTTGGGTTGGGCTAAATTTTTATCATCCTTACAGAGCCACAAAAAAAAAGTATCTTTTTGATTCAATTAAAATGAAGTTTGCTTTAAGATTTCCAAGGAAAACCTGCGTCCACAGGCTGACTTCAACTTAATGGGGGATTTAAAGCTGTTAGATAGATGGTGCTATTTCACCGAATATATAGTCAAATGACAGTATAGATCATATGCTTTTGTGTTGAATTTACCAATGTTAAATTAAGTAAATAAAACTGAAAAAATGTGCGCTAATATGTTGGAGGGAAAGTTTGTATTATTTTTTATCACCCACTGATGTTAACTCTTGACATTAACCTGAGAATACAAGCCAGTGGCTTCGAATAATAAAAAAGAATAGAATATTAATTTTAAATATTGCTTTGAACTGATGGGACTTTTACTTCCAAAGAAGAATAATACTGTCATAATTATATCATTAAAAAAATGCCTTACTGCCATCCATAATCATAGAGAGCAATGAATCCTGGAAGACAACCTGAAGAGGAAAACATTCCTAAAAATTCCAGAATAGTCATTCCGAATAGGAGAGGAATGGGGAGGAAAGATAAAAATATTTTTCAATTTATATTTCATCTTTTTAGGTTTGGAAATATATTAGAATTGAAAACACCCCACATTAGGAAAATAAATTATATTCACAAGAAGTGCAGGCAATTTAGAGTGAATTAGTCGCTATGTAAAATACAAATCTGAAAGATTTTGAAAGATTCTGAACTGTAGTTTATTGATCATCTCATGCTACAAATTTAACCTTAGTCTGACCCCAGTACAATTGTGCCAACAGATATAATGAGAAAGAAAATAAAAAATAACTGGTTTCTGGTGTGAGGAAGTTATGTTCTAATCCTTCAGAACATGAGCCGTTCCATTCCCATCCATTAAACCTGCCATTATGATTAGATTGACACTTCATAATAGATCAATCCAGAAACCCTGCTTAAGTAGAAGTAGAAGCAGAGATTCCATTCATCCTTATCTGATGTGGGCACAAAATAATTTCCTCTTTAAAAACGTAATATGAGTTTTTTAAACACATTTCCCTGGAAATTAGCCACTAGAGAAGGTGCTAGCAAATTTAGGGTAGCTAAGGTCTTGTCTGTTCGCTTCATCAGGAGGACATGGCTAATAATGGATTTAAAAGATGTGTGAACATACCCAGAAAACAGTTTTCTTTCTCATCTTGGAAGCTCTTGTGAGCACCAGATAATTAATACTTTCAAATTAAACATGGAAACTACACTAATGAACTAGCAGCTTCACCACCTGTATGATTAAAGGCCAGATATCCAATCCCACGGACATCAGTTTCATAAGGTATCTCTGAGTGTTAGCGTAATACTCTATAAGTGAACTGGTATTCTACCCATTAAGAATTTCTGGTTCACTTATTGGGCTAGAAGCTGTCAATCATGTCAGTCATGGGATCGTCAACCTCCATTGACAGTCCCAGAGTTTTCATTATTAGCAATTAAAAAGTAACTCATAAAGATACCATGAGTATGTTAAAAAGAGAGCATCACAGAATATATCAGAGGTAACAAGAAATGGAGTTCAGTGCTTGGAACACTTGTCAAGCTGAGGACTTCATCTTCAATCAACCCCTTTTCAAAAATGGTCTGTATCATTCTACCTTTATGCACCCCAGCTCAAAGAAGACTGACAGAGTATCATTTTTTATTAGATTTTTCAGAGATATAAGGAACATGTTCCCTTTTTCCCCAGAACAAAATTTGCCCAATGCTTCAATGTATGAAAAATATATTAGACCAGCTGAACAGTCAGTATCTTTCAATTCAGGGAACAGCAGTGTATCCTGACAAAAAACCTGTGTAAAAATGACCTCCAGTGACAATGATCAATTAACCATACTCTATGCCCACAAAAATGATGTTTGTTTTTGTTGAACAAGCCCAGATTTTCATGCAGCTCAATAGAGCCATATTCAAAAATAAAATATCAAAAGTAAGAGTAAGGCTTAGGTGCGGATTGTTACGTCATTTTTCACATGCTTGATATGTGTTAAATAGGACCAAGGATTGTCCTATCTGGCGGTGGGATGAGCCTGATATACTGTCAATTCATAAATTGTGCATGACATTTCTTGAGTGTGTGTTTTGGTACTATATAAACCTTAGCAATCTGAGCGAGATGTGTTCCAGGCTTCTTTTTTCTTTTCTTTTTTTTCTCCAAAAAACCTTTGTTATGTCAAATGCTCCAGCATCAGCGAATTCTGCTCATTTGGCCATTATGTGCTGTCCCCGCTGTCCTGGAGAGGCAGGTAATAGGGACACTGGCTGACAGGAGTAAGAAGACAGATCCACCTTCTTGGATCCCAGGGGGCAGTGAACAGTCCTCATTGCCTACTGAGCTATATAACAATCATACCCAATACATAAGTTTAAATCTTATGAGATATAAAATGTATGGGGAATATTGTGTGAAATTTTCAGGTAAGGCATGTCAGATACTGGCAGCTTTAGCTTTCACACATTCTAGATATGTTCTTAACCTCATGGTAAATTCATGCATTATGACCTCTGTTTGATTTATGTTTTTGATTAGTTATGTGTTGCATTACATCAGGACAGAAGAACAGGAAACCATAAAAAACATGAAGACGAAACACAGGGATAATATTAGATGAGTTTACAATGTGGTTAAGAACATGTGAACACTAACATTTTCATGCTTTAGCGTGCTTTTAATGTTTTAAAGTTTTTAGGGACGTTGTTTTTATTATAAGGAACGAGAATCATTATGACATGATTTTCACACGGCCCACCGTTAGAACCTGTCTGATTGATTTACACTTGTAGCTCAATGCTTGACAGTAAATGAATATATGTCTGTGCCTTTTAGCGTTTTACAGAGTAATTTTGGTGGGGAAGCTTAATAAAACATCAGGCCTACCTAATGTTTCCATTTCTGTCTCATTATAAATTAATACCTGGAAATACTACAAAAACAGCGCGTATAAATAAATACAAAATGCAGTTAGCAACATATAATGACACATTGAAACCGAGGGGTCAAAAAAACGCGTGCCAATTCCTGACTGACTCTGCTGTGTGTGCGCCAGTGTTTAGATCTTCATGCGGATGTGACATTTCAGAGAAGAGCGCGACCGCCATTTTGAGTTTTACCTCAAACAGAACATCACAAACCGAGGGAGAGGGTGAGCGGCTGGCTGAGACCGGGTTAAAAAAAAAAAAGAATTTGCGCATCGACTAAGCTTTTTTAAATACGACCAGCAACATTAGCTGTTTGCATGAACGAATGCGGCGGTTTCGTGTTTAAAGATAACGGGGAAAGACTCGGGCATCTCAATCACCTTAAACTTCTAAATTACTGCGATTCCAAATTAGAAGCGGGTTTGAATGGATAGCCTTTTTCTTCGTTTTCCCCCAGAAGAGGGACAATCAGAGGAGCATACGGACTGGGAATATTGCAGGGGGGGTTGTATTTAAGTTTGGTATTGTATCTTGTGATTTGCTGAATTAAAAAATACAGTTTTAGTTAATGATAGAGCTAGCGTTAGCTGGCTGTACACTGTTTTTCTCCGGCTGCAGGTCGTGGTGTGACTGACTGGTATTTCTCTTACCTCGCCTGCTGCCCCATATTTCCTGGGGTAAAGTACGGATTGATTTTTCACAATTGGCATCCCGGTTTTGGAGCCGTAGTCATCCACTATCGTTAGCGAGTTGTAGCCCCCTCAAGGCGCCGAGATTGGGCGAATAGCGAGCAAATACGTGCGCGTTTCTCTGCCTGCTCCCCCTCCGACTTTCCTCCCTCAATCCCCGGCGCTGACAGCTGAAAAAGCCGAGGTCGTTTTAGAGCAGGCCCAGCCGCTAAGGCTCGACCTGTGTTCTCCACCTCCGCATTCCCAATCCCCACATCAGCCTCCCCGGCCTCGGCTCCCCACGGAACCCACGTCGGAAAAGGTCGAGGGGACCCAAGACTACAGGCATCAACACAACCCGTTAGCTGCCAACATGAACAATCACCATCACACCCAGCAACAGCAGCAGAAAGCCGGCGAGCAGCAACTTAGCGAGCCCGAGGATATGGAGATGGAAGGTAAGCAAAGGCCGCTTGCATGATGGTGGGTAGTTGGCTAACACAGAACCCAGGTCCGAAATGTTGACGTTCTGTAGCTAAATCAATTTACAACTGACCTTGCAGTCGCATGTTTATTTCTTGCTACCAGACGTGGCTAGTTAGCGTTAGCTAGCTAACTGATGTTAGCGAGTTGCGGTGAATGGTTATCAATGTAAAATTAGCCTGTGCTAATATAGCCATCATGGGTCAGGTCGCACGCGTTCATTGATGCCGACATTGCGATTTTCCCTCAATTTGGTGGTAAGTTTGTTAACTAGCTAAGCAAGTATTTGTACAAATATGTAGCTAGGAATATGGCTAGATCCGTATATTAAACAATTCGCTAATTGGCTATCTAGAAGTACAGATATTCTTATTTAGAGTAGCTTGCTAACAGCTATTGGTTAGCAAGCTATCTAACTTATTCAGCCCAAGCGGATTCAGCTAGATTTTGTACATTTGTGTGCATAAGTAGATGCAACTCCATTGCTAAACCGTTGCGAACATCTTACAAAACCATTACCAGTTGAAATGATAACGTTTACGAAACGAGGCATACGTAGTCTAGGCTAACTAATCGTTGCTCAGCATACTGATCGAGTAACGCAGATAATCGTTCTATTTCTGTGACAGTTAATTCTGCAACCCGAAGGTAATTTGGATATTTTGGTTCTGTGAGTCAATTGCCAGTAGCTAACGTTATAGATGGCGGTGCATACTTGTTCAACTAGGTTATCTGTACTGAGTGAAACGGAGAATATTATTTAATGCATATATTATGTGGCTCGCGGTTGTACTAGTTAGCTGTTCAAAGGTGAAAGCGGTTGTCAGCTAGCTAGCCAACGATAATAGATCTGCGATGTAGCTAACGTTACTTGTTTGTTTGTAAACAACGGTTAGTTATGGTTCTAAACGCCCAGCTATGTGCAGACAACGGTAAACTTTATATACTGTTTAATACTAGTTATAACTCAATGGACAATATTTGATAAGTAAGGCTAAAATGCGAAGTTATCAAGTGAGACTGGGTGACTAGCTAGCTGTTATTTACAGGCCCAGTGGATTACCAAAGCTTCGTGAGCTAGCCACACAGGGGGGAGTGTACAGCCATTCCGCTCCAAGATGGTGGACTATATTTTGCAACAATCAATTTTTAAGGCCTCTCTGTTATATTGTTCCGATAGCCAACGTCCGGTTTTCAACAAAGGTTTTTTTGACAGTAGCCACACCAGATCAAATGGATATTGCTTGTCAGATAACTTGGTACGCAAATCCAAAAGATGAACATTTTATTCCCTCAGGTCGTTGCGTCAGTTTAACTAGCGGGCTAACCGCCTGCACAATATTCGGAATAATGTAAGCAAGATAGAAATTAAATGTATGTTATTGTTAAGTTTAACGTAAAGCGATCTAGCGTGTAGGTGTAGTGTATCGTTAAGTGACGGTGCCGATTGATTTTTTTGGACAGTGTGGAATTGGCTAGCTAGATGGTTAGCACAGTTATGTGGCTAGCCAAGTCAGGCTTATGATGAGGCTGCGGCAAGGCCCGCATGTGGAGCTCGCACGGACACTGCGCGGGGATTTGCTGCTTCATTGTATAAAGAAACAACGCGTGGAGCTCGCCATTTTTAATTATCCAATTTTTTATTTTTGTGATATGCGTGTTCGCCAAAAGAGAGAGGCTGGGAAAAGATTTTGATATAGCTCAAATCCTGACGTAAAGTTTTTTTTTTAAATCAACGAGTGTTTTTGACTTGTGATTAGACTAGAGAGGAGGCATTGTCCATTTCGTGCAAGTCATCCAAGGCTTTTAAATGCAAACGCAGCTTGCTTGCTAGCTAATTTATTTATTGAGACGGGTCAGTTTTCAGGCCCACTGTATTGGATTGACTGGTAACTTTAAGCTAAAAGCTGTAAAGCCTTTGTGAAATAAATATACATTTTATTAATTAGTTGAATTTAAGTCACACTTGACTCTAGTTCTATGTTTATCGATTTATCCCACAATCACAAAGTATTTAAATCTAATTTCACAGTCTTAAAGTTTATGTAATTTTGTCAGATATTTCACCATAACATCGACTAAACGGAATATCAGTTCATTTCAGTGGGTCTGTTTAATAATTTAGTGTTTCCAGCTACGTCTGAGCTGACAGTTAAATGGAACACACCTGGAACAAAAAAAAAGACTTTAACAAAACAGAACAATTAACTGATAATGTGAGGTATAGTGAATTTCAGGAGCTTCTCACAAAGTTGCACTGCATGTAGGTGGAGTTAACATTTATAAATGCATTTGACATTCACCAATAGTCCTTATGACCTGGTTAAAAATGGAATCTGTATGACCAGTGTCCTGAAACCTCTGCAGAAGTAAATAAATGGGTCCAGACAAGACAAAATGGTTGTCCAGGGCCCGGCCCCTCTCATTACCGCCTCCTCCTGGACTGTCCTGTCAGATGACATCTCATAACATGGCATCCACCTGCCACTCAACATTTCACATCTGAGCATCAGGACTTGGGTATTTTGACCTACTTTTGCAAAATACCTTGATGGTTTTTTGCCCGTGGATAAGCAGAACTGGTTCAGTGGAGTGAGGGGTTCAAAGCAGTGTTATGCTTTTGCCGCTGCATGTTGGAGAAGCAATAACAAGGGGCTTCAGAAAAAATAGTGGCGCTGGACAATGGCTGCTTTAATTATCCTGAAATTTTGAACAGATGAGCTTGTATCCTTTTGGAAATTTGGAAATAATTTAATTTTTACATAACCAGGAAATTCAAAAGTGATATAAAAATATATTTTCATCCAGATTGCGTGGACGCATTTTCATTAAATTTACACGCTAAAATCAAACAAGAAATTGATCCAGCATACTACAGTGATCCCACAGTTTTCTGTGCGGGTAAAAGCACCAAAAGGAATCAGGACTTTAATGCATCCTATTTACATGCAGTCAACTTGACCACTGAAAATACAGTAAATAAATGTGACGCTTTAGTGCTGAGAAGCCCTGTGCAGTCATCCAGGAACCATGCAGATGTTTTTGTGAAGTTATGGGACATCGAGCAGATGCAGGGAACTGCATCATTTTTGGCACTCCACGCGATTAGGATTGTCAAGAAGTCAGGAAGTTAGAACAAAGATGTCACCTAATCAAATCCCAAAACATCTTTGTGGGAGTGCTGTGTAGAGGCCCGGTTAGCTTGATACACTCTCCTCGCCGTGTAGCCTAATCCTCTTGGTAAATATAGGTCAGTCTTCTCCATAGGGCTTCCCGCAGGTCAGGCCTGTAGAGCTGCTGCCCGTGACTATTTTAGCCATTAGAATGACTGTGATGACACCTTGAAGAGTTTCGCAATAAACCAGAGGGGCGCGGGAGATTTTGCAACAGTTTGTTTATCTGGGCCCGTGCCTTAGAACGCGCTCCCCGAGGGAAGAGGATGTCTTAAAGCATTCGATATGCAGCACGTTCTCCCGAATTATCAGTCCTGTCCCGTCCAGCAGTTGTGCGGTAAAACGGCAGATTCTATCCAGATTAGTTTTTGCATCAGATGACAATTGGGTGGACGCTGGCTTCGTTTGGAACGGCTGCGGATGAGCAGGCCAATCCTGGACGGATTTTGACAGCTGTGAAATTGTGCGTTCCCATTTCGGTGAGCCGTTCCTTAAAATCGCATTGGCGGCATTGTTACCGCCACCACCGGACATCAGTGGTGCTCGTAGAGACACTTTTCTGTTAATCTAGGGCTAAAATTCAAAGTCACTGGGCAAGAATGGGTCTCTGGCCAAAATACCAATTATTATCTTTTTTTTTATTTTTTTTTACCTCGTATCTAAACAAAAGTACGATTTGAAATGTAACTGGCGAAGACTGGTAATGTTCAAAAACGAACCGTGAGGAAACGATACAAATTGCCCCAAAGAATCAGGATCTGTGAAAGTTGGCCGTGTCCACCCAGACACTTTCCCAGAGTTTTGTTCTTCGAAGAAGCGGCACTGTTACTGTAAATGTCTGTTTTTTTTTTTGTTTTTTTTTAAATTAATACCTTTTGTTTCTCCAGCGGGTGACACAGATGATCCCCCGAGAATCACTCCAAATCCGGTCATCAACGGGAACCTGGCCATGGCCGACGGGCACAGCAACACAGAGGAGGACATGGAGGACGGTGGGGCTCTTTCCTCTCTCTGCATTTAAAATAAAAAGCATCATGATTAACGTGCGGGAAGGGGGGCCGCTGTGGGGCTGAGTGACGTCATGCCCCCTGGGTCGGCGTTACGCCGGGGGCGGGGGGGACGGGGGTCATCTCTGTGACCGTCTCACCTCCAGGTTGACCACAGCTTCAACCCTGTGCAACACGGTTCTGTTGATGGAAGAGACTACTGCAAAATACTTGTGTTCATGTCAAATTAACTTTTAACATATTTTATTTGATGTGTGTTTAACCCTTGTTTTTGTAGTAGGTATTGTGTCTTTACTCCATTGTGTAAAAATAAATAAATAAATTTCCTAGTACGAAGTGTTAACTATAAAATATTAGCATGGGTATAACTTGTAGTAGGTTGTGTAACTGTTGCTTCCCGTCATTGCTGTAAACAATAATGATAAAGTTCCTAGTACGAAGTGTTCTATAAATAACATGTATCACTATTATTGTCAAACTGTTCGCTGTACCCTGCTGACAGTGGCCACAGTGGCAGTCATTAACGTGCCGTGCAGTGATGCCAGTGGGTGTGGGAGGTTTAAAGGCCCTCCGGTCCGGTCTGACGGTGGGTTCTTTGCGGTTTGCAGACACCAGCTGGCGGTCGGAGGCCACGTTCCGCTTCGTGGTGGAGCGCTTCAGCCGGCTGGGCGAGTCGGTGCTCAGCCCCTCCTGCTTCGTGCGCAACCTGCCCTGGAAGATCATGGTGATGCCGCGCTTCTACCCCGACCGGCCCCACCAGAAGAGCGTGGGCTTCTTCCTGCAGTGCAACGCCGAGTCCGACTCCACGTGAGCGCCACGCCCTGCCGTGCCAACCTCCCCCAAACCCGGGTCGCCCCCATACAGAGGGGCTGGTAGTGGACATGAAATGGTTATATCAAAAACCTTTAGATAATTTGGATGAGGGCTTCTTTTAAATGGATAAAATCAGTAGTAACATATGCATTAAAGTGAAATGGAATACTTTTGCTTGAGTCTATGGATTCTGTCTTCATATGTTTGTAAATGCAGTTAAGGGGTGGGGCTTGTGTAATTGTTTGTAAATGATGCATTAGTACTCAATATGAACTGTTACCCAGGTGTAACTAATAAGTATAGCACTCTAGATAAGGGTGTCTGCCAAGCAAATAAATAATGTTGTGTTTGTGACGTTATAGTGCTGTAAATGGCCTTCTGTGTAGCTGAGCCTTTTAAGGTTCCCAGTTGGCAACGCCTCCTCTGGTCTCCACAGGTCATGGTCTTGCCACGCCCAGGCGATGCTGAAAATCATCAACTACAAAGACGACGAGAAGTCTTTCAGCCGCAGGATAAGCCATCTTTTCTTCCACAAGGAGAACGACTGGGGCTTCTCCAACTTCATGTCCTGGAGCGTGAGTCGCCAGCTCCTCACTCTAACGAGCCGATTTAGGGCCGGGTTTCACGATGGCCGTTTGGGTTAGCTCAGGATAGGGAGACGAGCTCGGCCAACCGGAAAGAAGGTTACAGATTCAAATCTCAACGGCCACACTGAAACGGCGCCCCGTGGCGTTCGACCTGAAAAGCTCAGGTTTATGTGGAGCTGCACACATCTGTAAATTGTAGAAAATGCAAAGCTTTGTAAGTCATCGTGGTTACACTTGGGCACACTGTTTGATGGGCCCCTGTGCAGTGCAAGCATTTTTAATTGTAATGATTTCATTTTAACGGTTCAGGATTGGCTGCTGTAAATCTGTGTCTGAGCCAATCAGAGATCTATTAAAAAACAGGTCTACGGTACTGCTCAGGTCCTCAGATTTAGGACAGCTACATCAATCATTTTTTTTTTTTTTTTTTTTTTTGCTGTTGGGGAGTCTTGAGGCAGTATTTGTTTATATGTCTGTATTTATTTTTAAATGGCTTTATCAACGGTCTTCAACGCTCAGGAAATGGTCTTCTGTACAGTTTTTATGGGTCGTAGAATTTTGGAAAATGGGATCTTGAAAGTACTTGGAGTGACCTTGAATCGGTGCCGTCGGCTGACCTGGCTTTTGCTTTGGCGGTGTTTTTCAGGACGTGACCGACCCAGAAAGGGGGTTTATCGAAGACGATAAGGTGTCCTTCGAGGTGTACGTCCAGGCCGACGCCCCACACGGCGTAGCGTAAGTGCTGTTTTCGCTCTCCCGTTTTGGGATTCAGGACTGGCGCGGGTTTTCATTCCCGTCGCGTACTGCTTCCTGAAGACGTCGCTCGGGCTGCTGGGTTGCTCGTCCTGTTCAGGCACTTTTGCAGCGTGTGGATGGGCCCCACGGTCTTTGGAGACTGTAGAGCACAAACACAATTGGGACTTCCAGATTTGGGTACACTAAAAAAAAAAAAAAAAAAAAAAAAATCTAATGTGCACCAGATTTTTCTGATGTAACATTATTTGTCTTATAACGTAATGTGTTTGTGCGGATCCGGCTGCTTGCTGTCCTTGGCAGTCTTGTTTATACTCAGTCTCAGGTCAGGCGGTGTTTTTAAAGCCGTCAGTCTTACTGTTGGATATGTTGTTTGTGCCGTGTGATCGTTGCTAATGCTTGTGGGATGGATTCCAGTGTGACCCTGTTGTTCTTTGCAGGTGGGACTCGAAGAAACACACTGGCTATGTTGGTTTGAAAAACCAAGGGGCCACGTGCTACATGAACAGCTTGTTACAGACCCTGTTCTTCACAAACCAGCTTCGTCGGGTGAGTGTGCGAGCGCGCGGGCCATTAGCCGCAGTTCGGCCATCTTTGTGTTTGTGAAATTAGGTGTCGAGTCCCAGGGCAGGCCGAGCACCACGTGATTATGAAACGACACTGCTCTCTCTGTCTTTCTCCCTGTCTGTCTTTTTCTTTCTCTCTTTTTCGCTCTTCCTGGCTTCTTGTTTGTCTATCTCTCTCTCTCGAATTCAAATTTCAAAGTTCTTTATTGGCATGGCAAATATAGGCACTTGTGTTGCCGAAGCAGAGGCTACAGAATACAGCCGTGCCCAATATGAATGCTGTGTCTGTCTGTCTCTCACAGGCGGTGTATATGATGCCCACAGAGGGGGATGACTCCTCTAAAAGCGTGCCCCTGGCCCTGCAGAGGGTGTTCTACGAGCTCCAGCACAGCGACAAGCCCGTGGGGACCAAGAAGCTCACAAAGTCCTTCGGGTACGCTCTCTTCACTGCCAAAAGAAAAAAAAAAAACGTGCCTCCCCATCGCCGCGCTTCCAGGGGCATTTTCACTCTGCTCCTGGCTGCGTGCGGCAGGCGAAAGGCCGAGAAGGCTGATTCCGCTCGGACTCTTCCTGAACGGAACCGAGTGTTTTCCTCAGGCCGCTCGCTCGCTCATTGGGCCGAGTCAGCGTTCTGCGGTCCCAGGACGGGCCCCGCGCGGGGTCTCAGATCGAGGGCTCCGTAGGGCCACGCGGCCGTTAGCATCGCCCGGGGTACGGGAGCGTCTGGTCCGTTTGGGGTCTCTCTCCCAAATCGGCAGTGGGGCTCACACACGCACACGGCTGCAAATAGTTCATTGGTCATTCCAAATTCGGGTGGGAATTGGACATGTTCAAACACGCGTCGGGCACCAAATTATTAAATCGATACATGGATCGATAGGTCGACAGACAGCCAGTCTGACTGGGTACTTTACCCCAAAACAAAATGATTCAATTCGGTTTCTGCTGTGACCCCTGAGAAACTGTGTTTTATGTTCAAACACTCTTCTTTTTAAAGGTGGGAAACACTAGACAGCTTCATGCAGCATGATGTGCAAGAACTCTGCAGGGTGGTGAGTATACATGTTGTGTTTACGTGGACGTGTATTTTACACATACGAACATACATCCATAAATGCATATCTGCCAATAGATAATAGTCCATTTCTGCTTGTATATTTTATGAGATTGGATCCTGGTCAGTGTTTTTCATTGATTTGGTACCTAGCCTGTGTTGTATGTGTAAGTATGTGCAGTTGAGGAGAAATAGTCTGACCAGGTGTACCTTGCACAGTTGGATACTAGTTGAACACAACAGAAACGTAGCCTGGGTTACCCAAAACCAAACTGCGTTTTCTGAGTTTCTGCGGTCCCCTGGTCGCCGTCTTGCGAGACCGCAGGAAGTGCGGGAAGCTGAGCCCTAGCGAGCGTCTCTTTCTCTCGTAGCTTCTCGACAACGTGGAAAACAAGATGAAAGGGACGTGTGTGGAGGGCACCATCCCAAAGCTCTTCCGGGGGAAGATGGTGGTAAGTCCCAGACTTTGGATTCAGTGTCCTGTTTTCATTGTTGGCTTTTGTTCTTTTTTGTGTGGTTTGTGTGTGTGTGTGTGTGTGTGTGTGTTTTGGTTCCGTTTCCTCCGGAGTTGTTTCTATTAAGTTGTGATCATTTCTTTTTATTTCCTTGCAGTCCTACATCCAGTGTAAACATGTCGACTATAGATCTGAGCGAATAGAAGATTACTACGACATCCAGCTCAGCATTAAAGGAAAGAAAAACAGTAAGTGCCTTTCCTCTCCTTCCCCCTCTCCCTGGTTCCCGCGTTCCCAGCCTCGCCTGCTCGAGGCCACAGGCCGGTCTCGTGGTGCTTCCCGACCAACGGGTTTCCACGGCACCGTCTGATTTACCTACAGCTTTTTTTTTCTTTTGTATTTTTTAAATTCCGACACCAGTACAAATCATCCTTCTGAATGCAAAGCATCAGATTGCAACGATTCTAATTTGATTATGACTGCGAGCGCCTCAGAGTTCTGTTCTCATTTTGAGAAACAGTTTTGAAGCATGTGTGGTTAAACCAGTTTGCCTGTCCTCCTCATTTCTTGTCAACATTTAAGTACGGCCCTCAACAGCTCTTCCACAAACATCTCCCATTCAAATTCATCCCTGGTTTTTGGCAGTGCAAGCACAACCTTTATTGTAATACACTTCTGCCTTTTACGAAAAAGCAGCAAATTCATAGGTTTTTTAGAGCCGTCTGATGCAGAGCCCTGTATTCTTGAAAAGCTATACCCCCAATGTTACAATTTTGGCGAAGCTCAGTGCTGTAATTGTTTGTCCATTCTGTGCTATATTTCTGGGAACTTTAGATTTTAACTTCTGTAGTTTAAGGTGTTTAATGAGCGTAGGGGTTGATTATCTAGGGAGTGTATAGGCTGTGCTGCGGCTCTGTGACCCGCCTCCTTCTCGTGAGTTAACGGCTGTGTCCTCTCTGCAGTTTTTGAGTCTTTCAAAGACTACGTGGCGGTGGAGCAGCTCGACGGAGACAACAAGTACGACGCCGGAGAGCACGGCCTGCAGGTGAGGGCTCCCCCCGAGCGGCGCCGCCCGCAGTTCCGCAGAACGCCTGTAGATGGAGCCCCACGGGGCGGCATCACTTCTGACAGTTTTGCATCGGAACGATGGAGGCACTCCTTATTTAAAAAAAAAAAATCTTTATTAGAACGTTTCTTAAAGGGTTTGTGTATCGCGGCCTCCTTTTCGGGCAGGAAGCGGAGAAGGGCGTGAAGTTCCTGACGTTCCCCCCCATCCTGCACCTGCAGCTGATGAGGTTCATGTACGACCCCCAGACAGACCAAAACATCAAGATCAACGACAGGTGAGCCCGTTTTGCACCAGGGTCAGCTCCGTGTCGAGAAAGCGTAGATGGTCGACGGGTTGAGTTTCTGCCTACGTCTGCGTGGTTACAGTTCACAGATTTGCCTTGTTATGACGTGTTTCGCGTGAAGGTCGATTCGATGCAGTTGGACTGTAAAAATGGTGCGCAGTTCCGGTCCTGTGGAGGGTGCATTTCCTTTCCCCCCTCCTCTTCATAACTCTTAATTAAGCAAGTACATCAGTTAGTGAGAAATAGGGGCTCGTTTGGATGGAGCCCAGCCCTGACCCATGAGAGACCTACCAGTCTGCAGCCCCTCAGGAGCAGATAGAACAGTAGCACTGCGTTATGTGGTAATGCTGAAGAATCCAGCAGCAGTCGGGCAATTGCCAGACAGTCACTGGCTGTCTCATAACCCATAAATATCAGTTAGTTGTCATCGACAAACTGTACTTTTTGCCATCCTGGTGTTGGGAGAGCCATGAGATCTGTTGTTTGTTTTTTGGGGGGTTTTTTTTAAACCTGCTGAGGGGAGTGAACTGTGTAATCAGCTGCTGTAGCTGACCAATCAATTGCAGAGTAAATATGAAAACAAGCCGGTTCTCTTACTTCCCTGGCCCAGGGTTGGGTACGCCTGACCCAACGCGATCGCTAGCAGCCCTCAGTAGGTTTGCTATAGCATCGGTTAGCGGCCCTTTGCCAGCAGGTCAGTCCAAACGGCACCGTGTGTGAGAGAGAGCCTTTGTCCCCCCCCCCCCCCCCAGATTTGAGTTTCCCGAGCAGTTGCCTCTGGACGAGTTTCTGCAGAAGCCGGACGTAAAGGACCCGGCGAACTACATCCTGCACGCCGTGCTGGTGCACAGCGGCGACAACCACGGCGGTCACTACGTCGTCTATCTCAACCCCAAAGGAGACGGCAAAGTGAGTGTCAAGGAGCCAATAGTGAGAAAACCTTTACTACTTTTTGGGGTGGTGGTGGGGGGAGGGAGGAGGGGGGTGGGTGGGTGCTGAATTGGGGCTTGCTTGTGTCTTGCTCGTTTCTTCATCGCCCTGTCCTTGTCCACTGGCCCATGGAGATGAGACGATCCAAGGAGACATGCAACAGCACGATACTTTTGCACTGCCAACACATGCTGTACAAATGCACGTGTAAATGTAACCGCATTCATACAACAACAGCGAAATTACTGCTGTCTTCACGGAAAATTTCCATTTGGAATTTACTCTAAATCAGCGTTGCTTATAGATGCAGTGCTGCTCATGGTTTGCACTTAAAATGTACATTCATGCTTGTCTTGATTGGACACTTATCAGAGCAGTTTCGAGGGAAATGTATTTCTGACTTCCATGTCCCATTAGAATACAACTTAAAAAAATAATTTAAAAGTGCAACTGTCTAAGTTGTCACTGTTTCACCCCACTGTACAGCCACTGCAACTGCAGAGAGAGCTTTTTTCTTTAGTAAAGATTTCAGATGATATGATACATGAAAGAGAGATGGAATTTCAATTTCCAGATGGAAATATGATGTTCTGTATGCATGAAACTGAAATGTCATACATTTTAAAGAGTGAAGATCATTATTTTTTTCCAGCCTGACCCAGTGATTCTCAAATTGCAATGCAGACAATTTTAGGTCCTGAGGATTGTGACTCATGGTATCTTTGGATGTCGTCTCATCTCCACAAGCCCAGGGTCCCCTGCAGCTCTTCTGTTCGCTCCTGTCCTTCTCCTGTCTCGCTTATTTATTTCCTGTCCCTGTTTTAGCTTTGCTTCGCTGTTCATTGTGGAGTCCACGCTGTTTAGCATAGTTTTCACCCTTATTCCCCTATACCTTGGGCAAACTTTTCTGTTCCTCTAGCATCTTGTGTTTGATTGGTTGTGTGATGGACCTATTTCACAAGATGGCGACCTAGACCAGGTGTTGGGTTAACTTTCTTCCAGTACTGGAAGCTGATGAGTTTCAGGGTGTCGACAAGGGCTACATGTTTTTTGAGCTATTCATTTTTCATTTTTGAAGGTAGGCAAGCAGAGGAAAGGATAGCATTTGTAGCCTAGCTGGCTAACGGGGGAAAGTTGCTAACTACTGTATAGCTAATGACACAATCTCGACATTTCACAGTGCTTCTAATTCTGTTGTTTAACAAACGTATTACCAAACTATCTTGGTGACAAAGCAAAATGCTAGCTAATGTTATATTCGCATACCAGGAGGTGGGCAGAAGTTTTAACTCAGGCTCTGTCCAATATCATTTCATCCTCTTTCTTCGCTTCTAAAAATCCATCCTAGCGGTAGCGTTAATAATTATCATGTTTTCTAGTGAGTGAATCCTGTTATGGTTTTAAGCTTTTGTTTCATAATATGTATACTAATTATTTGGAGTCAAAAGTAACATTAGCTTTGCTTCGCTGGTACTTGGGCATATGTTTATTTGTAAGTATAGAAGAACAATGGTTTTGTATTTTGTACTTGTTTCAGTCTGGCTAATTTAAAGAAAGCTGGTGTCAGGTTGTTCACTCAACCTCACTAAAACAAAATTAGTTTTGAGTATGATTGTTGTAAGAAAAGAACAAGATGAAACCTACAATCATCCATTATGCATGGTTATGTTACTTTCTTGACCTAAAATGATTATTTTTGTTGCATTTAATACTGTCATGAGTATTAGGCTATTTTAAAGCTCTCTCTGAGTTTTCCATGTGAATAAATAGATTTCCTTTGAAAGCAATTATTTGCCTTTTAAAAATGTATATATACATAGACTCTTGGTGGTGCTCGTTTTGTGGGGCTGCGTGCCTGCAGCGAGCTGCTATTGGACGAAAATGCTGCTCCTTTTCCCCTACAAACCCCTCCCCTTCATCTCTCCTAATAGCCCTTATCCACAACTTCTTTGGTGTTCGTCCTCAGGGAACAAATGAAAGGACATATAGGGTTGTTTCCTCTTGAGATGTAGCAGCGAGAAACACTCCAAGTGTCTTTTGCTTCTGAACTCGGCCATTTTGCGTGAAGAGCTAAGCGGAGCTAAGCTAGCGGAAGAAAGTTATCCCTACGTCTGGTTTACATACCCAGAAATGTGAAATGGACAGATTTGCTCGACTCCTAAAATTTTAACACTTTGCCTGTATTGTAGTTTCTGCATTACGTTCTTCTTTTTTTCCCATGATGTGAAATTGGCATTGTGGCTGTGATTTAAAATGAGTGAATGTATGCTTCCTACTGTAAAAAGGCTTATTCAAATGTCGTTTATTTGTACATTGTGTTATTGATTTTGCATGCTTGCCATTGTATTGCATGGCACGTAGAATGATTGCTATTGCTGTCTGTGATGTGACCCTGCCAAGAATGATGATCATAGTAATAATGTGATGTAGTAATGATGATGTAATTGTAGATTAACACCACATACTTTTTGATTTGAATGCTTTCTTTTAACTGTTAATGAGGCCTGAAAGTTGTTGTGTCTGTCCCTCTCCTCTTCCTTACCCTTTCTGTTTCAGTGGTGCAAGTTTGATGCGAACGTTGGTCCAGTGTAGAAAGAGAAAGCCAGTAGAAAAAAGGTATTGGGTGTCACACGCACCTTCCGTGCTTCACTGCACAACCTCGTACATGTGAGTGATACACGGGAGTCCAGCTAAGAAAGCATACCCTCACGCGGTCGACCTACACTGATCTGTCCGAGGGCAAAATGCAGGGTAAAACGCGCAAAATTGTTGGCTTCCTGCAGTTGTATGAAGGCAGGTCACTGCACATATGGGGCATTCTGCATTGGTCTGATTCAGTGCTGTGCTAGTTTATGCTGTGGTATTTTCATTCAGCAGGAGTCTATAGTATGCTGTTTTTAGCACAGGTGTCTTTGGTAGGGATGTTTCAGGTTGTGACTTTAATAACTGGCCTACAAAATGCCACAGTAATCTGTTTTCACGGTATTGGTGAGAAATTCAGAATTCAGTGACCCAGTGTTGGCATCCGTTTTCCACCCCCTCCCCGGCGTTCAGGTGCCCCAGTGTGTGCTGAGTATTAATACATACATTAAACTCTAAGTTAAGCCTCCTTAATATTTTTATAAAACCAAATAATTCTATGTCAAGATCAGCCATCTTCCATTGAAAACTGTTCAAAAAAACTTTGACCCCACAAAATGGAAACCAGGTCCCCCATGAATGGGAGTGAAGGAGGATGAATGGAAATGACGAAAGCAGTGGCAATGGCAAAACATAGAAAACACATAATATAACTTATGTCACCATGAGTTTCAATTTACTGCGTGTTTAAAGGTGAACTGCCACTCAAACAATGGCATATTTGCTTCCGTAGCATCAGATATCATTTCTTACATGAAGAACAAACAGGAACTTTTATGTATGAATCAAAAGTGATACCAGGATGCAGGGTATGATTCATTATTTTGTTGGTGGCTACCTAGCCATCCAACCTATTCTTATTGGCTACCTATTGTTTCTCAGTGTATTCAAGCCAGATGACATGAGAAATCCCCGATAGCCAGCCAAGTAGCTGATGGGGTGTTAAGCATGCTGGGAAACTAAGCTGGCATCTGGTCTTGAAGAGTATTCTGGTCTTACTCGCCTTTGTCCCTTTGGCTAGTAAGGTTAACAACTTAAATGCTATCAGCATACATGACAAAGTTGTTTTTTTGTTTTGTTTTTGTTGTAATATACTCATGTCAATACAAGTATATATTGCAGCTAGAAAGCGCAGTCATTGTAACTTTACCAGTGGAAGGCAATCCGCTCGCATTAGCTGGCTAAGTAGCTGTGTTGTGGAACTGGCTAGCTAGCCGGGTAATTTGATAATATACTTAGCCTGACCCTGTTTTTTAACTAGCTAGCTTACTAAGGTGTGCGTAAGTGCTTCACAACAAGTAAATGGTATACCACATTTATGGATTTGACCATCAAATCTGCCGTCAGCCACCTTCGTCCCTAGCTTTGTGGTAGTGTCTTACTGTGGGTTATAATGATTTGACTTTTTTTACTGCAGGTGTCCATTATGGGGCATTTTTAGTGGGTGTATGCTGTAGAGTGTTTTAATGTGGCCGTTTGTGGTAGCATGTTTTAATTGCAGGCGTTCTATGGTGTTAGGTGCTTTCAGGTTGGCTGTTTTCGGTAAGTGTTTTAATTGCGGGGGTTCTATGGTGTTCGGTGCTTTCAGGGTGGCTGTTTTCGGTAAGTCTGTTTTCAGTGCGGGTGTTCATGGTGTTTCTTGCGCAGGTGAGGTGCTGCAGCCCGTCACAGACCTGGATATCCCGCAGCAGCTGGTGGAGCGGCTGCAGGAGGAGAAGCGGGTGGAGGCGCAGAAGAGGAAGGAGCGCCAGGAGGCGCACCTCTACATGCAAGTGCAGGTGAGCAAAGTTACAGGTACAGGTGAACTCGTTTTGGTATTGAGTATTGTGATACTAAACCTGGTATCTGTATTGAAGTCAAAAATCTGTTATCGTACCAATACTGTAATAGACCCTCCCATCTAGATCAGTGCTTACAGTGCCTTGGTGAAGAACCAGGCACTAAATTCTAAGAATTCTGAACCTTCGCTGCATTTCCAGATCGTGACAGAAGACCAGTTCTGCGGTCACCAGGGCAACGACATGTATGACGAGGAGAAGGTGAAGTACACGGTGTTCAAGGTGCTGAAGAGCTCCACGCTGGCCGAGTTCGTCCAGAACCTGTCCCAGACCATGGTGAGTCCCGGCTCTCTCCCTCTCCAGAGCAGCCGTGCTGGTCTGCCCGTTTCAGAGGGGTTTAGACCGGCGGCCCTGGTGCACTCCGCCCAAACCCCTTCTTTACACAACGCGGTTAATTATTCTGCCTAGTGGACACGGTGCAGCCAAGCGCTGGAGACACTCAGCATTTCCCCATTCGGACTCTGCATGTTCTGGCTCATAATAAGTGACTCTAATGTGTGTAATGTGTAATGGAGTGCCTGAATGGAAGAAAAGCCCGGAAACTTCTCTGGTGCTTCAGGCCCGGGGGCTGCCTCCCCTCCGCTTTAGAGGTGTCTGACTGTCGTGTGCGTTGCCGTGCCGAACCCGCGAACGAGGCGCGGCGGAAAACGCATTGTTGCGGGCGCAGCCTCCGTTTGGAAAGGGGTGGGGGTGGTGGGGGGGGTACTTAAAGGCCCCTGGGCCTGCGGAGCCGTCACTGGGCACGTTCTGTTCTGTTTAAAGAGCCCAGGTCTCAGGGGAGCCAAGCTAAATCAGTAGAGTGAAGTCAGTGGGTTAGCCGTGTGGGTTAATGAAGTGCCTGACCGCATACGGAGGGAGGGAGGGAGGGTGGGTGGGGAGAGGGTGAGGGGGAGAGGGGGAACGAGAGACTGCAGACACTGCAGTCCCTGCCCAACGCCGAGGAGCCGTTTCAGTTGCTGCTGTTATTCATAAGCTGATTGGCCTACTTGGATTATATTTCCTTGGGTCCTCTGCAATGTGTGTACGAGATGGGTTTCATGCGTGTGCACATATGCGTCCCTATGTGTGTGTGTTTGTCTGTGGTGTGTGTGTGCGTATATCTGAGTGTGCGAGAGAGTGTCTGTGTGTGAGTGTGCGTGTGTGTATATCTGAGTGTGCGAGAGAGTGTGCGTGTGTGTGTTTGTCTGTGTGTGCGAGAGTGTGTGTGTGTGAGAGAGTTTGTGTGTGTGTGTGTGCGCATGAGAGTGCACAGTGTACTGTAAAGCCTGATTTGAATAGTGTGTTTGTGAATGAGTTTTATCTAGTTGTTGTATTGATTTGCTGCAGGGTTTCCCACAGGATCAGATCCGGCTGTGGCCCATGCAGGCCAGGAGTAATGGTACAAAGAGACCAGCCATGATGGACTATGAGGCTGACTGCAGCAAGTCTGTAAGTACGGGGCGCGAAGCTCCGCTTGGTCTGGCGCCCTCTAGCGGCTGCATGCAGTACAGCAAGCACGTGTCTCCGCATGCCGCCCGTAATCCTCTCCTCCCCATAAACAGTAGATTAGCCACCGCGCTGTGTAGGTTAATCCTGTTCCCGCACTTTACTTTTATGGAATGTGCAAAGAAAAGACTTTTTGTTTGAATTGTTTGGCACGCTTGGGCCACTATGCGCTGGTCTCCGTCTAGCATTGTCTGTGGCAGTTTGCGATTGGACGAGCGTGAGTCTGAGGGGCGTGGCCACTGTTCGATTGTCACCGTCCCGTCCCCCCCCCAACAGATGATCGACTTGAGTGACAACGAAAACCCGTGGACAATATTTCTGGAAACGGTGGATCCGGAGATGGCGGCCAGCGGGGCAACGTTGCCCAAGTTCGACAAAGACCGTGAGTGTCCCGCGTTCCCTCTGCGCGATAAGCTGCCCTTTGTGTTTTTATATTTTAAAAATTTAACAGCATTCCTCTTTTAAACTGTCAAATTCTGTTTCCTGTGTATGATTTTTTCACTAACCACTTAAAGACCCAGACTGTCGTGGCTTTCCCTGATTGGTTTTGAAAAGCACCGGAAGTACAGTTTGAAGTCACTGTGTACCGTTTTTGTAAGTGAACGCTGGGATTTCCCAGGAAGTTTAGTTTAAGTTCATGACCCTTCGACTCTTTTTGCTGTTGTAGAGGAGATGATTCAGCATCTCTGTCGATATCATCCTGTATCCATCAGCAGTTTTCTGTAGTATTTCCAGTATGGGTCTCTGATAATGGAGTACAGTCCCGCTAGGCTGTATCACATCTTTATGCATTTATGTAAATGTGTGTTTGTATTTACCAATCATGCCAGCCCTGAAAAATAATAGAATTTTGGCCCACAGGGTCCCTAACTGCAGAAATCTAATTTCCTGTCATTTCAGATGATGTGATGCTGTTCTTGAAGATGTACGATCCCAAAACAAGAAGCTTAAATTATTGCGGACATATCTATACGCCTATATCCTGTAAAATACGTGAGTAAATTACCTGCTCTTTTTTTCCTTTTCGGTTTGCTCATTTACTGGCTCGTTCTGCCGATGGACTTTTGTGACGTTGCGTTTTCCTTTGTAACAGGAGACTTGCTGCCGGTCATGTGTGAAAGAGCAGGGTTTCAGCAAGGAACTAGCCTTATCCTCTATGAGGTGCGTGTTGGGCCTTTTCTCGTCCGTTGCCATGCCGATCAGCTGAGTGTGCAGTCTGACTCAGACCCTTTCAGAATACATTCTCCCTCAGCCAATCAGCTGCTGCCTTGGCAGTGTTGTAGCTGGCAGACGGCACAGCAGGCTGGTTCTTTGAATAAATACGGCCTCTACTTGATTTTTTCAGATTTTTCACACTTTTTGGACTTTGCATAGTCTTTCCAAAAATTGTTGCAGAGCACCAAATGATAGTCTTTCGCTGTTAAATATGGCTCACAGTAGAAGTGAGTAAAGCAGTGAAATGGTGTTTACTGAATTCTGTGAAACGATTCTTCATGGTCCTTGATGCTGAAGGAAAATCCTCAAGCTTCTGTACAAAACTGATCTTAATTGAGCACTATATATTCGTCTAATGTAGAAAATTTGACTGAATAAATGCTAAAAATTACTAAATGCTTAAAAATATTACTAAAAATTTAATACAACTGCATATGTTAAAGTTATTTACGACTTAAATAAGTCGTAAATAACGAACAACAGAATTAAGTCAGTTGTCTTAATTTGGTTGATCTCTTATTTCGTGTGTTTCCTCGATTTCAGGAAGTTAAGCCGAATTTAACGGAGCGGATTCAAGACTACGACGTCTCCCTGGACAAGGCTCTGGATGAGCTGATGGACGGAGACATAATCGTCTTCCAGAAGTAAGCGCGTCTCCGTACGCCGGGTCGCCGCGGCGAGCGAGGGCGCCGTGACATCACCGTGTGCTCTCGGCCTGTTTCAGGGACGACCCCGAGAACGACACCAGCGAGCTGCCGACCGCCAAGGACTACTTCAGAGACCTGTACCATCGCGTGGACGTCATCTTCTGCGACAAAACCATCCACAACGACCCCGGCTTCGTAGTCACCCTCTCCAACAGAATGAACTACTTCCAGGTGAGAGGCCACGGCCGCTTCCTTTGAGCAGTTGACTGTTTTGCAGCTGGCATGTCTGTAGGGCTGGGAATACCCTACGATCTGACCTAAGACCCAAGTAGTATTGCCAGTGTTCACTGTTCTCTAACCAATGGCTGATTTAGACCTGAGATGCCAGTCAGTGGGACATGTCTCATTCAGTGACATTTATTTATTTATTTTCATAAATGAACCTTTATTTATACAGGGTAGGTTGACTGCGCACACATGCTCTTTTACAGCAACACTGTGTTAACGCTCCGCCCCCCACAGTTACCCTAACCTGCATGTCTTTGGATTGGCATTCATCAGTCCATTAGCTGTCCGTTTGAAAGAGTCTCCAGGGTCAGATTTGGGATCGTAGGTGCGGGTGTACGCCCCGTCTCTGAGCCCTGGCCGTTTGTAAGCTTTGGTCGTGTTGTGTGCTGTCACGCAGGTGGCGAAGACTGTGGCACAGCGGCTAAACACCGCGCGTGCGGGCCTGCTCTGCAGTGTCTTCAATCAGTGGTCGTTCGTGATGTCGTTGCGGCATGTGTCGTGTGTGAGCGTGTGTGTGTGTGTGAGCGTGCGTGCGTGTGTGTGTGTGAGCGAGCGTGTGGGCTCGTGAGTGTGCGAATGTCTGTGTGTGTGTGCATGTGTGTGTGTGAGCGTGCGTGTGGGCTCGTGAGTGTGCGAGTGTCTGTGTGTGTGTGTGTGTGAGCGAGCGTGTGGGCTCGTGAGTGTGCGAGTGTCTGTGTGTGTGAGCGTGCGTGTGGGCTCGTGAGTGTGCGTGTGTCTGTGTGTGTGTGTGTGTGAGCGAGCGTGTGGGTGGGGCTTCGTGGTGTGAGCGAGGTGTGGCTGTGGGTGTGAGCGTGAGTGTGCTGTGGTGTCGTGGTCGTGGTGTGTGTGTGTGTGAGCGGTGTGGCTCGTGAGTGTGCGAGTGTCTGTGTGTGTGAGCGTGCGTGTGGGCTCGTGAGTGTGCGTGTGTGTGTGTGTGTGTGTGTGTGAGCGTGCGTGTGGTGCGAGTGTCTGTGTGTGTGTGCATGTGTAATAAGGCTTTGTCATGCCTAGGTACAGAGACGGACCAGGCAACCCCCTCAGGCACAACTATGAAGGCACTCTCAGAGACCTGCTGCAGTTCTTCAAGCCCCGGCAGCCGAAGAAGCTCTACTACCAGCAGGTAGGAAAGGCCTCTCGCATCTCCACATTTAGATCATTCAGTCCCTCATAAAGTCTTATATGTGTACCAGCATGCCACTGTACAGTAAAGAACTTAATGCGTTTAATGCTCACTAAGCATCAGGAGTTTTAGGCTTCTCCTCCGTTAGTTTGTCTTTCTGGTAGTGCGAACTGATGGGTAGCAGGAGGGGACTCATGAACTGATTTATTCTGGACCTTCTCCTCCTGCAGCTGAAGATGAAGATCACCGACTTTGAGAACAGGAGGAGTTTCAAATCCATATGGCTCAACAGCCAGTTTCGGGAAGAGGTAAAAATCTAAAGTAATATTAAAGGGATAAAAATGAACTCTGTGCTCAGTGTAGTTATGAGAATAATCTTAAGTTTATTCTTGGTGTTTACTGACATTTTTTTTTACTCTGAATCATTCCCAATATTGTGGGTTTGAACACACAGAGCTCTTTGTGTGTGTGTGTGTGTGTGTGTGTGTACACGTTCAGAACTATTGCTTGTCCTTTGCTGAAATCATGATAAAGGAATGTGCGGTTAGATATTTGATTTTGGGGAACCTTTCATCTTTGAGTGGCTTACGCACAGATCGCGTGTTCATGTGGATGGGCTGTTGGGAGTCATTGTACTGGGATCATTGGGTCTGTTCAGCTCTAGCTGAGCAAATGGATATGGAGGGCTGTTACAGCAGGGAGACTGACGCAGGGGGAGTATCTGGTGTTAGACAGCCGTGTTGTACATTAGCAGTGTTGCAGGCTCTGTAATGCTGTAACTGAACTGGCTTGGTGAATACCGAGCCGTGTGAACATGTCTGTGTTGCGGTCATTCTGATTGCCAAACGCCTGAAGGTAAACGTAGCGCGCTGTTGTCCACAGGAGATAACACTATACCCCGACAAGCACGGCTGCGTGGGAGACCTGCTGGAGGAATGTAAAAAGGCCGTGGAGCTGTCTGACAAAGGCTCAGAGAAGCTCAGGTAAGGGGGGTGGGGGTGTTGGGCTTAGAGAAGCTCAGGTGAGGGGGGTGGGGGTGTCGGGCCTTTATTCCCTACGGTAGACCTCCCACCAGGAGCTGGAATTCTGCTGGAGGAAATACGACGCCACTCTTCCATAAGAGAAAGATCAGTATTTTTACACGTGACCCAATGCATGCTGGGATTTTCTTTTAATGGCTCAGACGCTTCTCTGTGGTGTCAGTTGTCATATATAATTTTAGTGTTTCCATTTTGTACAGTCTGTAGGTATCCGTAGTTGCTTTTGCATTTGTGCGTGTCTGTAAACTACTATAAACCTCTGTTGAGGGTGTGTAGGGGAGGGGGGCGCCCAATTGCCACCCCCTCGAGCTGCAAGTACAAAAGAATAGCAGATCTGTCATCACCAGCAAGCAGCTTGATTCAGCTGAATTGGACACGTGATGCTAGGACTTGGGCAGATGTCTTTTAGATGTTTTTTTTTGTTTGTTTTTTTTGTCTGTGAAATCAGAAAAGTAAGCTCTCTCGCTCTCTCTCCCACCAGGCTGTTAGAAATCGTTAGCTATAAAATAATCGGGGTTCACCAAGAGGACGAGCTGTTGGAGTGCCTGTCGCCTGCTGCAAGTCGCACCTTCAGGATAGAGGTGAGCCATTCCAGCCAGGGGCGGATAACCCCACCCCGCCCCCCCAAAAAATGCCTGTCCTGCTGGGAGTCGTGCGGGGTCTGGTGGGTTTTGGAACGAGCACCCCGCTGCAATCGGGACACCTGGGGGTCACGTTCCTCTCCCAACTTAAGCTAGCATCCTCTGGTATTTAAGCCTCTATGCGTTTGCCCTGTCTGTTACAGCCTGTATGTAAAGCCATGTAAATGTTAATCCATCAGTTAAAGCGGTGATCTCACCTGGTTACATGGGTCTGAGCTGTATTTTGAGTTTAAGGTTAGAATGGAAAAACCAGGATAGCTCTTCCTGCTGCACTGTGAACACCGCGCTGCTGGGCTACCAAGCGGATGGTGAAACCAGAGGGTTTTAACCTGTTCGGTATTGGGTCTGTGTTGTTGTGTTTCACCTGTGCCTTCTCCCTGCGCTGTAGGAAATCCCTCTGGACCAGGTGGACCTGGACAAGGACAGCGAGATGCTGATCCCCGTCGCGCATTTCCACAAGGAGGTCTTCGGGACATTCGGGATCCCCTTCCTGCTGAAGATCCGACAGGTGCGTGCGCGCCCCAGAGATCCTGGTGGTCCTGTGCTGGAGACTCTGGTTTGTTGGTGAATGACGAGGTGAACAGGGCTGAACAGGCCGCTATCCTCGCTGTGTGTCCTTAAGTTCTTGTGTATGAATTCACCGGGTCCTTCATTTGTTCGGCAACAGGAGAACTTTTGATCAGAATACGAACACCGTCTTCAGCTCTCATTCATGATAATATCTGAAATGTCGAGTACGTTCTGGGTAATGAAGTCAAATCTCTTTAAAGCCAGAGTCGTGTGCCTAAATTCCAGAAGGTGTCCCTGTTCACCACTTTAAAGCAGGCTCCACAGCGGTTTGTAGACTTTCTGCAACTTCCTGTTTCCTCCTGTAGGGCGAACCCTTCAGGGAGGTCATGAGAAGAATCCAGACGATGCTTGACATCCAGGAGAAGGAGTTTGAAAAGGTTAAGACCCGATTACCTTCTTCCTTTGCTGAACTTGCCTGAGCCAGCTGACTTGCTTTACCTTCACAGTTAACGTCTGATATAAGTAGCTGCTTGAAGCGCAATTTAGAGCTTTCAGTGTTTTTGATCATGAACTCCAGCCGTATATGAAATGTGCTTTAAGTGGCTGGTGGTAAAGGCAAGGTGTGTATAGCAAGGCTATAAAAACTTTCTTTAGCAGGGTTCCCACTCGTCCTGGAAAACCATGAAAACCTGGGAATTTATCGACTAGTTTTCCGGTCATGGAAAACACCTGGAAAATGAGAAAATTTACAAAATGTCCTGGAAATATTTGTGAGGTCCTGGAAAATTGTAGGCTAGGCTATAAGTCAAGCTATTAAACAGTATATTTAGGGCTGAGATTGCACATTTTTCTGTATTTTTTCTGTCTTCCTCTCCGCTTTTCTCATTTTTATTAGCTGCTGAGATTACACGGCAGCACAAAGTTTTGAATGGTTATGGTACTTGCACATTATCCCCCCCCCCCTTCTCGGTCCACCACCGGCTTTGGGCTGCCATTGTTCATGTTTCATGTCTGTAAGTCTAAGTCATGGAAATTGTCCTTGAAAAGTCCTGGAAAATGATTTTCTAAAATGAGTGGGGAACCCTGTTTAGGTTTAAAGTTCCTTTTAGAACTACGATAGATGTGTTCACACATGTCTGTACAACAGTACTAATGACCTGGTTTGCAGTAAAATGGGTTTTTTGATACCTGTCCATGATTTTTATGGCAGTTTAAATGGGAGTTGAGCCCATTTAACTCTCTGTGAGGAATGATTTGCATTATTTGGCTGTAGTGCTTGCAATGACCAAATCTATTGTGCAAACATAATTTAACTCCATGTAGGTCATGCATCTGGGGAGGCGCATACGTGCATGCATGTACAGAATTCCGATCGGCAGCGTAGAGCGAAAACTCTCCTTTGTTTCCCGGAGTCGGCAGCGACCGCATACCAAAACCGCTCTTCCTGCGCCAGCCTCGACTGGTCGAGCAGGAACCTCTGCTTTGTTTGTGTTTACTCGCTCCTTCATTTGATCGTTTTTTGGTTATCTTTAACCCGCTGTAGTTCAAGTTTGCCATCGTGATGATGGGTCGGCATCAGTACATCAACGAAGAAGAATATGAAGTGAATCTGAAAGACTTCGAGCCACAGCCAGGTAAGCTGCCACTTTTTCGGGTTTTTATCTCCAATGAGAATTTAAATCAAAATCATAGCCACCCCACTTCATGTTACTTTTGAAGGTTTTATTTTTTTTTTGTCATTGATAACGTGTTTGTTTCCTTTTTTGTCCGCCCCCCCCAGGTAACATGTCCCACCCTAGGCCTTGGTTGGGGCTGGATCATTTCAACAAGGCCCCCAAGAGAGGGCGCTACACGTACCTGGAGAAAGCCATCAAGATCCACAACTGACGCTCTCCGGAGAGCCCTAAGCGACCCATCACTAAAGACTTTAACCAAACCCCCCGTGTGCCCCGCTTCTAACTCCGCTGAGCCCAGAGGCGCACTGCGAATGAAGAGCAAAAGGGTTTGCTGCTCATCCTTCTTTCTTTAGGGTTTCCTTTTGTTTTGTTTTTTTGTTTGTTTTTCTCCTTTAAGTTTCGGGGGCTGTTCAGTTTGGCTTAACTATAGACTGCCTACTTCGGGTCCGAAGAATGAAATGGGATTTTAAAAACACTGGGCGGGAGGATGGCATGATGGACCTAACAGGTGTTTGGATTGATTTTTTTTCTTCTTTTTTTTTTTTTTGTTGTTCCCCCCACATTTTTATTTTTATTAGTTTTTTTTTTTTTTTAAGAATTGTTATGGCGAGAGAGCTGCTGCATTTTGGAGGGAGGGGAGGAGAGTGGATGGGGGAGGGGTTACCGGGCGGGGAGGCGGAGGAAAAGTCAGACGGGGGCTACCATTTGCAGAAAAAGGTGTTCAACTTGTGACATCAGGCCAGAGGGTCTAAGCTAGCTGCCTAACCTGGTCGTCGCATATTTCCCTTTCCCTTAGTGCAACTAGTCGATTATTTCATGTTTACACAAATCTTTCTCTCTTAGTTTGGCTGGAGGAATTCCGCTTCTTTTTTTGTTTTTGTTTTGGGTTTTCTTTTTTTGTTTTTCCCTATAGATTGTATAATAACAATTAAAATCCACAGCATCCGTTAAAAAAAAGTAATTAAAAAAAAAAAAAAAAAAAAAACCAAGCGTCTGTACTTCATCTTGCACGTCGGCACTTAATATCAAAGATTAGAACATTTATCAGCACTTGTTAAATGCGATCTTTGGGTTTAGTTTGATTCTTGCGTACGCCCTTTTGGTTCCTTTATCTTTGGTTGGAATTGGTTCCCATCTCCTTGCGCTTTGTAGTCACTTGCTGTGGATTTCCAGTGGCGATGCCATCAGACGTCTGATGGGGTTAAGTGATTTTTACTGTACTGTGCATTTGCAAGAAGCTACGGACACTTAGCTGACTGGTTGAGGTTATAGAAACCAGCATTAATAAACAAATACAGACCACCTCCTCCCCCCCCTTTCGTTTTTTTTTTAAGCACAGAAGGAATGCTCCCTAGCGTAGAGTTGGCTTTGTAAAGAAAAAAAAATTGAAAAATTGTATATTTAAAGAATGAACATGTAAAATTAAACACAAATTTTGTTGGGTACAAAACCATTCAGATGTGCATATTCATTGTGTGTAGTTTTTAATTTTGGTTTCTGACTTTTTTCCGTCATATACTGTTTTCTTTTAACTAATTGCAATGGTCTGTCTAGTTTAAGTGCAGTACAAAGATGGCCTGCAGATCACGTTTATTTTCTTTTCTCTCTCTCCCGTCTAACTCCTCCGTGTAGCAGCTGTGTGTTACTATTCCTGTATATTGCCTTTTTGCTGGGAAATGTATGTTGAATAAAAATTTTCTATAAAATCTTGTGCAGTAGTTGATGGGGAGAAAACTCCTGAGTTGGCATGTAGTTTTAAAAATAATTCTTAAAATGTGAGTTATTGAAATAATCAAGCCAGCAGAACTTGGAAATCTAAAGACTTTTTTTTTTTTTTTTTTTAAGGGCAAGAATGTTACGCAGGGCTTATAAATGTTGAATAAGGTAATATTTCCAGCCCTTGCTAATTAGCAAAATGGTCATGTGATCTAAAATTAGGAGTGTCCATTTTCTTTGACGGATACTGTGTTGATTTTTGAGCGTGCGGCTGTGGAGACGGTGCGGCTCTGTAATGTGCGGTAGAATGCGCGTACCCACCCTTCTTCCTCTGAGGCAGGCTGAGAACAACTCGCTCGACCCGTCCGAACAGGCGGTTCTCGGTCCGTGGGCATGCCCTGTCCGAATGCAGCGGCGGTGAGTGTGCCGGCGTGCCCCGTGCCACGCCGTCTTAATCTGGGGTCCTCCCTGTTCCAGCTGGCCTCGGGCCCTGCAGGGCGGGGCTAAGTGATGTCACTCGCGGAGCGCGTCAGCCCGTTCCGTGCAGAACTGGCGGGTCTGGCGCACCCGGCACCGGCGGTCTGGCGGCTTTGGCTACGCGTGACGTGTGCTCAGAATGAACGGGCGAAATGCGACCGTCGCGTGTCTGTAGTGAAGAGAACGGGCTGCCGGCAGTGCGTGGAGCAGATCTCCCAAACCCCCCCGGAGCTCCTGCAGTGATTCCTTTGTTACAATACAAATTGTTTGTTGGGTAAATATTACATTTATTAGCGATTTATAACGAGCCACTGACCCTTCTTGCTGATACTGCTTGTATCCCTGAGAGTAATGTTGATGTTCTCCTCTTCTATTTGTCGCTCTTGGGTATGAGTGTGCCAAATGATGGTAATGATATGACTGGGCATTAAAAAACACTTGGAGGCACAAGGAAATTGGGAAATAAACAAAAGAAACGCACTTGGAACACGACACTGCACAATTCAGCCTTCTCTGAACTTTCATATTTTATTACACTTTCAGATGTGTACTGGAATACATATGCAATACATGTTTTTGTAGTTGAATACAGAAGTTTAAGTAATTTCAACCACAATAAAAGGCATAGAATCTAATTTAGCTTATGTACAACGTATAAATCTGAACATTTATAGCAGGGGAAAAAAGCCTTAAGTGGAGCTAGTAGCAACCAAAGGGAATGCATAGACATTTGAATGAAGTCATTCAGCAGTATACTTCAAAATCATTATTAGTTTTTTTTAATAGAAATAACTAGAATACTTCAGGCCAGTTTGACCTTATTTGATGACAGGCTGTTTGTTTCATTTGCTTTTTTAATTTAAAAACATTTCAGATGGATTCTCTTCATGTTTTAAAAATAAAGTTTAACAAAGGAGGCAGTCCACATCCACCCCTCTCTCCCCCTTTTCCCGTTGTTCCTTGTGTGACAGCCAATCAAAAGCAAGTCTACAAAAGCAGCCGAGTGAGGTGTGTGATCATAGCAGTGGGAGCTGTTACCTTCCCAGTACAAAGCAGGCTATAGAGGTGTTTAAAATGGCTGCCCTGAGCCAGTCAGCAGCATTTCTTCTTATCCACGTGCAGTACTCTGTTGCACCTGGGGCAGGTGTGGTAGGCGTCTTTGAAGAATTTTACGAAGAACGGGATCAGACAGCAGCCAATCACCAACCTGAAACGACAAAAAAAAAAAAGGTTTTTAGATTGGTGGATTGTTTTGTTGTTTCGCTACAGAAACTTTTATTGGTGATCTGTGCTAGCCGTATGTGCTAATTGTAACTTATTTAAAGAGCAATACTTTTGGGAAGACAATAGTCAAATTTGATTGACTGACTGACTACACTGGCTAGTTAACTGGCAGAAAAATTGATTGACTGACTGATTCAAATCATAGCAAGCTAGATCATTTGCACAGACACACTGACTGCACTATAACAACATACATTGTGCAATTGTGCCACAAATCACTGGATGCTTGCCATTCCATGTCAGACCAGTGAATAAATGTTATGGGCGTGGCAGACTCTTGAAACAAAAAACACATAAGGACTTATGACTCTTTCAGTCCAGAATCAGTAAGTATTTACAATGAGTAAAAACAAATATTTTTTTAATTGACCAAACTTTTTTTTTAAAACATGGAGCATTTACTACCATATAAGATATTTAGTTAAGTTCAAACCAATTCTCAAAACGTGGGCCAATCTTTAAGTGTATTATGGTGATGCTGTGTTTTGATGTGATATTCTGTTGTCATATGTACAGTGCTATTTGTTTGAATTACTGTCTTAATGCCTGGTTGGTTTGCATGCAGGCCATAACCAAATGTCCCTATAGCAGATGTGCGTAATTCCATTCCTGAATGGCTAGTGTTTATGTGTGGGTTTTTGTTTCCACCACTTACTAAATGGTAAATGGACTGCATTTATATAGCGCTTTTATCCAAAGCGCTTTACAATTGATGCCTCGCATTCACCAGAGCAATTAGGGGTTAGGTGTTTTGCTCAGGGACACTTCAACATGCTCAGGGCGGGGGATTGAACCGACAACCCTCCGACTGCCGGACAATCGGTCTTACCTCCTGAGCTATGTCGCCCCTATGGCTCACTAAGCTAATTGGCTGTGTACATCAATGCTGGCTCATTTGTAAGCTGGGCCACAATAAAACGTTTCATACAGGGAAACAAAAACAGCCATCGGCTGCGATTTGTGATCTCATCCGTATATTTAGCTTGAATATATAGGTATGATTAAGCTAGCGAAAATATTCAGTTCAGGAGTTGATATGGTATCCAGAAACAATTTTGGTCTTCCTTTCTCACTCCTGGGACGCCCTGTTCCTCAGATGGCACTTGTAATCACCGGACGGCAGCCAGTGACCCTTCTCACCCGCAGAGAATGAAGAGGATGCACATCAGCCAGGCGTAGGTCCCCACTTTGTAGGTCACGTTGGTCATGACCTGCGTCTGGCAGGAAGTGCAGGTGGTCATGCCTGGCGAGCGGCCCAGCTCCATGTCATAGCTGACAAACTTCTGCTTGGGTTCAGCGTAGGCTGAAAAGGAGGAGGAGAGGGAGAGATTTCCTGGGTTACGATCCCGTCATCTGCTGAGATTACTCCACCCTGCACACTCTGTTTATCCAGAGAACAGCACAAATTGAGCATTTAAGAGCTGGAACACAACAGAAGCCAGCTGCCACCCCAGATGGATTTGAACCCTGATCTCAGAATTGGGAGGTTAAAGTGCTCTGATTGTGAGATAGACAGGTGAATTTGGTGAGGAATTAAGACAGTGGAATTATGCGAGTGGCTCTGAACCCTGGTTATAGAAACCAATCGACTGATTAATATTTTTCGTCCTCAACCAATTCAGACTCAAGAAACAAGGTGAGATGAGTCAATACTCAAAGTATTATCTAATACAATTAGTTTTACTTGGTCAATTAAGTACTAAATAGCATTCCCTGCAGCTCTCCTGGACCAGGGTTGGGGCCCACTGCTTTAAGGTGCTCCAGGGGAATGTTCAGTAACAGGACTAGGAAGTGCAAAACTTCTGATTTGTCACCATGAGGCAGTATGGAGCTTGTCCTGAACATCTCGTGCCGCTTGAGTACAGCAGGTTAATATGCGAGTATGTTTTTTCCAGAAAAATTAAGAATGGATTATGCCATCAGGGAAAGATGGCTCCCCTGACTGGTGCCAAGCCACGGCAAAGTACTCCATACAAAAACAGTGCTGCATGCAGGGTTCGGAGGTACTGTCTGTTTTTCTCATTCAAATTTTTATGAAATGTAAAAAAAAAAAAAAAAGTATTGTTCTGTGGGGATTTTTCGAATACTGAATTCGAATTGAAATTGACGTTCATTTCCGGAAATGACTCCTCAATGGAGCTGACCTCCAAATGCTCCATACTATGTCTCCAGTTTGGCACCGGTAAGTAGACATTTCACTCTCTGCTTCAACACCATTTTAAACACCCCACTTTGCTGATAGGAAACATAGCTTGGGCCAAAGCTTGCTTTAATTCACTGTGTTATTTGTTGTACTTCATGTAGGTGTCAATAGTCGGTGTAGAGGTTTGGTGCTCACTGTTGCCGCTTGTCTGCACTTGGTAACCATCCGAAATGGTGGATTCCGGTGGGTTGAAAGGGGTGTGCACATGGTAGACCTTGACACCGCTGCCTTGGCCCTCGGCTGTGGAAGTAGCAAACGTGAGTGAAGCATCAGAAAGTGAGAAGCACAGACAGCCTGGTTGCTCACGGAAGGGGGGGGGGGGGGGGGTCACGCAAGTGTGTGAGGCTGGTTCACATGATTAGATTACAGTTAACCTGGTTTTAATACACATTCAAAGGTCAGATCTAGCTGTCTTTTGTTTCATAACAGCTAAAACAGTTGGTTAAAAACCACGTTACTTTACCATAATGCTATCTTGGTAAGTGGAAGAAGCTGTTTTTGCTGTTCCTGAGCATTCCATAGTTAAGATGAAAGGTTTTGTGTGACATGAACAATAAGAATGTTCTGATGACAAGTAACAAGCCTGTCTAGACTTGTCATTTCACCTGGTATAAAGTATAGAGATGGTGTGTAATAGTATTTTACCTGTTACAGGTTAAGGTAAGTAGAGTAATCTGTTTACTTGGTTTAAGGTAAGTACAGTAGCACATTTACCTGATTTAAGGTAAGGGGGTACAGTAGCATGTCTTACTTTGTATAAGGTATGGAGGGGGAGCTTTGTCGCCTGAGCTTTCAGTGGCCATTGTCTTCCTCTGATGATTCTCTGAAAATGAATAATCAGTAGTTAAAAATTGCAATCTCCAGGCCACTGATCAACTTGTTTCAAGGTACAAATGGGATTCAAAGCTCTCTGACAAATTGAGAAAGGAAGAGAAGTATAAGGTAGGAGTTAAAGCCAGAACCCCAGTGGCCTCTGAAGGTGTATTTTGGACTTTCATATAAAATACACCTTGTCTGATTTCCTCATTCTTGGTAATGTTCGGATTATTGACATTTATTACATATATGTGGCATATGCTACATGCCACACAAATTAATGATGGGAAAAGATGCATGAAATGCATGGCATTTCCAGTCAGCTGACGACTTCCATGCCAGACTCTTAAATCATGCCAACATCCACAAAGTAAGGCCCACACCAAAATAATAAAAACAATAATCATTCCTCCAAGTCCTAATCATCCAACCTAGTTATTTCCTTTTTGTCTTTCTCTGGTTCAAGTTTTTCCATCACCTGTATGGAACTGACAAACCTCTTTATATAAGAATCTGCCTGCTCTGAGGGAATTTAGCTCTTATCGGTTCATCAGATATGACATCCTTTGCCTTGACAATAATCAATGGGCTCCCTGGACAAGTTTCTGCAAGCACTCTACCTGTTTATCAGCAGTTTAAGCTTAAATGTGATTGGCCCAGCCAAGTCATATGGCCAAGCATAAGTGTGACCCATTTCTAGTTCTGCACCTACAAAAACTAGACCGTGGGTTTACAACAGAGGGTTCCCAGAGCCCTGGGGGGTCTTTAAAGGTACTGTAGGGCATCTGGCCAGACTTGTATAAAATGAGATATTTTGGAACCTTTTTTGAAATATAACCCTTTTTAACTTATGATGGGGGGTCCCTTTTATGCCTTTATCCCACAAAATAAGAACAAAAGATAATAAAATAATTGTATTTTACTGAATAATTTTGGATATGGCGTGTGGCTATTCTCGTGTTGTCTTCTATTTTGTGTCTGTGTTTTTTTCTTTTCTTTTTTTTCTTTTTGAGACGCATAGGTTGACCAGTCTAACTCATAGTGTTGAACACTCCCATGTGATATACAGGAATGCTGCTCCGTCACATATTTTTATGCCCTGTTCTCACTCTTCTCCCTTCTCAGTATAAACATAGGTGCTATCGTTATAAAGACGCAAAAAGTTATTTTAACTCACAGAACGGCTTTTCTGCATAGTCACAATTATTGCTTAATCTCAGTGCTGTATAGGTGTGACGTATTCAACCGGAGGATGGCATTTTGTGCCCTCGCAATATTTGTTTAATGATACCAACAATGGTTCTATGAAAACAAGAAACTCGTGAAATATGTTAGGTTGGACGGACCTTGTATTCATCAAACAAGCACGTACGGCCTTTTCCAGGGGTGTCATTTCAGTTTTCAATTAACAGAATGCTATCTCAAAATAACTTTTACATCAAGAGATGTATGTTAAAAATAACGTAAAGATCGGATAGTTATGAGAATTGCCCACAGTACGCCTTAAATGTATTAAGAGATTGTGGAGATTGTATAACATTGGTTTTAAAATCCTTCGAAAATTCTCAACTTCCCACCAGCCGAGTTTGATTGCGCAAGATCATACATCATGGTTTTAAATGCCTCTGATCAACGAGTATGAGTACCGCGAGAATTTAATCTTTACAACATACTTGAGACATGTAAGTACAAAATATTGTTAGCCAAGCATATCTCGAAATGGGATATGAAAAATACAATGGTCAATTAATATTTTCTTTTTTCTCCGGTCCACCTTGTCAGTCCTACTTTACCGGTTAGTACCTGCCCTTATGAGCCATCACTTTAAAACGTTTCCAAGCAGGTTTGTGTCAATTACGTGTTCGATGGAGCCGAGCCCGAAAAATTGGCCTTTTCAGCCGTCTGTAAGCTCCATAGGGCGGGCGCTTCCCAGGGTGCTGTCACCGGAGCAAGGTGTGGTACCTTGCGGAGATTCACCTGTCGCTCACCTTGGATAGGTGTATGAGGAAAAGGACACGGCGCGTTTGTGGGAATAAATCACGTTCAATCTAACAGCAACGCAAACTTAAATGGTATAATGGTACAGGTGATCAGCTATCCGTTTAAACTTTCTTAGTGACTTCTTCCTATTCTGGATTACCGACGGTAGTCCAAATTTTTTACCTAGGCATCTGTCCCAAACTCCAGAAAAACTATTATTACCCACTTAAAATTTCACCAATCACAGCAGCTGACTATTAAAGTATCATCAGTATTAAAAACATTTATTTTCTGATTTTAACTTTTATACTTTATATGTCTATTTTGGTGTTTATAAACCATTAGGCTATTAAAAATAGCCTATTGACTTTTTTTAATACTGCAAAACTTTTGTTAAACGGCAGTAGGCTACATGTGGATAAAACGGTTAAGTAGCCTACAACATAAACGTGAAAATAACTGTGTTAATGGTGATCCAATCCCTTAATAATATGAAAATAAATGATCATTCTTACCAGTAGTCACAGCGTCACAGCTCCAATTCGCACTAAATGAGTCTGGAAAAGTTGGTTCTTTTCTGCCAAAAGACATTCAAAACCCCGCCCTTTTCATTATCATAAATGTCGTCGCAACATGTTTATTCAGGTTATAATGGTATATGCATTCAGGTGTGTCAACGACTGGGCGTTACATGACAGCAAATGTCTCGTTTTGCTCTTTGTTCCTTGATCGTCTTCACCTTACATGCTTTGCAGGACTTTAGCGTTTCTGAAGAACCTGTTTCTAAAATCACAGTGCTCTCTTTCACGTGTGAAAGAAAGCAGCAGCTTTTCGATTGCATTAGCCTTTCTTGGAATATTTGCTGCATATGTCATTGGATTAAAAACGCCTACATATGTATATAGTGCAGTCTACATGTATATAGTGTATGCATGTATGTGTGTATGTATGTATGTATATATATATATATATATATACACGCCTGCTCGACCACTCCGCTCTGCAGCAGCAGGGCGCCTTGTACCCCCTCCCAACAGAGTAAAGGGATCACAGAGCTTATCCACCCTAGCTCCCCAGTGGTGGAACAAACTCCCTGTCCCTCTTCGAACCTCTCCCTCACTACCCATCTTCCGCCGTGGTCTGAAGACGCATCTCTTCTGACTATACCTGGACTAACTGCCACCACTCTGTATATCATTTCACTTCCCCCCTTTCATGACACTCATGATACATGTACCCCATTCCAGCACATTTTGGTAATTTTCGTAAATTTGTATTTGTCCTAATATTGTAGCTTGTTCTTCTCCCTAGTTTGGCTTGACATAAGTTATCTCAGAATAGTGTTCACTGTGTGAACTAAACTGTGTTCTTGGCTAGAAATAGTTGTACGAAATGACTATCGTATCTTATTGAACCTGTGTTTTGTAGTTGTCCATAACCATGAAATGCACTTTTGTACATCGCTTTGGATAAAAGCGTCTGCCAAATAAATGTAATGTAATATATATATATATATCTATATATATATATATATACAGTACTGTGCAAAAGTCTTAGACACCCTAGATTTTTAAATATAATATATAGTATATATTTGGTCTTAAATGTTTATTTTTTGTTTTCTGCATTAGTGTGTCAGTAGAAAAGAGCAAATCTGAGATTTCCAAACATGAATGTTCCAAAAAATGAAATTTTACAGATACATTTTTGTATTTTGTTAAATAAAGTAATATTTTAAGTAATAGACTACTTTTCAGATAAAAACTTGATCAAGGGTCTCTTTGCGTTCTCAACACCATGAAATGTTGTATTTATGTTGAGTAGAGGAGCACTGCATGAAATATGGCAGCAGCACCTGAGGTGTGTCTCACCCAGGATTTGAACTTGCAAACCTTTGGCTACACACTCAGCTGTCTAAACATTATTCATAGTCCCCTTTTATAAAGCTTAGACGAATAAGCAAATTGTTGGCTTTTGGCAGTTTTTTGACACATTACTACTAAACAAACCCCAGCTGACTTTAAAAAGGGATAAGTGTTTGCTGTAAGCATGGTTCTGTCAGATTATTTATATGCGTATTTATATGTTATATGTTGATGTGTTTTGTATTTAATATGTTTACTACATCAGAATACTCAGAAACAAATTCATTTAGAATCAGAGAGGATTATTTCTGTAGAATTTGCTTGTAATTGGACAATTATATCAATGTCACCAGAGGGGCTCTGATGCAGCCACCGTGGCATTGAATGGGCACTTCCGCCCTTAACATTGGCCAAGCTAAGAGGAGATGAGAGGGGGAGAGAGAGAGAGAGAGAGAGAGAGAGAGAGAGGGAGAGAGGGAGAAAGAGAGAGAGGGAGAGACAGAGAGAGAGAGAGAGTGTGGGTGGGGAGAGGGTGCGAGAGGGAGGGTGTGTCCGAGAACACAGATGGAGCTGCTTTCATTAAGGGTGTGGGCAGTCTGGGATGACTGACTTGCGTGTTTGCCCGGGGATTCACAAAGACTGCCGTCAGGCCTGTACGGCCGCATTCCCCAAGCCTCCATGTTGTTTTGTTTTTTTTCCCTGGCATTCCAATAATGAGAGCGTAGTTTCCGGTCTCCACTCGGGATAGGGACAGTCAGTGAAGCGGAACTAAGATTCCCCCCTGCTCCTTTTTTGTTGTTGACCCCAACACTTTGTTTCCACGTTCTTCTTCTTCTTCTTCTTCTTCCTTTTCCTCCAAAACTTCTTCCAGCAATCTTCCAGTCTCTTTTCTGTGTTCTTCATTCAGTGGATGTGGATTTGCAGAGTTCTCGCTGAATCTTTCACTCAGTATTAAGTATTAAACACAGACACTTATATTTATCTGTTCAGCCATCAGTTTACAGAATAGAGCATACAATGCAGTTTATAGAACAGAACCGTTTATAGAACACCATAGAATACAGTTTATAGAATAGAGAACACAATGATGGCACCTGAGCTTGGGAATTTATTGATACAGTTGTTCGTAACAATACTAAATCTGTTGAGACTAAAATGACCATGAACTGTAAAACAATGCCACAGTGATAGGAGAATGATGCGTCATGACACAAAAATAGTGGTGCTACAATTAGATATCCTTTACGGGCTTGCTTGAACTAATCAAACAGGTTTTCTCGTCAAGACAAGTATGATGATTTGCTGAAATCAGTGACTTACTGGTAGCATCCTGGGAGCTACGCCCAATTTTGGTCTCATGAGGCCTCATTTCCTTATTATTACAGTGCTAAAATAAACACATGCTCACACACAGTTGCAGCATGTGTGTTATGGAGGTGTGTTGGAGGTGTCTTAAGAACTGACACGTTATGTGTTGTTTTTAACGCGTCTGTTTTGAGTGTGCACGTGCAGCTTTGGCAAGCAGACTGCAGGTGGGTCACTGCTGAACACATTGTCATATATATATATATAATTGGCAGAAGCATCATCCTGTATGGGGCCCATCCATACAGTGGAAGAGAAGAACGCCTTAATGGTATGTGCCACCCAGGAGCCCCAGAGTTTCTATTTCACACAATAAAGGGGTGCTCCGCCTCCTCTTTCTTCTTTTCTTTGACAGTGTTGAGTTTAGCACCTCGTCTTTTACCTCGTCTGAAAGAACATGCTGAGGGAATCGCTGTTGGTCTACATGACCACTAAATGTGAGAACCCATACGGAGCGTACCCTCTCCACTGAATTACATGTAGATTTTGTTGTGTGACAATGACATCATTTTTTATTATGCCTTTTCTCCCAAACTGTATGGGCCACTTATGCTCACACTCTAATGCTCATTGTGGCCTCTGTTGTTGATTCGGGAGAACCAAAGATAAGCCTGTGCTCTCCACCAAAGGATGTGATGTCACCGCCATTTGTTTTGCCCCACCGCTGTCAACAAGTCAGGCTGGCACAGATGCGAGCTGGATGAAGACGCTCTGTGCGCACCCTAACAGGTGGACAGCAAGTGCCATTTCAACCAGCAGGGGTCGCTGGTGCCCAATGAGACATCATCGTCCTGGCTGGATGAAACCCTCCCTTTCTGGGTAAGGCGAGAGCTAATTGTGCATCACCCTGTGGGGTTACCGTCCACAGTCTGCACTGGCATGGTTAAAACTAAACATAGGGGCCCTTTTTTGCACTTGAACAGTGCCATAACAGGATAAGCCAAGGATATTCCATGATTTTATGCGACTGTGACCAGCAGCTTGGGTAGTAGTTGCTACGGTGTCACGGAGGAGGAAGGATTTCAGTCCACAGTGTACATCCATAACATAACATAACATAACATAAAATATTGATGAGAACAGGCCATTCAGCCCAACAGTGCCCGCCATTTTCGTGACTAAATTGTACCTAGTGTTCTGATTACCTACAGACTAGATAGTATCTAACACCATATCAAGGCAGAGTTTCTGCCTGTGCTAAGTGACCTGGCAGGCTGTTCCACACATTGACAACTCTCTGCATGAAAAAATTCTGTCTAATGTCTGCATGGAATTTACCTTTTGATAATTTCCATTTATGTCCCCTCGTTCTACTAACAGAATTCAACCTGAAGAATCTCTTGTTGTTTACTTTATTAATACCCTTTATTAATTTAAAAGCCTCAGTAAAATTACCCCTAAGTCTCCTTTTACTGACTTGGAAGTGATTAAGCAATCTTAAGTCTTTCCTCATAGCTCTTATCTTTCATACCAGGAATCAATTAGGTTTCTCTTCTTTGAACATTTTCCAGAGCCTCTGTATCTTCCTTGTAGTACAGTCCCCAGAACTGCACACAATACTCCAAGTGTGGTCTAACGAATGTATTGTATAAGATATACAATAAGTATACGATAAGTATAACTTCCTTGGATTTACACTCAATACTTTAGGCTATATATCCCAGCATTCTGTTGGCCTTTTTTTACTGCTACAGCACTGCCTAGAATCTGAAAGGCTTTTATCAGCCATTACTCCCAAGTATTTTAAAAACTGAGTACATTCCAATTTTGTTCCTCCCATAAAATAATCCTGCCTAATGTCTTTATTTCCCACATGCAGAACTTTACATTTATCTATATTGAATTTAATTTGCCATGTTTCCACCCACACTGTTCCCTGCTCAGATAATATCCCTCCTACTACTCCTCTTTGTGCTCTCCCCAAATCCACTCTGAAATACATCCTCTAATTCCTACTGTCTTCATTTTGCTAACAAGTCTCTCATGTGGTACTTAATCAAAAGCTTTTTGGAAATCTAAATATATAATATCTTAAGTCTTGTTATTGTCAAAACACTTGGTAGCTTCTTCAAAGAATACCAGAAGGTTTGTCAAGCATGACTTTCCCTTGCGAAAACCATTATGGTTATCCCTTAGGATGTTATTATTTTCAAGAAACACTCCTAACTTCTCTTTAATGATCAGGCCTGTAGTTTCCTGGATCAGTATGGTCTCCTTTCTTATATATTGGTATTATATTACCTGGCTTCCAGTCCTCAGGTATTTCACCAGTTTCTAAAGACTGTCTAAAAATACCTGCCAGTGTTTTCAAGATGATCTCACCTAACTTTTTGAGTATGCTTGGACGTATGCCGTTAGGGCCTCCTGCCTTATTTGTCTTTAGTTTATGTAATTTATCCAGTACTTCTTTAAATCCTCTATCTCAACATCTGCTAAGACATTCTGAGTACTGGATATGGCTGCCATTCTATTAGTAACCTCTTCTCTGGTAGAACTCTCAACAGCGGCCTCACTGCTGAATACTCTCGTGCAGTGTGCCTGCCCCTACTGCACGTGAAGTACACTTTTCCCAGGTTGATGGCTGCAAATCCCAGCAGGTGTGCTGTGGACTGTACCTCTATAAAAGCGCACCCATCAATGAAGGATCGTCATTAACCATCCAAAGAGCCATAAACAAAGCTACAGGTTCTGAAATTTCAGTGTGTTTTTAACTAGCAAACAAGTACAGCTCCATTCCTACCAGACCACTGAACCTGAGACGGCAGAATTCCAGAAGTGGCACCGCAAAATTCCTGGTGACAGGGTCACACCCACAGTTTGGTGCTAGGCTAAGGGTGACCTATCAGCATTAGAAAATAGAGTTGCTGCCAACATTACATTACAAAATATTTTATTTGGCAGACGCTTTTTATCCGACGTGATGTGTAATATAAGCGAAGCAGGTCACCCTTCTGCAGCAGTGCGGAGTGGTGGAGCTGGTGTGTAGGGCTGTATTATGTCCTGTAGGTAGGGAACGGGGGGCTATCTGGTTGGCTGATGTGTAGGCCAGAGTCAGGACTGGACTCTGAACCTGACCCTGGCAGCAAACTGTGACTGGAAATTCAGTCCAATACTTGGCTAATGTACAATAGCTTAATTATGCCGTTGTGAAGTTTAATGAGTTGCATGGCATTATAGATTATGCAAAAACCAATTATACCATGTAAAACCTGATTAGCATTTTAACACCATGTCACAAAAGACAGGAGGTTCTCAAACTTCTTTCATTGCAAGTCTAGTAACCAAAAAAAAACATTGTTTGTGAAATACGGAACTAAGGTGCAAACTACTCGTCAGGCAATTGTTCAGCATTCTTACACCTGTACAGACTTACAGGGCTGGTTCTAGGTATAGGTGGTAAGGGCCTGGGGCCCCCCCAACCCCATGGCAGCAGAAAGGCTAGCGCTGTGTCTGTGCATGTATAAACCTGAACACGCACACAGACATACACAGTTTCTTTCCTACAATATTGAGAAAAAGGCTTTAGTCTCAAATGGTTTAACCAAGATGAATAAGGGTCATATCGACATAGCTCTATATAGACCTGAAAAGTCCTTTGGTCAGAGGTTAACACTGTTATTTTTTCGCACAATTTCTTCTTTCAGTGTGCTTAAATGGCTGGTGGTATCCTTGCGTTGCCATTTATTGACACCAGGGGGCATTATATGCGTGATCATGAGATCAAATTCTGCTATTCATTCGGTGCGAAACAAAAGATAAAACTGGCTTTGGTTGAGTGATGTGCTGAGTAATTCAGGAAATGTGATAACGTGTTGACTGATCGTAAAGTTGCAGTGGAACAATAGGGGTAAATCTCTAAATATGGCTCAAAATATTGGCATGAGTCAGTCACGTGCGCGCACTGTAATTGGTTGGTGTCCGTAGTACACCATTCATATTATCTGTAGAGTTAAAATCTCTACTGCAGTGCACAGGTAGCACAGGTAGCTTTTGGTTCTCATCGTGCTAATTGTTTTTAGTCAGTTGCTCTAAACTTTGGCGATTTCTGTGCCCCTGTGTAATTTATGTTAATACGTGCTAATACTCAAGGGTAACTTACAAGATCAGGACCCTGGAAATTGGACCTTACAATGTTCTGGTTACAAGCATAGTTCCTTTAACACACAAGTGTTCCTGAAATAAATTTATGGACACTCTCAAATAGGATATTAAGTTAATAATATTCAACACCCTTTCTGTGTTACTAATTTTGTGTTACTTTTAATACATTTTGTGTCAAAGTTACTACGTTTGTATTATAAATACACATTTTTTGTGTCACAAAGGGAGCCTTTTTAACACAGACTGTTGAAAGTAACACACAATGTGGGGCACAATGTGTGTTTTAAATATTGCACGTCATGTGTTTTTTTAACACATCTGTTTTGAGGGTGTAGTTCTACAACACAGGTTGGTTTTTGTTAGGCTTTTGTTTATGTTCTTACTTCTGACTGTAGACATGGTAAAATCTGAGAGAGAGTGACGCAATTTCACAATTTGTATTTTCTTCAGTTGCTAATTTAATGTAAAGAGTCAATATTTTTAATAACTATATGTTTAGGGTACAATTTGTATGTTTAAGATTAGAGTGTGGCTTCCTTGAGGCATGCTGATGTTGGAATGGGTAGCTGTCTGTCCCCCACCCCTGAACCTAGGAGGGCAATTTTCACTGTGAGGGTCCTGCTGGTCAAATAAAAATACCACCTTTGCACCCTCACCCCACACTCCCCTGCCCCCAAGCCCCCATCACCCCCAAAAATATCTCTGTAATCACAGCTTTGACTGACAGGGGTGGCCAGGCCAGACTAGAGTCAGTACTTACCCAGTGTTCAAAGTAGAATGCTCTGTCATGTGAATGATTCCTATGTGCGTAGGCTAATCCTGCTCTTTCTGTTGGCGTGCGCGCGTGTGAATGATTTCGTTATTTGAACAACCAATTGGTGCACAATTCCTTTGACAAAGAGGGCCTTTGAATTATGTAGGGCATCTATTATCTGTGATAGTCCTGGGTACTATCATGTTTCAAAGCTCTGTTCCATTCTGCTAAAAAGAAGACACAGAACTCTGTATTTATAATATCTATATATTATGTCGTTTATGTGCCTATGCAAATATCATACGTATTTCATTTTTGAGCCTTTAACACACTCCACGTTTGAAAGAAAGGAAGGCTGTCATCTGAATGAACATCTGTTATTGTGAGTATATCTGTGGAGATGTGGGGTGTCTGCTAAAAACATCAGGCAGAGGGACTGCTACCTTCCCCCAACCTGACCCCCCCCCCCCCTCAGCCCCCCTCAGCCCCCCTCAGCTCCCACCTCTGGGGTGACCTGAACACACCCCTTTTTGGAGACTGGTGAAGTGGGGAGCACCACCCCTCTCTGCACTAGAGTGGGGCTAAATATAAAAGGCCTGCCCCACCGGCTTCCTGTCAACGTCTGCTGCACCCCCGGACAGGACAGAGGTCCTCCAACATGAACGTACCCCAAGCATGGACCGGCCTCCTCCTCTTCCTCACTGCGAGTCTCTGTGCCCAGACCACCGATGGCCAAGCAGCCCCACCCCTGGCACTCAGGAAGCCTTTCTTTGAGAGGCTCAGACGCCTAGATGAACAGGTGAGTCCTGCCCTGGATCATAAAGAAACACTGTGAGATTATGCAGAGAGCACAGAGAGAATACAGTGAAAATTCTGAGAGAATACAGTGAGATTACACAGAGAATACAGTGAACATTCAGAGAGAACACAGAGAGAATACAGTGAGATTACACAGAGAATACAGAGAGAACACAGAGAGAATACAGTGAGATCACTGTGGGAATGCAGAGAGAATACAGAATACCATGAGAATACAGAGGCGTAAAAATGTCTTAGGTTATGTTTGCAAGTGGGGGCTTTACCATATTTATGTTATGTAAAATAAACTAATATAATGTGGAATAGTAATGGGTTGGCTTCAGTTCCAATTTCAGTCAATAATGGAAATGAGCTGTAATTTAATGAAGGAATTGAAAAAAAGTCCATAAATTTCTATGAAGCTACTTCAGCTAATGGATTGAATGCCCATATCATATGACCTAATATAATAAATAACATAGTGTATTATTAATGCTTAGCAGATGACTTTTTTTAGTGACTAAAGAAGTGTCGTGTGATATCTAGTATTTGCCAAGGACAAGCTCAGAAAGTTTCCACTGCTTTCTGAAACTATTGTAATGTGAAGTGGTTTGACAGCCTTTCATTCTTCTGAGGATGTATTTTTCTTTTCTAAGAAAAGGTCAGGAGGGTGTAGCAGTTTCGGCGCCAGAGCAATAAAAAACAACATTTCATATTTTGCACTGAAACGAAAGATCTAGACTCAAGGCTCAAATTAATTTCATTTTTAAAAAAGTTAGTTGTGACTGCTGATTTCATGCACTGAAAACTAGCGATGGCAAAAGTGAGGTTTGATGCAACCAAAAAAAGGGCAGGGCTACAAAACATTTTTGGCAACTCACAGATTTGAAGGCATAATTGTGTGCTGCTCTTGTGAACCAGCCCTTTCACACAAACAAGTCCATGATTGACAGCTCACTGTACTGTAGCTCCATCCATTGCAGACTTCAGGAAGTCTTGACGTCCCATTACTAGTAATGGCCTCCTGGCCAGTGGAGAAGGGACGCCTCAGGTGTGTGGATCTGCTGTCCACCTGCGTGTGTTTTTCATTTTGTCGTCTGCTCTGCAGTTCAGAAGGTTCCAGGAGATGACCCTCACTCAGCTCCAGGGCATCGCGGAGAATTACAACATCTCCTACAACATCGACGCCCGCTTCCAGCAGCTGGCCGAGCAGCAGCAGAACCTCTCCGACTCCCTGGCGGCCTTCCAGGCCTCCGCCGCCAGCGACCTGGGCAGCCTGAAGCTGTGGACCAAGAAGCTGCAGAAGAAAACCGAGAGGCTGGACCTGAAGGTGAGCGAGCTGGAGCAGACCCTGGAGGAGAGCTCCAGACGCGCGCCCAGTCCGGGGGAGAGTCCCGAGGAGCAGGGGGCGAGGATCTCCAACGTCACGCAGGAGCTCCAGGAGCACAGGGCCCGCCTCGATGTCATCACAGCCGACCGGGACGAGGTTCGAGGGGGTCTGCGGGAGCTGAGGGAGTCTTTAGGGAGGCAGGAGTCCAGGATGGTGCAGCTGGAGGAGCAGGTGAGGAGCACTCTGCAGCAGGGCCGCGCCTCTCCCCCCGGGCCTCGCGAGGACCAAATCGAGTCCAACTTGACCCCCCAGGACCTGGGCCCCAGGGCCATGGCGACAGGGCGGGGGCATGGGAGCCCCAAGTTCAGTGCCAAGCTCCAACTGAAACACTCCAAGGGGATGAAGGCAAAAGAGGGCCTGAGGGTGCACCATGAGCCCCCCCAAAAGGAGACCGAGCCCCAGCCCCTCCCCTACCCCCAGGAGGAACCATTAGAGCTGTGGGATCAGCCGCAGCCCGATTCCCAAAAAGAACCAACAGACATATGGGACTCACCCCAGCCCCGCCCACAAGAGCACCCAATAGAAATTTGGGAACAGTCACTGCCCCACCCCCAATCGGAACCAAAGGAAATCTGGGAGGAGTCACAGCTCCGCCCACACGAGGAATCAGTAGAAATTTGGGAGCGGTCACAGCCCCGCCAACAAGAGGACCCAATGAACGTTTGGGAGCAGTCACAGCCCCGCCCACAAGAGGAACCAATGGAAATTTGGGAGCAGTCACAGCCCCGCCCACAAGAGGAACCAACGGAGTGGGAAATGCCCCACCAGCAGGAGGAGCTGAGAGACGTGCTGGATTTACCTCAGCTTCCGCTGAGACACAAGATCCCTCAACATCCACATGTGACCAAGAACACAGGCACGAGTATGTTACCCCTCAGTTACCCCTCCAGCATACATACACACTGACACACAAACATTTATTTCAAATATATTCTCAGGTGTATTTCACACTTTGTGATATATTACTTGGGATAATATGGGAGTCAAATATTATTGGCAAAAACCATAAGTTAGATTGTTACTGTGAACTGAGAAATCAAGCAAGGGATTGTGTCCTTAAAAAAAATCTGTAGCAGGAGTCAACACCCTCACCCTTTCTTTGTTTAGTACATCAAAACCAGTTAAACATTTTCAATAGAAAATCTTTTGAGTCTTGAGATGAGACTCAAGGATGGGTATTCCAAGCCTTTGAAGTTCACATCATACTGCTTTTTATTTTATTTTTAAATGCACAATACACACTGTAAAATTCATTTGTCTTTTTCACATCAGGTTTTTTAAAATAAATTCTAGTCCTTTGTGGGAGGAGGGAGGTTCTAGTTTCAGTTAAAACAGAGCTACTAATCAGCAAAGTTAATATATGAGCTTGTCGATTAGCTATAGAAAAAAAACATTTCTCATTTGACAGACATATCCTCATTCTTGCTTTTCAAAAACTGGAGATGATTGAGGGCCCCTGGAATTGCATTAGCAAAATAGAAGGGTTACATAAGACCAAGGAACCGGCTGAAATACCAGCTAAAGCTACACTAAACAAATGCAAAAGCAGACAGAAGATTTCCACAATGTCTTGGACTTGCATAATTGAAATACCACACGACACACAGTCTCCATTCACCAAAGCAGGCAAGAAGGCGAGAGCTGTACTTGGTGAAAGGGCATACAGTGGTCTCAATGGTACACTTGGCAATTATGGTCACATCTGAGAAACATGTTTGGAGGAGTCCCTTTATATCAAATTTTTAAATCACCCCCAGTTATCCTGTACTGAAAAATCCGGTGGGTTTTTGCTTTTGAAATAGAAAATAAAAAAAGTTAGGAACTCAGTCGGATACAGAGAAGTTATGGAATCAACTACCCTCCCCTTCTATCTGCGCATATTTAAAATATAAACAGAAATTAATCACTGAAGACTGTATGAGTGCATTGTCTTGTGTACAAAGGTGTAAGGGGAAAATGGTGTACAAAGGAGAAAAGTGTAAAAGACATATTCAGGTAGTAGTAAATCAGATATTAAAGTACTAGTGTACTAGTGTTTACCTGTTTAATGATACTCAAAGATGCAAATTCACCTTTGATCACTTTTTAAAGAATGTGAGACCGACTTGGTGTGGTGAAAGGCAGGCAGCTTCAGGTCTTTTTTTGGCACCCTTGTAAAGTACTGATGTTTCAGCTTGCTACACCCATACTACAGCTTCAGTAAAATCACCAGCTGTTTTACACATGCCACCCACTAAGGTGCTGCTGAACTATATTTCCATTAACAGCTCAGTAGACCCAGGATGTGTATGTGTGGCATACATAATGACAAGGCCGTTGACGACAGAGGGACACTGATTCAGGCCAGAATTAGCCTCCACCGGTGGCTCTTGGGGGTTGAGTTTCATGGCCAGGTCCTTTGGTTTGATTTACACGCCAACGTTGGGGAGAGAAGGGTGGGTGGTGGAACCAGACACATTGTATTCCTACAGAAGCTGGAAGAGACTCTGTAAATTGTGGAAGGAAGGATTCTGTCTGTTATGGTGAAAAATGTTTCAAATCTTGTCAGGTTGCACCACAATTTTTATATATTCTTTTGTGAATAATTACCTAGTATTAAAAAAGGACAACAAAACTGCAGCTTTGAGTTGAGTACCAACAGAACCACGGAAGTCCTAACAGACTCTTCCTGTCCTGATAGAATTTAATACTATTTAATTTAATTACAGTATTTCATTTCATGAGTCTTCTAGAATTCTGCATTTCCCTGTTAGATGTCTGTCATATCACTGGGAGTTCATTGGTGTATGTGTCTTATTGTTGTTTTGCCATTTTGTCATCTTGACAGCCTGCAACGTGAAATCTTCCCTGACCTTCCCCTCCGCCTCCACCCACAACTACGTCACCTTCAAGAAGGGGTTTGCCACCGGCGTTCACGAGTTGTCCGTCTGCACCTGGCTGAGGGTGGGAGCGGGGGCGGGGTACATCGGCACGCTCCTGTCCTACGCTACCGAGGACAACGACAACAAGCTGGTGCTCTACGGACGCAACTCCACCCGCCGGGGGAGCCTGGATTTCGTGATCGGCGACCCGGTGTACCGCGAGCTTCCCGTAGAGGGCGTGCTGGACGGGAACTGGCACCACCTGTGCGTGGTGTGGTCGTCCATCGAGGGCCGGTTCTGGCACTACACCGACCGGCGGCTGACGTCGACGGGCTCCCGGTTCAGGAAGGGCTACGAGATCCCAGCAGGAGGCGCCGTGGTGCTGGGGCAGGAGCAGGACGCGGTGGGCGGGGGGTTCGACGAGGCGGAGGCTTTCGTGGGCTCACTCGCCGGCTTCGCTGCGTGGGACAGGGCGCTGAGTCCCGGCGAGGTTTCGGAGGTGGCCACAGGGAGGGGCCTGCCCAGGGGGGCCGTCCTCACGCTGGACGACATCCGCCAGCCCAATGGCGACGTGCGGCTCGTACGCTGCGACTGCTTGGAGCAATGCCCCTGACTCTGAACAATCTGTACACAGCTGAAAAGGCCTAGTTGGGTGATGCCAGTGCAGGCTGTGTGTGTGTGTGTGTGTGTGTGTGTGTCTGTGTGTGTGCGTGTGCCTGTGCGTATGTGTGTGTGTGTGTGTGTCTGTGTGTGTGTCTGTGCGTATGTGTGTGTGTGAGTATGTGTGTGTTTGCTTGCATGTGTGTGGTCTTAACCTTACTAAAATTTGGACCACAGGGAACTGGGAGAATTTTGCCTTGCTCCAGTCATTGTCAGTTCAAATTTCCCATTCTCATATGACCAACATGCCAAAGAAGAGCTAGCAGGTTAACAAAAACTACTGAATCCAGGAAAGACCTTTTATTTGTGATACAGTTTTTTGTGTGCTGAAAATGTCCCACGTGTGAGTGTCTGTGGATGATGATGTTGAGTTGCTTTTTCTCACTGAAAATATTTGTAAAAGGAGTCTTTAAACATGTCTTTATATTAAACTTACTTGTATTAAGATTACTGGTCTTGTATCAAAAATGCATATTCCCTCGATTTCTTCTTCTGTTACTCTGTCAAAAAGATCTTCACCCATTAACAAAGTATTTTTTAAAGCAATACAATGCTGCTACTTAATATCATGTTCCTTTAAAGAACATGAAATCCCCATGTTTGAAAGAAAGACTTATATATTGATAACATTTTCTTTCCTAGTTTGCTGTTACTGTATAAAAAAAAACTTTTTTCATGAAAAATACAGCTTACATGTACGATTAACTATAGGAAAAGCTTTTGTGAGGGATGCAGATTTTCATTCATTCATATGGGTAGTGATGTTGAAATGAAAAATAAACATATTTTTTCACAGTCACTATGTGGTGTTATGTTTCATTATGTAACTTCAATAAAGTAAATAAATGATCTTGATGATATTGTTATAAAAACAGCTCTCAAACCTGGACATGCTGTGTGCAGTGGCAGGCATTATACAGTCCCCTCCAAAAGTATTGGAACAGCAAGGTCAATTCCTTTGTTTTTGCTATACACTGAAGACAATTGAGTTTGAGGTCAAAATATGTACATGAGATGACACATCCGAATTTCAGCTTTTATTTCCTGGTATTTTTATCTAGATTCGTTAAACAACTTAGAAGATATCACCTTTTGTATCAGACAACCCAATTTTTAGGTGAGCAAAAGTTTTGGAACATGTGACTGACAGGTGTTTCTTGTTTCCCAGATGTGTCCTGTTAGATTGATTGATTAAACAATAAATAGTTCTGAATGTCTACTCTTGGTTTTAGCCTTGGGTTTTGCCTGTGAAAACTGCATTTGTGTTATAAAAGATAAACTAACATGAAGACCAGAGCGCTGTCTTTGGGAGAAAAGCAAGCTTAGAAAAGAGGGGAAATCGATCAGAGCCATTGCACAAGCATTGGGGATAGCTTGTACGACAACCTGAAGAGGAGATTGAAGGGAAAACCCCCCGAAACAAACAACAACTGAAAGAGGCTGCAGTAAAAGCCTGGAAAAGCATCACAAAAGAAGAATGCAACAGTTTGGTGATGTCAATGGGTCGCAGGCTTGATGCAGTTATTGCAAGCAAGAGATATGCTACCAAATATTAAGTGTGTTTGTATCAACAAAAATATTAATAAAATAAATAAATAAAAGAAGGAAAAGTGGCCCTAATCGTCTTCCGTATGTATCTGTTTTGCAATCAGCATGCATTAACAATTAGCATATCGAATGCTTTAACAAAATTAAGATTCATAAATATATTAGTATCGTCATGCACGTAAATACAATGGCTTAGTTAATATAAAGCACACGTCTCAACATAATATTAAGTAATTGAAATTGGCACACCGTGTATTTGGTCTGTTGTTGAGAAGGGTAACCAAATTGGAAATGTTATGGACGGATTTGAATGAACTTGTTTATAACTTGATTCTGACGTGATCATTATGGAACCGATTGGTTATTTCGAATTTTAGAAGCTATATGAACCAAATTAGGAAACTTAAACCGCACGATTTCGTAATTCTCTTTCCGCGCGTTTATAATTAAATCCTAGGGTCAATGTTGCGCTAGGAGTAATGCTCCTTTGAGCTCTCCGTAGATTGACGCGCTTTGTCACGTGATTGCTATTGATCTCACGCTCTATGCCTATGTAGACATCTCACGTGGGAAAAAATGTATGTGAGATAAGTGGGTGGGAGTTTTAGGGAAGACCCTGTTGTCTGTTTTACAGATAGACAATAAAAATAGGAAGGAACGGCGACAGGTGACGCCCTGAGAAACCCTGGCAAGCATGGCAAATGTCTCGAAGAAAGTGTCGTGGTCCAGTCGGGACGAAGATACGGCTCAAGGAGAAGACACTCCACTTCTGAACGGAGCCAGTGCCGTGCGATACACCAGACAGGTAGCGGTAGCTGTAGCTGGTTATCTAATAGGATAATCTAGGCATCTAAATTAGCAAGATATCTTTCTGTCACCTTGCAATCTGTCTACATAAACCAGAAACAAAGAGCTTGAAGCTGGAATCTTTTTAATATATACACATTATAGGTTTTGCATACACATTATATAATTTGCTAGCACCAGTTGACCAGCAAGCTACGATTGTGATAACCTCTTTTGATGCGTTCAGTATAGTGTATGAATAAGAACACACTTAATAAACGTTAGCTTTGAAAAGTAGTTAGCTACTACAAGCTAGTGAAACGTCGTTGACTGTTGCGTTGGGACTGTTGGAAGAGCGCTACTACCCGTCTAATTTGTCGAGTTTGGCAGAAACATCAATTAATCGGGCAAATATTATTTATCGAGCTGTCTAGCTAGTGAGTTCATTGCGTGGCTGCCTAAACTTAGTTTGCTGGGTATCATTGTTCCATGCGAACGGGTTGACTTGATGTTGTAGCTAGCTAACTTGATTCTGTAGCAGCCAGCGTTGCCAACAAAATTATGTAATGGTGTTCGCTAGCCAAGTCAAGAACTGTTTATTATTTGCATTAGTTTTTGGACAGTCACACAATTACGGTGCCGTAGAATTGCGTTTCCATAGGCGTTACTTAGCTAGCCAGCTTGATAAGTGACTTTCGACTTGTTTGGCTAACATTAGCTGTCTAGTTAGTCTACTGCTCGAATTGTTTTTGTGTTCACAACGCGCACTGTTCTGACATTGGTTAAGACGTCCCATGTGACAGTGCTGGGCTAATCAAAAATCAATGCGGCGTGTGGGCGATGCCCGATTAGCAGGCAGTTATTTTGTAAGTGCTGAGTCCTGCCAGTGCAGGTGCAGTCCCCATGAAACCCTTCTAAATATTGCTATTTTTCCGAAGGACCTGGATGATAGCAACCCACGTTTTCAAAAAATAAAAAATAAAATAAACTCGCGTTTCATCTTCCTTGTAATCATGATGTTCTGTTTAACAATGTTTAACAAGCAATTCCAGAAGCGGAGCATCACAAGGGACTGCTGTTTAGGATCTAGCTTAAACTTTTGCATGCAAACAGCCGGCTTGATCCAGCTCTAGGTTTTACTGCAGAATATGATTCCGTATGTTTGCTCCATAGTTTTCCGGGAGCAGCATATTTCACATAGGGAGGCTGAGTACAGTCGATCTGGAAGAAGAAAATTCAGAAGAGGAGGTAATATTTCAGAACCCAGCTCCCAAGCTCCATCCTGTTTGACAAAAACCCTCCTATTCGCCATTTCATCTTTTCTCAAGTCACCGCCATGTTCATTGGATGCTCACTGTGAGCTACGGGTAGCAAGGAGCCCTGAACCTTTTTCCTTTAATTCAACCAATTATTCACCAAAAAGGTTTATTTTCTCCTCGCTTCCTTCGTTGCTGCTACCTCCATTAGTTCAGAAGTGCACAGACACGGCCTTCCCCCAACCTGCCTGCTGTTGCCAGCTGAGCCGTACGGTCCTTACAGCTGAGGCCTGCACTTCATGTATGGCTGGCACACCTCATGTGATGAGTGAAAGACAATCCCACCAACCAGAACCCTGCCTACCTGTGCAATGCTGTGGCTAGTGATGTCAGACATGGGCACTGATACACAGACGCGTACGGGATTCTATAATGCGAGTGCGCCCAGACGTTTTATCCTAGCGTATTAGCAGGATGAGCCGCCCACCTGTCCCCACAAAGAGTCATGAAAGAGTCATTTTAATGGTTTCAGGGGTTCTAGCCAGCACTGTACGCTCCATTACATCACCTCATGGTTAGTTTCACTGCCAGTGCCTCACTTTAACCTTTGGGACTCTGCCTCCTCCTCTGTATTGTGGTGCTGAGTGATAGCAATGGGAATATGAGGTTTCATGGAACCGGAAATGGGAGGGGCTATCGTCTGCCAGTGAGTGATTTACTGATCTGAACCTGTTGTACAGTATGTGTTTTCAGTGGCAAATTTGATTGGTTTAAAAACATTTTGCTTGTTTCAGACTAGTCTGTGATTGGCAGCATGTTGCAGCTTCTCCCCTTACAGGGCTCCTGACGCCTCACTCTCCCATCATCGCTGATCAGTTCCTCTCAGCTCCATTCTGCAGTTGTATTCTCACCCGTTTCCTGTCAGGTTGGAATAAAGCATCTGACCTTTCCGCTCCTTTCTCCCACCCCCCCACCCCCCCACCCCTGGTATCACCGTTCAGGGAGCGGTCTTAAGCCGGCCCAAAGAGATTCCTCACAACGAGATGCTGCTGTCGCTGAAATATGAGGTAACTGCAAACTACAGGTCCTGTGAATTACAAAAAAAAAAATAATGATCCATTCAATAACTTGGGTGTACTGAGAGAGCTTGGACTTGCACTAGGGTTAGTAACATCGCTGGCCAATAATAATTTATTTTTGTTGGTTTTTATTCCTCCTAACCTCCCAACATGCAGCTTTGTAGCCCTTTTTAAAGGACCCCTAAGGTTTGGTCATGGGACATAATAAAAAGATGATTCATGCACTTTAGAAATAACATTTGCTATGTATAGTGGAACTGTGTTTGATCAGTGCTGTGAACCAAACGCAGTCTTCCCTTAAAAATGGACCTTTTAGGGAACAGACTGACCCAGGTGGATCCCAAATGGTGGGTCCCCAGGGTTTGTGGTACATGAAAGAAATAACTTATTGCGTAAAATGCACATGGTATTGATATCAAATCTGCACTTCATCTATATACATACCCATTGTGTCTGTCTGTTTCAGAGCCTTGATTATGACAACAGCGAGAACCAGCTGTTCCTGGAGGAAGAGAGGCGGATGAGCCAGATGGTCAGTCTGGTACTCCGTGCCTTTGGGGGTGTGTTTGCACACACCGTCCCAGAGCTGTTTTTAGGCTATCTGCTGCAGTGTCCCGTTCAATTCTGTTTCATTTCCAGAAGTGAACTGAATTTCAATTAATTAACTGAGAAATCCTCACGCAGCATTTTGGGCATTTAAGTTGATGAATAGCCTTTCGCTTCTTTGGCCGAATTGGAAAAATAATTGACTCCTGACAAATATGATTCAAAAGGTTCTCTCGATTCTTCCCTTTGTCCTACGATCTATTGCAGAATTAATAATGGGAACGAGATAACTAGATAAATGGAAACTTAAATTGGCAAGCATGGAAACCTACGCAGGGTGCCATGGTACTGTTTTTTATGCTCTCCCCATCATTTTATTTCTGATTTGGAATGGCCAATCGTATACGGCTGTGCTTATGCTTAAGTCTCTGCACTTGATGTGGGTGAGTGTAGACACCTTTGTGATGTCGCCAGCTGCTTCTTTTCACACCACAACCCACCAGTCAAAGTTGTATCGACGAGTGAAGAGCCCCACAGTCCGGGTTCTCATCCGTGCACTAGAACGGTGCCTTAACAGGATGAGCCACCCAGCTTCCCAGAGATGCTGTTCTTAATGGTGATGGTGTGGACCTGGCTCTCTGCGTGCTGAAATTGGTGCGTCTCTGTTCCTGCTCAGGGCTTTAAGTGTCTGGAGATCAGCCGCTGGGTGGTGTGTGGGCTCATCGGGCTCCTGACGGGCCTCATCGCCTGCGTCATCGACATCGTCGTGGAGAACCTTGCCGGGTTCAAGTACCATGTGGTCAAGCAGAGCATCCTTCCCCAGCAGAAAACGCAGTTATGATTGCCATTTTTAAAAAAAAATGTTGCTAACAGGTTTGGCCATTGATTCTTTTTTAGTTTGTTCAAGAAAATAACCTGAAACAGAATTAACTGTAATGTTATATGTCAGATGCTTCCCCTAATTAGTGTATTCAGTTTCAATTGATTTCCAGAATTGGTTGAATTGAAAAGTAGTGAACCCTAGCCCTGTTGGATACAGAACGCAATGCATAATCTGGATTTGCTAAATGGGCATTTATGTGCAGACCTGTAGGGCTGCTGGCTGCTGTTTGAGTTGAAATACCCTGGAATCGGTAGCAGGCCATACAAATGGCGTAACAGTGTTTTAACAGGATGAGCCACTCAGCTGTCCTTCTGTGTGGGATTAGATACAGCACTGGGGCCATATCATTGCGTAAAGAACCACTCAAGACCATCTGATGCAGAACAGCCACGGTCAATCTATAAATCTTAAACGTCCCCTTCTTGGGCTGCATAAATGCACCTAGTTAACATAAGACTCCACACAATATGCAGAAGTTTTACTGTGTAACTAGAAGAGGTTCCTGACAGGCACTGAACAAGACAGAACTTTTTTTTTAGGTCATTTAGTTTCCTTAACCCTGTCCTCAGACATAGAGAAGTTCACTGAGGTTGGCGGCCTCTCCATCACTCTCATCCTGTGGGCTGTGTTGAATTCTGCATTTGTATTGGTGGGCTCTGTCCTCGTGGCCTTTTTTGAGGTGAGTAGAAGATTCGCGTTTTTCAGTTCACCCCGATTGAAAATTGGCCCAATAGCTAAAGCGGTCAAAATTTATGTGAATGTAAAAAAAAAAACTGAAGTGTTGATCAGTGTTCCTTGTCTCTGTTAATTAAATTGCATAAATTAAATTTAGTTTGGGCAAGTAGATGTCTTCCAGACTAACCTTTCCCAACATGTATAGAAGTCTTAGTTGAACCTGGATTAAAAAGAAACGCAGGGAATGTGATTGGTTTGATTTATGAATCATGGTTGATTACGCTCATTTGATATGTGCCCTGATTGGTATGTCAAAATGAACACTTATCTTATGAGTCACTTTCGCCTGCCTGCCTGCCAAAACAAACAGACGAACAAACTAATTTGAATCCAACTTTACCAGAATATCTGAATTTCAGGTTATCAGGATTGAGTAGTCCTGCAGGAACTGCAACCGTCTAGGAGGTGCTGACGCTGTCTCTGGTTATATTGGTTGAATAGTGGTTGTGGTGAAATCTGGTATGAATATAACCGCTGTAGGAGCTCTTCACGCTCGTTTGTTTCTGTTCTGTCTTTAGCCCATTGCCGCGGGTAGCGGGATCCCACAGATAAAGTGCTACCTGAATGGAGTTAAGGTCCCTCGCGTCGTGCGGTTGAAGGTAAATCAGTTGCTTTATTTTATTTTTATGTACTTATTTACTTTCTAATTCCTTTTATTAATTGATCCTCTACTTAACCAGGTAGCTCAATGGACTGTTGCATATTTTGGTTTTGGGTGCATGCCAATGCAATTCTCTTCACGTGGGCATTCCCATTTGTAGCAGATTGGTTAGTTATGGCTGAAGAATGCTCATTGTATTCTCAGGAATATTTTTACAAAATACTTCTGGAAATAAATCAGTGTGGATGCATAAAGCTAATAAGCCAGTTTTTGTCTGATTGATGTGGGTAATAAAAAAATAAAAAATGAAATCCTACATCCTTACAGTCTGTCCAAGAATGAAATCCACAGGCTTCTGTAGTATTGGCTCACTGACTTGCTGGTAGCATCTGTACAGCAACAATGCCCTATGGATCTCTTTTGTTTTGTCCTTTCCAGACTCTTATGGTGAAAGTGGGAGGAGTCATTTGCTCTGTGGCTGGTGGCCTGGCAGTAGGAAAGGTAAAGCTGACCAATCAGAGGTCAGAGACCACAGGCCCTCCCCCACCCAGCATTCTCTCACCCACATTATACAGACAGACAAGGGCACAGAGGAAGCCCATTAGAATCATATAAGAGAGTACTTTAGCATCAGACAAACACGGCCTGCTTTTGCAAGGAACGTCTGGATGCAGAAATTGCTTTGATTGGTCTGTCTATATGTAAAATCGTACTTCATTAGCCTAATTTACTGACCTTTAAATGGGGCTGTTTCATGAAGTACTGGGGAAAATAGTTTTGTCTGTAATGTCTGTCCATGCGCTGTAGGAACGTGAATTGTCACATGCTTGAAATGTGAAGCTTCAGACACATACCCTTAGAATGGGAGCACTAAGGTGTGCTGCTGGTAGGAACACAGCTATCCGCTGCGTCCTGTTAACATGCTCCCCCCGTCCCACCAACAGGAAGGGCCAATGATCCACTCCGGGGCCGTGGTGGCGGCTGGAGTCTCCCAGGGACGAAGCACCTCACTGAAGAAGGACTTCAAGGTCATAAACCCCTTCATCTCTCATGCACTTATTTGAGGACATTTATATACTACTATTATTATGTTTAAATGCATCTTTACATATCAAATAGCAGCAGTATCTATGCATTTACCTTTTAAGTCAAGGGCAATACCAGTGGCAGATTAGCAAGAACCAAGGAGCTGGCCATCTGGTTACTCTAGAGTATCCTGGTGGTCTATGACTGTTGTATCAATTGCCAGGTCAGACATCATTTTAATTGGTTGGTTGATTGAAAAGGGCATGTCCCGGTGTGTTTTTAATGTCGTGGCTGTCCTTGCAGATCTTTGAATACTTCCGGAGGGACACGGAGAAGAGGGACTTTGTTTCAGCGGGCGCGGCTGCAGGGGTGTCTGCGGCATTTGGCGCTCCTGTTGGTGAGACATCTCAGCTGTTGCCTAGCAACGGTATACACTTCATTTCGGAAATTATGTGGACACACCTGTCTTAACGGGTTCATAAAATCTAGCATACAGCCATGCATTCTCCATTGACAAACATTGGCAGTAGAATGGGTCATATTGAAGAGCTCAGGCACTGTCATAGGATGCCACCTTTCCTGCAAGTCAGTTTGTCACATTTCTGCCCTGCTAGAGCTGCTCCAGTCAGCTAAGTGCTGTTATTGTGAAGTAGAACCGTAAAGGAGCAACAACGGCTCAGCCGCGAGCAGTAGACCACACAAGTTCACCACCTAGTGCTGAAGAAACTCTCATGACAGAGTTACAAACTACCTCTGGAAACAACGTAACACAAGAACTGTTCGTCAAGAGCTTCATGAAATGGGTTTCCACTGCCGAGCAGCCGTACACAATTAAAACCCCTGGGAAAGTGTTTGGTTGGACATGCTAAGCAGTTTTTATTTGGGCCTTTATTTGGCATGTGCTTGGGTTCATTTTCATTCTGAATCCTTTCATTTGAAGCTTCAGTTACATATGGGTCATACTGTGACGACTTAGAAAGAAATTTGAACGACAGTTTTGAACTCTTCCTTCGTTCAGGTGAATTTTTCTAATAGAAGTGGCATGCTACCACTTGGGGAGAAAGTTCAGCAGGAGTATTTGGCCTACAGAACCATGATACGACCACTGAACCATAAAACTGTCGCTGTTTGATGGATGCACACTAGCTGTTAACATTGACTGCTAAGATCCCATCTGTGGCATCCGTATGACCCTTCTAACCCGACAAAAGGATGCTGTTTTGTAGATGTGCCGATGTAGCAGGGGGTTAAATCCCCAGAGGACTCTCCCATTCCTCTCTCTTTCCCTCCCTCTTGTCTCAGGTGGGGTCCTCTTCAGCTTGGAAGAGGGGGCGTCCTTCTGGAACCAAATGTTGACCTGGAGAATCGTGAGTGTCTGGAAGACGGACACGTTTTTGCAGCGCACCGCCGCTACCTTTCCTGACCAGCTGAGAGGGTCCGACCTTCTAATGCCTCCTTTCCTTTTTTCTGTTTTTTTTTCCCCCAGTTCTTTGCATCCATGATGTCTACCTTCACCCTGAATTTCTTCCTCAGCATCTATAATGAGAAGCCGGGCGACCTCTCGAACCCGGGTCTCATCAACTTCGGCCGCTTTGACAGTGACGTGAGCGCGTCTCCCTGTCACAGCGTAGAAATCCAGTGTTGAATGATCTCTGATTTGGTTAAGTGGGATAGGTTTCAGGTTATGTTTTTTTTCTCCCCCTCCCCAGAGTGTGGAGTACAACCTTTATGAGATTCCCCTCTTCATCTGTATGGGAGCCATAGGTGAGGGCAGACCTGTTTCATTTTTGTCACTATGAGGGGAGACCCATTTAATTTTTGTTGCTATGAAGGAGACTCGCTGCATTTCTGTCATGATGAAGAAGAATTAGTTTCCTTTCAGCTTCCCTGGAGAAGCATCTGCACTGCTATTTAGTGCGGTGCTGGTGTCATGCAAAAATCTTGAATATACCTTGTATATACAAAAAGTGAAATTCTCTGGAACAAATAACTATTTCATTTATGAACACAGCATTATGGTTAGTCAACTTTAAAGTTATGAGATGTGTATGGTACATTAGAACTAGATGACAACGTTATTGTGGAAAAGCAATGATTTGTTCCATCCGCTGTCAGGGAGCTATTCCTTTGTCAAGTTCATTGAACACAGATGATTACAGCCGGGGGAAGGGGGAAGATTCTTAGCAGTGGAAAATTCTGGAATACTGACCTCAAAAGGGGAAAAACAAGACAAGTTTTTTCAATTTCATCTTCCACAGTAATAGTAAGAAAAAACTTGTGTGTTGTGCTGTGTGTACATACTGTGTTCACAGTACCTTCTCATGTAAAATAACAGGCAGATTTGAATGCTTTGGGTGACACTGACAGATTTAATAGAGAACTAAGGAGAAACACTTGAAGTTGAGTTGGGTAGTCAGAAGGTGCCTGGGTGTTGGAAGACTGCTGTTCCTCTGTCAGTGTTCGCTCTCTGATGCGATTGCTCTTGTGATATGGTTATGACCTTTGAACTCACAGTCAGGTTTTACTTATAATCTCTCTCTGCAGGTGGACTGCTTGGAGCGCTGTTCAATGTCTTAAACTACTGGCTCACCATTTTCAGAATAAGGTAAGGTCAGGTGTTCCAACCCATTCCCCCATTTCCACCCTCTGTATATACGGTAATGCAATGTATGAATATTGCATAAGGTTTGACATGTTTGTTAAAAAAGGAAATAAAAAATTTTAAAGCAGAAGGTGTGTATTTATCATGGTGACTGAGGAACAGAGGCATATACATGGTGCTCTGGCACTCATGAGTACAACCTAAACAATGTGGTCTAATCATGGAAGGAGGAAGAAATACAAAAAATATAGCACACACACCATGTCAGGTTGGCACTTTGCCACCAGCATAGGCGCTCTCAAATAACTACCTTTCAAGAGAGTAATGGCAGAATTGCTCAGATAGAAGCTGGATTGTTTTGGGTTCCTGATTTGCTGTACTGAAAAAACAGCATCAATTCATCCAGCAGACTTTTGCACTTCTCTCTATCAGTTGTGCCACTATTGTCACTTCCTTAAATACGGTAAGACTTATAGCTGCAAGAGCCACTACAGGTGTTCTCTTCAGCTCTCACTGTTTTTTCAGTTGGGCGAAGTTGTGGACTAAATTTAAGCGAGTGCTCAAAAAAAATTTTGTCTACTTGCACAACATCAGAAGTATGGAAATTTAACTTTTTTTAAAAAGAAAAGAAAATCTGCAGAGACGCTAGGATTAAATAGCCTTGCGGCTCGAATAGCCTAGCCCTCCAGGGCCAGAGCAGAATCACCCTGTTAGTACTGAAGCTTTCCAGTAATAAAGCTGGGTCGCTGGGATGTAGGAAATGTGACACATGAATAAACTGTCCTCTGATTGGCCGATGCTGTCACTCTCAGGTATATCCACCGACCCTGCCTGCAGGTGATGGAGGCCATGCTGGTGGCAGCTGTGACGGCTACAGTCTCCTTCACCATGATCTACTTCTCCAATGACTGCCAGCCCCTGGGCCCGGACCAGAGTGAGGAATACCCCCTGCAGGTCAGGGCTGTTAAAGCAGGGGCTCCAAAGGGGCCTCCTAAAATCACCTGCCTCGGCCTGTGGTTGACCCCATTTACCTGCGCTAACTACTGGCTAATGGGGATTTAACACAAGTTAACGAGGGTCGTGGCTAATTAACACAATAACTGTACATGGATGAACGTCTAAAAAGAAGTTTGTGTGCTACTATTGACATATATTAGTACAGTATATACTAGTATGTAATAAATTATAGTTTCCTGCCATCATAATGTGTGCCCTTGGTCAATTGTAATTGTAAATACTTTTATTTTCGTAGATGCCAGTGAAATTTGAATACGCTCCTGCAGGTTCTTGAGAATTTGCAGTGAAACGTGTCGCTAACCGAAACGACTCTGCCCTCCTGCTCCGTTTCATAGCTCTTCTGCGACGACGGCGAGTACAACTCCATGGCAACAGCCTTCTTCAATACGCCCGAGAGGAGCGTACGGAGCCTGTTTCACAACCCGCCAGGTAACTACCGCCACAACGCGCTACAGCGCGCTGCTGGTTTCCACATCAACGAGGCCTTTCCTTCCAGCACCGGCCAATGGCCAGCATGGAAAATGAAAATGGCGGGGGTGGAGAGAGGGCATTTCCCCTTTGGTGCTCCCTGGGGGACGGATGGGGGTGTAAGCCAGGGAAAGAGGCTGTTCAAAGGCTGTCCAGTGTGGCTCCTTGACTGTGGAGGGCCATGTCTGGGTTCCAGATGCAGCCTGGACCTGAGAGAGGGAATGGAATGGGAGGCATGGATAGAGCGAGAGAGGGAGAGGAAGAGAAAGAGAGGGGGAGAGGAAGAGAAAGAGAGGGGGAGAGGTCCGGATGTGCGGCAGCTGCTGAAGCGCTCAGCAGGCCCACGCATCTGCCTCGTCTTACACGGGGCTCTGGCTGATGGCTTTCCCAGAACCCCTCACTCCCACCGTACCCCGAAACCTGGAGCCTACCCAGCAGCACCCCTGCTGCAGAGGCCCAGCCGCCGCCAGCGCCTGTCTGTCTCACACACACACACACACACACACACACACACACACACACACGCACGCACACACAAACCCACACATACATATAGATATATATGTACACAACACGCACACACTCCTAGATATATATACACACACGCACAGACTCACAGATATATACACACACGCATGCACGCACACACACACTTGGATATATACAAGGGAGTTGACCCTACCTTTAGATGCCCTTCTCCCCTCTGCTGGAGGAGAGTGGGGCTACAGTTATAAATTCGGGATTCTCACATGGCCTGGGCTGCACCTCACCAAAGCACCAGTGATCAGTATGAACCAGTATTTCAGTGACCAGTATGAACATCTCAATAGTGAGATGACATTATACAATGTATTTTGGTCAGTGAGCTCCATATTCCTATCAGATTTTGGGCTTGGTAAATGAGGTTAATTAAGCTGTAACCTGCATCTCTTTTGCTGTGTTGCTTTTCTGTGTACCTGGCTCACTGACCTGACCTACTTGCACATCGAGTCAGAAGACTGAATTATTGCACATTATCTGTAACTTCTAGTTTTTGGTTTTCTTCTTTTGGCCCTGCATTGAGGGTTTGCTTTTTCTTTTCCACAACAGCAGTAAATCCACTCAATAGCATTCCGGTCCAGTTCAGTCTGTTTTTCCATTCTGCTGTTCCAGTTTAATGGTGGTTCGGTATGCGATGCTGCAGTTCTACCATCTAGGGAGTTCTGACCAAACCTTTTTTGTCGAGCCAAAAATAATATTCACTTTGCAATGAACTTAGTTTATTCCGCGCTTAGTAAAGTCAAATTAATTGTTCTTATTGTCATTTTTAATATTTTAACTGTGTGGGTCTGGAGAAAAGCTGTAGTTTTTTTGATGGCAGTGGAAAACGGCTGTATGTGGTATCTTTAAATGGACAGATGTGGTGGCTTTTGGAGTTTGTTCAGGACACCAGGCTTAACATGATTGACCGCAGAGAGTCTGGAAATTGGTTTAACATCTCATTTTATGTACTGTGTATTCTACAACATTGTGGCCCTAGACTGCACTGGGACATTGGGTTTAATTTTCTCCAGAGGGAAGGTTGCCCCCTACTGGCCAATTGACACTTCTTCCAGCTGCAACTTCCTAGTCCCTTCTGGTCTCCCTCACTTGTAATGACCGGAGAGTGAGGTCCCTTGATTCTCAGAATGGGTGGAGCTAGTGGGTACTGTCAATCAGGCTTATGGAAACCAATCGGAAGACTCCTCTCGCCACAGCACAGCACTGTAATAGGTTCAGAGCAGTGAGCCCCCCTCCCCTTGCTGTTTCCTGCAGGGTCCTATAATCCTCTGACCCTGGGCATGTTCACGCTAAGCTACTTCTTCCTGGCCTGCTGGACGTACGGCCTGACGGTGTCTGCGGGCGTGTTCATCCCCTCCCTGCTGATCGGGGCGGCCTGGGGGCGGCTCTTCGGCATCCTGTTGGCTGCCATCACCTCCAGCGGCTCCGTGAGTGGAGGGGGGGGGGGGTTCGGCCAATGAGGCACTGGGTAGGGAACGGCCAATCAGAAGCTGGGTAGGGAGCACAGACGGGAAACTCCAGGGTTCACACCTTTTACTTCGCTGAATTTTTATTTTGCAATGTGGAGAATTCATTGCTGGAAAGTGTCTGGGGTTTTACTTTTCAGAAGCATGACAAGCTTCTCTGTTCAGCCTGTTCAGCCTGATTTTAATTTCCCATGGAGAATATCCCTTTGAAGAGAACACATGCTTTTTAGAGAGGAATGCGTGCACTTTCCGCTTTTTAGTCCCCGATCACAACCTACAGCATGAAAAACTGCATAATACAATGTCAACTTGAGGCTGTTATACCAATCTGACCCACTTTCCATCTCTCTGTACCACCACTTGCTTTCTAAGTCTACTTTCATCCATCATGAGAAATCCTGCATTTGGTCTTGTGATAAAAATGTTAATCTCCAATGACATTACTACTCCAATGGCAGTAGTTTTCATCTAAACATTCATTCAGAACACATCCAGACAGTTTTTGCAGCCATGCTCAGTCTGCTGTGTTGAGGTAAATATATGAGCCTATATACTAATACCAAATCTTCTAAACTGTATGACTGTAAGAGTTTTCCTACCTTGTGACGTGTATTTGATCTTTAATTTCTCGCCTGTCCCATTTTTGCTTTTTATTCTTTAATCCGGAACGTGCTTTACATATTGTGCAAGTCAAACGGTGTGTAAAGAGAGCTTGGTAGGAGTAATGTTAAAGAGTGGAGTAAGACTTTTGTGTGCCACTTTGGATAAAAGCGTGTGCCGTATACATGTAATGTATTGTGAGACTTGTCTTGTGTGACAGATCTGGGCGGACCCGGGGAAGTACGCTTTGATTGGAGCTGCAGCCCAGCTTGGTGAGTGGCTCGCCTTCGCCGCCGCCGTGCTCCCCGTCGCTGTAGCTGTGGAAACGGCCGGCTGGCCGCTCTGTCTGAGCGCGCGCAGAAAAGCCCTCTTTGTGATGTCACGCCTTTTGTCCCGGCCCAGGCGGAATCGTGCGCATGACGCTCAGCCTGACGGTCATCATGGTGGAGGCCACGGGGAACGTCACCTACGGCCTTCCCATAATGCTCGTGCTCATGACGGCCAAGATTGTGGGAGATTACTTTGTGGAGGTTAGTGCCGCACAGCCTTATGGGATAGAGGCAGCTGTGTGAGTTCTTTTTCCAGGAACCAGAAATTACACACTCTCTCTCTCCCTCCCTCACTTCTTTTGTGGTCTGTTTTGTTATCCACAGCACAGCTATAGCTGTCATTTAAGTACAGTAGTTAATCCAGAATGCACCAGGTTCATTCCATTGGAGTAACTTGTGTGTCTTGTTTGCTGCGCTGCGTAGGAGCCCTTCTGGGTCTTTTGTACTGACAGAGACGGGTGAAGCACTGCAAAGCATTGTGGGAGTGGTGGTGCTGAGGCCAGTTTGCTCTCTGCAGGGTCTGTACGACATCCACATCAAACTGCACAGCGTGCCCTTCCTGCACTGGGAGGCCCCAGCCACCTCGCACTCTCTCACGGCCAGGTAATGCCTTCATCACCATCCTCATCCTCTCCCGTCTCTGAGCCGTGTGAGGTAGAAACCGACCCCCCCCCCCCCTCCCATTCTGAGCACTACAAGCATAACCATAAAGTAGATTAAATGGTGTACAAGAGCCCACTCATTGCCCTATTTGGTGCTAAGATGGCTTAGCTTTTTTGACCTTGGTACCAGGTGCTATGGGGTGGCTGTGAAAGACTGAGAATGACTTTTTTCCCCCCTTGTCTCTCTCAGAGAGGTGATGAGCTCTCCAGTCACCTGCTTCAGCAGGGTCGAGAAGGTGGGCACCATCGTGGACATCCTTAGCAACACGTCCACCAATCACAACGGCTTCCCTGTGGTGCCCGGGGTCGGCGATGACAATGAGGTTTGCAAAAAACGCCCCCACCCCACACCCCCTTTCAGTGCCACAAAGAAAGAAATGACTGTCGTCTCCAATGAATATCCCACAGAGAGATGATGAAACACTTTCTTTCAGACCATCCACTGTCTGTAAACCCTGTCAGCACACAAGAAAACTGCAGGCTACTCTGCAAATCATCTACCATTATTCCTTATGGTGTTCTAGTTTAACATTCAACACATCCACCTCTTTTAGGCTTTAAACATTTTTCAGAGGTGGTGTTTGTAAATTCCCCCCTGCCCCAACCACAGTTTTCAGTTGGATGTAGATTGTAAACAAACGAGAAAAGGGAAGCATGTATGTTAGCAGTCCCAGTTAGTAATAGTGTTGCGAATAGCTGCTTGTGTTGTGTATAGCTGCATGTGTTGTGTATAGCTGCATGTGTTATGTATAGCTGCATGTGTTATGTATAGCTGCTTGTGTTGTGTATAGCTGCATGTGTTGCATATTGCAGCAGCAGCAGCAGCAATGTGTCTCTGGTCTTTGCAGCCGGGGAGAATCTGCGGCCTGATCCTGCGCTCCCAGCTGATCGTCCTTCTGAAGCACAAGGTGAGAGAGGCGTGGCCCCTGAGACCCGACAGGGTCCCCAGTTTCTCCCCCTCACTTCAGTCATCGCTCACTGCGAGGTCTCTACAGCCTTACGTGTCACATCAGGGATCTCAGACTCAGATCCTGGGAGGGCCGCTGTGTCTTCTGCTTTTTGATGTATTCCTGCACACCTTGTTTCCAGGGCAATGAGTTGGCTGCTGATTGACGGTTGGAGGAGTGCAGGGTTAGTGCAGTCCCAGGCTCTTAGACCGCGTTTGCATCCCTATGCTCGCTTGGATATTTGCGTGGCAGGGTGCCGGTTAGGGGGAGCGTGTGTTTGAGAAGAAAGGTTGGCTCATATTGTCCGTCTGTGTGTGTGTGTGTGTGTGTGTGTGTGTGTGTGTGTGTGTGTGTGTGTGTGTGTGTGTACGCGCATCCACTCTGCAGGTGTTTGTGGAGAGGGCGCGGTCCCGCCTACAGCAGCGCCGGCTCCAGCTGAAGGATTTTCGGGACGCCTACCCCCGCTTCCCCCCCATCCAGTCCATTCACGTGTCCCAGGACGAGCGAGAGTGCATGATGGACCTCACCCAGTTCATGAACCCCACCCCCTACACCGTCCCCCAGGTAAGCATGACCAGAACATATCGACCACACCCACTGCACCATCCCCCAGACAACCATGACCAGAACTCATAAGCTCCTCCCCCTACACTGTCCTGCGGGCTGCTGTCGCCCCGATGACCTTTCCATCAGCATACTGCAGCCACAAAACCAGAAATGCCACAAAACCGGGGTTCCCAAACACTCTGGCCCCACAGCCCACTTCATCCCCAAAAACTGTTTCTGTGATACACCCCTCATTAAAACTTTGCCTGAAACTTGTTTGACTTTCATTTAAAATGTTCTTTCAGCATAAGTCAAAGCAGTTGCGTGTACATCGTAACTAGTGGAATACATGTGACACGTGTTAGATTTGAATGGTGTAATTATCAATGGGGAATGTTTGATATACCATTTATCAATTTATCTATATTTTTCTTTCTTTCTCCCTCCTTCCCTTGCTTCCGTTGCAGGAGACGTCTCTCCCTCGTGTGTTCAAGCTCTTCCGAGCGCTCGGCCTGAGGCACCTGGTGGTGATCGATCACGAAAACAGGGTAAGCTCCCCAGTGTGTGCCCGTCTCTGTGTCCACGCGCAGGACTCTCTGTGTCTCTGTGTCCACAGCTGGTGTTTTTCTTGGGCACTCCTTACCTGCTTCTGAAAGCAGTTACTGAGCAAAAGAGAAACGTGGCAAGAGTCATTTTTACTCGCTACCAAATCAGAAGGCTAGTTTCTCCTAACACGGTAGAATCTGAAGATTATATTATATTCTATTATAACATGCAAAAATAAGTCAAGCTAGATTTTTCTTCATCATATTGAACTAAGACATGAATTTTTTCATTTAAGCTGGTACTTCCTATTAAACTGGTAATTCCTCCTCATTAACCCTTGTGTTCTGTTTACTTGTTAGCACAACCTTGGTGACCCATAGCGAACACAGGCTGGTACTTCCTCCCTATTGAAGCGCTCATTCCTCCACTTTATCCGTTACTCTCTCTCTTTTTTAAACGGGGCGTGCGGTTCTCCTCCAGGTCGTGGGGCTGGTGACCCGGAAGGACCTGGCCCGCTACCACCTGGGGAAGCACGGGCTGGAGGAGATGCAGCTGGCGCAGACGTGACGCGCAGACGGCCGTCCGCACCGCGCGGGGGCTGCGAACCCTGCGCCGGTCCGCCCCTTTGCTCCCCGCCTCCACCACACACCACCAGCTGCAGCGCGCGCGGGGGGGGGGGACGCCACGGTGCCCGCGTGGCATGGACGGGCACGGACACGGAAACCTGCGGCGCCGCCCGCGTTCCAGCACCGCTCCCGGATTCACTTGTTGCAGAGGTTGGGGGTGTTTGTCCCGTGTTCTTCCGTTTGAGAATAGTAGCTGCAGTTTTTTTGGCTTGTTCTTTGTCTGTCTGGTTTTGCTCAGAAGAATTGGGCCTGCTCGTTGAAGTTTTAAGCTCTGCTGTACTGTCTGGAAGTGTGTTGTACAGACTCCTCTGGTGGAAGGATCTTGTGTATTTTTTTTTTTTGTGTGTGCACACATTTGTGTGCATGCATTGGTGTGTGTGTGTGCATGCGTGCATGTGTGAATGCATGCATAAGTATCTATTGTGTGTGTGTATTTGTGTGTGTATTCATAAATGCATGCTTTTGAACTGTGGGTCAGGGTAGGGAAGATTGTGTGTGAGCGTGATGTATACTCCTGGCTGATTCACATGTTTGTGGTGATTTGTACCAGCCTTTACAGAACTCGCTCCTTTGCCACAGCACTCGGACGTCTCCGTTGTCTTCATACTCGTGCTCATGGACTTGTTCGTTCATGCATTAAGTGTACCATATTCACATTTAGTGCGGGATAGAGTGACAGAATGGGGATCAGTCCATCCATCGTAAGACTGGGCACAAGTTGGTTATTCAAGGGAGTTTCTGAAACCAAGTCTCCAGCTCTTCCGGAGTCCCACCCACCCCACTTCTGTGTGTTGGGAGGAGCGAGCGCTCAAGTGACTTCATATTGTGCCGTTGATCTTCACGCTTCACTTGACAAATCAGATTCTTACCTGAGAGGTGATGTTTTATAATCTCTAGGGGGTGAGTCTGTTCTCGCTGAAAGCCAGGATGCTTTTCTCTGTTGTGTTTTTACCATTATCTGTGTGCTTTTTGTTGTTGTTTTTTTGTTTTTTTTTTCTCGAGGACTTCCTCCCCGATTTATTTTCGGTGTCATTTTTTCTTAGAATAATTTTCTCTCTTTTGAGTATTCATGACCAGCAGTATGAATGAAAAGTCACGCTATGTGAAGATACAAGTTTTCCCTAATTTTAGGGGGGGGATGTATATTAATGTGACACTGATTGACAGTGAAGGGATTCTGGATCACATCGGTACGCATTTAAGCAACAGTGCACTAAAGAACCCCTTAAAAAGTACTTTCTGAAAATTCTAATAGTGACCTTCGGTACATATGTGTTTGTAGGGTAATTCTGAGCCATTTTTATGCTTACCAACAGATCATGGGCCATGTTTAACTGTGTTTTCAGTGGTACGTGTGGTTTAAATTTGCTTTCAGTTGAACTCATTCAGATCTACAGTCTGCCCCCTACCTGTGGACTGGATTCGGTCAAAATGCTATGCACTTTGTCCTCTGCTTTAGTTAACGGATTTAACAGATTTAACGCTACTTTATTTATGCATCTTGCACATTGTTATGAAGTCAGCAGTTGCTGGCATTGATGGAAACACGAGTACAAAAGTGAAAACAAATACATATATCTAAGGGCAGTGATTAGATTCAATTTGGGGCCTGTGTTTCCATGTAAGAACAGTGAAATGTGCCAGTAAGCCATGGGTGCAGATCAGTAGAAAAGTGCTAATGTTTTTACACTTGAGTGTGTCAGTTGCATCACTCTTGCTTTAGACACTTTTTAACCATAGCCTTTCAAAATTATCAAATTTTTTAAACTCCACTTTGTTTTTGAAATTTGTTTTGTTCACTAATAAAACCATTGATAAATACTTTGTTGTTTTTGGGGTTTTTTGGGGGGGGGGGGTTGCTCTTATTGGTCAGTGAATCTAAGTGAATCTTTGTTTAATGGATGGTTTTTCATAAATAAGAACTGATTAAAATTGACCCACGTTTTATTATTTTATGAATACTTTGATTCACTGTGTTATCAAATACCAGATTTGCGTATTATAAATCTGGATTGAAGATAATTTCCCCACAATTTACTGAGACTTGGAAGAAAATTTTTGACGATACAACAAGGCGTTGCAGTGAAAGTATTCTCAAGAAGTATTTTTATTGAATGTCCCTTGCAGTGTAGGTTTCAGCCTATAATGTGGCTCTTGAGATTAAGCCCAGAGACACAGGTTCCCTACAGGGAGCAGAAATGAATTGCTGGGTCTTGGGAGGATGAGAGAACTTTTGAACAAGGCCGTTTTTGGAGCTGCTGCTTTCTTCTTTGAGACACTGTTCCTGTTAAGTGGAGAGTTCACTTTCAGAGGTTCCAGGCAGTGGGAAAGGGAAGAGAAGCACGGTGCAGACTGAAATGGTGGCTCCAGGGGTGTGCTTAGTAACTTTGAGGCCCCAGGATGAGCTGTCTGTAGTCCCGCTCAATGCACATTAACACTTCAGTGATCACACACCACTGCTTATTTTTAAATATTGTGTTTCCCAGCTCTTGTTCTTGGTGGAAGTTCCTGTGCCTGTGTCGTGTCATCATTTATATGAACATGGGTTGTGGTTTTCAGCAACAAATACAAATATGGCTCAGCTTCGGCTTTCTATCTTTGTGACAGCTTCCTCAAATAACATATTGTGGAGGTTCTCAAACTACTATTTGTTAAGGGCCCCCTGAATTGACCACTTTATAGCTGAGGAACTGTAAATAAGTAAAATGGGTTCATTTATGTATGGGTCTTGCTGGGCAATGGTTCGGCAGGTTCTCCTTCAACAGGAGCTGCTCTTCTGTAGAGGGATACTGCTGTAAGATGTTTGAATAAACACAATATGGTTAATCAGCTGATTAACAGCCCACCTGAAATAAAAGCTTGTAGACACTGCAGCCATCACCGACAAGTGCTGAGCTGCCATGTTTGCAGTAACTCGATTCAGATCCAGTTTTCAGAAGTAGAATTTTCGAATTCACTTCAGTCTTTCTTATCTTCGGCTGCTTTTTACGTACACCCCTAGATGGCACAATTACTCCTCAAGATCGAAAACACAAGAACGACCTCGCACAATACCTGGTAGGCTATTATTTTACAGGTAAGCTAGGCTACTCTTTGCGAGTCCCTAAAGAAGCTCTATGCTTAACTTTCACTTCTAAAAGAAGACGTGTTGTTTTTCATTACGCAATTTGCCATTATCTTACCTACTTTATTTACTGTCCGGAACTCACAGCTGACTTCACAGGTAATTTCCCTTGTGATAATATTCATCCTTCGAATATAATGATAATGCAGAACTGCGAAAATACGGCGTAGTATGGGTATTTTACTGTGTGTGCAAGGGGAATAACGCGCGAGATCAAGTAATTTAAAATAACCGACTTAAAACTATAATAGGCTAAAGAATTGCCGGAAAATGGCCCATAACATTTAAATAGATTGCGTTTACTTGAGAACGCAATCATTTGCAATAATAATTAAAATGGGATGTTTCCCCCTTAATTATTATACGTCTGGGAAATTGGATAGGAACTAAAAAGTGCTTTGTGTAGTTAAAGAAACTTGGCCTTATCACCCACCCCTCTCATTGGTTCCCTCTTGTTCCTGAATCTATCGACCGGAGTTCGCGCACAGCATCTCAAAACTTTCTGATCAAGTCGCTCCGTCGGAACTTAGGGGTAAGGTTATTTAATTGTTATTCTTTTTTGTTTGTTTGTTTGATTGTAATGTTATAAGAAACGCGAGGTGGTTTAAGTGGCGCAAAGTGAAAGTTCAGTCGATGAGTGAAATCGGAGAAAATTGGCATCAGAATTAGGACAGATTCAAGTCATTTTCTAATTTGCTGTCCCTGGGGCTGGGTAGGAGAACTGCGTCGAAAGGTAACCGCCGAATTATCTGCAAGTGAGACACTAGCTTTCCGTTGCTGGCAATTAATGCAAATTAAGGCAATTAATAATATTTCCAGCGTTATAATATATTGTCATTTTAAAAGGTATCCGCGTTTGTAAGATTCTCCATGTTGATAGTCGGCAAGAGTGGATGCAGAAGTGTGATGGCTACAGTAATTAGCTATGCAAAGTGCGGTTCACTAAACACTGATTTTCTGTTTACACTTGTTTTCAGAACAAAATGGAGGTAAGTAGGCTACTTGATGTGATTATGAAAACTCAAACAGTTCCATTCATCTAAATGACTAATCCGTGTTGAACTTTATTGCGCGGGACGGTAATTTAAAAGAAGGTAGGATACCAGGCTACACAACTTTTTATCAAGCTCGAAGTTGTCAGTGTAACCATTCCCTAAAGTAGTTAAAAAACACGAAACGACCGTAGCCAATATACGAGATTGGTTCTGGGCAAAGCCCACATGCGCGAACAAGTACGAACAGGAATTTCACTTCGATTAAAAGTGAATTTTTTCTAATGAATTCAAACTTCTCATGCAAGGAATGTGCATGCGTTCCTTGCAACCATTTACAGCTGCGGAGTGTCTTTTTTCAAACTAGTTGGTTATAGGCCTACCTTTTTTGGTCTTATACAGGAAACACTTGTGGGATTTAAGAAATTAGAGGTTTAATTCGCAACACAAAAGGTCAATTGGAAATCTAATCCTGTCGTGAACTACGTAAGCTTGCTGTGGTGTGCTGAGAGTCTTGGTTGATTTGTTGTCAATTCATGGGGATTTTGACTCGTTACCAATGTGAGTCTTGTAAATTAAATGCTGAAGACTGACACCTTGGCACGCAGGCTGTCCAAATTCTTTTGCATCTTTCCTTAGGCCTTTCGACAGTCTCTTGCACTCTGTCTCTTAGACACGAGGCGTTTACCGCATCATAATTAATAAGCCTTTCCTCCTATAAATTCTGAAATAAAAAAAGGAACGATTAGAAAGAGGAACACAGAAGGGACGCAGATTTCTTGTAATGAAATATTGATTTCAATCCATTATTAATCAGACTCTGGAACTGTTTATGTCACAAGAAGGTCAAGGGCACGCCAGACCCTCTGCATGCACAATGAAATAAGTTCTGTGCTCCGTGTTTCTCGTTGTAGAAAAGGTACAGAAAGTTAACCCTTGATGTCACCTGTTAGAATAACTGTAAGCCTCAGTGGAGAAGCTTAAGTATGGCCAGATCCTACTGCTTAACCACAAAAGCAGTAGTTTTGCAGCTTTAACATCCTCTGCAAAGGCTGCAATTTGCAAATGCGTGGGTAGTTGGTTTTGTATCTGTGTGTATTTCTGCCTGTTTCTCATGTGTGTGTGTCTGTGCAAGTCTGCTTATATATGCGTGTGTGTGTGTGTTTGCACGCATGCATGGGCATATGTATTTTTGTGTGTCTGTCATGTATGTATGTGTGTGTCTGTATTACTTTACCTGCCTGGGTTTTGGTGAGTGTATGTGGTGTTCGCATGCACACAGATTCACGCGTCCATATTCACGGCAGTTCGTGGATAAGTATTTAACATCAGTACAGTGAGCAGCCCTCATTTTCTGTCTTCGTCTACTGGGAGGAAGAGGAAGTGAAATGTGACTTTGAGAAATGTGTAAATGTACCGTAATGCCTGCTCCTTGGCATTCCGCGTAAATGGCGATAAGGCACGAGTGGTCTCAGATACAGGTAGTTACCCAGCGAGATCAATCGGCCAAAGCCAAACTCCTGTCAGGAAAGCATTGGCTGTACCTCTCAATGCGGCTCATTAATGAGCTGCTCTGCCTGCTTCCTGCCAGCCTAAAAATACGAGGGAAGAACAATCGCACAAAGCTGTACAGCAACATATTTGCTCGGTAACCACAAATGCATGATAAGTGCTCTACATTGCTTTGTTTATTTCTTAGTTGCTTTTTGTTTTTTGCATTTCAGGATGTTGCTGGCACACACATAAACTTCCCGCTGGGAAATAAAAATACAGTTTAAAAAAAAAAAAAAAAAAAAGGGTGGGGGAACGGCCTGCTTCTCAGCAACCCAGCATCATTTCTGACTTTCGTTTCCTCTCAGGTTGAGCTGGAGCTTTCGCGCCTGAGCAGCGCTAACGTATCGCAGTGCTAACATATCGTCGGCAACGCTAATTTATTACAGTGCTAACATATCGCAGGCAGCGCTAATTTATTACAGTGCTAACATATCGCAGGCAGCGCTAATGTGTCGTGGCGCTAACGCATCGCAGTAGGCCTGAGACTCGCAGCTCTCTTCTCTAGTGCCACAGGATATTGGCTCCCCTTCACAGGCCACCATTAATCAGCCCTGTAACCTCTGGGCTGGTAAAAAATCTAGCAAATGTCAGATTCTGTGACAAACCGCCGGTCGTTGTCCGGAAGCGCGCCCCGGAAAGAGCGTTGAGAGGGATGTCACGAGTGCGCCCCATTGACTGGCCCTCCAGCTGACTGGTTTAAAAACTCGGGGCCCCTGAGGGTCCAGCCGAATACTTCCTCGCTGCAGCAGGCCCAGCATGCTTTTCAGTCCACTGCCGTACCTCCCAGTGCGATTGTCCCTTTATCAAAAGAGGTTGTGCTGAAGTGGAGTTTGTGTTCAGAGATGCATTAAATACAAGCGGGGGGGGGGGGGACTACAAAAATATATTTTTTTGCCTGAAGAACATTAGAATCTGCCTTTTCCCACCTCAAGCTGTTGGGAGAGATTTATGCGGCTCTCCTTCTGCGAAAAACCGATTACCCGAGCCAGAAATGAAACGAACGCAATCGTCCACAATAACATAAAGCGCGCGTGTAAATGCCTCGGCTTGGGCAAGCGTGCCGCGTTCGGAGGCAGCAGGCAGGGAAGGGGGGCAAATTGGTTTTACAGGCGATTGACTATAAAAAATGGAAAGAAAGGGGAACCCGCCCCTCCCACATGGCCACTGCGCATAAAAGACTGTACACAGAGTAACGCTGTTAAAATATCGTTAACCTTCATCAGTATATATGCCAGAGGTTCAGCATTGGTTTCGCTAGCCGTTTTTTAAACAATGCGTGATTTTTTTCGTTGCGCACGCACCCACACACACTCACACACATACATGTATATGCGTACACACACACACAGCTACATGTATATGTGCCTACACCACACACACACACAGCTACATGTACACACACACACTCTCTTCTCTTGTCTCTCACTGCTAGGAAAGCCTATAAATAACCTGTTTCAGTGTCGCTGCCATTGATTGATTGACAGACACTAACAGTGACAGATGTCAGCACATTGGAGCATCACTCCTGCTTATGAGAGGTGTATAAAAGCCATTTCAGCTCCCAGCTCTGGGATTCTATGAAAAGAATTAGGATGCTGCAAGATGCCTGTCTCAACAGGGCCACTTCTGCAGTGTCAGAAAGCAGGGGTACCTGCTTAAGCAGATTTGGGGCGGGGCGTTTAGCTGCAGGAACAGACGTGTCCCTTTTGGTTTTTTATTTATTTCTTAATTTTTATTCCAGTGCTTGTAACCAAAAAGCTCCGTCACTGACAGTAGCACTTCTCCCCCGAGGGGAAAGGGCGGGGTCAGGTAGTCGCGGGGGCATTAACAAAGCTCTGCTTGTTAGCTATGTTAATATTTTTTGTTCCTTTTTTACGCTCGTACTACAAGCCCTTTTCAGAAAATGGTTTCGGGCACTTAGCCTACTTCCCCGTAGCGCGAACCAGGAAGTAAGATCAGAAGCCAGAACGCAGCCTCGTGCCGATGCTGTGTCAGTCCATCCGCCGCACTTCCCCCGGCACTGTTCCGCAGTGACATTTTAAAAGGTCACCTTGAGTTTCTCTGCGAAAATAAAACCGACTGTAAAGCCAGCTGTAGAGTTTTCTTGGGTAGACTATATTAAGCATTTACATGAGTGGTCCTTGAAAAAGGCCACCTGTTGCTTTGGGGGCTGGACTTGGTTATCCAACTAAAACCCTGGGTTTAATTGTGTCTGCATAGAATCATACATAACAAGGGATGCATGGTAATCGTATCTATGTCGTATCTGCTGATGAGATAAGATTATGGCCAATTTGATGATGAGACACACACAAGTCACAGAGGTTTGATGCTCCACTGATGGTGTAAATTAAGGGAGAATGTCATGCTCATAAAGTCAGTCTAATCATAGTCATCTGAGCCTCTCTTATTGTTTATTTTTAATTGATCATTTTTGAAAGCCAAACACACAGGCAAACCTACACAGGGACTCTAGTTCTGTAGGCTTTTTGTCTCTGCTTAATAAGGAAGTAAGCGTGTTTGAATATTGTAGAGAACTACAAATATTGCTCCTGAGGCTGCCTAACCGCTCCGCTAACGATGAATTCATCTTTAGTGCAGTAGCTAGCGCACCCCACCCCCACCCCCCAGGGAAACCAGAGTTCATCGCCTCGCTTGTTTCCTGTCGTGAGTAACAGAGTGTGTGCTACGCAAATTTAATTTGTTACATTTTCCTTCATAAGGTGATGTCTGTGCTCATCTACGTCTTCCACGAATGTGGAAGCTTAACGGCAGTTTCCTATTGTGCTATAATGTAGAACAAGGTTCTGTAATTGGCTGTCAAATACGGCTCATTAACATCGACCCCAGAATTTCCCTATTGCGTATCCCTACATATAACATGCTTATGCGTTTGCATAATTCTGTGAAACGGGGCTGTGTTTTTTGGGGAAATGCTCTCGGGTGAGACGCTCAGCAGCGGCATGCCGCCTGTTTGGCGGTAAGAGGAAGCCGTTGGGCGTGCCCTCTGAGAGGAGCCGGCCGCTGCTTCACACCCAGTCAGCAGCAGGCAGGCGAAATGAGTTCTTCTGAAACTCTGTCCCCTCTCCACACTTCCCGCCTCCCTCGGGAAAGCTGTCCTCACTCCTCTCAGCGCTCTGTGAAAAAGAGGATTTTCCGTTCCTGTGCATCTGTGGCCTTGCGGAGCCTGCCGCTGCCGGCTGTTCCTTCTCTTAAGTGGTGGTCTGTGACCGGGAGACTGTCGCCCGCTCGGTAGATATGAACTCCTACATTGCATCCTGCTGTTCATTTGGTGTTGATACTCAAGTCATTTCATAAGTCACTTATGAAAAGTGGTTTGAGCTTGTGCGGCATGCCCTGCTCTGAAGCAATGCGGCCGAGTGGCAGAGCGTACAGGCTTAACTTCCTGTTGTCGGTTATCCCTCTCACTTCCCTTTGCTCACACAGTGTAAGTTCTGTGACGCCTCTGCATTTTAAAGACCTGCGTTTAATGTTCACTGTACTGCGTTTTAGCCAATCATTTAGCTGGTCCGTTCTTTGAATATTCAATTTGTTGTTTAGTCAGCGGATTCTCTTATCTACAGCATCTTACTGTACATTCTTTATTTATGCAGCTGGGTATTTTTACTAGAGGAATTCCAGGTAGCTATCTTTCTCAGTAGCACCTCATTAGGCTGGTAACCGGTGATCTCTGAGTTGTAAGCCGGTTCCCTAACTACCACGCTCTGCTCCCCCCCCCCCCGTCTGTGCCGATGGGTGGTTTAGTGAGGAGCCGCTCACTTCCGGGACATTTTCTCTCTGCGTTAAGCAGCCGCTGAGCTCACCGCGTTGAGCAAGCGGCGAAGGAAACGCGGCATTCACGAGAAGGCGGCAAACTGCAGTGCATCTTCCCCCCCGGGCATTTTTTCAGTCTAGCTGTAGAATTATTTTTTTAAAAATACAAATATTTTTTGTCAATTTCAGCAACCCACTCACAGTTATGGGCACAGATAAAGACATGCACAGGTATTCAGTGAAAGCAGTAGTCTGATTTATCGCCACTGCTGTTGCACGAAACCTTAAACTGTGCCTTCAACCGGCGTCGAGATATTTATGACACATGGCCGGAGGGAGCCGGTACTCGAAACGAGTTATCCGATTGGCTGCCGTATAATACTGCTTTGACTACATTTCATGTATTGTAGGTTTCATTTGGCAAACCGCAGATCTTTTCTCTGAGGAGAATTGAGCTTGGCATTCATTCCAGTATCTGTGCCACGAAGAGCCGCCTTCAGAAAGTAGATGTATGTTTAGGAACGCTTGGGAAAAAAAAAACATAGAACGCTTGAACACGTTCGACAGGAATCGTGTGATGGATTGTGCAGTATGTTGTTTGGGGAGTGATGAATAGTATTCATAACAACAGTGTGCCATTCTTTTAAAATGAAATGGATTTCTTTTTTTGAAGCTCTAAGCCTGCCTGTTGTTTATTTGACATTTGTATCCACAGCTGATTCTATGGGCAATTTTATACCTGGCTTTAAAAAAAAAAAATAAAAAAAATTATTGCAATTTATTTAGAGAGATTAATTCAAATTGTTGTTGTTTTAAAGTGCAAACAGGCCTATTAATTTAGAAAATGACCAGCGGACTTCATGATATAGGCTAGTTTATCAGACATCAGTAAGAGATGGAGACTTATCAGCATGCACTGAATGTGGACAGTCCTCCCTCCTTTTTTATTTCAGTGGTTTTCTGTCCAGTGGGGAGTATTTTTTTTTCTTTACCTCAATTGCTTAGTTTAGGGGGTTCGGGCCAGGTTTTGTATTGTGACTGTAAAGCCTCTTTGTGACAGTGTCTCTGTGAAAGTAGCTGTATTAGTGAAAGTGAATAAAATATGTTTTGCTATAAAAAGGGAGAAAGCAGAGTGGGTAACGGATAGAGAGGGAGGGGGGTCACATGGCGGGGATCTGACCCCCCCGCCCGCTTGTGGGGGACAGTTTGGCTGGAGAGCAGGCTGCCCTACACACTGTGTCACACATCTTACTAAAGAAAATGCTGCTGTTTACTATTTCAATTGTGGCAAGAGTTATAATGTTGCACCTTTTCATATTAAATATATTGAACTATTAAACTGACCCAAATAAAATCTGTTCTCGTGTTTAAGTGCCTTTGAAATATATATTGGAATGCAGAATATTGAAGTATTAATCCTATGAATTTACATTAACGTTGCTTCTGTTGTATATTTCCCATATATTGTTTGTATTCTGAATTGCAATATATTGAGTTTTCAATATTTCAGATTTAATTGTCTGATTTGTTTTTCTTGTGTATGCACTAGGGGTCTTAATTTTTCCCTGTCTGAACAATAGTAATTGGCTTTGGACTCCACTTACCATCAGCCCTTCTGTGAAAAGTTATGTAGCCCTCTGCCATGTCTGCAGTTTTCTCACCCAATCAGAGCCAATGGCAGTGGTTTCTTGGGCAACTTTTAAAATTCACCGCAGGTGCAGTCAGGCACAATGTATGGTTCATGACATCATGACATGGGTAATGTAGGTATTTGATTAAAATGATTTATGGTGAACAGCCAATTTAATGAGCCGCTCACCAGTTTTCATTTATCGCTGCGATGCTATGGACTGCTGGAGTTCGGTTTAATTTGGACCAAGGTGTTCAGCCATGTTAAAGCCCATTCGAGGCCTCTCTTATGGTGCGCAGACGGGAGGAGATCTGCACTGAACGATGCAGCGTGACTCACACAGGAAGACGTGCTGTCTCTTAGAGCTCTTCGGCTGCCAAACACTTCCTGTTACAGACGCTAACCAGCCTGTAAAAAAGCAAAGCGGCTTCGAGACCTTTTTTTTTTTTTTTTGTGGTACCATTTGAAGTAGACAGCGAGCGAATTACTGTCTTCTTGTTTTTGGATGTGTAGAAGTAAGATTCATGCTCTCCTTCAAAGAGCAATATTGGCATTCCTGTGATCAGTGGTCAGATTTAGATGTATCCTTGTTAACAGTGAGGAGCTAAATGCGAACCGTGGGCTAAATTCAGTCTAACTGCCCCATGCTCTGGCCTGAATGTTCACTGGTCTTCAGTTGTTTTACCTCTGTTCATGTTGACTTGAATTGATGAAAATGACAAAACATTTTGGCAGTCAAAAGAAAACCAAAGGAAGGGGGACACTTGACTAAAAATTTAAGTGCTGACCGTTATGGACAGAGCGCTTTGCACTTAGATCCAGCTCCTGAGAAACTGGCATTTGAAATAGTTTGTTTTAAGACGTGGATGTTCACTGAAAGATTTTTTAGTTCACTGCCTTCGCTCGCATGTACAGCTACAGTGATTCCTTTCAGTATTTGAACCCGCAACCCCTCTAGACTATGCCATAGTTGTTGTGTTCAGTTCTCTGAGCTCTGTGCTCCTCTGCTGTCTGAGAGTAGGGTGGGAGCGGTTAATGAATGTAAAGGAACGAGGGAGCGAATGAAGAGAGGAGCAGAGGAAGACCAGCCCCAGACCAGTCACTGTCTCGCTGCTCTCCAGCATCCTGCTCCGTACAGCGTTATAACGCAGTGCATCGTGGGGTCTCTGCTCGGATCACAGTGAGCAAGCGAGATGGAGAGATGGGAGAGGGAGAGAGAGAGAGAGAGATAAGGAGGGAGGCAGAGAGAGAGAGAGAGAGAGAGAGACGGGGAGGACCTTGCCTGGCTGAGAGATCAAAGGGGTGCGCCCCCTTGTGTGGATAGCGATGTCGGGGCCTGTTTTGGGGCGGGGTGGGGAGAGGCACGCGGTTTGACTGATGAGCAGGCTGGGTATTTGACTGAGGGGGCAGGGGTGTTTGACTGACAGGGAGGAGTAGGGATGAGAGGGAGAGAGAGAGAGAGAGCGAGAGAGTTCTCTGCAGTACCGAGGGGAGCTCCCTTTTATATTCCACAGCGTGCTCTGCTAAGAGAGAGAGAGGGGGAGATAAAGAGAAGGAGAGAAAGATAAAGAGAAGGGGGAGAGGGAGCATGAGGGAGAGAGGGGAGAGAGGGGAGGGGGGAGGGATGAGATCATCGCAGCCGCCCAGCTAATGAGTGATGGAGGTGGTAGTGGGGCTGGGCTGAGGCAGAGGGGCTCGTTTCTCTCTCTCTCTCTCTCTCTCTCCCTCCCTCCCTCTCTCCTGCTGGTGAATCGATAGTGTCTGTGAACAGGAATGTGATTTCCACATTACCACCCCTCATTGCGGCGACTGGCTCTCCACACGCGGCTCTCGCCTCTGCGTGGATTACCCACAGATCATCAGTTCGGTTAACGTCTCTCTCTCTCTCCCTCCCTCTCTCTTTCTCTCTCTCTCTCTCTCTCTCTCTCTCTCTCTCTGTCTCTCATTCTCTCTGTCTCTCACCCACTCTCTCTCTGTCTCTCTCTCTCTGTCTCTCACTCTCTCACTCACTCTCTCTCTCTCTGTCTCTCTCTCACTCACCCCCTCACCATCCCTTCTCTTCTCCCCCCCCCGATTCCCACCCACCCCACCGCTGCCACCCCCACCCACGGATTCTCTCTCTTTCTCTCAGTCTCTCCAGCTCTCTGTCTGTGTGTCAGCAGGAGAAAGGAAAGCGTGACCGATCCCTCCCTTAATGTTCACGCTCCCGAAGCTTTCCCCGGCGTTCCGGTAGTTTGGTTTTTTTTTTTTGTTTGTTTGTTTTTGTTTCGCGTGTTTTTTTTTTTTTCTTCCCCCTGCGGATTCTCTCGAGCGGATCTGGAAGCGGACAAGGGGGCGCGATGTTGGGTTGGGACGTGTGCGAGCTGGGCGGGCAGTTTATCCAGCTGCTCTGGCTGACAGTTTGCTACAGAGGTGAGACGCTGTCTGATTTTTCCCCACCCTCTAAATCATTTTGTCATTTTATTTATTTAATTTTCTGAATTATTTTGCGTGGTGCCCCCGAGTCGTGACAGAGAGAAAGGAAGGAGCTGGTGGTGAATTCAAGGCACCGTTCATCTACCTGCTCTTAGTTTCATCAGCTGTGACAATTGAAGTTGCCGTTACTGGTTAGTGAGGGATGATTACTGTTTTAGATGCTCTCCCGTGCATCTCACAACTGTTACACTGGTGTTACACTGGTGTTACTCCCCCCCCCCGCTAATCGCGAGTCGGGGCGCTACGCTGAGGTTCCGCGGCGGCGTTCTCACCAGGCGCTGCGCTGACAGCCGCGTGCATGTGCGCCGACGCGCGTGGCGGTCTGGCGCGCGGCGGCCCGCCCCGGTGTCTCGCGCCCGCCGCCACGCGGTGGCGGCTCGTTATGGAGCCGCCGCCGCCCGCCGGTCCTCCGCCGGCCCTCCCCGCGCCCCGTTTCCACGGCTTTGGCTAGGGGGAGAGTCACCAGGGGAGCGTTTAATTTGCAGCACTGATCTGAAAGGAAGGAGTGGGGGTGGAGGTGGGGGTGGGGGGAGTCTTTTTATGTCTGACATAATGTGGAGCTGGGACGACTGTTGCCACGGCGATCGATGGCTATTGATCAGCCATTTCTTTTTCCCCGTTGCGGCATTGAGCCACGTCCCCGCTCCTGTGCGCTGTAATTGCGTGTTGTCTTATCTCGCCGTGGATCGAGTGGGGGGGCTGGGGGGCTGGGGGGCTGGGGGGTCAGGGTGCTGTGCTCTGCAAGATGCTAATAGCTCATCTCCACACTGGCAGCCCTTTAAGACTAAAGTGAAATTAGATGGGAGAGGAAATATACAGTGCAGGTGTATTCTTGTTGTGGTGTGTGTTTTAATATGAAGTCTATTTGTGGGAAGTAGGCTATATTTTGACATGTTTTGTAATATATGGGTGCAATATGTTTTTGACACGTGTAGTATACATGACTTAAACGCACAGTCTCATTACTTTTTCATGAAGCTGTGCTGTGCAGATCCCAAATGGTGTAGTGTGAAGTCAGGCTTCACCGTGGTGTGTTTGAAGGCAGCTTCTGAGGCGATATCAACTGTGTGTGTGTGTGTGTGTGTGTGTGTATATGTGTGTGACCATGTCCATTCCTGGTGTGTGTGTGTGTGTGTGTGTGTGTGTGTGTGTGTGTGTGTGTGTGTGTGTGTGTGTGTGTGTGTGTGTTTTGTGTGTGTTGTGTGTGTGTGTGTGGTGTGTGTGTGTGTGTGTGTGTGTGTGTGTGTGTGTGTGTGTGTGTGTGTGTGTGTGTGTGTGTATATGTGTATTGTATTGTCTGAGGCTGTCTTCACCTGTCGCATGCTATGAAAGGTCAGTGGATGTGAGGGTGAACCATGAACACTGAAAGAGATTCACCCAAACTCCGCCTCTCCTCTGGTGCCTGCTGGGGATAGGGCCTGAATCCGCTCCATCCATCAGTGGTCCATCCGTAGCTATGGCTACTATCTACAGATTGCCGGAATTGTAACCCTGGGAGAAAAGCACACCCTGTTAAGGCCGATAGGCTCCTTTTGATTTTGAGTGAACTAAAGCAGGTGCTCCTCTCTTTTTCAAAGTGCTGTTTTTGAAGTTGGCGCCATTTAAATGCACAGGTGTGATCTTGTGGGTAAAATCCGGGAAGGCTGTGCAGTTCTGCACATGCAGGTAAGGCCTCCTGCCTCTCAGATATGACTCCGTCAGTTTCTTTTCCAGGTGATAGTAGAGTAGAAAGGTACACTACATGGCCAAAAGCATGTGGACACCTGCCATCCAACTCAATACATACCCAATATCAAATTTATGGGAATTAATATGGAGTTGGCCCAGCCTTTGCAGCTATAACAACCTCCACTCTTGTCGGAAGGCTTTATACTAGATGTTGGAACGTTGCTGCCGGGATTTGCTTAAATTCATCCAGAAGAGCATTGGTGAGGCTGGGCACTGATTGGGCGATTAGGCCTCGCTGTTGGCTTTCAAATTGTCAGAGCTCTGTGCAGGCCAGTCACACCGTTCTCAACAAAACCATTTTTATATGGACCTCCCTGTGTGCCCAGGGGCATTGTCTTGCTGAAACAGGAAGGGGCCTTCCCCAACAGTTTGGGGAAGTACAGAATCATCTAGAATGTGATTGTATGCTGTAGCATTAACATTTGCCTTTGCTGGAACTAAGGGGCCTAACACCGAACCATGAAAAACAGCCCCAGACCAAGGGGTGTCCAGATACTTTTGGTCATGTAGTGTAGTTTGCTTTTATGATCTTCCACTCCCCTTTTTGAAGGCTTTTGAGGTTGAAACCCCCTGCAGCTGTACCCCTGAGGAATGGGTATGAACTTGAATGGAATGCCAATCCACCTGTAGACACGCAGGCGATTCAGGGGTTTCCCTGAGTTAGGGTTAATTGCCATAATGGGTGGAGCTAAAGATGTCTTGACAATGACCGATTCATATGCACCAATCAAAGTGCCCTTCCGTCAGCAGTATGACACCACGATTGGCTCAAATTTGGTGAGTAGGTGGTAACAACACATGATGGCTGTGATGGTCTGTGAAGTTCTCTTTCCTACCTACTATACCTATAGTGGCTGTCATTTAAACATAATGGGTATGGAGCTATTAATTTAGAAGTATGAAATCAGTATACAGGTGCTGAGTGGGGCTTGTTCGGATATGAAATAAACTGAAAGAGGGCATTCTTTGCAGTGAAACAAAACAATTTATTTGCGTTTAGACATGCCAAATGGCTAGTTACACTTTGAAAAGCCCTCCCTTGGATTTATGCTAACGTTAGCTCTCCTGTTGCTCTGTGTATACAGGGTCATTCAGTCCAGGTTCAGTCAGATTGCGGCTTCCTACCGAACCAGGGGCAAACTAGTCATGTATGCAAATGAAATTCCGAGCTGTGCACGATGCGTTGTTCACACACACACACACACACACACACACACACACACACACGCTGGTCTCAGTAGCCCCGTCTTACTCGCCCTGATGGTCGGAAGCTTGCTTCTGCTGCGTGCGGCGCACACACGGTTAAGCTGGACCGAGGCGAGGCGAATCTATCACCGAGCGTCGAATCGTCACCCATGTGTTCTCGAGACGAGTTTGCGATAAAACGTCAGCCGCGTTGGAATGTCTGAGAAGCGCGCGGCGCTCGGGCGAGCGTTCTCTCTTCACCCCGCTGTCACAGAAGCGCTGACGGAGACGGGCCTCGCCGCCACTGCGGCTCGCGCTCACAGGAACTCATTTCCTGCTCTCAAGCTGCATAAAGATCACCGTGACACACGCAATAAAGAGATTAAAGATGAAGGAATACCAGCGCCTGTTTCAGTGTGTACTATTATTATTAACAGCAACTACAATCATGAAAAAACAATTATTATTATTATTATTGATTCATAATTATAATTACAATAGTAATCATCACCATCATCACAAAAATCAGTTGTAGTAGTAATAATATTTATCGTTTGCAAATCCAGGCCATAGGAAAGTCTTTGAGTTTTAGTGGAGAGCGGTTGAATGAATGGCAGCACAGGCGTTAATTACCTGCCTGTCAGGGCGGGGCGTGGCCGGGTTCTGCCAGGCTGATTGGCTAAGCTCTGAAAGGGTGTGAGGGGTGTGTTTCTGCTCCGTAACGAGCAGGTAGGGTCTGTGGTGTGACTGCACAGCCTGGACCCCTCTTTGGCTGCGCTCGTTTATGAGCAGTGGGGCAGTCAACGCGCCGGAGCCGCCACCTCCCTCCTCAAAGCCCGATCCCCGCGGGACTGCCGTGAGCCACCAGGCCCATCGCTCACTGCCGCTCATTTCACCGTCAGTGCTCTTCCTGCCATTTTGGGTCTCTTTCTTCACACCGCGTGCTGTTGGAAAGCATGAGTTGAATGAAAGGTCCTCCCATTTGGATTTGAGTTGAACGGTGGGAACAACATTTACTGTAAATGACACCGAAATATAAAATATAAATGAAAAAAATATGAGTATAATAATGTGCTTAGAGTATTGGCAGTGATGTATGCAATCCTTCAAGAGCACTGTGGGACACTGTATAGAATGATTAATGTTTACTTTGTCATCGTTATTGATGACTGCCCTCTAATTGGGCCTAATTTTGAAGGAGGGCGGTTTCTGTGTGAAAGGGCCCCAGGGAAGGTTTTGGGGCATCGACGGCACAGCGCACAGCATTGGCTACGAGCCCCCAGAGCCCAACGTCCAACCAAACGCTCTCGCTGGGTTTAATACGCTAATATAACCACCTCCAGCGGTTTTTATTGCTCTTAAAGCATGTACAATAAACTCCCCCGCCCCTTGCAAATGAAGCTCGTAAGGGTTGCTCTCAGTTTGGGGGGGGGGGGGGTGGGGTCAGTTGGTGCTCTTAGAGCTGCGTAGCAGTGTGCCAGAGGGCTGGCTTCCACACCGTCACCGCCCCCGCACCCCCCACGCCACGCCATGGTCCCCTCGATCAAAGAAAATCCAGCGTGTTGTGGGTGGAAATTTGTTGTTGATGTATTTATTTGTGCGGTATAGCTCATTTTAGAGTGATCGCTAATGACTTTGGTCAACATCCGATGAACGCGTGTAATGTTTAGAGCTTTTAACGGTTGGAAACCTTTATCTACGGTTGCGTATTGGGAGTCAAAACCGAAATGAATTCAATGCAGCGTCTTAAGAGGACCTGGATGCGCTGAGCCTGTTGACAGAGGTTTTCCGTGATTTGCATTTAATTTATTGCTGCTAACCTTCCTGTAATTAACATTGCTTAATGCTGCTTCAGTAGTAATGATGGCCCTTAAGCTGATGGGTTTGAGAGAGCCTGTGCGTGCTGTACTGCTGCCAGGCAGGTTCCGTAATCTCCCCACACACACACAGCGTGGTGCGGGTTCCACATAAGGCAGCGATTATGTTTCAGGCTTTCAGTTCCTCTTTCCGTTACTAAGCGTCTTTTTGCCCTCAGACATAATTCCATAACTCCAAGGGAAGAGCACTGTGAGGTCAGACCGTGTTAGAAGCCACTCATTGAGTAACCACAGTTGTGGCTGTCGCCTGTTTTTTTTTTATTCCCGATTTTCCTTTGTTCGTTTGTTCTCCCTGTTTGGAACAGCCGGCTGATCTGGTCTCATTACCGCTGCATCCTCCGCTGATTTGGGGGAGCGCAGACGAGCGCCCGTTCTCTCCCAATGGAAGCTTCGGCCAATGGCGTGCCCTCCTCTGGAGCTGCCGCCGGCCACCGCTGCTACCGGCGCGGTCCAGATTAAATTCCCTACTGTGGGGGGGGGGTCAGTGCCCAGAGAACCGGCCCTTCGGCTGGACGTGCCCCCAGGGGGGGGCGATCGTTTGCATTTTTAATGCGCCGTTCGGTACAGACGGCGGACAGAAGAGCGGAATGGAAAAATCCATACGGGCCCTTATCGGACCGCCCCCCGCCCGTCCTGTCCTATTATGCGCCGTGCTTATTTTGCTGTAATTGGCCATTTCTTCCCTGGAAATGCTGCGCCGGCTCCCACATGAATTTGGGCGAGCGGAGCGCTGTCTGTGTGTCCCCCCCCCCCTGTCTGAGCGGGCTGCAGGACTCGTGAGGTTCGGCAGGGCTGGGCTCTGCCAGGGCAGTTTGTAAGCGCAGCCTCCAGAGAGCGAATTGAACGCTGATTAATATTACGGTGGAGGTGATGATGATGAGGCTTAACAGTCATTGTGGAACAGTTTCAGTGTTCTTTATTGTTCAAGGATGAACTGCTGTTTTTTTGCCCCTAAATTTGGTATCAGAGTTTGTATCTGTGCCAACCAAGCACAAAGAGTATTGGAGCTGAAGTGTGTGCATACCAATGCACTCATTCAATGAGCCAGTGACTATTTCACAGCATATAGGCTAGTCTGTGTATTACTACAGGAAAACAAGGGACTATTTTACACCCTATAGTCCATACAAATACTACAGGAGAGCCAGGGACTATTTTACACCCTATAGTCCACACAGTACTACAGGAGAGATAGGGACAATGTCACACCATATAGTCCACATAGTACGGAAGGAGAGCCAGTGACTATTTTACACCCTATAGTCCACGCAGTACTACAGGAGAGCCAGGGACTATTTTACACCCTACAGGCCACAGTACTACAGGAGAGCCAGGGGCTTTAGACCCTATAGTCCACACAGTACTACAGGAGAGCCAGGGACTCTTTTTTTTACACCCTATAGTCCAAACAATACTACAGGAGAGCCAGGGACTATTTTACACCCAATAGTCTACATATGTGGTTAGCACCTTTATGAAGTGAACCACCTGGAGGCCGAAACTCCACCTAAGATTGGTCCATATTGAGTTATTAATATCAGTAATGCTTTACTTATTTCTGCATGCTGAACAATTTAAATAGTAAAATAAAAATTGTACCACTGAACCAACATGCAACACTTAAGTTTTGTTTTAAACCTGTGACCCCCATTCTTTTTCAAGTTGCACCTTATCTGGGGCTGTGTTGCATCAAAGCTGCTATAGTCAACTTGAAATCAGGGGGTCTTCATTGATATTCTGTTTACGTTTTTCAGACAAAGATTCTCCACCCCACTTAACAAAATTATAATTTCACGGCAGCTGCTGATTGGCCATTGGGAAATGGCACTCAAGCTCTTGACCAATTATACACTCCATTTAAGTAACAAAGCGTGGAATTTGAATGAACCGGAAACCCAACGGATGGTTCATGGACAACACAGCCTTTGCTCTAAGCCCCGCCACATAAACGCCGTTATCTGAATACCCGAGTACCTTAAACGAGCCCAGAGCTGACCATCTTTCCTGTCCACAGAGAGCTTGTCTGTAATCCCATTTGATGTTTAGAGGACTGTATTTAAGTGAATCATTTATGAAAGGGGGGGGGGGGTGTATGGGTCAAGAGAGTACACCACACACTCAACTGAGATGCAATTTATGATTCATACAGCATGACCCAGCGTTAATTTACAGTGATTCATGTTTTGACAGGCAAAACTGTACGGAAAAGATTTGTAGTGGGTTGGGAGCTCTTAATATATAATTCATATGTGAAAAGGTCCTTTTATGGTGTGGCTCTCAGGCTTGGCTAAGTCACATGGAGCCGGCGGTGTGGCTCTGTGCTTCTCACTGCTGCATGTTCAGCAAGGTCTGTAGTGTGATGCACCGCCGGGGGAACCACCCTCCAGTTCCTACAGTTTATCATCTGACACTTTCTGTAAGAATAAGAGGGGTGGGGGGGGAGAGTCGCGGTGCGTTTGCTGAGGTCTGACCGCTTTGTTTCCGCTGTTGAAATCGCCCTCCGCGAATCTGGCCGCCGGGCGGTTTCTGACGGACGGCTGATGGATCGCCTGGCGAGACGCCGCGGCTCTTCCCTTCCATATTCATCGGCTCGGAGCCAATCCGTACGCGCCTTTCGCCGCTCGCCGCGCAGGAACGTAAGCCCGGCCGGCCCGTCGCGTCGAATTCGGTGACCTGGAAGTGCGCTGAAGGGAGAGGTCGGGGGGGGGTGAATGCGAGGTGGAGGGGGGTCGGAGGAGAGATGGATGAATTCGTTATCTGAACTGGCCTTTTGCGGGTCCCGTTATCAGCGGTTTAACGGGCAGAGAGAAAGACCCGTTTCGGCTTCGGATCGAATTTAAAATGGCCGACGCGCATTCCCCCTCGCGTGCTCTATCACCCCGGCTAATGGGCTTTTTGGAGAAGGGTAAAGAAAGTCTTGTCAGAGAAAAGAGTGTATTGATCAAGTTAAATAGGCTTTTACAAGAGGCTCGACGTGGCGTTATGGGGGGGGCATTGCAGTTTGCTTTGCGTGGCCTGGCTTTGTCAGACCGGGGGCGGGGTGGTGGGAATTTAACCGTCGGGGTGAGGTCGTTGAAAACAGGAACGGCACGCGAGCGCGGGCGCCGTGCGGTATGGGGCGGGCGGCCCTGACCCCACGCCACCCCTTGTAAATAAAGGCAACCCTGTGTAAAAATGAGGATGTGCTCGGGGTACAGATCGCCCTAGAGCCACCCTCGCTGGCTGCGCCCCGTCCCCGTAACCATGGATATCGGTTCTCTGCAGGGCATTAAATTGTCCCTGTCTAGACGGGGCACAGGGCATGATGCCATTGTTTATGGAGAGCAGGAGTCTCGCAGCCCCGTTCGTTACTTCCCCTCCAACGACTCCTGGGGCACGGTAAGAACAAATGGCCCCCTTTTTCGGGGAAGACTCTCGTTTGGTTAATTAAGTAGATGGATGGGGCCGTCCGTCGTCTCTTCCCGGCGTTATTGGAAATCAAGCTAGCCGAGCGGCTGATCTGGGCCCCTGAGAGCCCAGCGGCTGATCTGGGCCCCTGAGCCGAGCGGCTGATCTGGGCCCCTGAGAGCCCAGCGGCTGATCTGGGCCCCTGAGAGCCCAGCGGCTGATCTGGGCCCCTGAGAGCCCAGCGGCTGATCTGGGCCCCTGAGAGCCCAGCGGCTGATCTGGGCCCCTGAGAGCCCAGCGGCTGATCTGGGCCTGGAGCTGACTGGCCTGAGAGCCAGCGCTGATCTGGGCCTGAGACCCAGCGGCTGATCTGGGCCCCTAAGCAGGTGATCTGGCCGAGCCCAGCGGCTGATCTGGCCCTGAGCCGAGCGGCGATCTGGCCTGGAGCGAGCGGCTGATCTGGGCCCCTGGGAGCCCAGCGCTCTCCTGCTGTAATGGAGCGGGAGGTTTTCACGGTGAGGAGGAACAGTACATAACTGTACTGTGCATTTGGGTTAGATTGCATCGGTCTGCTTGTGCCCAGTCCACAAGTCATCCCGAATTGATTAGCAAACTCGGGACTTGTTTTCCTCGACCAGATGTAGTCAGAAATTCTACAGTTTTTGAGTATTAATTCAAATGTATGAATATCAAGAGGCAGAGAGCAATGTTACTTTTTAAAAATCAAATGAACACCAGGGAACAAAAATAAATGCCTTGGTGCTGTTCAAACTGTCCAGCTTCTGTAAAGTGGGGATTGTTATTCTAAAGGCGGTGACTTGAGCGTGTGATCTGTGGCAAATGCACAGATTAGTACAAACGGCTTTATTGGTTCCTTTAAAGAGAAAAACGATAAAGCATACATGTACTATGGATGAGGGGCCCTATATGGGTTACCGGAATTGAAATGGCTGTGAAGTTTCCGGGCCCTTTACATTGAGGTGCCCTGTCTCTATGCTGAAACTCTGAGCCACAGGCTGCCACGTCTACAGGAAGTGGCCTCGCTCCTGATCTCGCATTCTGACGTTTCATAATCCTTGATGAAGAAACACTGAACAGGCCTGGAGAGGGGTGGAGTTTCTAGAGGTTTCTGCGAATTAAAGTAGTTGAAGGTCATGTGGTGGTTCTTCCTGTTTCTGGTTAGTTCCTGTTCTGGTAGACTCTTGCATTTACCACCTGTTGCGAGAGATGGCAGTTTTCAGTAAGTCTGCCATGGTAAACTTGCACCAGCACCATTGCATTGTAAAGAGGTGTTCAGAAATATTTAAAGAAATGTCCATTGTATGGTGTAAAAATGGCATGCCAGTTGCCTGGCTGCAGGTGACTGACAGCCCACAGTTGGCCAGTGAGCATTCAGTCAAAATCATTCCTTGTAATCGCAGATTCTGTCAGCTAACAAGATGGTCAGCTCTCTATTCTTAACATTGAAAATGATATTCTGTCTACCATTGAATCTGAAAGGTTCCGGTTTGAGGCGCTTCGCTGATGTCTCGCGCCGTGTCTCTTCCTGTAGACATCATGGCTGACAAGGAGACCGAACCGACCGTGCCGGCTGAGGACGACGAGACCGACCTGAACTACCAGCCCCCGGCTCAGAAGTCCCTGCAGGAGATCCAGGAGCTGGACAAGGACGACGAGAGCCTCAACAAGTACAAGCAGGCCCTGCTGGGAGCTGGCCCTGTAGTGGCTGGTGAGTCCTGTCAATCAAACTGTGGCCACTGGGAATGTCCAGTGAGGCTTAATGGAGGTTGGCCCTCGAAAGGATTGTCTTCTGTGAATATCTTGTCGGTAGTGTATATATATATATATATTCTATATTCTGCTAACCTGATATTCACATTCTGCAGGTCCCCAGTCCGAAACAGTCCACCCTGTACAAACTTAAAGCTGCAGTTGACAACTTTCTCAATGTTGTGAAAACATTTTGAAAATTGTAATACCCATTGGCCATGCCCACCGGAAGAGACACACTTAGATTGGTTCACGTTGTAAGCCACTTTGTTTTGAAAGCAAGAATTTGGGCCTGGTTTTAATGAATAATTTGAGGGTATGAACACGGAGTTTATGGTCCTGGATTTCTCTCACAGCAGCACTTTATGTGATTGCTACCAATTAACCATGGCCATTCCCCAATATCTTTCTAAAAAAGTTTTAACTTTGAAGTGGCTGTAAATGTTTGTTTTTTTTAGGCTGTAAAGGTTTCCACTTCATGTGAAAATAGCATTTCAGCATTTCAGGATAAATTTGGAGGCCAATCCAGTTTGTAGCTATGGGGACATTTGTGCCACAATATGCTGCTCTCATACCTTTAACTAAAATAATATCCATGACTGACAATAATTTGATTTGCAATGAAACAAAAAATGAAGTATTGATGATCAAGGCATTTAGAAGCTACATCCTTTGATTGGTATGTAGGACATCTGAAACCTGAAATGGGATTCTATTTAGGGTTCCACATTCATGCTTCCAAATATGATGTGCATGCAATCAGTTGCTGCTCTTATGCACCAATCAAAAGTCTTTGCACTGCACTGCACAGACCTTGATTGGCTGAAATTTGCAAATCGCTGACTGTGGCATGCAGCTCAACCTACTTTAGGGCTGTCTCATCACAACTCTTTTTGGCCAGTCTTTCCGATCAGCACATACTTCAGTTGACGGGTGTCCTAGTTTACACCCTCTCGAAAACACCGAGGTCATTGTCATGATGGGATGGGCTATATGGGATGGATTTCGAATTGGGAAAGAAGCATAATAGGGTTATGTAAAGAATAGAACAATAAATATGTGGGGAAGTCAACACTTCTTGGGAGATTGATCAGTTGACATGGCAACCACAAGTGGACAGCCCTCTTGGGGCCTGTTTGTAAACGCTCCTCGAGTTTTACCAAATTTTTCCCTGGGTTTGGCTTTCCTGTGGAGTGACCCTCGGTGACCTCTGAAGACTTGAGAGAGGGGAAAAAAGGACATTTACGTGATCTGTTACTGACGATGGATGCGCTGCCTTGACAGAAGAAAAATTTCCGTATTGAAAGTCCCCGCCCCCTGTGCTGCTTATGTCTGAGCCGAGCACAGGGCTGTCATTTCCTCTCTCATGAAGAGCCTGGTTTGTGCCTTTTGGTGGTGGGGAAGGGGGGGTTCCTGGTTTGATCCAGTCGTGCACTGCCAAACCAAGAGAGAAAAGCAAGACGCAAGGGTGTGGGGCCAGAGGCCTGGGGACTCTGGGACCTCTGTGCCGCTCCGAGCCGTGGGAATCCTGCCCGTTTGATCCCGGAATTGCCTTGAAGTGCGGATCGAGCGAAACATAAAACAGATGGAGGGGAAAAAATGCAATTTTCAGTTCCTAAGGGTAATACAAAATACACATTGTTTCATATGCCCCCCTCCGCACAGACACATACTTGCAGATAAAACCAATCATCTTCTTGCATCACCTTGGGACAGTATGAAATGTGCTGTGTGCTACAGTATTGCAGTAATAATAATAATAATAAATGGAGATTTGAACTGAGCGGAGGCACTTTCCACAAGCTGCTCGGGTTGTTGTGTTTTAATGGATGTTGGCCTCGCGTGGTGCTTGGGAGGCAGTCATTTCAGTGCAGCGCTGCAGTGGGCAGTGAGAGCATGGCTTTGGGTAGAGCTGGAAGCCGGTGGCAGTGACATGGAGGCAGTAGCGAAACAAGTTTATAATAAAAACAAAATTCTCTGCAGGTGCCAAGGGAAGCCTTTGTGTTAACAGGGGACGGGTGCATAGCTTGTTGCATTGCGTGGTTTCAGTCTGCGGGGTCGTCCGCGCGTCATTGAACAACAGCGCCTCCTCTGGTGGGTTGGACACCTGCCGTGCGACAAGGTCTGTGTGCAGGGTGCAGAGAGTAATAAAAACAGGAAGGGAAGGGGGTCGGGGGCGGGGGCGGGGGGTGGTAAAGAGAAAAAACCGTTAAGGTGACATGCTGTATCTAAATGAACAATGTTCTGCTAATACAAGGACATGTGGAAATGCTTAGAGAGTAACTATTACTCATAACCGAGACCCGCTCGCACTTCCCTTGAGCTCAAGGTGAACGAGCCTGCCTCGGTAGTCTTTCGTATTGAGCGCGATGACCCGCACCCCGCCCCCCTCACGGCCCTTCTCCTGTGCAGTAATGACTCATCCATATCTTTTTCCGCTCATTGCCGCGTTAGTAATAGCCGCTCGTTTAATTTAATGGCCCGTAAGGCAAGAGTTGTCAGCGCTTGATGAGTTACCGTTTTTTTTTTTTTTTCGCCTTTGCTAATTACGCGGGGGGAGGAGATTCTGCCTTACCGAGATTCCGTCATTATCGGCTGAGATCTCACTGCCCCCCCCCCCCGGCCGACTGTCGCACGCTATTAAGCTGTCAGGGGGGAGAGCATCATTCACTCGTTATTCGGGGCGTGGCTCGCCCCCGTCTCGGCGTAACTGACGGCGGCGGAAAACCTGTTCGCTGGAAACGGGCCGGCGCGATCGCAGCGAAGCGGGACGCCGTTGCGAGCTCATCCGAACGCGCGGTCAGCGGGGAAATCACGCCCCTGGAATTCCGTGGGGGGTGACGATGCGGAGGCGCATCCAGGCTTTTATTAGGCATCCGTTAACGAGTCTGTTTCTCTTCTTCTTAATAGATGAGTCCTCCCAGGACCTTTTTCATTTGTCCATCCTCTCTTGAACGTACAAAGTGTGCTTGTCGAATTCTATGACACGTTTTCCAATTCTGGTTTGAGGATTTATGTTTTTGAATTCATACGTATGTGGGGGAAAAAAACAATATACGTATTTTTTTGTTATATTTTCATGTATTTAATCCTTTGGGAAATGCTCCGTATTCCACAGATGTACATTTAACTTGCGGTTGTGCTGAGTGACTACGCTCACACTATAACCAGGTGCTCTATGCATGGATGACACTGCATCAGGGATTCACTCATACAGCACGTGCTGTAGCAGGCATTGTGTGAGTATTAGCAGAATCCTCATAACGATAGTAATAACAGTGGAGAGCTGAGATTGTGAGACGCTGAGTCAGAGTTTCCCTGTAACTTCTTGCTTCGTTGGAAAAGCGATGTTGAAGATTCGGTGGAGCCCCTTTGGCCTGACCCATCCGCATGAACGTGGCTGGAGGGAGCGGCGGTCTTTGCCCTTTTCACTGGATGGATTTTGGAAAATGCACTTCCGTGTTATCATAACCTCCCTTTGCCAGCCGTCTCTGGCCTGATGACTTGTATTGTCACAACCGTGCATTAAACTGAGATAATGTATGCGCACAGGCTGGGCAATGGAAAGCAGAGGATTGTGTACTGGCCCAATGACAGTGCAGGAGGTGTTTTCATATACGTATATTTTGGAATGTGTCGTGAAATGACATATTTGTATTTTATGTTTTACAATATGTATACAATACACTTTATATGTGAGACTAGAAATATATGTAATTATGGTTCCTCCATATATTTATAGTATTAAAATGCAGACCTTAAATTTGCCTGCCATATTTTAAAGAAAGGTGGTAAATGTAACTGTCCCATAGAGAAGCTGTATTCTGTGAACTTTATGCACTGTAGCAAACAATTGTTAGATTTCAGATTTATTCACATCCAGATTTTCTTTGTTTGGGGGGGCTGCAGGGAGGGTGTATTTTCAGTGCTCGTCTTCAGAAGGCGGAGCATGTTTTTATTTTCCATCCTTCTGGAAAAACTGCTCCATTTCGCAGGAGGAGAGGAAGCTTCTGTCGAGGTGCTTGGTGGGTGAGGTTTGCCTGCCAGCGCGTGCAGGGGGGGGGGGGCTCTGGGTGCCCAAGCACCTGCCCCTTTTGCCCCAAGTGCCTGATTTGCCACTTTGACTTAAAACATTTTTTATTTAAATTATTATTATTGCTGTTACAAATTTTCGTTCATTTAATTTTGTAAAATACATTTTGTTCCATAGCTTTGCGTTGTAAAAGCCTTTCCAGGATATTCTCTTTTCTCACTGAGCACCTGCCCCTCAGAACATCTCTGTGCGGCCCTGTTTGTGTGATGTCATGTGGCATGCCAGAGCTCGGCAGAAGGACATGCAGGTTTTTGAGGATCGGTTTGAACCGAAAGCCCTTATGTGAATGCAACACGACTTTAGATGCAATATCCTACGTCCACATGAGTGTTTTTAAGTGCAGTTTATTTAATGTATAATGAACACAGGAAATAATTCGTGCACTGGAAAGCATCATCTGTTACTGTCAGTTCTAAGTAATTTTTTTATTCTTTTGTTGTAGAATGCATTGTGAATGATGTTCTGCAGTCTGTACTGCAAATCAGAGTGCATTTAAGTGACTGGTATTTGAAATGAGCTCTGACTATATATATATATATATATATATATATATTTATGCATTTATGGTGCATTGCATTGCTTTGACATTGTATCATTTTTAATTGTACTTGTCTCTAACAAATACAGAAAATAATTAATGCATTTTAACATGTAGTACTGATCTCACATTGGCCCCCAACCCCACAGAGAATCCTATGTTCTAATAGTTTCTGAGAGCTCCTGTCATTCTGGGCCCTTGGAACTGCCTAACCCTCCCCCTTAAAGTGCCCCTGCAGGTTGCCTCCATGTCACACCTGTAAATGTTTTTGATGTGAAAAAATGAATTTCCTAATAATATTGGGATTCATATTTCAAAATATATATATGGCATATCACATCATTAGACCGTTTCAATGGCAAATATTGCAGAGCAGGGTCACCTGACCCTCCAGTGTGCTCACTCTACTAAATGCTTTACATTCATGGTTCCTTGAACAGTGGAAACAGATTTTCCTGTACGGCAGCCATTACAGTAATATGTACAAGATCTTCAAACACTATCTAAAGCTGTTCACCAAAAAAGATACCTGATTGTTATTTGAAATTTGTTTGTTTATTTTTTCGAAAAATTAAATTAAAACCTCAAGGCAAAGATTTAATCTTTTTTTTTTGTCTAACCAGACATTTTCCAGGGTTTTTTTATTCATTTATTTGCACCCGCACAACGGCTCAGATGCAATTTCACAGCAGTGAGGAATTAATTTTATTGCAGTTCTGTTATCCCTGCTGCGATTACCACAGTTTGTCTCTTAAACAAGAGCTGCAGCCAGGCCGCACGCACGGAATATTAAACTGCAAATTATCTCGCAGTTCCTCCTCAGCCAGTGTGTTTGTGAAGCATTTCTCCAGATTAGCAGCCAGAAGGGGATTCCTGACTTTCTGGAGGTGGTATTTGTTTGACGTGCAGATGGTCTCACGCACAGAAACTCACTTCGCTTGCGTTTAAATACTCATGTTGTTGTTGAGCTCGAGCAGATGGGGGATCTGCGCGTGTCGATGCAGATCAAATGTCTTGCTTAAAAGCGCTGGAGCCGCTATCTGGCGAGCGATCCGAGCCTCGGACCCACGGGTTTCAGGTCCCGTTGCCCAGCCGCAGCCCCTGCCCCTGCTCACAGATCAGCTTCCTGTGAGGAGCGTCGGGCGTGGCATGTGAAGAGCCCATGCTCCATCTGACAAGTGTCTTCTGTGTTTTTTTTTTTTGTTTTGTTTTTACAGATCCCACCATCCCTAATGTTCAGGTGACCAGGCTGACGCTCATATGTGATGCGGCCCCTGGGCCAATCACCATGGACCTCACAGGTAACCCCACCCCTGACTTCCCTCCTCTTTCCAGTCTCCGCCTGCACCATGACAACAGCGGCGCTCAAATGAAATTTTACTTTTTTTTTTTAAATCGGACTCAAATTTAACAGCGCCCAAGCGCCTAGATTTCATTGCAGCTTGTTCTATGTTCTCTTCTGTTGTTTCTGTGATATTAGCCACACTGTCTAGGGAAGCGTTTTGCTAATTTCAATGCAGCATTGCAATATTGCCGCATCTTCTTTATTTTTAATAACTCTTTTATGCGACTTACCAATTTTGAATTGAATGTTCCTTGAATGTCACTGACGTCTATTGCAGGACAAGGTTTTTATTATTATTATTATTTTTTAAAAAGCCTGCAACTTAACGCTTGCGAAATGACCACATTTCCGACTGGCCATAATGCCCTCGTTTGGAGCAGGGAAGTCACATCTGAAAATGTCACGGGCCATTTTTCTCCCTTGTGTGAGTGCAGTCAGTACCATGAGGCCCCAGGAGCAGTCATTTGTAAGGGTCAAATCACTCATCGCTAAAAGGGCAAGAAAGGCTAATGTGTCTCCCAGAGCAACGATGGGGGTGGCTGGAGGGGGGGAGCTGTAACTGTGATTGCGGGTCAGAGACTTTTGATGTGCCCAGTGCAATCAAACTTCATCATGTTTAATAGTTAGTACTATCATACCAAAGAAAACAAATGATGTGATAATAGGCCTTTGTTATTCAGATTTTAAATTAGTTTTTTTTAACCGTTAAAGCAACAAGATACTTACTGCCCGCTTCAGGAGGGTTTTGTATTGGTCTTCTGGAAACCATGGTGCTTATGTAAGTAACAAAGCAATAGCATTCTAACCAATCAGCTGTGTGTTCAGTCAGTGGGCTGCCAATCAGGAGTGAACTTGCAGGGCCAGAACAGACAGGCCATGTCAGGCCTCTGGCCGTCATGTTTATAATAAGCATATTCTATATGGAAAGGAAATGTCATTGTTTTCCTGTTAGATAACTTCATAACTTATCTTATTAACATATCTTAATCTTGTGGTTTAATGAGTGCTTTAAATGCAAGTAAAAAGTGATTACACAGGATCTTTAAAGGAAAACACTGAATGGAGCACGTGTAATACTCGGCTTGACAGAATAGCGCCACTAAGATTTAGACGATTTACGCTTGGCCATGACTGTGAAGAACGCCAGTCCTGTTTAATACAAAAAGTACGTGTCCATCTGCATTCCTGCTCTCAGGTCTTGCTGTTATCTCTTTAGTTTTTAAATCCATGGGCTGCAAGTAACAACCTTCTTTCAATCCCACAATTTGTCACATCAATATAATATTCCTAACTGTTCAACTTTATATCGTAAGACAATGTATGCATTCATTTACTTCTTTCCCTTGCTTCAACATCCTATAGTTCATTGCAAATCCATGGCTATAATAATGTCAATAAGATGTTGGCATAGTGCAAAATGCATTGCACTATGATGCAAAATTGGAAGACTGGTTTTACAGTACATGACAGAATTTTAAAAAGGTGTGTTTCGTAATTTTGGAAAATGAACCAAGCCATATTTGGTATAGATTCGTGCCATGCGTGACAAACGTAAGTAACAACATCCAGATTGAACTAAATGCTGTGAAAGTTTGATTTAATGACCATCTCTATGATGGCACTGATTTGATTGAAGCTCCTTCATCAAATCAGTGCCATCATAGGCGTTGCCAACCACAGATCTGATTTGTGATTTTCTAGCCACCATTCTCTAGCAGCTTCTGTTAGTCATTGTACCAAGCTGACGCTAACAAACAGCTAACATGCTCCGCATTGGGAACAGTACTGACCGTGTGTCTGACACAGAAAACGCTCCCCCTTATCGCCGTGACGATAAAAACAAAACCCCAGCCTGGCTGTGGTGAATAAGGGCTGGGCAAAGAGAGCCTTGGATCAGTGGGGCCTGGTATTGACATTAACATTACATGCTGCATCGCAGTGACTCGACACTTCTGTCTAAAGACCGGTGATGTCATCCCCAGCCGGGCAATGGTGGGGAATAACGATGATGGCAGATCATTAAAGCGGGGAATCTAGTGAAAGATCCTTGGCTGATACACTGGTCCCTCCTTTACCTTTTAAAACCGATACCCCTGCTTTATTTCAGGTCCTGAACCCCTGGAGTCCAATGTCTTGTTGTTGTTGCTTTATTGACGCTGTATGGATGTAGTGGTCCTTAAATCATCCGTATGGATCCTGCTGTTCCCCGAGGCCACTACATCAAGCGGTTCAGATACGGCAGAGATCAGTGAGTTCGCTCATCATTTGAGCGGCATTGATCACTGGGGAGGAAAAACTGAACTAGAACAAACCCAAAGCCAGCACAGGAGCCGTTCAGATGAGCCGATTCTTATCCGTATCCGGATGGGCAGGGAGCAGGCGCAGAGCCGGAGACTGATCCATCCAGATGATTTAGCGTTTGTCTTTTTGTCTCCAGGCAACAGCAGAACGTTGGGGACATGCACTGGTTCCAGAATGCAGGTTTTGGTTTCAGACACAAAAGGACACAAAACTAGCAGTATGCAAATGCTATTTCTGAGTTGAAGGATCAGCTGTCAAATCATTGTGTTTTGGTGAAAAGTGCCCTCGAAAAGGAGTTCAGATCTGTTAACAAATCTAGTTACGCACACACACACACACACACACACACACACACACATTTTTTTCCCCATCCTGTTTTCCCCTTCATCTAACGTAAAGGCAGCCATTGCAACACAAACTGCACTGTCACCAGAGGTCAGCTTGTTGCTAGGCGATGGAGAGACCCTTGTGCCCTGTCTGTCCCTTTCTCTCTAAAACACTTGGCCTGTCTCGAGCGTTGCCGACGGCCTTGACGGTGGAGAAGCAGACCTGAACCGCAAGGTGCAGAGTGGAGAGTCGCTCCCTCGCCCCCGCCCCCTCCCCACATGCACAAAACCGTTGTGTGTCTCTGGCCACAAGCTCAGGAAGGTGGCGCGTGTACAGGAAAGAGCTGCAGTGCTGCTGTCAGCTTCTCTTTTTTTTTTCTTGCATCGACTTCCTCATGAGCCCCGCTACTATTCACATTTCCGCACTGCACATGATTTAGCCTGCAGGTGGTGCTACTGAGTCTGTCACCAAGGCCTTGATTTACTATAATTACAATGGTAGTGATAATTAGTTGTTGTAGTAGTGGTAATAGTAATTGGAGTATTAGTAGTTGTGCAATTCAGACTAATTTGTCAGTATACATTAAATAGGCATCACAGGGCCAACAACAAGTACAGCAAAGGTACAGTACAGCCAGACATAAAATAGATACTGAATAGAGCTGAATCCTCCTCGGTGCATGTGGGAGCACTTAGTGCAATCTGATTGGGTATCTCTGCCTTGGATCAGTGCGATCTGATTGGCTATTTCTGAGTTGGAACAGTGTGATCAAATTAAGTTTCTCTGTCTTGGATCAGATCTTATCTGGCCTTGCAGGAACAGTGAAAATGTTGACTCACTGTTTTTAAAAGGGTTCTTTGTTGTGTCGTCAGAAAAGCAAAAGGTTTCCTATTTATTATGCATTTACGAAGTATCTAATTATTATTATTATTATTATTATTTAATTTGCTAATGCAGATCTAAAGGCCAGATTATTATTGTGGCCTTAAGAACTGCAAAATGTCACATGCCCCCCCCCCCCCCCCCAAAGAGGAGCAAGCCCCAGCAGTGAGACAGTGTAGCCTCTCCCATTGAGGGAAATGGACCCTAAAGCAACAGGCTTAATGTGAAAGGGTAGTCCTTAATGCAGTGCCACTCTCCATGTTCCCTAATCTAATGCTGCCCAGTTCAGTGCCAGCTGGGCCCCTCCCCCATGCACTTTATTTCAGACTCAGTACAAATAAAACTAGCTGCAGGATTTTAGTCTTTGTGCCAAAAGTGTATTTCTTTAACTGGGCTTTCTGGATTTCTCACTTTCTGTGTTTTCTGCTTTACGTCCCGTTTTAAAACAAAAATATGCCAAATAATCCTTTCGTTCTCTCAGAAACTCCAGAAATCAGGGTAATCCCTTCACAATCCGCTAAGGAAGGCCTCCTGTTTCTTTTGCGACCTGTCATCAGCATGACTGTTAATCCATTTCTGCTGCAGGGAAGGCTGGACTAGGACTGTGTTCATCCACATATTGTTCAATTAATTTGGATACGTGTGAGGGTACCCTCCTGAAGTCGTTGAATGGGACCTTCCCAGCTAACACAAAACATTCTCTCAGTGCTGCTGCCATGTAATAGCAATGATATTTTAAAACATTCCAGTAACATTGTGAGAACATTTTGTGTTAGTTGGGTTAATGCCTCTGGCAGTGGCTGTGATTCTGTCTTGAGCTGAAGCAAATTTGCAAACTCCAGTCCCATGAGGTGCAAGCGGAGTTGCCAGATTGCTGACTCAACCCCCACATATAGAGAAGGAGATTTTGGAAAAATGCACCGGGCAATGAAATCAGCAAGGAAATCAAAGGAGAAGGCCTATTTAAAAGGAACAATAAGGAGAAAAATCTTTGAATAGTCATATTGATATTGCACCGAATTTGGTAGGAGTTGGACAAATAATTAGGAGGGGTGTTTCCAAATAAATGAAAATAAAATATTTCAGCTTGAGGGGGCTTTCCCCTAGCTTATTGCATTTTTTTTTTAAGTGGCTTTTAGAGTGAGACTTGAAGCCCAAAATGGCTGAAGCTTACCACATGCTGTCAGTAACTGCATGATTTCAACCAATCATTGTGTTGTGCTTTGGAGGGCAAGGTCTAGATTGACAGCTCATTGTAGCCAAAACCTCACTCTCCTGTTGCTAGCCGCAGCTTTCCAAACTACAGATCCTTGTTCAAACGAAATTCCACACGGGTCTCGTTTGTGGTTAGAATTTAAGCAGAGAAAAAAATAAATAAAGGAATAAAAGAACAATAAAAACCTCTGTGTACCTCTTTGCATAATTTTGAAAGTTAAGGGTTAATGTGTATCCCTGTGAGCGTCTCTGTTGTCCTTATCTTGCTGTTCTTGGACAGCGTTTGTGTGTTTAATGAGCAGGTAGTGCATTTAATCTTTGGCACTAACCTATATTTCCCTGCCACTGGAATGCATTGCATTAATGAAGGTTTCATCAGCGCTCCCCCCCTCTCACCCCAAGGGAAAGGGGGGGGGGGGTTACTTGTTTCTAGTAACATGCATAGGGGAAAATAAAAAAGAGAAGAGTTGGCACTTCTCAAATGAGCTGCCTTTGGGTTTATGCAAATAGCCCGGGTATGTTTGCTCTGATCTCACTTTGAAGTTAGCTCCCATCGCTGGTTAAAAAAAGAATGGGGGGGGCTCTGTATATATTCCCTTCCCCAGCACAGGATCAAGGGCTTGCTGGTTTGCAGAGGTGGAGTTGGGGGGGGGAGTGGGGTTGGTGAGGGGAGGGAGTGTGTCTTCACCATGGGGGTTGCATGTTAAAACGTGACACAGTGTGCAAGGGAGGGTACTCACGGCCATGCTAAGGAAACTTACCAGTGGCTCGCTTCACAATAACCGTTTGGACAGTGTAGCTTGTGTTCAATGGAAGGGGTGAATGGGGTTTTTAAATTTTTTTTAAAAACCCTGTGAAAGAATCTTGGTCGGGCATAGGAACCATTGCACAAAGGAGCTGGTCCATAATTGGGTGATTTTTCTGAGCAATTAGGTTAAATAAAGATTCCCTGACAGGAAATCTCTTCCAAACTTACCCCATCGCCCCCAGGCATGGTATGTTCCTTGATAATTTTAAAAAATAAATCTAATGCTTTTTCTCCCCAATTTGGAACATGCAGCCTTTGCTATTGATTTCAGAGTGCAGAGAGGCATAAGCTCTCCTCTAAAGCACATGACGTCAGCCGCCTCTTGTTATCCCACCAGAGTCAGGCTCGCACAGATATGAGTCAGAGGAAGACCCTTCATGCGCGGCATAAGAGGTTGAACGTGTGCACTTGATTGACCGGGACGATCGCTGTTGCGTCATGAGATGTGATCATCCTGGATGATTAAACGCCTCTGGGTGACCCTCGAGCCAATCGTGTGCCACCCTGTGGGGCTGCTGACCAGTCAGAACTGTCCAGATTCAATCTTCTATAAGGCACTTGTTGAATATTGACTATAGTCAATATTAGGACAATAAGGGCTATAATTTAGGCTATGTAGTCCGTTTGGTGTCTTTCCTGTATTTGTTTTCTGACGTTTTTTTTGTCCATTTTAATTGTATGTGTATAATTGTAGTGTATCATTGGTTAAAACCATGCAAAATGACATTATGCCTAAATAACATATAAAGGGTTGTCTTATCAGTGTTTTGAAAACTGCATGTTTTTATAAAAGCAGATCCTCACTTCAATGCAGCAGAGATGCTGAGTTCCAGACGGAGGACAGGGATGTGAAGGAGAGACTGAGCAGAGCTGATGTGTGCCACTGTCTTACTGCAGGTGACCTGGAAGCCCTGAAGAAGCAGAACTTCACCCTGAAGGAGGGTGTGGACTACAAGGTGAAGATCCATTTCAAAGTGAGTGTTGGTTCTCAGCTGACTGGAGGCCGTTGGCTGCTCTCCGCCCCCGACTCTCAGTTCAGTTCAGTCCAGTTTTGCTTTATCGGCATAGCTGTGCATAACAATAGCTAGAGGAATTCACAAAGAAGCAAGACTCAAGACAAACAGGACTAATAAGGGAAAACTACAATGAAGTAAATAAATAAAAATGTGAAAAGCATTTTCTCTTGCTTTCTCTCTCCTGTCCTTTTGCCTTTCTGTCCCTCTACCCTGTTCTCTCTTTCTGTCTCTCTTCATCCCTCTCTCACTCACTCACTCACTCTCTCCCTGTTACTTAATTGTTGCACATAGGCCATGAGGATACCCATACATAGTAGGTACATGGAATGCCTTTACACAATCATAACCCCTTATCACAAGCTGCCGTCCGACCTCTTGGGATCAGTTTGGCCCTGTGCTGGAAATGTGTTTGAATGCACCCCAATGGTTTTATAAAAGACCATCGCCAGTTTGGGCCACTGCCCAGTGTAGTGGAATATTTAGAATGTTCCGGAAACAATGGGGCAGGGTTCTGGAAGGTTAGGGTTAGAGCCTGTTTACAGTGAGGCTGTACACACTGCAGCATTTCCTTCCTCACTTGGCCGAAGGCGACCTGCAGTCCCCATTTTAAACAACTGAACGGAATTGGAGAACTTTAAGTTCAGTAATGCAAAGGGGGACAGGAACTTTTTGTGAAAAGTCCCAGTCCAAAATCTCTATCGCTCCTAATGGGTGGGGGTGTAGCTTGGTGTAGCTGTTCTGGACTTGTGGCTGTGACACAGAGATTGCAGGCTCCGTTTCCAGACTGGCATTGTGCCTTTAATAATGTTCTTCACCTGAATTTCTGCAATAAGTGTCCAGTTTTATATGTACAATGTCAAGAAGGAATTGGGCTGTACACATATGTGCTTGTCTGCTAAGCTGATAAGTAATGCAGGTTAGCTGGCAATACAGAATGTACCCAGCTGTCTTTGGGGTGACATGTTGAAGCCATTTAAAATCCCAGAGCAGCTATTTTTGCTAGGAATGCACATCAAATCCATCAATAATATGTTTTACAGTGCGCCCTCTACTGTGGGACTGTGGGTTTGCAGTGCCTCTCCAATCTGTTGCATACAGAGTGAACTTCTACTAGAATGGAAGGGCAGATATAAAATATATATTCTAAAAATATGCATATAAAAGATGATAACCTGCGAGTGGCATTTGTCCTGTAGTTTCTGCTAGACAGTGATACGCCCTCTTGTGCTTTATCACTTTAACCATTTCAAAATGGTGAACAAAGATTGTGAGCTATCAACCTTGCCTTTTGTGACTGAAAGGTCTACCTTACCTGATCACATGTCTTAGGTTGAGGCTGTCGTTCAGTTTAATCTGGGAAACATTCTGTTCATTTCAAAAATGTTATTCATTTGACAAAATTAAATTCTGAAATGGTACCGAAGTAAAAACTAATAACATGGAACTGCATTAACTTTTCTGATGCAGGAAATCCCACCTTCCAAAGTCCTCCCATGACCCTGCCCTGCAGCCCCTTCCACTATTGTTTTCACCGCCCCCTCCATCCGCCAGTCAGCTCTAGCCCGTGTCCAGCGGTCACCAGAGGGGTAGCCTCTCGCCTCTCCAAACTGGGAGCACCCCACGGTGTAGGGAGAGGGACCCGGGTGGTCGAAACGAGCCCCGCCCATCGTACCGTACTTCCTGTCCCAAAGTGTCGTATCCCCGGGGCACATTAATGGCCTGTGTATGCACAAAGCGCAGTTTCCCAAGCCACCGGCCAACTGGCCCTAAAAATAACCAAAAACAAGTTAGATTGAATAGTTTTCTGAGGGAAAAAAATAAACAAACCAAAAAGCGCGGGTCACAGTGTGTTTTTTTGGAGATACGTATTTTTGGATGTACTGAACGAGAACTGTAATTTAATTAGCACTGAAGGGGTGGAAGGAGAGGGTGGGAGGTGAGAAAACAATTGATGCTGACAGAGTCTCTTGACTGATGTCACGGCAGATTTTCTCACATCTCACGTACGCCCAGAAGGTCATATAACACCAAGAACATTCTGCTCTAGAAGTTTCCAAACATGTAAGTGGGCAAAAATACAAATAAAAACAAATGCTTCTCTCGGTTAACTGTCTGGCTGTGGAAGCTGAAATGGAGCCTGAAAAATCATCATAAAAGGGCATGCTATCTGGAAGCTTACATTTCAGTGCGCTTTATATGGTTTAGGAGAAGCAGTTTCGTTTCTCATTCTGGACCAAAATAACAACACTCTGGCTGTGCCCAAAACAGCTTACTTTCTTACTATTGAGTAAACAATTTTTATACTCAGTAGTAGGCAAGCAAGCAGTTTCAGACGTGGCCTGTGTGATCCAGACTGACAAGGCACCACCTAGCGGTGGCTTGTTGCTAACGCAGTTTTTCCCCGCAGGCGTGTCTTGCCATGGTAACGGTGAGTGTCCAGGCACCGGAAGCCTCACGATGGTGGCAGTGATTGGAAATTAACCTTGGCTTGTTTCTCTGTCCCATCTGCTTCCAACAGGTCAACAGGGACATTGTGTCTGGACTGAAGTATGTGCACCTGACCTATAGGAAAGGCTTGAGAGGTGAGTTCACCTTGTGTTGTGTGCGCAATCTACATTTCAGACATAGCAGATCTCATTCACAGTGGCTTTCATAGCTTATGTTCCTTACACATGCGATCCATTTATACTGCTGCACATTTGTACGGAAGCAATTCAGGTTGAGCACCTTGCTCAGGGGTACGCCTGGGAATTGAATTGTAGGACGGAGTGTAGCACAGTGGGTAAGGAACTGGGCTTGTAACCGAAAGGTCGCAGGTTCGATTCCCGGGTAGGACACTGCTGTTGTACCCTTGAGCAAGGTACTTAACCGAAATTGCTTCAGTATATATCCAGCTGTATAAATGGGTACAATGTAAAAATGCTATGTAAAAGCTGTGTAAGTCGCTCTGGATAGGAGCGTCTGCTAAATGCCTGTAATGTAATGTAATGAACCCACAACCTTGAATTTGCAAGCCCAGTTCCCTAACCAATTTGCTGCACTGCTACACAGTGCATATTTATGCATGCATGGGCAATGCATGTGAATGTTACATGGCCACTACTTGATCACTAGGGAACCTAGCTTATTAAATATAGATGAGAAAATACAGGAAATATAGGACATTTGTAAATAAAAAGTCCCCAATGTCAAGAATTGGTGGTCAGTTGATACTATATTAATGACATGTAATATTACTGCGATAATTCAGCCATTGTACCAAACCGCAGAATTAACGTTGTTTCAACCCAAACACTCGTGTATCATTTATGTGTTTTATTTTGTTGCAAGTCAAGTAATTAATTGACTCACTCCTTGATAGGTATAGGGTTATGGCAGATAGTTATTACCTGTCAGTATTGAACAGTTAGATTTTTCTACCTTTCTCCTTTTTCATTTTCTCTTATTGATGCTGCTGTTGTCATGTCAATATTCACATTTTATTCGGCCCCAAACTGAGCGTTTTATCCTGGATTTTTCCCAGCTGTAATCTGAGGAAACCCTGATTGTCTGAGTTCTGAGTATGCAGGATTCAGTCATTAGGCTTGGCTTTAAAATATCATTGGGCATTCCAAACTAGGAGTGAAAGATTCAAATATTGTGGGTAAAATTGGTTGTAAAGGATTAATATATGAAATGATGGTATGTTTTGTAATATAAGGGAGAAAAATTTTATTTTTATTTTTTTATAAAGCCATTTCCAGTTTTTGTACTGAGCGAACATTTTGGCCATGCTAAGTGTGCACAGACACTGACCACCCCCCCCCCATTGGTTCCCCCACAGTGGATAAGGCAGTGTACATGGTGGGCAGCTACGGGCCACGGGTGGAAGAGCACGAGTTCATGACCCCCTTGGAGGAGGCCCCTAAGGGCATGCTGGTGCGGGGCGGGTACCACATCAAGTCCCACTTCACCGATGATGACAAGACCGACCACCTGTCCTGGGAGTGGAACCTGCAGATCAAGAAGGACTGGGATGAGTAGGGCAGGCTCCGCCCCCTTCAGGCAGGCACACCCACCCCCCAGCCCCCACCACCGTGCGTGACTATGACACGCATATCCAAAAAATAAAAACAAATGTACAAGGAGGAGGTTGGGTTGTGTCTAGAGCCGTGCAGAAAAAAGAAAAAAAAAAAAAAAGCACACGCAGGTGATAAGTGTATTAATCTGGGCCTAAGTTGGGGAAGTGGGTGGGGCAGTGGGTGGGGTTGGGACAGTGAGTGTAGTTTGGATGGACATGCAGAGTAGTGACAGAGAGGAGAATCAGTTCAAAAGCCAGTGAAATTGTGTAAAATGTTTTCTTAAATAGTTGAAATCCTTGCACTTGTATGTAGTAGACCCTTTTTGATGTGTCTAGGCCAATCAGAGACGATTGTGGGAGTTGCACAAAGAGAAAAATCAAGATGGCCCTTTCAAACCCATAATCTGTGACCAAAACATTCCATACCGTACATGTTCCCAGCACTGATTTAGACTCCTTTACTTGAAGCACTGTCTGTGTCCCGCTTACTGCATGCTTTGAATACAGAGAAGAAATGAGTTAGAAAGCCTTCTGGCATGTGACCTACAGTATGAACATAATCTAATGAAGCCCACGTCAAAGGAAGCGAAGATAAGCCCAGCCTACCGGGCACCGGATGAGAAATCGTAATAAAAACGGATGAAACTAGGTTAGTGCAGGAGTCGCTCCCAGGTCCTTAGTATAGAATTGTGAAAATAATTTAATATTGTAAAGCTCTCTCAGTGTAGATGCTCCCCCCAGTGAGGAAAAAAGCTTTGCTGATGGCTTGCTCCATGGTGTTACCATCCTCATCCTCCTCTGGTTTTCTGCATCTCCAGATTCCAATGTCCTGCGCTCAAGTTACCTTTTTTTTTTTTTAGTTCCCCAAAAATAAAAACATTTATAGATGAAGAAAAACGGAAAGAAGCAAGAAAAAAAATAAATAAAAACAAGTCTTGAAATAAAGAGGAATTGTACAGAATAGAGATGCACCACAAACAGTTTAAATGGTCGTTGTACTTATTCGTGGTGATTTATCCACTTGACACATTATCCAGGGTTTTGTTTTCATTTGCCAAGGCTATGCTATGGTAGTCATTTACTCAAGAAAGTATTTTAAATCTCACTATTTTGATTAACAGACACATCATATTCCAGGTATAATCTGCACTGAAATGCATTTTTTGTTTAACACTGAATGTGTAATATACCAAATAATAGTCAGAATGCTCTATGATATTTGTTTTGTTGACGCTTACAAAATATGGAAGAATGCCTTTGAGAAATGTAAGATATGCATGCATAAGCAAAATATTTTGCAGATATTTGAGGCTACTAAAGGAAGTGTATGGGAGTCTCTTTAGTATGCTCAATAGTAAATTCCTGTGGCATCTTCATTTTAACAATGGATGTGGAAAAGCTGAAATGATTTAAACAAAACAGCAGGTGAAGATTTTTGCAGTGTTGTGCAAATAAAATGTTGATTCCTTTTTGTTGCAATTTTCATTTTGATTACCGTAGAATTAGATGTACAAAAAATAGAAAAATAGAAGTTTGCATTCAGTCTGTTCTGATGTTCAAACTACATTTTTATTTTTTAAAAGGATAAATATTGTCAGTGTTGATATACATCTAAATGTCATTCAGAATAAGTCAGAAAATTAGAATGTTGGTGATATTGTCTTGTGTCCTGCATGAATATGAGGAATTCCTTTTTTTAAGAAGTTTACTATAAATGTAATGTTTTTTCAAAAACCCTGATAAACTGCGCAAATTAAACGTTTGTCTGAAGATGAATCACTTCAAGTGTTTTTTCCCCTCTGTTTTTAAAGTCCAAAGTATGATAAAGTGGTCAATATTCTGTGTTAGACTTGGATTTGCACAAAAACCATTGAATGATTATCGCTCCTTTCAATATTATTATTGACATTTATGTGTATCTTTTAATAAAGTCGGGATTTGATCAGTCTCTGTTTCTTTGAAGTCTTACTGCCGAACCCCCCTCCCCACCGGTGTCTCACTTCACCATCAGCATACCTGGCAACCGTTGCAGATTAGAGCTCTGAAGCAGAATCCACTTGAACTTTGCCTTTGACATGAGCCACACAAAACCAACTTCTCCGTTTCAAGTCCCATTTATTTGGAGTAGTTTCTGTGTGTTGTTAGGTTCAGCTATCTGAGCCAATTTTTTATAACTTTTTTAAAAAACAAATATACTTTCTTATTGAGTGATACCAAAAACCATTGGCAAAAGATTGTCATTAATGCAGCTTTATGCATTGAGGGAAGACTGGAAACCTCACCAATTGCCTGCAGAACCAGTTAACATTCAAAGTGATGGAAGCAATGACTGGAAACAATGGCATAGTTTATTTTGGGTTTATTTTTGTTTTATTTTTGGTCTGGAGGCCATAATTTGCTCCACCAATTTTATTTTGGATTGGGGATGGTTCGCCCTTTTTCTTTCCATCTGGATTTGGTGATTGCACTATGGCAGTGGTCTCCGGCAGTGGTCCTGGAGAGCTACAGGGTCTGCTGGTTTTCGTAGTGACTCTACACTTCATGAATCAATTAGAGCAGTTGATTACACACAAACGGGTGCTGATTTTCAGGTGAAAACAAAAACCAGCAGACTCTGTAGCTCTCCGGGACGAGGGTTGGAGACCACTGCGCTACGGTTTTACTCCAATGCTGGGCAACTTGCAGTGCAGAGAGAACTTGCAGCTGAAGCAAGCAATGCTCTCTCATACACTCACCCATCAGCCAGTAACTGTTTTCACCACTACAGTCCACTCGTGCTACTTGGGAAAGCTAGGGTTATATAGAGGATCGGTGTATTTCTCTCATAGGATGATGTAATCTGTGAGCTGCTGGTTTGGAGTCAGGGGGTGCCTAAACAGCAGTAAGTTGATGAACCCTGGCTGACTTTAACCCACCTTCCTCTAATGCAAGAGCGAGTTGGGGTATGTTTTTGGAGTTGTCAGTACTTTATTCCCCAGCACAGAACAGTTGCTCCTAACATACACATCCCTGCTGAAAAAAAGAATAGGCCAGTTATGCTGGAACCAGCTGTTCAACCAGCATGACCATCAGTTTACCTGCATATCTATTCTCATTACCAGCATGATCAAGCTCATCTACCAGCTTGACCAGCATAAAACCAGCATTTCCCAGCTTGGACCAGTAATCTATCATCATTAACCAGCTTGGAACCTATTCTGGCCTACACTTTTATTTTGTTCAGTGGGGACAAAATATGATTTTATGCTTTTGCATGGCGAATGAAGAAGCTATGGCATCAGCTATGGCCAATAGCTGTAAAAACATATGTGGTTATACTCTATAAGGTTGTGTAAAACAGAAATTAAAGAAATCAAGCCATTAGTTGTGTTTTGTTTTAAATCCAGTAACACTACTTTCTGAACTACCCCATGGGGCAATATTTTTCCAAATCTTGAGACGAATGGGATATTTATCATATATAGGACACTCGCACTTCAAAACTCTGTCCCATAACTTTGTAGGTTTTGTTTCCCATTCATCCCACGGCAAGAACAAGGTTAAGTGAACCAATCAGGTGTGAAAACATCATGATAAAAAAATGAAAGCACGCCTCTTTGCTTGTGGTAGGAGCACGTAAGCGCACGCCCAGTTGACAGGGTCAGCTTCGTCCGAGGGAAATGGCAACTGCACTAAGACAGTCTGCAAAGTACGGTCTCTTGGGTTCGTAAAATGCATTATTGCAATTATCACTGTCCTAACAGTAAGACAATAAATACGCTGTGGGCACTTAGCTATAGTATGCGCTGCCTATATATTGTCTTGCTATCGAATTTCGATCTTTATTCGCGAATTGCTTTACCTGAATGGAAACTGGGACAAAGGTCATAGCTAGTTGAAATCGGTGGCTAGCTGACCGTTCATTACATTAGTTAACATTTGCATTAGTTCCAACTGCTAGCTTGCTATCCAACGCTATGTAATGTTTGACTAATATACTGCAGCTCCATACTGTAGAGTCACGCTTGGCTTGTAGGCTTGCTGTTGAGCTAGCTAGTTATAATCTAAAAACGTGGGCCTAGGTGTAGGACGATAGAAATAAGTTGGTATCGAGCTAGAGATGAGCTAACTTGCTTGTTTCTAGCAAAACGCTATTTCCGGAAAACCTGGCAAGTTAGCGGAGAAAGTGCATTAAAATGGTGTTGGTAGGTAAAGTAGCTGGCTAGCTAAGTTGTATAACTACGGTAACTCCAGCTAACTTTATTCATTTAGCCATCTTAAAAGCGTGGCAGGAATAATAACGTTAGGCTGTACTAGCTAGACCTTGCAATTCTGCTAATACGTGTTAACACGTCGTGCAAAGGTTGCGAGCTGGCTAACAATTGGGGAAAGTTGCGCTCTAACCACATGAACACATCAGCGGCTTGTGATACTAGCTAACTTTTAGATTGCTATCAAACAAGCTGTAATTAATAGTTTGTACTAAAACAGTACACAAGGACGTGGATGATACAGCTAGCAAACAAATTGTTCTGCAGCATTGGCTAGGCAGCTATAGCACATAACTACCCAGGTGAAACCGCTGATGTTAATGCCACCTTAATGCTTTCACAGGGAGACTGGCGCCGTTTGTTGTCCCGACGTCTGTCCACGGTCGAAATGGGATCAGTCGCACCGCCTTGCCCTACCTCATGTCAAACCAGAGGCATTCGTCGTCTGGCACAAAAATTAAAGTGGACCTAGACGGCAGCACTGGTAAAAGTCACCGCCCGTCTGTAGTGTGACATGACCTTGGGACAGTCATGTCAGTGGGAATCTAACATGCAGGCAATGGGCCATATCTGATAATAGTAACTAAGTTAAAGGTCATGGCTACTATCTAAAGCTAGTCTAAGGTATTCTGAAATGTAGGTTGACTCCAGGAAAGTACATCATACAACAATAGAACACTACTTGCTATAAATTTTAATTAGTTGTTGGAGTTCACTAATGTGTGTTGTGACCGGAGCGTTTTTGTGATGCAGGGATCGCAGTGATGAGGTTACAGAGTCCCCCGGTGAACAGTCTCAGTCTAGACTTCTTGACTGAGTTTGCCATCAACATGGAGAAACTGGAGCTGGACAAGAGCTGCAGGGGCTTGGTCATCACCTCTGTGAGTCACCTGGGTTCACCTTGGCTCACCTGAGCAGATTCCATCTTCTTCCCTCCCGAAATGTTGCGTTTTGCATGTGGAAATGTCCTCCTTTTTACGTTGAAGTTCTGTCACTTTCATGTGATGTGCTGCAGGCCCTGCCAAAGATCTTCTCTGCGGGCCTGGACATCCTGGAGATGTACGGCAAGAGTCCGGAACACTGCGGAGAGTTCTGGAAGGCTGTTCAGGAGATGTGGCTGAAGCTGTACGGCTCCAACATGGTGACAATAGCTGCTGTAAACGTGAGTGCGAGTCCCTATGGTCCTGTTAAACTGTTCTAGGCCTCATTGTCTGGTGTCACATACAAACCGTGCTCGTGATGACTGTGGCCGGTAGTGCAGTTTGCTTAAGTGTCAAGTAAACCAAACACGGGCGGGTTTCAGTGAGCCAGGATTACAGTGTTGCGTTGTGCACCAGAACCCCCCGCCCCCTCACCCAACTCCGGTTCTAACGAGTGCAACTGTTCAGCTGCACCCAAAGGTCTTCCTCGGACTCACATCTGCATAAGCCCGGCTCACAAACTGTGTGATAACAAACAGCTGCTGGCATCACGTGCCTTCCAGGAGAGCGCATGCTTGTCTGTGCTCTCCTGAGTAGATGACACGGTGCCATTGAGCACCGAATAATTATGATCAGGCGTTCAAAAAAACATATGCAAAGGCAATGAATGAGTTTGCCTACTCTCTTGATGAAAATTTTTTTTTCTTTAATCCCTCCATCCATTCAGGGCTCCAGTCCGGCGGGGGGCTGCCTGATGGCTTTAGCGTGTGACTACAGGATAATGGCTGAAAACCCCCGCTACGGCATCGGGCTCAACGAAACCCAGCTGGGAATCGTGGCGCCCTTCTGGTGAGAAGGCTGCAGTGTTCTGATGAAGCACCGCCAGTCTCAAGCATCTTAATTCCTTTTGACACAAACACCGATACGAACACCTGTGTAAATGCGGCATGATAGGGGTGGAGAAAATGGACACAGACATTGCAAATTCATAAATTGTATATTATCATCACATGAAATTTTACTAGTGAACATGTTCTTGCTAACTCATTGGAATTTCTTACATACAGTATGTTTTTCTTAATTTATGTGTCAGATCCATAGATATGTTTCTTTTTAGATAAACATCAATGTACTCGTGTGTTAAGTTGCCACTGCATTGCAGCTTGATGTGGGTGATTGGATAAAGGTGTCAAATTCCAGTCCTGGAGGGCTACAGTATCTGCAGGTTTTTGTGGTTTCCTGTCAAACTGGCAGTCATCTTATGCCTTGGAAACCAGGTATGTGGACTTTTGATCCAATTGACTTTTGAACCAATCATTGACTTAGATTGCTCACTGAAGTGCTGAAACGCACCAAAAAGTAAACCCTGCAGCCCAGGCCTGGGGTCTGACCCCTCTATTTTAGGAGGCCTCAAGAAGAAAAGGTTTGGGAACCTCTGTTGGAAAACCATGGCTTGTCAGTGTGTAATGAAAAGCAATCGGTTTCTCACCTTACCAAAATGGAATAAACTGCAGCACACACAAATATGAGGACTTTTGGACCTTTTTCTGCGCGTCTTTGCAGGTTTAAGGACACAATGGCGAACACAGTGGGACACCGGACCACGGAGCTGGCACTGCAGCTGGGACTCCTGTATAGCGCCCCGGATGCTTTGCGAATCGGCCTGGTGGACCAGCTGGTGCCGGAGGACCAGGTCGTGAGCACTGCCATGGAGACCATGGCCAAGTGGTTTGCTATCCCAGGTTGAGACTCTCAATTTTTATGACATAGTTCAGTGGCTCTTAAAGTGTGGTTTGGGACCTATAGGGAGGACATGCATACTACTGTTTAGAGAAGTCATGGGATGGGATGGGCCTCAGTTATGGTTGGAAGTTCTAAATTAAGGGAGAAAAGAAGAATGGGGTAAATTTGTTGGGATAAAGCGAAAGTGGTGGAAAAATTGGGAAAGCACCATTTCATTTTTTGCAGAAAATTGTCAGGACTGCAGTTTGACTGTACATTTGCATATCAAATAGAAGAGCATATTTGTGAATGGACTAACTTGTCTTTAACCTATAAAAGGCTTTTCCAGATAAATTATGCACTCAAATAAATAAAAGCCATTGTGAGACTCCGATTTTGACTTTTCTCAACGTAGTCTCCCGGTCTGTATTTTTTTTTTCCCCCTAGACCATGCCCGTCAGATCACCAAGTCCATGATGAGGAAGCCGACCATCGACAAGATGGTCTCCAACAGGGAGTCTGATATCAACAACTTTGTCAGCTTCATCACCAGGGACTCCATCCAGAAGTCTCTCCGAATGTACATGGAGAGTCTGAGGAAGAGGAAGCCGTGAGACTAGGGTGTGAAGAGGCAATGGAGATTGTGGTGATGATGATGATATGGTTGCTGCTGCCACCGGTGCAGTGCGAGCGGCTCCTGGCCTGTCTGTTAAACTTTCATTCTGGTATCTGCTTTTACTGTGAAAATGGCCGTTTCCTTTTAGGAAGGAAAAGCTCTCACTCACTTTTGTACTAATGAACCGAAACGCCTTCGTTCTCTCTGAAGGTCACGTTATAGAGATGTTTTGTTTGGATTCTCACTGTTTGCAAGTAAAAAAAACAAAAATATTTTGACATGGACAGTGAATTATTTTCTCCCACTGACACACTACCTCCTGGGTTATTACTCAGATAATGTATGTAGCCTCTTATGTGGTATCCGGGAAACTAGCACGCTTTCAAAAGGGGAAAGCAGTGGGAAAACATTGCTGAAATAGTGTAAACAATGAAATGGGAACTTGGAAAAAGTGTTTTGGCTTTTCTTTTAGAGAAACTAGTTTTCTAGTATTACACAAAAATGACTGGCATGGTCTTTTTCAAACTTTATTTGATATCTGCAAAAACCACGTTTCTGAATGTAATTGGATGTGTTCTTTTCCGTTGATCTGGTCATTGCCTGTGCAGATAAATGGCAGGAGGTTGTCTCGGGAAGCAGGGCGCACCTAAGGGCCGAAGAGCTGGACCTCAACAGCGAAATGATCACTGACTGCTAGAGCCTGGGTGGAGAAGAGACCAGTAAGGGTAAAGCAAGTGGAAGTCCAGCCCTGCCAATACTTTTGTACCAGCGGCCTGCGAGCAGGATTTTAACATAGTCCTTAAAGGACTACAGTTCTACATTACGTCCTCAGCTGGTACAGGTGATGTGACCCAACACAGATTTACATAAATAGCCTGTGCATACATGACTGATTTACATGTCCTTGGTGTTGTGGTCATTGTGATTACTGATCCCATATTGATACTCTAATTAAATGGCTGCATGGTATGTGGACTCACCATGTCGAGTTTAAGCTTTAGCGAGGTCATGTAGTCGTAGACCGAGGCAGAATGAGGAACCACCGCTTCCATCATGGTCGTGGTGGCCACGATCCTGTTTTGGAGAAAACGCCAGACGGGTGAGCATGAGAGCAACAAACGCCGGGAAGGTATTGGTGGGAATAATGGATCTATCGTTGTTTTTCTCACCGATCGTAAGGGCAGTTTGTGTGTGAAACGGTGGTGTCCGCACTGTCTGGGATCAGCCAGTGAAAGCTCTTATCCGTGTACAACCGGATCTGCTGCCAGTCAGAGCCAGCCACGTAGTTGCATCCGGCATTAAAATCTCCCAAAAGAATGATGTTCTGGGAAAGGGAAAATGGAGGAGAAACATTTTAATCGGTATATTTCATAAGTGCTCTGTGAAAAGGACATGGAAGAGATTCTGAGCTTTGAATAACATTTATCTCTGGCGTAAAGTAGGTATGAATCACCCATGATGACAGGCTGGGAACTGTAATATGTAGAAACATTAAATATAGCTCATTGCCCTTTACTTTGAGAAACAATTTTTTAATGAAATTTTTTCTAGTCCCATGAATTTATGAATATTTGTATCAACTGAAAGAATGTGACAACATGAATTCAGTTTACGTCGAACTAGCCCCTGCTTCTCCACTCTGCACCCTGTTCCACTACAAGGCTAAGCAGTGATGGGATGCGCATACAACTGCCATTGCGCTTTGTTAAATGAGAGGTGCTACTTGCTTTGCTCAGAAAGCATATTTCTGTAGTTATAGCATATTTCATGTTGTCTTAAAGGTTTCTTTTAAGGCCCAGTCATGTTCACCAGTCCTGCTCAGTAGAGTGCACACAAGCACGGGCTCTCTTTCCAACTGACGTCAAGATAAGCGCCTGTGTCTTTTCCATACGGCCTATGGTCTTTTCACACCGCTGTCCACAATTTGAGGCCCCGGGGCACCCAGTTGACCAGTAGGGGTTGCTGTGGTGGACGAGACAACAGAACTAAATAAGAATTTGCAGCCTAAAGTTTTGTGGAAGAGACACGTTCGTCCCATTTTCATAAATCTCTTGTGTCCTGTTAGGCTTCCGGAGATGGGCACTGGCACTGTCCGAATTCAGGCCAACAGCTGTAAGAGTCACCCAATAGCGCCCTGAAAGGCCCTTTCTTACAGTGTTTATTGGGCTGTCTTCCAAACGGTGAACAGCGGTGGGTTGAATAGCTATACTTGTTTCTCGCATTTTGTTTTTTGTATCTGGTGTACTCACGTCGGTATTCCATCGAGCTCTGATGTCAACAACGACATCGTATAGGGCATCGATTTCCTTCACCGCATCATCTGGAGAAGTGTGCTGAGGGACCAGGGCGAATTCGGGGACACCTGAAAAGGTGATCACACAAAAATGCAAGTTTATTTAAAAAAAAACTGATTTCACAGACCAATTTGCAATTATAATTGTTATGAGCGTAACGGAAATGGTCATTTCTACTGACGCATAAAGGCATAAATGTTGCTACTTTCACGTCGACTAGTAGCAGGAGATGATGTCACTACTGAGAAACTTCACGCACGTGTATGGGGAGATGAAAACATCACCACAAAGGGCTCCCTGTTGAAGGTATCAGTTCCAGAGGCCTCGGCTCCATCATCATATGTGAAGTTCTTGACCACAGACACCGAATCCTCTCTATTTTGGGGAATCATGGGAATTGTTACAAGTATGGAAAGTGTGAAAGCCCCTAGATTGAACCATTTTGCAACCAATAACCTTGAATAGGGTTCCTCTGTGTACACATAAAACATTGAAAGTAGCTTTTCATATATTTGGAGAAGGAATTTACATATAATTTTACCTGTAGAGATAAAGGTACCTCTCCTGGTAGGTATTTCTCCCAAGTGGTTCACTGACTATATACTTGTATTTGTGAGGTGATGATCCCCTGGATAAAAAAGTGTTTACATTTATTTTATTTTTAAAATCTAAAGCCACATGGATAGAACATGGACATTAAAATAAATTTCAATTCAAGCTGAGCTGCATGCCTCACAATGCCATTAGTTGTCATGAGTTGTCTCTTACATGTTCACTTGCCTCTTCTCTCATTTGTCTCTTGTCTAGTAAATCATGTAATTGAATAATTTTTTGATAGACCTTATATAAAGTGACAAAAAATTGCTGTGATTTATTTGTTTCCATGGTGAAATTGGTTCTTACCCATTGACGTTCTGCATCAGTTTCTTGGTGGCAGACAGATCACTGTCTCTGACCTCCTGAATCAATAAAATATCATACATGTGGACTATCTGTTGGAGGAAAAAAACTGCACTCAAATTCAGTAGAGCTTCAGTGACCCTCACAATGTACTTATTGCTTTCCTATTGATATTAGACTATAGAAACCTACAGTATAGCAAAAAGTGGATCAAAAACAAGAGTGGCATAGTGCAGACATTTGACTGAACTGGTGGTGCAGTGGTAACAGAAGTGGTCATAAAAATAAAATAAAAATAATGATAAAATTAAGGTTGCATTTCAGTTTTGGTATAACATTTCTAAAACAGCCACCCTCCGGGATGGGTACGTACAGCCATGCTGCACAGTAAGATTAAAAAGAGCAGGTTTCGTGTGCCATTCTGTTGCAGATACACCATTGGAAAAATACGCAGCCTGGCCAGAAAAAAGTTGCACACTCTAATATTTTGTTGGACCGCCTTTAGCTTTGATTACGGGGCGCATTCGCCATGGCATTGTTACGACAACCTTATGCAACATTTTATTTCCGTCCTGAATTGCATTATCTTGTATTGACGACAGGAGAGTCGAACCACTCCGTAAAGTCTTCTCCAGAACATCCCAAAGACTTTCAATGGGGTTAAAGTCAGGACTCTGTGGTGGCCAATTCATGTGTGAAAATGATTCCTCATGCTCCCAGAACCACTCTTTCACAATTTGAGCCCGATGAATCTTGGCATTGTCGTCCTGGAATATGCCCGTGCCGTCAGGGAAGAAAAAATCAATTGATGGGATAACCTGGTCATTCAGTACATTCAGGTACTCAGCTGACTTAATTTTATTGCCGCATAACGTTGCTGAGCCTAGACCTGACCAATTGAAGCAACCCCAGATCATAACACTGCCTCCAGAGGCTTGTACAGTGGGCACTGTCCAAAAAAATCCAAATGGCCACTTTTTTTTTTGGCCAGGCAGTGTAGTAGTGTAGGACCCAGAAAACCATAACATTTTATGTAAAGGAGTGTGGCCAGTGTGGGACGGAATGCATGCCCAAGTTTAAAGCTGTCTAATGCTGCTTACCCAAATTGAAAAATAAAAGGATGTTGGGCACTCAAGTTAAACTGTACAGTCTATTAAATAATTACAGTTAACCTGTTGAAGGTATGTAATGCTGAAATATTGGTAATGGTAAATGCTTAAAATGTGAAGTTTAAGGCGAGTGCAACTTTTTCATGTTATGAAATATAATGTCCATGCACAAGTGTCCATCATTTCCTGAACTGCAAAAGCCCTGGATTTGGCCTTTAAAGTCCTTTAAAATTTGATTTTAGCGCTCAAGATTTGGCTCGCTCACTTTGACTATAATATCAACCAAGGTGGCATTTGATGCTTTTTTATCACCAAATGATCTGATGTTGAAGGCGCCAATAAACAGGGATCCTGTGGACAGCTCCACAAATGCCAGGATCAGCAGGAAAGCACCGATTATCTTCATTCTTAATTTGGGAGCAAAGAAAGAAACAAAAGCAGGTAACAGAAAACAGGTAGAATCCAAATACATAAAATTATAGTCAAAACATCCATCCTCAAAGTTTCAGGAAAGTCATTGACTCTTGTGGAAGAATATGCTGTTTAATTATGGTTTTACATTATATATTCATATAACATAAGTGATTAAATATGTTACATTACATTACAGGCATCTGGCAGATGCTCTTATCCAGAGCGACGTACAACAAAATGTATAACCATAACAAGGAACAAGTGTGTTGAAAACCCTAGAGGGAAGTACCGTTCCAAGTGCAGGGAACGACCGCGTAGTTTAACTTGGACCCTGTAGGTTAATCTGATTAATATGTATTCTTTTAACAGTTTTCATGTGTAATGACTAACTCCCAAATTCTTACCTTTGTGTGAGGAGAACATGCTGTTTATTAAAATGCTTAAATCTCAAGCATGAGATAATTACATGTGCTTTGAGATACTCCATGCAATTCTGTTACCATTCAGACTGGTTCCATGTACAGGAGGTGCCCCCCTTTTCCTACTTTCTCTCTCTCATGCTGAAAAATAATTGGGCCCTGTGTCTTATCTTAGTTTTGCTAGCAAACTGAAATGTCAAGGTTGCTGAGAGAAAAGTGTATTTGTGTTAATTATGACGAAGACGTAATTGCTGGGAAATGTTTTTTTGCAGGATAAGTGTACGTGAGGCATGCAAGCACAGAACCTAAAAGATACATTCCCGATAAAAAGTGTGCAGTTTCTTTGTTATGTTGAGTTCATTGCGGTATGCCGGGGATCCCCTGTCCATCCGCACATACTGTCATTGTGCTCCTACAGTCTCTGTACTAAAGCACTTTGATTTAAATTGATCCTTGCTTTCAGTGTTGAGTGTGTTTTAATTCAACATATATGGAATTTACTACACCCGACCAAATCTACTGAGGAAACAGCAATAAGGTGTTTCTCCACACTCAAGGACAGAAATGTGATGCATATTCAAACAATGCAGCTTCAATAACCAACTAATTCTTAGATTGCAATAACAGTCCTCATGATATACATTTATGTTGCCACAAAGCTTTAGAATGCACCCTCATTGCTCCTTTAAGGATGAAGTTTTCAGGTATTAAAGCCAAAATGCAATTTCATGAATGTAATTTTAAAATCACGGGAGACCGCCACCTGGAGCATACTGCCTTCATAATTGCCTTATGTTCTTTTTACAGTTTTATACTTGGCAAGGTGTTACAAACGTAAACCATATGGCAAATAAAGGACTCTTTACCTGAAGCTGTGTCTGGTTCCTGGCTGTGTGAAGAGATGAGAAGGATCCTTTTGGCTGTCTTTTATATGGCTTGCCATATAATGTGTAACCTGTTCCAGGACAGGTTAAAAAAAAACAAAAAAAAAAACGTGTGAAACCCTTTCATGTGAAACAGATTTTATTGTTGGTGGCTGAAGACTAGTGGAGGGAGGGGGGTTTCACTGGATAGTGAGGGTGATAGCTGAATACGTCTATGTGCATGAAGCACACATTTTGAATAAAACTGAGGACCTTGACGATAAGCCTGTTCAAACACAACATGCAGAAAAAGAAATACATAATATGACTGTGTGGTGTGGGGATGGCTGGTTTAAGCAGCCACACCTGTCCTGGGTCAAGCTAATTAGACCTGGCCAATTGGATAATTGGTTAAGAATTAGATAATTGGCCAGACTAATTGGACCCAGGAACAGGAGTGGCTGCACCTGTGCGTAGTGAGGTAATCACTGCGCACAGGTTAAATCTGCCATCCCCACCCACACCAGGGAGCTTCTCTGTCATGACAGTGTTCAAGATCTGCTCACTTGGCTGTAACATCTTACCAAACCCTCGTCAATAAATGTGGACTGTTGGAACATCATCTCCCTGTGTCTCTGTGCTGGAGGGCCCCTAGGAAAGCCACTTCGGTGGCCTGTGGCAGGCGTGTTTGCCACAGACTGTTTTCCAGTAAAAATGCATCATTCATCAAAGTTTTTCAGTAGGCTACTCTCCTAATTCAACATAAGCTTCAGAATGAAGGAATTTTGAAAATGACAGGTTTATATATTAAGCAGTCCAAGTTAAAGTGTTTGTTATAATGTATGAATCTTTGGAATCAGACTGCATATTCATAATGAATATATACATTTAACACGTACTTGGACACGTGTATACCCAGTTTAATGCCTTAGATTACAGGCAATTTAACTGACCTTGTGGATTCAAAATTAGCAAGTGATTTTATTTGCAGTTGCCTCCTATTTCCTATAATTATACTATACGTATGTGATGTTAAATATGCATTTATGTTCTCAACGACAACAACGAATTGCTTGTCCCAAAAGGGCCACCATACTCTAAATTAAAGCGAAGTTGTTGCTAGAGGGACTGTATACACTTCGTTAACTACTTCTTTCACTAAAATATAATGTTAATATTTGTAGTGCACTGCAGAAAAATGTCGGTTATCAACGAGGTATAAAAAGCAAAGGTAATGTAGTTATGGGTGCAACGAATGTAGCTAGCCACAATAAATAAAGGAAACGTTAGTGAAGACAATTTGGGCCGCTTGTCATGGTCGACTCTGGATGAGTTTGAATTTCATTCGAGACTTTGCCAGGAGAGTGCAGCTAGGCTAACTAACTAGCTAACGTTAGCTTGTTAGCGCTAATTTATTGGATTTTGGCAAGTTAACCTAACCAGCGTTGCCGGCTAGTCTAGTTAGGTAACATCATAGATTCCTTGCACATCTAGGCTGTCACATCGATGTGGGAATTGAGCCAGTAAGCGATGCATGTTGCTTATAACGTTAATAATCAATTCGTTCTTTTTGCTTGCGTCAACGATATAAAAGAGAAATATAGGACGTTTTAATTGGTTAAATGGTAGTAATCTGGCAAATTAACGTTAGACTATACCGTTAAACGGGTGGAGTTCTGTGCAGGATTACGTTACAGCGTTGCTACAATATCGAACATTTAGATAACGTTGCCAGATTTTCTGCAGTGATAACGACAGTGATCACAACGCTGCAATCGACTAAATAGCCTATAAATTAGGAAACTATGCAGAACTCATAATTGAGAATTACTGAAGCTTTACAATTTCATGTAAAACACTACTATTGACATTGCCTATTTGCTCCTGACAAAAATTCCCATAATGCAATGTTTATAAATAAACACATATGAGATTTAGCTTTAGCGAATCGAACAGTTTATAAGACCATTTATTCAGTGCAACCTCGATACACGTAGCTGTGAGTAACGAAAGTGCATTTTATTGATTTTTTGTTGTTATTGGCAATGATGGGCACCACCAGGGAACCTGGGGCCCATGAAAAGATCTCACGTTGGGCCCCACCACCCAGAAAATCTTATGTTCTAATATTTTTTCAGGGCCCCTGACAATCAGGGCCATTGGAATCGTCCTAACTCCACCCCTCCTTACGGTGCCCATGTGGGCAATTGTGATTCTGCTCCAGACAACCATGACTGACATTCGCCGGTCACTGCTGCGTCGGGATGCCCTGAGCGCTGCCAAAGAAGTGCTCTACCACCTGGACATCCATTTCAGTAACCAGCTCCAGAACACTGCCGCCCCAGTGGTGGACAATGGAAGCGTCGAGTTGGTGGAGGAGTTTGTGTTCAACCTTCCTAAAGACCGGAGCATGCAGCGAAAAGTAAGTTAGGTTAATGTGTGCGGGCATTGACTGATTGTGCCTGCAGATGAACTTCTGGATAGACAGCTAAATTGTGTGGGCAGTTAAGTTGTACGGTATTTGGAATTTGGACTATTTTGACCCGCCTCTGTATTTTAAAGTGGTTTCTAAAACAAGGTTGAGAAACAGTCAAAGTTTAAGTAAATTGCTAAATATTAATGTTCTGTGGCTTTGGCAGTACATTAGAAGAGAGCAAAATTAGAAACAGTAAACAGAGACCAAACTAAAACAAATAATGTGCAGAATTAACTGCCTGTTGGCATACAGTAATATGTCTACATTTTGGCAGACTGAAGACCTTGATGATAAGGCTGTACCAAAACAGTAGGCAGAAGTCTTCATTTATTCATAGCAATTAAATATTTAGTTAAATGCTATAATAGAAAAAATAACAACAGAGATAGTATTACTAATAATTGTGATAACATTATTATTATTATTATTATTATTATTATTAATAATGGCCTTTATTGGTAAACAATACTAATTTTAAAAAAATTTTATTACTGAATAGTAACTAAATAAAATAATTCATTTTAAAATTCTTATTCACTCATAGGTGATCCAAAATCAATGAGATTTTGAGGGCATTCAGACACCCTTAACCTACGTGAGCTAACGTACTCTGTATTTGGCTTCAGTTGCGTCTGTGTTGTGTTGCCTTTTGCCCTGCACACTACAGAAGATGACATCACTGCAGGAGCTTCAGTTGCTGGAGATCACATGCAGCTACTTCCAGGAGCAGGGCAAAGACTCGCTCCGCCAGATCATCTTTGCTGCCCTCTTCAGCCCCCAGAGCAACATGGCCGACGATCGCAGGATGGCCATGCTGGGCAAACTGGTGTCCATGGCCGTTGCCGTGTGCAGAGTGCCTGTGCTGGAGTGCGCCGCGTCCTGGCTACAGGTTGGCGGGAAAATTGTTCGGACATCACAGTGATTCTGAGGATGTCACACCCTGCCATTATACGCGAGGGCCCTGAACACACTCGCCTCAGGAACATTGTTAACTTTTGTGCCCTTTATCGCAATGCAGCGTCTATTTAACTTGCTAACGCATGTAACAGGTCTAAAGCATGGTGTTGTCATATCACTGCTCTATCCCGAAAGTTATTATTATAAGTATTATTAAATATTCATGAATTCAAATATTTAATAATTCCTCAGATCTCATTTTAACTAGAGGTGTTGAGCCCAAACAATGTTTTTTTTTGTCTGAATGTGTAAATCATGTCAGTTATGAATTATGGATAGTTAAAGGATGTACTCTGAAAAGGGTGCATTTTTCCCCCCATTTTTCTGAGGAACCCTTAGGATGGCTCCAAAGATTTATGGACCCCAGTTTGGAAAGCCCTGTTGCACAGTTCCAACATTCCCTCTATCTGTTCACTTCTTATTAGCTCCTGTAGGTTCACTTGGTTTAACTCTACAGCAGTAGAGTAGCAGTAGAGAGCCCAGAACACAGGTGTTTTCTCAGGTGTGTGTCATGTGTACCGTGGGCTGTGAGAGTGTAACAGGTGATATACCTCAGATAGGTTAAGGTCAGGTATTTATGTGACGCCGAGAAAGCAGGTGCTTTTCTGAAGGTTTGCTTTTTACGGCCTTCTCTCTCTCTGCCGTGTGCTCCTTGTATGTTACAATCTCCTTTCCGTCGCAGAGAAGCCCCGCCTCCCACTGCATGCGGCTCGCCAAGGTCCTGGTGGATGACTACTGCAACTCGGCACCCAGTCCAGCCTGTGCACTCAGGGACATTGTTACTGTCAGCCCCCGGTTCTGTTGTCAGTTTATCACTGCGGTTACTGCCGTGTATGACCTCTCCTCAGGTATCTAGAACTTGTTTCTTGTTCATTTCATTTCAATTTTTTAATGTAGAAGAGTCATGTAGAATTTATTAAGTCATTACCAAATTGATCGACCAAATCGACTTACAGTTTGCTTAGAAGTTAATTGTACATAATGTGTATATCTACCTGCAGCTTAAAACTCATGAAAATCATAAAGAAAGTAGCTTGGGACAGAAAATATCAATGATATTTTGTGCTTTTCTTGGTATATTGGTAATATTAAAACTGTTAAATTAAGGACAACTAACAGCTCAACAGTTCAAGGGTTGCAATTATAGTTTAATGAAAACCAGCACACATAGTGGGTCTCCAGTATTGAGTCTGAAATCCTCTGCTTGACTTCACGTAAGGATATGACTGTATTCCAGAAAGTACTATCTTTTGCGATATATTTTAACTTGGGGATTCCGTGTTTCATTTTCATAAAAATAGACGAGACAGGATAGAAACAATTCATATCCAGGGGTGGAAACAGAACATTTCCAGCCTGAAATTCAAAAGCAGGGGATAATAAAGCAGAGGAAAGCCACCTGCTGAAGGGTTTGGCTCACTGCACCATCTGTTAGTGAAAACATAGAATGGCTCAGACCACTGTGCACTGGGATCTAGCAGTCTGCTGACTGAGTATTGCAATTTGCCAAAGAGCAAGAGGTGGGAGCTACACTGAGGCCTACTTTGTGAACTCAGGTGTGTAAGTCAAGATGAATCCATAGGAAAAGCAACCAAGTGCACAAATGAATAAAACAAAAAGGTTTGTGGTCAGCCAACCCGCAGTTTCAGTTTTAGTTCACTTTCACCTGACCTTTTATGTACCATTTCATTTTTGTTACTCTAACTGAATATTAAATCAGTTTTTGAGTGTAATTGTTGGAATAATCAAATGGTCTTATGCCCCTTCCTGTATGCAGATGATCTGATCCCTTCCTCTGACCTGCTGGAGATGGTGGTCACATGGGTCCACGATAACCCCCGCCTGACCCTGCTGACTTTCCTGAGCGCACCAATGCCGTCCAGCCGACCCCCTGGCGCCCTGGAATCCACCCCTCTGCTGGGGCTCGTACGCTGGTGCGTCAAGTCCCCCCTGGCCTACAAGAGACACAGGAAGCCCTTGCTGGCTCCCTGCCCAGGGGCCGCTCTTGCCTTGGGTCCTGCAGAGGGAGGCCGGGCCCCAGGGTCCCTGTACTCCATGCTCCACCTCAGCGTCCTGCAGATCCTGGTGTCCCTGCGGGCTGACCTCACAGAGCACCACCTGTACGGGCGCGTGGGGGTGCTGCCGCTGGAGCACGTGGCCAAGCTCGTCGGGGAGCTGGCCGTCCTGGTGGACCAGCTCAACCCTGGCGACGCTGCTGCTGAATCCGAGCTCTCCTTGAACCGGCTGGCACAAGCCCTGCAGGTCGCCATGGCAGCGGGGGCGCTACTCTGCTCCAGAGGTGGGTGGAGCAGCTCTTCATCATGTGACCACGTCCTGTCCAATGAAATCCTTCTTACCCGATGCGCCAATGTTTTTTGGTCCAATGTTCTCTTTTGTTCAAACAGAGGACCTGAGGTGCCTTTGCTCCAGACTGCCATACAATAGGTAAGGGACACTTTCTTGTAAAAAAAAAAAAAAAAAATGGTTAAGAACTGAAAAGTGTTACAGTTTTTATTGTTATATTTTCAATGTGGACAAAAAGATAACCTGTGGCAATCGGACTAATCTGGGCATAGATATAGTTTTTTTTGTAGCTACATGAATCATGTATGCATGAAGCATGCATGGTCTGAGCCAATGGGGACAATACAGTGTAAACAGATGAAATACTGTGTCACTGTCTCTGGTTTATGTTTCCCTTTTTCCCCAACAGCCTGCTTCAGCTGGTGAAATCGGGCCCCTTCTTGCAGCCGCCACACCCTGAATTCCAGCAGGAGTCGTACCCCCCTATCCACGTATCGACTGCACGCTCATAACACACACTCCTGTCCTGCCTCGTTCACTGTGCTCTGCTCATAACTCACACATACCCCCCCTCCTCACAGTGTGTTCTGCTCATAACACACACTCCTGTCCTGCCTCGTTCACTGTGCTCTGCTCATAACACACACCTAACTGTCCCCTCGCCCATCCCCCCCCCCCCCATAGAGAGTTCTGCTCATAGCTCACACTCCTGCCACACATCACACACCAGATTTTGCTCACAACCTGCATCTCTGTCTTCTTTAGTGCCAGTGGTGGCCTTGCCTATCCGTACTGCCTAGTATGCAAACATGGACCTGTATCCCAAAGTCTGTGCTGTAAAGTACTTACAGCACTTTGAAGGAAAACGGGTTGACAGACACATGCTACTGTACTTGTAGTGAAAACCACAGCATTCCTATTGCAGTGGTATTATTTGGAAATCTTGGTTCAAAGTCCTCACCTGTTTGAAAGAGTAGTAAAACAAAAAAATTTTTAGGACTGTTGAAATTACCTGACAATATTTTTGTTTTAATGTTTTTATTTATTTCATTTTAACCTTTTTTAAAAAGCAGAATGTTGTACTGGTTTGTATGAACAGAAATTAAATATCAGAAATTGAATGAAAGCACAACTTCTTCATCTTGAATATACATGATACCAAGAGTTTAAAGTTTGTGATTCGCCCAGTTCTGTCTCTTCAGTGTGTTAAATTGTATTTAACAGGCATCAGTTTGAATAATTTTAATATATATATGGGTCAGAACAGCCACTGATCTCTGAATGTACAGTACACACAATTTTTTTATTTGCCTTGTTTTACCTTTTAAATGGTGCTTTCCATGTATGGTTTTTGGCAGGGAAAAAGGATTTGATAATTCAGCAGAAGACAGTCAAGCATTATTACACCATGTTTAAATTAAGGAGAGCCGTGTGGCATTTTGAAGGGAAAAATGTTTATGTACGTACATAGTTTCATTAGTTTATTGTTTTCATGAGCAAGGTTTTAGCACTCCTTTGAAGCCAAGGACATAATTTTAAGTGAATGTGACTTTTTTTTTTTTTTACTGATATATTCTACCTTAGTAATTATTTGGATAATGTCTCACTTCTTGGGCTACTGGGAAACACACTGGTTCAAAATATGTTCAGCTTGGAAACCAGACAATAAACATCGTTTGGTACGTTGAAAATTAATGTTAATGTGTCTTTTTAATAGTGAAGATAACGCCTGTTTTTCTTACAAGTTATAATAAAATGACATACCAGATCTATTAGCATGGTGTATAATTTTATGCATTGTATATTTTTGGCAAGGTTAGCTGTAGAACGTCTGAATTTCCCAGGTAATTCGTTTAAATGAGTAAATTATTACAGTCATCAGTTGTGATGCAGACGAGGTACAGCAGGATCACAATTATGAATATATCAGTGTATGTGAATGTAAATAATGTACGGGCAAGTGTAGTCTCGGTACAATATTTCGGTACGCTATGCTATGCGCACTGAACATGAGCGCACAACACCTCAGAACGAGGCTGGATTCCGAACTGTAAGGACACCGGAAGAAAACGAGCCAAGTATCAGTAACTAGTTAGCGAAGCTAATGTTACCGTGGCTAGCTGGCGGCGTTCGTGGCTGAATGCTTATTTTGCTTCTGAAACCAATTTATCATGGTACTGCCGCTACATTGAACACCATTCGGAACACCCAAGGAAATCAGTCGTCAACATTCCTCTCGCTTTAAGCGCAGAAACAAGGCAGGTTACAAAACTAGCCAACAAGGAGCCAGCCAGTTCGCTAGCTACTCATCGTTTTGCTGGCAAGCTAGCTGTCTGGCTGCAGTCATTGTAACGTTTTTTTAATAATTAGCTGGCAGAAGATTTGTTGATAATATAGGTGGATAATGTTTATATGTTGTACTGTGTTGATAAGCCGTCATTGTTAACCCCTACCTAAAACATTTAAGTCGTTGGAAATGTGTTATTTGTTAACCTGGTAGCTAGCTAGCTAGCTAACGTTGGTGTAGAGATGGCTAACCCAGCTATCTAGCTAGCTCGTCATGCAAATAGGGATGCTTTCAAACCTATTTAGCTAAGTCAGCTAAATTCTCAGCTAATGTACCCTGCACTGCCTAGTTAGTTGGACCTGAAGGGTTATGAATGGATTGTTTTAACTGTCACGCCTGTCCTTCATTTAATTGCATACTATATGTTGTCTTTTGTAAACTAAATGTCTTCCTAAGGATGCTTATTTTGGTGTTCGATCTGACTTACGCTAAGCTATTTAAATTTCTTGATACCTAGCTACCGATAGAAGTTAACTTAGTTCTGTATGTTGAGATGTGAAGTCTTGTAGGTAGATAGTTACCATTATTATATTAGCTAGCTATGATCTTAAATAGTCATCGTTAACTGTCAATAGCGCCTTTTAATATATATATATATATATATATATATATATATAAATAACTTCTGGCTTTGTTGTTAGACTACTTTGACTGCCATCCTAACATTATTCCTCAGGCTGGCTAGCCAGTCCTCTAGCGTTAGCCTACTGTGTGCGAATGAACACACATCTGTGTATGCATCAGCAAACGACTACGATAACGTGTTTACGGCTTAGTTATGAAAAGCTACGACTGAACACAAGTTAATTATCCATCTCCTTCAAATGTCACCTCCCATTATACAATAGTTGCTATGTTAACGTTACTCTGTTTTAAATGGCATCCCATGTTGTTTAGTCAAACATGATCCGATAACCTACAGTTATCGTTCAACATGAATCTTACTATTATATCTGGTTGGAGAGGGTATCAAGTAAAAGCTTTACTGGTGATGCCATTATGTTAGATCTACCTGTGTGTGACACTAGTTTATTTCAGTTTTATATATTATATTTGTGTCCCACCAAACCAACACACTTGCCCTTTCCCATTTTTCTTCACCTGAAAACAGCAGTAATGTTGTATGCAGGACTGAGGCAGGAATGGTGGTTTTGGCACCATCAAGAATGCAGTGACTCTAAAGTGTGTCGTAGTGCATTGAATAAAAAAAAAAAACAGGAAACTGGGACCATTAATGTGTTGTTCTGGCACAGCAGATACATTTTCTATTAATTACAGGCCTGAAAATGTACACGTCTCTTACTGTAAAGTCATTTTACAGTGATGTACTGCAAAAATGTACACTGCTGTTAAGCAGTACTATATATACTCTATATTTTGTTGCATGTGAACCTTCCACCTGAATTCTCCTGTCCCACCCCTTGAACAGGTGTGAATGACCGACGTGGTGCCCCCCACTGCGCTCAGCGAGATTAAGCTCCGCCTACTCTGTCACGATGACATAGATCGCGTCAAGTTGCTCTGCGGTGACTGGTTCCCCATCGAGTGAGTACTGCTGCTCTCCCAGAGATACGGTAGCCCTGCTTAAAATAAGGATCGTTAGTCCTCACTGCGGCAAATTTTGAGACTCCTTTGTCATTGCAGTCAGTCTTTTTAACTCTCGCATCCAGAAGAGCTCCTTTATGTGTGTGTATTATCTTAATTGGATCAGTGGATGCTGCACTGTGTGACTTGTAAGTGCTCAGTCATTGTGGTTTTCAATAACAGTGATGTCATTTTAAATTGACATTTTAATAGCAGTTGTGCTGACCAATCAAACCGCACTCTTGGACTGTTATGAAAATATCAGGGGTCCTTTTGATGGTGTGGCAGTTCCTCTGCATCACTGCAGGGTTTTGCTTTTTGCCCATTTTATTGTTTGCGCTTTTTCCAGCTCAGCGCATTTCATTTGCACAGGGATAGGAAATAGCAGATATGAGTTTGAGCCATTCCAGACCTTACAGCGGGCAGAATAGCGCAGTGAGCTGAATCCACCAGCAGGGGGCATCTGCTCAGCTTGCTCTTCTGCTTCTAGTAAAACCTAGTGCTGCTCGAACTGCTGTAAGTTGGAGTGCTGTTTCAGTCCTTTGTACTTATGGCCATTCTGTGCTTATTATTAATTTGTTTTTACACCTGTGTCATGTAGGCTGTTTAACACATTGTGCCATACTGGACTTTTTAGACACTGGATAAATAGAATGCAAATCACAAGCAAACAAACAAATATGTACTATGTTTCTGGATGGCTCCGCTCTAAATAAGAACAGACAGCTCTGTTATTCTCCAACTCTGACTGGTTGTCCACAGTGCTGGGACTGAATTGGCTTTTTGGTTTTACTTAATCAAGTTTCCATTGGCTCTACCCACGCTTGTGATAGGCACCCAATAGCAACCGATCGTATTTGGTGAGTTATGCACCTCTCCTGTAGCACTGTGTGGCCTGTGGTGTGGAAAACAGTCACTGGCTTACAGACACCAGAGGAGTGCAGCTGCAGTCCTCCTTGCCCAGATGGCTCAATTGGCCATTCCAAATCTGTGATAAAAAAATGAAAAGGTTGTATTAAAAGATGTATAAAAAAAAAAACTTTAATAATGTGCTCTTTCCCTCTCGCAGGTACCCAGACTCATGGTATCACGACATCACCTCAAACAGGAAGTTCTTCTCCCTCGCGGCCACCTTCAAAGAGGGCATCGTGGGAATGATAGTGGCTGAAATAAAGAGCCGAACCAAAGTACACAAAGAGGTGGGTGAGCCGGCCGCACTTCCTTTACATTACAATACAGGCATTTAGCAGCCGCGCTTATCCAGAGCGGCTCGCACAACTTTTACATGGCATTTACATCCATTTATGCAGCAGGATATGTACTGAAACAACGCAGGTTAAGTACCTTGCTCAAGGGCACAACGGCAGTGTCCTACCCTGGAATCGAACCTGTGACCTTTCGGTAACAAGCCCAGTTCCTTACCCACTGTGCTACACTGCCACCTCCTGCGCCTGTCCCACGCTCTGTTACAGGTCCGTGCTGACGAGCCGGCGCACGGTGGGTTAACCAGAGCAGCTGTGCTTTTACTGCCCTCTGGAACAGTGCTGCTGCCAAGCTTATGGTTTTTCATTTCAGTATCATGCACACAAGCTGTAACTGTTAACGAATGGTAGGGACTTGGGGTGGGACAGTTTGCTCGAGTAAACAAGCACTTGTCGGCTGAATTCTTAAACGTTCAGAAAGAAAGCGATCGGAAAATCAGCAAGGCCGGTAGAGCTGTGCCTGTAAACGGGTCAAAAAAAGCTTTTATCTCTTCAAAGAGCGTTGTCATGTGGGCTAGCGTACGCTGGAGAAAGCTTACGTCGGCTAGCCTGCGTCAGATAAAATGCTCTCGGGCGTCTTTAAGTGGGTCTACTGTGGTAAATTGGGCTTGAGGCACAAAAATTTTAAGGAGTACTTGAGTAAATGCCAGGACAGATCAGCTCGTTATTGTTTTGAGAAAAATCGTAACGTGTCCCACCCCGAGTGGAGTCATGCCAGTTCATGAACCAGCAGCTGTTTTTATTGGACCCTTGCTTGGGTTCCGTCTGATTTGATTGGACCTTTCGAGGTGTGGCTGCGATGTTGGCACTGCTCATTTGTGCAGTTGTAATGGTGCCTGTTAGGGTTGAAGCGGGCTGGCTAAATTGGCTTGATCCTTATGTTAATTTCATGTACACAAACAAACTGAGCAATATTACTTCCCACCCAGGTTCACCGGCAGATTTTCTGTGTGATTTCTCAGCCGTGAGAAGCAAAGGACATTGCTTGCTGTGAATTTAGCAAAGTATATGTTCAGCCATTTTCTGCTTCAGTTGGTGACGGAATCGGAGCCCCCCACTGCAATCAGGCTAACGTTTGAAACCACGATCTATGACTTTAGCCTGAAGTCACCATGACTCTGCAGTTTCTTAAAGCATGTGTAGCTACGGCCTGTGGCCTAGATGTACAGGCTGTGGTTGAGTAATAGGCTGCATCAGCTGGGAGGCTCTGTGGCGTCTTTAAGTGGGTCTGCTGCTGTGAAACCGGGCTTTAGACGCTGCTTCGTTGCTCAACAGCGACCCCTGTGGTCGAACGGGCGCGGGCGATCTCCCTGCATCGCTGTCCTCTGTGCTCGGCTGGCTGGTTGCGGAACGGGAAGCAGCAGCGACCGAGCTCGAAACAACGGAGAACGTTGCAGCGACGGCACCGGCCCTCGCCCGTGATTCAGTGCTCGAAGTTTCGGAGATAAAAACGCGATAATAACGCGACCATAAAAAAAAAAAAGATAACGTCCAGGAAAGGTTTGGATGTAGCACGGCCTAGCGAGGCGCGCTGAGCCGATTTGAGCTGTCCAACCGAACACTTTCCCCGGGGTTTATATCGTGTACTGTCTCCCAGCCCAAAGACCTCAGAGGGAAACTGCGCTTGGAACAGCATCCTTCCCCATTTTAAATTCCCCTTCTTCTGGGAGGCGCGCGAGTGCTAAATCGCGCCCGCGAGCGAGGCGTGTGGGTCGGGGAATATTTCCGCCGCTTGAAAGGTCTTAAGTGGAGGGCCCGGGGGGGCGGGTGAGGGATGCCCCGCTCGGCTCTGCTTTCGGAAGGAGGCTAATTGGACCGCGCAGCCCCGACTGATGGATTTATTTATTTATTTATTACCGCCCCGAGCTGGGGGAGCCGCTGGGCTCGTTACCGCGCGGTTCAGAGCTGAGCCGGCTGCCGGGGGCGGAGCCCTGGGGTTCCGCCGCGGTTCGGAGCGCGTGCGCGTGCGCGGCTGCGGCAGCGGAGCGCTCGTCCGTTAGCTCGAATAGCTCGGGTACATCGGGGGGCCGATTTGAAGCCAGGGCGCTCTACCGTAGAGTTGGACCTGCACACAGATTCCGTTCCAGGTGCATTCTGGAAAGGACTCGGTCCTCTGACACCCGCTTCCTCTGTCCATTTTACGCACGGCTGTTCCTGACAGAAACGGAGAGTAGGTTTTGTGACAGAGGAAATAGCATTTTGTGAATTTCGCCCTGTTAATCCCCACCTGTAACAGAGCCTTTAAAAGTCTGGCCTCGGCCTGTTTAATTACTGCGCAGCGGTGCGGAGTTTAACGCCAGCCTGCGGGGTCGGGGGGAAACCGGGAGACCAAGTGGAGCCATGGGGCTGTGCTCCAGAATCAGCTGCTTTTTAATTCTGTGGATTCACAGATGCGACTCTCCAGTTGTCAGGGGGAACGTGGAATTCCCTACTACCAGACCAGAATGCGTTTGCTGCAAAATTAATTTGCAAATCGATATCGGGGGGGGATTCATAATTTTGTGCTCAAACACATGAGCTTTCTGTGTGCTTTGGTTACGTGTGCGGGCAGCATGATGTTCAGCGAGCTGGGCTTGTGACTCGAAATAGAGGTTGCAGGCTTAAATCCCAGGTGTGGCACTGCTGTTGTATCCTTGAGAAAGGTACTTAACCTGAAAGGCTGAAGTGAATATTCATGTGTATCAATGGATGGAATGTAAAAATAAGTATAAGCTTTGTAAGTCTCTTAGGATAAGAGTGCATGCCAAATGCCTGAAATGAACAAATGTAAAAAAAGATTCGTCAAATGTAAATGCAAGGGCTCTGATTGGTGATGGGCTCTGATTAATGATGGGCTCTGATTGGTGGTGGGCTTGGTGATGCGGTGCGTTAATTATCCTTGTTTCTGTGTGGGGTGGCACTGCTCCAGTGCGGTAAAGTTGCCGCTGTTTGCCGTTCTTCTCCCTGCAGGATGGGGACATCCTGGCCTCCAGCTTTCCTGTTGACACGCAGGTCGCATACATCCTAAGCCTGGGAGTGGTGAAGGAGTTCCGAAAACATGGAATAGGTACCGTGCGCTCGGGAGCCGGACCCCGCTCCGCACACGCTCACCCCCCCGCAGGCCTGGGTCAGATAAGCATTAGAACTGCGGTACCCAACCCTGATCCTGGAGATGTACCGTCCTGTAGGTTTTCACTCCAACCCTAACAAAGCACACTTCATTCAACAGCTAGAGATTTCATTGAACTGCTGATTAGTAAAATCAGGTGTGCCAATTTAGGGTTGAAATGAAAGCCTGTAGGATGGTAGATCTCCAGGAACAGTGTTGGAGAACCTCTGCATTGGAAATACTGTAACCCTTTAGACGCCAGATTGTTTTTAAAAGACATTGCTGTGTTCAAAAATATCAACAGAACAAAATTATTCTGTCATGCGATCGTACTAGTGCTAGTAAGTCGGGGATTGTTGACAATTCTCAGGGATCTACAGGAAGTTTGAAAATTTTGCCAGCATCTGAAGAGTTCAAGTGTTTCAAATGTGTACTTGATCCAGGCCAGCCTGCCACATCATGCCCCTCAAGGCAAGAGTTCCTCGAACCGAGGACACCAGATGAGTTAAATCTCTGGCCAGTCAGTGGCATCAATCGATCAATTAACTGTCGTGTGGAAAAGAAAACCAGTGCTACTACTGGCCTGGACGGCCAGATTTGAGTATCCCTGGGCTAAAGAGTGCACACACCGTAGAGACAGAGGGGGCTGGACAAACTGGTGACCCCCCACCTCTTTCCCCCCGCCCCCCGCCCCCCCCCTTGTTTGTAGGTTCCCTTTTGCTGGACAGCCTGAAGGAGCACATATCCACCACCGCGCAGGACCACTGCAAGGCCATCTACCTGCACGTGCTGACCACCAACAACACGGCCATCCACTTTTACGAGAACAGAGACTTTAAGCAGCACCACTACCTGCCCTATTACTACTCCATCCGGGGCGTGCTCAAGGACGGCTTCACCTACGTCCTCTACATCAATGGCGGCCACCCGCCCTGGACCATCTTATATCCTTTGGCCTTGCCATTCCCGCTGTGGCGCTCCTTTGTTGTGACGGGCCATTCTCGTCTTAAATGAGTGGGAATTTACAGTGATTGAGTGAAAAATCTCTTTGCTAATAGGAGTTTGTCAGTTCATTCAAGGCTCTGACGAAGGTCTGTCATCCAAAAACATTAGTTTTCAATGCGGCAATGAAGAAGTAGAAGTTTGTAGATACTGTGCGTGTGAGTTTAATGTGTTGTCGTTGAGATATCATCCTCTTCAAGCACCTCTGGGTGGGTGTGAGGGTGTATGTCTTCCTACTTCGTGATTTATTTAGAAAATGGGATTTATGCTCTTACAGCAGGCCTGTTTTGTTCCTAACAGGTTCTTATTAAGCATTAAGCAGATACTCTTATCTGGGGCGACTTATGTTTTTACATTCTATCCATTAATATAACTGTATATTTACAGAAGCAGTTCAGGTTAAATACAACGGCATTACCCCCTTTGGGATTTGAACCCGTAGCCTCTGTGTTACCCTGCGCACGGCCCTTGACTCCGTTTCCCCACTGACTACATCCAGCACATCGGCTCCACCCTGGCCAGCCTGAGCCCGTGCTCCATCCCCCAGCGCATCTACCGCCAGGCCCAGAGCCTCCTGCGCAGCCTGCTGCCCTGGTCGGGCATCTCGTCCAAGAGCGGCATCGAGTACAGCCGGACCATGTGACCGGAAGCGGAGGGAAAACGGGGGAAGGGAGGCGCGCGGCACCTGGTGAGCGCAGCGGAAAATTCCGCTCGGAACTCGCGCTTCTGTCAGGGTCTAGATTTTATCAGCCAGTTCGTGTTTTATTTTTTTATTTTTTATTACGTTTTTTTGCCCTGAATATGCAGCCAGCATACTGAACCCTAGTGTTCATTTTTCAAGTTAAATTAGGGATTTTCACACGCTCGGGTCGATACCTCCCCGCTCACACACGCACTACGTGTGTGAGCTTAAGTGCTTTGCTTTGCAAAACCAGAGACGCAAATGACAGGGTGTTGCAGTTTGAACCAGCTCAGGTCTTACTATAGGTATGTTTAACTCCCACTACAATGGCCAATGTCAATTCAGAGCACTAATCTGCTTCAGGTGAAAAACCTGGACTGGCTCAGCTGTTTTTTTTTTTGGGGAGTGGGGGGGGGGGGGATGATATTTCCATCCCTACAAAACCAGTTATTATCTCATTTGCTTTTCTGGCCCCTGTTCACTGCTCACTGTCACAAACTACAATATACAGAAGATTGACAGGTGCGCCAGCAAGTCACCGGCAGACACATAATTACATCACTATGTCTCTGGTGTTGGGTGACATCATAGTGTAATGTGCCGCTTGTTGGCACCCAGTTAAATTCATTCTAATGAGGTCTGGCCTGCAAATATTTGGCAGTAGTAGTGGTTTGCAGGAATCTGCAATTGCTTTGGCACAGTGATCTAAACTCGTATAAGAATGAGTATGAACGAAGGCTTTCTCCCTCCTGGGGAAAAAAGAGAAACAAAGAACCCTCTGACACGCGCAAACACCACAATGTACAATGGAAGCCAGTGTCCTTTATTTGCCCCCTTTTTAAAACTTCTCTTTTCTCTTCTCCACTTATTCTTCTCTTCTGTCTGATTTCAGGAACGGAGTACTGTTTGTCTCCTATGTCATTTCCTGTTACCGGGACCCAGTGCAAGGAACCTTACAGTGACAGAGGCTATGAACAAAGGCACACTCTCTCTCTCCTCTGCGATACAGTGTCCGATAGTGTATTATATATGTACAGTATATATACTAATATATATGAGCAGCGTCATTGTCAGTATGTGGGGTGCTAAATTAATGCAGCCTATCCTGTCTACCCCATGCCTGTAGTCTGCTGCCGTTTAGAAAAGTTGTACCACCTACAGTCTCATACAAATTTTTTAAAACTCTTTAACAGTAGATTTTTACATGTGCCTGTTTATATTAGTTTTGACATTTAAGTGGTCTCACCATTTCCTTCCTCAAGATACATAACCTTAATACATTCTACAGTTCTATGTGAACACAATTCGAGTGACCAGCTAGAATGGAATCACTTACAATGCATTTCAGTGCATCGCCGGAAGCTTTCAGATGATCCTGTTGGGCTATTTTTAGCCAGAACTTTTTAAGATTAAGCATGTGTTTTTCCTATTTATTCTTTTTTTCCCCTTCCTTTTGCACCCCTAAAATTCTTTTGTTTTTGTTCGCATTTTAACACGCTTGTATGTTGTCGAAATGTTCAAAAACAACTTATTTAGGAAGTCTGAATGTACTTGTGTCAATAGAGGAATAGTGGCAATCCAAAAATCACCCATCAACAATTTCAGCAAGATCCCAGGTACATGAAAATGCACTGGTCAACACTTTCATTATATCAGTTTAAATATCCACATTACTGTACACCCTCTTGTATTATAAGTAGTATCCAGATATTAAAATACACATGTTTAAGGAGACCACAAAACTACTGTTTTGGGAATCTAAAAAGTGATACCACTTGGAGACCAGGGACTTGGATTTCAGGGAAATTTGTGGCTGCATTTTTGGATTGCTGTGTTAGACAACATCTAAAGAGATGAAATAAGGGGCCAGTTTTTTTAAATGTTTGTGTATCAAGGAACTTTTTGACTACCTGATATTTCAATGTAGTAAATGTAAATACAAATATAACAGTTTTTTTTTTCCAATAGCTTAAGAAATAATTTAGGCTTATTTTTATCTGATATTTATGATTGTAACCCAGAGACATGATGCCATTTATTTGCGTGAGGAATGTTCTTTAAAATACACTTTATATGTTGAACTTTTTTTTTTTTTTTTTTTTTTTTTTTTTTTGAAGAACCTGCCATGCCTCTGGGGGAAGGGGGGAAGGAGGGGGGGAAGCAATGTTCAGGACAGGAGTAAAGATCCTCAGAGAATTTTATTCAAAAATCATTCATTTGTTCCATTTTATTTTTGAGTTTGGGAGCTGCCTGTAATTCTCAAAAAAAGGAAAGGACAGAACTCAATGACAGTTAGCTAATTTATTATTTTTTCCCCTAAAAATGGCTAAAGCATCACCTCACATTAATTAATAGCCCTATTGAAGAGATAAAACTAAACTACTGAGATGTTTCTTTATCTTTTTCTTAGTGGATTTGGAGAGGAAAATTGAATGCTTTTGGAAGTGCATCTAGAATGGAGGATTTTGAGATGTTGATATGTGGTGCCCTCTTCTGTTCACCAGTGGAAGTTTCTTGTTAAGCCACTGCTTCTGAGAAGTATTAAAACCCGATGATGCGTGTTCATTATCAGTTGATTGGTCTCTTACCACTGTATCCCAATCCCTGTCCTGGAAACGCACTCTATCAGCAGTTTTTTTTCTTTTATCTGCTGTGTTCTTAATTAAATTTTATTGACCTGTTAATTAACATTAATCTGACTTCACTTGATTCCACATCACTTGACTGGTATATACTGTACTTGGTACTGTTCTTTTGCTAAAAATGCACATTGTGTTGAGGTGTTTGTGTTTATGAACACTTATGAAGTAACATAGCCTTTCAGTATATTTGCATCTTAATTAAATTATTTATGCTCAATTAGTATTCAGTTGGTAAATGAGCTGTTTTGGGACCTAGGACAGTTAACTGTACCAAGATTGATTGAAGCAATATCCCTGACTTTCAGGGCCAAATGTTAATATAATTATGATTGCTTGGTTGAAGTAACAATAATGATAATAATAAAGTATTATTATTGTGATTTATCATTGTATGGAATAAGAACCTTTAATTGTGTTGTTCCGTTAGCACAAGCACTGTGAGTGTGTGTCTCTGCTCCAGGATTAAAATGGTTGGCCATCAGTTGATGTCAAACTCATCAGACTCGGTCAGTGTTCAGTCGCCAGTAGCAACAAACCCAGTTAATGAAATGAATGGAGTGGCTGACAGGAGAACCAGCACGCAGTGGTCTCCTAGGAGCTTTGGGGCAGAAACTCTTGCCCCCCCCCCCCCCAGGCGAAGCGGCGGCCTAGCTGGTGTGCGCTGAACGGAGCTCCATAGTGCGTCTGCAGAGCACTGACGCTGCGCTCCGTAGCAGGCCGCTGTGATTGGTTCAGGTCAGTGACTAACCGATGACGCGTGATGGGCGTCACCCATTTTGTGGGTTCAGTTTGAGGTTGACGCCTTGCTGTCCCATCTCTATTGTCATCATGCAGCTATTGTTTTTTTCGTTTGCTCGTTTGTGAGGGGGTGGTGCAGTCAAAAAAATGACTCATCGGTGTTCCCGCTGCAAATCCGGTCCTACAACATTATAATGAAAGTAAATTAAAATCTACAGTGCAAATAAGCTCTCATAAATATTTGGCTCTGCTTCTTACCTTTATTGTCCTTTATTTTAATGTTATGAGGCATCGTGGATCTTCATTTGTTAATACGCTCATGAGTGACCATTGAACCATGTTATTGTGTCCCTGTTTGAAATGTTTCACAGTGGTCAGAACCAGGCACTGGTTTGTATCGCGAATTAGCTAGTTGCTAATTCGCTAGTGGTTATTGGGGGAACAAAAACCTACACAAAATATAGGCCAAAATAAACAGGATTCCCCAGTCCTCACAGAGGGTGTAGCAGCAGTGGTACAGGCTTAGAAATATCATTGGATCTTCCAAAGTTCTAGTAAAAGTCATGTTTTCCTTAAGTGTATTGGGGATGTTATGCTTTGATGAATGGGATGGATTTTGTATTGCATTATCTGTTCCTGTAGGCCAGCAGTTACCTAAGATGTGGTCAACAGGTTGTTCTTATGCCACAGTGACTCGTCTGGTCTGCATTCTTGGCACGCTCATGGTGAGTATCAACCTTCCAAGCTGGTCGACTGGTTGGTGAATAAGATTAGTTTGCATATTAAATGCACGTTGGCACGGATTTGTTGAATTGTGGTGAACGTGTGGGTGTTTTGTTTTAACTGCCCCAGCTGCAGAAGTATGTATGCTTTCTCAAAATGTTTATTTCTGTGAGGCTGCACCTGTGTAGTTTTGGAAGGTTGACAATTTTTTTCCATCTCACCACTCCCCTCAACTGACTTCCCTCTGGCTAATTACCCCCTCCTCAATGAAATTGTTACGTTGTAATCTTCATTCAGCACCCTCTGTAAGGCAGCAGTGCAGAATCTTTAACACACTAGCACTGTAAATGAGAGCATCTGAAATAAGACATAATGTACGACAGATCTCTATCAGACATATTTATTAATCTATAAATACCTTATAAAAATCACAATATTGGTATAAAACAGGTTTTTTGTAATGGTTTGCCTTTTGTTTGAAGGTCTGAAGTGCAATTTATGAAAATACATAAGCTAACTATTCTTCAAAGGAAAAATGTAATTGCTTTTTTTTCTTTTCTTTTCATTTTGCTGGAAACCCCCAAGTCTCAATATGGTAACTTTGAAGCATGGTTGGTCACATTGTGATGTGCAATGTATTTACCTTGGTTGGTTCAACCTGAAGGTGAAATGCAGCAAACTATAGCCCTGGGTGTATGATTTGATATAACCACTGCCAATGCACACATCATTGATGGATTTATTTGTGTGGTGTTGGTTGTCCGCGTCCAGAAAGTGCTAAAAACACCTTTTTATTAAAAACTTTATCTGTATCTTTATAATGGTGCCTATAGCAAGCGTGCACAATCTGTACATGGACGTGACCTGTACCTATACGAATGAGTGTGCACAAACAACAACGTCTATTGTTTAACAGCTTATCTCCTAAAAATGAATGCCACGTGGACTGGTATTGTTCCGTACTACAATGATGGATTTCCTAGGATTGTTGGCTGTTCAAGATGTTTCACACAGTGGTAGTTTGCGGGTGGTGGGCTGGGCACATTCATCAGTAATTTAAAAAATTGCCTCTATGTAGGTTTAGAGGTTCATTAGTTTATGCCTGTCCTGTATTTGTAGGCGGTATCTTCACTATAACGTATGTACAAATAATGGTAGTGTTTTAGTTGTTTAGTGTCTTGTTCTCCGGATTCGCATTTTTTACTTGCATTTAACAACTAGAGAGATTACGGTAACGTACTCCTCATGATGTCATTGCTAGCTGAAACCGTCTATGTCAGGGTCTTCGGTGCAATTTAACTCAGTTATTGTCACCTTGGTAAAGCTTTGTTACCATTTGTTGTGAAAACGGACATTCTAATGAGCCTACTTGGGGGATGAAATATTTAATGCGTGGATATTAGACTACGTTACCGTAAATTAACCTGTATTAAACCAGAGAATAGGCTGCCACTAGGCTACTCTTCGTCAGCTCGCCTTCAAAGTTATAAAAAGGTAAGTGAGCTCCAACACCTTGTTGCTTTCGATGCTCTCAGGCACAATAGTGATCGAGTTGTTTCTGACTCTGCTTCTTAAATGGAACAAGCAATGTTTTGTTTATTTTTCAAACGCGTACATTTAAAATAACATTTCACATGATTTTTAAAGGTCTTTACGTTGAAATTTGTTGGTTGTAATTGCGCGTTTCATGTTCGGTCGAAATGGTCGATTCTTTTTTTTTTTTTAAGAAAACAACTTGCTTACTACTTGATATGTTTTATTCTAGTAATTGAAAAGTATTTTCAAACGCCCCTTAAAATGTTTCGCAGGTTAGACAATAGTAAGAAAGTTTACAAAGGCATATGGAACATAATTGGGTGTGTGCACGAAAATAGCCAACGAAAAGGAAGTGATGTGATAATTTGCTATAGCCTACTATTGGAGTTTTAGATTTTGGTAGCCTATTGGGTTACTTGCTAAGCTTCTATAGTCTACCATTGGAGTTTATTGGAGCTTTCGGTACTGTATGGTTAGCGAGGAAGCAAGCATTTTCTCTCTGAGAGTTGATTGTAATTGGAGTATTCTTACTTGTTTGTGATTTTAAAAGCTTTCAGTTGGCTACAATAGAAGTTATCGACTTTTAAAATGCGAGGTGTTTAAAAGCTGTAATTAATGAGCCTAATAATTTATGAGGTCTGTGAAGTTGCCTCCCAGTCCCAGACTAGTTTGCGTCATATCGATAAGCAGAAGTCATTCTTGCAGAGTAGGCTCGTGAACAGGGAGGGAAGATATATTTCAAGCATTATTTGTACTGACACACGGTATAAATGCATGTTTGTGTAAATGAAAGGAAAATGTGTTTGTTTATGAAAGGATAACTGTAAAACGTGTAAACGAATGGACAGGACGCACAACTCACGCCCTCTTGAATTGAAGTACTTCACCTCAACTGACAAAAACAGTGAAAATAATTGAGGGCAGTGTGTGGAATTTAATATTTAAAAATGTTTTAAACAGGCAGTCTCAAATTTCAAGCCGCATGCCTTGTGATGACCATTTGATACGTGATTTACTTTTTTGCGCAACATTTGAATAAACGAGTAACGTCATATCCATACACTGAATTTGGGGGTAAAAATCGGCCTTCAGTCTGCTATTTTTTGCTTAAAAGCATTATTAAACCAAGTATGATTCTGTAGAAATCACAGCAGTGTCCCCACAAACTACACTGCACAGTCATCCTTAGACTGTACAGGCCACATAGGTTCAAAACACTAAGCTGTGCTTCCAGTTCAGATCGTGTTTGCTGCCTTATGTGGTTTGGTGGAGAACCTGTCAGTTGACTCCTGTGTCTCTGCATCAATGCACCAGCTCCCCACACCGTTCCTCAGCCACTTCACCATAATGCTTCTGTCAGGTCTGGGGAAGCAGTAATCAGGTTCAGATTTCAAATGGGAGCTGATGCATCCTTCCTTCCCTGCTGTCTCTGGAGCATCCGGCCCTGGTCTGTCACATGGGGCTTTCTGTGCTCTGCTCACCACAAGAAAAGCAATCATGTAATTACCTGTCTATTATGGGAGATGGCCTGCCTGTGATCATGCCAGGAAAACCCTGCTAAGACGTCATCAGGATGCTTGTTTGTGTGCTGGCTGTAATGTTGTTTGTGTGTGCTTGGGTTATTTCTCCTTCTGTGGTCCATGTCTGAAATTGAGTTTTCGGATCATAAGATCCAGTCAGATCTCCAAGGAAACATGACCAAAACCATTTAAAATGGTTGCATGGTCATTTTCAATGAAGGGAAAAACCAAAAAATCACCCACATTACCCTACTGCGTGGCAGGAGCCTCAGAATAGCTGAGAGTTACTTCCACAGGGTGTGCATGTGATTTCATTGGGCGAGTAGAGGGTAAAATATGTTCAAGCCCCAGTTTTGAGTGGTACTTTGAGAGACCTGTAATTTACATTTGTTTTTCAAGAGGGTGAGAGCAGGACAGGTAATCTGCAGGTGTCCCGGGCCGGTCCCTCTGAGTGCTGTCAGCATGAACATTAGTAGATGGGGGAAAATCACTGGGATGTGGGCTAGAAGTTTCACTCAGGTGTGTTCGACTGACTGCTCTCAGGTCGGAGAAGGCATTGGGCATTAAAGGGGGCTCCCTCTAAAAGGAACATTCTGCCAACTACAACCTGTGGTGATTCATGTAAATTATTACTCATGAAGGCTGTATGTTCCCTGATGTTATGGACTGATTCCAGTCAACCCCCTTAGTCAAATTCTGTCATGAATGCTGAAAGGGATTTTGTCGTGCACACTGGGGAGTGTAGTTCACTAACAGAGGACGGTTTTTTTTTCTCTAGTTTTCTGTGATTGGTGTAGATGTGCCAATCACTTGGTGTGCTCACACCTATCACTGACACATTTTTGTGTGTGTGAAGAGAAGTGATTGTGTATGCAATCAGGGAGAACAGGGCAGTCTCTTTAATTAATCTTTCAATATGGTGGACATCTCGCACAAATTAAGGAAAATGTTCTCTTCATAAATTAACCTGCCCCGAGCTTGAAATGCTTTAATGTAACAGAGTTCAGAGTGAATGTCCACGACAAAATAGCCCTCCATAGACCTAACTCTGTACATTGACCTATAGGACGTCAATGTGCAACTTGTGCAGGTGGGCTCCCCAATGGGAGCCCACCTGCAATTAGTAATATAGGATGAGGAAGCCCATTCAAACTAGAATTGTACCTCAACAGGACAAGTCACGCAGCACCTTTCACTAAGCCCAATACAGCAGTGTTAATGGTAGTTGTGCTTTAAAGCAGAGTTCTGATGTGTTCCCTTAATGGAAACAGAGCTGTGGTTTATTGTGCATCACTGCCTACAGAAAGGCAGGCACAGTAATGGGCAGTGGAGCTTGATGAAAACGTTGTCTATATGTTAATGCACTTTTCTGTTCCTCTAGACCTTATCATTTCATATGGCTTTAAGTCAAGATAAGTAATGCACTATTGTCCTACTATGGAAAAAAGAATACACTGCATGGCAAAAAGTATGTGGACACCCTTTCTAATTAGTTGGTTTGGCTATTTCAGCCCCAATTAAATTCTACTGCATACAGTGACATTCTAGAGAATTGTGCGCTTCCAACATTGTGGCATCAGTTTGGGCTGTCTCTTGTTTCAGCATGAAAATGCCCCCATGCACAAAGCAAGGTCCATAAAGAAATGCTTTGTTGATCCCTTTGGGATTAATTGGAATTTCGACTGCGAACCAGGCCTTACGTCCAACATCAGTGCCCGACCTCACTAAAAAGCGAGTCTCTGCAGCCATGTTCCAAAATCTACTGGGAAAACCCCCTCAGAAGAGTGAAGGCTGTTCCAGCATCAAAACTGGGGTCCAACTCCATATTAATGCCCATGGTTTTAGAATGAGGTGTTTGGATGTCCACATGCTTTTGGCCATGTAGTGTATATCTTAATATGAATGTAAAATATGAAATATCAAGAACAGATAGGAACAGGTGTTCAGTTCTGTGCTTGTGTTGTGCAGTGGTGTATTTCCCAGTGGTTCTCTTACTCTGTTCTGGGGGAACTCTGTGCATGCTTGTTTTCGTTTTCTGACCATAATTGCAATCCCAGAATTTTAACAAGCTTAATCTCTCCTTATTTGGTGCTTTTTTATGTTCAGAGGGATATGTTTATTTATCCTCTTATGTCACATAATGTCAGAAATAGCTGTGCATGCCATGGAGAATTAAAGTCCCTTGTTCACATTGTGCTTATTGTGCAGTATTGTATTGTGCTATATTGTGCTATAATTTAACTGATCAGCATATGAAACCGACAAGTGAAGTATTAATAATGTATGCAGCGTACTTACAGTACTCCTTCAGTTTTGTATTTGTTTTTATGTGGACTGTAGGTTAATTTGGAGTGTTCTGTGGCTGTGTTCCTGAATTTGACCTGGTAGTTCCTGTGCTGGGGCAGGGTTGTTGGGTATCGATTCCTCCCTCATAGCTCATTCATTAAATATAAGGTCTGCTGAAAAATTGCAGAAAATCAGTGGTCCCTGGTCCTTCAAGCATAAGGTGTTGAGTTTCAGCAAACCCCACCCAGCCAAGGCAATCTCTCGTGTTAGGCGCTCTCTGTCAACCAGGTGTCAAACTCCAGCCCTGGAGGCCTGCGGTGGCTGCTGCTTTTTTGGGTGTCCTCAGCACCAGTGGCTCATTTAAGTCATCGATTGACAAAATAATCCACACAGCTTGTTATCAAGGCCGTAGTTGGTAGGTGTTCGAAAGGAAACCACGAAAACCCATAGACACTGCGCCCCCCTGAGAATTTAGTTTGACACACCAGTCTATCCAGCAGGACTCTAATGAAACAGAATTATAATGGTGCCCCCACCCCCCACCCAAAAAAGACTGGTACGGTGAATGTGGGTCAGTGACAAGTCTTAGAAGTGTGTGTACTCTAAACGAAAGTGTGTAGCAGCCGTGGCAGTGTTCTTGCAGCCTGGTTACTGCTCATATACGTGTGCCTGCCCTTGGGCTCTGAGCTCTTCTGTCGCTAGTTCATTTGAATGCGGTTGATTGCTTGCTATACAAAGACAAATAACAGCGAGGCTTGCCAGTGTTTGAAATGCACTTTTGCAAACATCAGAGGGCCTGTAGTAGATAGCGCTAGCCTGCCTGTAGTGGAAGATTAAAGACAATCTAAAGGCAGTCGTAACCTGGAGAGTCGAGGCACTCATTAAAATAAGCTGGAGGGACTGTAGCCTTTGAAAAACATGAGTGTTTAAGGTGACTCAGCTCTGCCAGCTGTGCCAGGTTTTCCAAACCTGTGGGATATCTTACAAAACTATCGTGCTACACCATGTGCTACATTGTGAATTGTATTAGTTTGCACTGAAGGTGGCGTGGCATCTTCTTTGTGTATTTACCAAATAATGGGTGATGTGTACCGCCTCCACCATATCCCCCCCTCCATTTGTCTGTCTCCTATTCCTAGAGTTATTCCTGAGAGACACTAAAACCCGGGAAAAGTCTTATGTTAGGCACTCATAAATTAGCCAGCCTTCTAGCTTAATAGATTCAATGTTTACATGCTATAGCACTATACTGTAGACTCCTACTAAAGACTGTCGAATTGGTATCCTAGATTTCCTCAAAATCCTGGTTGATTTCAAGATGCAATTAGATGCACCCATTGAACAAGGGCAGATTGCTTCTTCAAAAAAGCAACTGGCTTCCATTTAAGCTGGCGTCTGCAACCACGGTGACCCAGAACAATGCTTTAAAGCAGACGGTTGCAGGCTTACGTCCTGTGTACGTCCTGCAGACACTGTGATCAGGACGCTTTGCTCTGAATCACACCATGAAATATCCGGCCTGTATGAACAATGAATGATCATCCATCAGGTGGAATAATAGAAGTTGTGAAAATCTCCCTGAGGTATTGGTGTCCTCAAAGAAAATAGATAATGTAATATGAAGTGTCAAATTGTATTGACTATTTTTTTTTTTTTCCAAAGGGCTTGAAGCCCTCAGAGATGTCCACCTAAATCCTAAAATCAATGGCGGTGTGACTTGTTACTTACTTCAAAACATTTTCAGCTGTGTGAGTATTGCTGATGTACTGGGGGAATGTGGCGATTCGTTGATGTGAGTATACATCCACTCCTACACTCAATTGTTTTCAAAGCACGTTTCCTGAGTTGTGGAGCACTTCATCTTTTGCCATGACCTGTAGGCAGCGGAGTTGGAGAGCCGAGGTTCTTCAGGCTTCAGACAGAGCTCAGTCAGCTGAGGAGCAGCGGCCTATTCAAAGAGGAACATCTTTCCACCGTCTCCGGCTAACGTAGTGAAGGCCCAAGGCGGCAGGAGGCGGGCCCGAAACCTGAGCGGACCTTCAGCGCGCGCGCTGCTCATCTGGGGCGTGTTGCGTCTCCGAGGAAACGAACGCGACTCACGCGTGTGACGAGCGGGTGACACTGCGCTGTGGGTTTTGGGAGGCACATGGGGCGGGGGCGAGGGGTGGGGGGCGGTGGGGGTATTTATTGCGCGGGTGTCAGGAATCCTCAGGATGAGACAGCCACACAGTGCAGGTTGATGGATCGCTTCCATTACCTCGTTTTATCACCCTGGTGTCTTTCCGAGCCCAGCGGGCGATAAATAACACCGCGGTTACCGTAAAGCAGGGAGTACTCGCACACGCATTATTTGTAATGACTACTTTGGCTGGCCTAGGCTACTGCAAAAACCCAGTTAGGCTCAATGTTGCTCACTGAAGTGATGGGTATTAATTTCCTATACAGTACATCCCACATGAGTTAAATGTGTGCTTCAAGTTCTAGGCAGAGACCATTACATAATCATGTACATTGTTCATTGTGTAATATGTTTGTTGTATATCTTTTTGTCTAAATAATTGGACGTTTCCTGAAAAAATTTCAGGTTGTTTTGCTTAAGTGTAGAACAGCAGACCCCAACTAGGATTCAGTTCTCCCACCTCCTGTGCACTTGTTACAGGTTGCTGTGGTGACCCTTGTGATGCTTCATTATCCACTTAATGTATGGAGCTATCACTGGATGAACAATCGCTCCATGACCTGGACCAATCACAATCAGGGCTGTTGAGTGGTGAGAAGAGCACAATCCTTTTTCTGTTCAGATGATGTGGTGATTGACAGCACAGTGCAGCTCTGCCTTTTTTTTGGGCGGTTTGTTAAGCAGCCTTTGTGTAGCTCTCCTCCAGGGAGACCTGTCTCCTCAGTGGAGCAGCTGTGCTCCTGTGCCCGCCCTCGGTCTCAGGGCTCAGGGCTCAGGTCTCAGGTGATGTGGCTGGTAACATAATGGCTGATGTCATAGGCCTTATTACCAAGAGCAGCTGATGTGGTTTGGATTTTATATTTTTGTAATTTGTTTTTTTGAGTAAAATAATGACTGATGTCATGAATCTTATTTCCAAGAGCGGTTGACATTGTTTGGATTTTATATTTCTTTATTTGGTTTTTTGTGTAAAATTATGATTGCTATCGTAAACCTTATTTCCCGGAGCAGTTAACATAGTTAGGATTTTATATTTATTTATTTATTTATTTGAGTAAAATAATGACTGATATCATGAACCTGCTTTTTCTTGGGTTTGAGTAAATTTTGACCTGATTTTGATCCTCAGGTTGGAGCGATCTCTTGGTTGCCTTATATTGTGACATTATTTGTTCATTTTTATCAATAGGTGGGGATCAATTTTTAGCCTAAAAACCAGTTTAAGTAGAATAATGGCTGTGATCTTTGCTTTGTGTAGCCAGGACAGAATCAATGTAAATAACGCTAAAACTGAAATAACATTTTTAAGAATCACCGGAAAATGAACTGTTGCTTGAGAGCTGGAGGCCGTCCATTCGTGCTGGAACCCACAAGTGTGATTTGCACTGTAAATCTGTTCCTCGCAAAGTCTCAGAGATTAAGATATCTCACATAGACAGCCAATTTCCTCCTGTGGTGAACCATCGTTTGTGTTTTTGCCTGCTGAAGGATCCCTTGATGTGATGAGAAACAACTATTTGCTACAGCCCTTGCGTTTGCCTGCCCGTGACAGAAGGTTTTTCTCTTTGTGGGCATTTGGTTTGCGTATCAGGTACAAACTGTTAGTCTGGAGTTCTGTGTACAGTAAACTACATCATGAGCTCCGATCACATGACCGTGCAGATTAAAAGATTACAGTACACATTTTTGACATTTGCTTCTCAATAGCGGTGTGCGTGTGTGCATCACGTTTGCCTCAACAAAGTTTAGCAGCAGGCCTGAGCCGCTCAGAGGATGTCCCGCCTCACGTTTGTGGCTTTATTTAAAGGTTTTCAGAGGCAGCAGTGAGCACTCAAATGTTAGCATTCACAAAAAAATTGTAGTTTCACTCACATTGAAATTAACTACAAAAACTACTTTTTATTCTGCTTATATGAAAATGGCAGCATGCAGCTTAACCCCGCGCAAAAACAAACACTCATTTCAGTACGAGTGTTGACGTGCTTCCTGAATGCGGGGGTGGGACATTTGTGAACGGTGCTGCTAGATGTCTGTAGTATTCATCCCAGAAAAGATTGTTGAAAAACCCCCCTGCTTCATCTGACTACCATGCAGATTTTCAGAACTACGCCACCCTCCCTTCATTAATACTCTGCTACCATTGACACTGAATACACTGAAATTTACCCCAGGAATCCTTCAAAACCCCTTCATTTTGGGGGAAAGGGATCGCCCAACCCTGTGTGTGAGGAAAAGGAAGTTCCGCTTGCAACACGTTCGCGGTTTACGGAATGCGCGATCCGTAGATTTGAATAGAAGGCTAACCGTTTGGCTACCTGCGGTCCAGTGTACAGTGGGGAGTGTGCTCAGCAGTCATGAGTTACATGGGAGCAGGCCTGGAAACAACCCAGCGGGTTTGGCTACATTTTGTTGTGGTTGCATTAAAATGATTTGTAGTTAATGTTTCATATACTGTTTGTAATTAAAGCTTGAAAATGATTTTTGTTTTTACAATTTAAAATGTAAGTGAAAGCACTTAGTTGGACATACTAATTGCGCTCTGTGGTCACCAGAGACTTTGGGGCATGGAGCCAGAAAGGCTTTCAGTAGGTTAATAACTCGCTTGTGAAACCACCATAGAGTCCAGAGTGCTATCATCAGATAAATGATCTTTCGAGCTGGTGCCAGGTTCGGTTAAGGACGAGTGTGTTTTGGGTGAAAAAGCTTAGACGGGCCATATGGGTCAAGCCAGGTTGCGCTTTTTAAGTCTTAAAACTATAACGGGTAGGTCAGGATTGTCGAACGGCTTCCGATAAACAGAGAACGTAAATGGAAAGGGAGGAGGAGAAAAACTCATAAGTCATCGCTGGCAAAGGAAAGCAGGCCCACCTTGAGGAAACAGTCAAGCAAAGCCAACGGTTCCCATGGCCTGTATAAAAAAATGTGCGTAACTACCCTGGAAAACACAAGCACTGCCTTCCTGATGCTGGAAAAACTTCAATTCAATTACCATTTAGCACATTTATCAAATTAAAGCTGGATCAAATTAAAGCTGGAGAAGAAAGGTCAGCGGTTATGTGGAAATGTAAGCCAGGGAATGTGTTCAGTTAACCAGCATGTAGGAATCAATGGCTCTTGTTGGCTTTTTGCCCTTTGGAAATGACTTTTGCTCTTTTTGAAATATAATTAAAATGGGAGGTATGTCCGACTAGACTGTACCTGGGTTTTTTTTCTGACCGTACTGCCTAGCATACCTCTTAACAGAGCTGGTGGGTGTGGGGCTACAGGAGACAGGTTGTGGTGGAGGGAAAATGGTGGGCCTCACACACACACAAAGTGGGGAGGTGAGACAGCAGTAGATCCCCTGGAGATGGGCTGCTCCTCCAGTAAAAGGGCCTCGGAGAAGGCTCGGGGCATCGCTGAAGCCAGGGCTCAGAGGCCTTTGTGTTCATAGTAAAATGTTTATCCCCTCCCCAAAGTGAATTTGTGTGGGTGTGGAAGTGAATTGTGTCTGTTCTTAGTGAGTGAAGCCTTATGTCGCTGTGTATGCTTGGCTTGTGCTTGTCTCTACAGTTTAGAGGCTCTATTTTTCCACAACTCCACCCCCCCTCACTCTCTCTCATACTCACTTTCTGTAACTCTCTCGTAAATCCAGTAGCATTTCCCTTTTGAAAAAGTGTGCTAGAAAACAAACTCATAGGGTCAAGAGGTTTTCTACCTTTCCAAGCCAAAGACCGCCCACTAAAAGTTGCGTCAGGGAATTTTTATGCGGTATTTCTTTCTGAATAGGGGTGCTTGTATTTTACGTGGCTGTTCGAGAGGTTGGCTGCTCGCGTGCGTTTTTTTACAGAGTGACTGTGGAACAGAGGGATGTATGGGGGGCGGGGATGGATGGCCTTGTGTGGGAGAAGCAGCGGGACTTCGATCCTTTTGAACAGAGACAAAGCGCTTTGCTGAAGAGGTGATTAAGTACCTGCTGCACATCGCCCACGGTAACATTGCGCAACCTTTTAATTACAGCAGTAATCCAGCTCCAGCAAAGCCCCTCCCTTTCCAGGAGTGACGCATCAGTGACAGCTGGTGGGGGAGGGACCTTTTGTGGCTTGCAGTTGGGGAAAATTTCAGTTCCTTTTTTCTTCAGGGGATGTGTTTGTTGGGTACGATCACAAATTCTATGTACCCACCATATACTCTGCTCCATATTCTTAAAACTGAGCATTCTGTCTCCTGTCCACTGAAGTCGGAACATTCCAATTTGATTCATTTGAATGAAATGTTCATGAAGGGGTGTGGTCAAGTATAATTATGAAAGAATAGATGTTCTGTACTGAAACAATGGCACTGAAACCTCCTGTCATTAGGTGGTAGGGTGTGCAGAAGGAATGCAGGAGCAGCCTATCTGGCTGGTCTGTGCAGTCTGTGGTACCATTGAATGGCGGTGTTGATGAGTGTGTTTCCTGTTGAGCTCCTCCCAAATGAATATACTTATTTGCTGGTCGCTCTTAAGTTTTCAACTAGATGTAACAGAAGTGAAGAAAAGTTGATTTATAGCAACTTATTTCTTTATATGTCTGCGCCATTTTGGATGAAAGTTGTTGCTCCTCCCCCTGAGCGTGCCCCCCTGTTTCTCCTTGTGCTTTAAATTAAGATGTTACCATCCTGGGGTATGACATCTTTCCCTCAGCTCCGTGATGACGATGCCTTGGACACTGTTGCTTAGGAAACATGCCTTGTTCACCGAAGCTGCTGCCAAACATGTCCCAGCAACCACACCAGCAAAAAGTCACCTTTGTCTCCTCTTGAAGTCAGGCGAGCCATAATTATAGGCAACCTGTCCTGTTCGCCAGTTTTATATATAGTACAGTTTTATATGTATAGCCTCTGCTTTGCATATAGGCCTACTAGTGTTTCCTAATTTACTCGGGTGTTTTCATTTGTCGTAGTGAATTGAGTGGTGTACTTTGAGCTGTCCTATGTGTTAGTACAGCTAGTTGCTGTAGTAACCTGAATCCACCAGCAACTGGCTTCCACTCAGGATCTCCTTCTGCTTCCGGTAAGACCTGGAACGGCTGAGACTGCTGTGGCCCGGCAGTGCCGTTTCCGTCTCCGGCGTGTACAGCGTAGCCAAGTGTGAACATCTGGGGTTGTTCTCAGTTTTCTCCATGCATCGGCTTTCAGGCAGAAGTGCAGCGCCTGAATGTCAGCAGATGGAATGTTTGAGCCACACATCCCCCCACGTTGGGTCATGTGCCTTTTCTCTATTGCGATGGAGTTTTTGCAGGGTGTCAACCCCCTTTTTGTCAGAACAGTGTACGATGGCTCCTCCATTGTGCAGAAGCAGGGCTCAGTCATCCGGGAAATAATTTTGCCCACGTTGGCTTGTTTTCAATGGAGAGCTGTAGTGAAAGAGCAGTGAACAGTGGTCAGAGGTCAGAGAGCAGTGGTCAGAGCCTCGCAGTTTTCAATCATGGTTTCCCCTTCCAGTGGAAGGGGAGGTCTGGATTTTAACCATGCAGCCATTTTACCTTCCATAAAAAATCTACTGTAAGACTGTACTCTGCATCTCATTTCTTGCCGAGTTTATAGCTGGAGAATGATTGGCGTTAATGAAAGATGTCACCCTTGGAAAAGGGTAACTTTGCGTAAATCTTTTTCTTTAGTTATGTGGTCCCCTTATTTGCTCTGGAGCTCAAGGTCGGACATGGCTGAAGGTCACCCCAGCAGCCCTTCTGCTTTCTTGACAGCCTGCTTTCATGGTGGTTAATGTTGCTTGCAGTAGCGGATTGTAAGACACTTCTTCATTGTTTTTTTTCTTCATTGTTTTCATTCATCTTGTTTGTCGGTTTGTGTGTGTAATGAGAGCATCTGCTGAAGGCCTGGATGTAAATGCGAGTGACCTCGCTGTTGAGTGTGGTGCCCCTGGTCCTAAATGGAACAATGGGCTGCCCAAAACCACCGCCCCCCTCCCCCTCAGGAATGTGCCTGTCCCTGGACCTCTGCCCATCGCCGCCCTTGTTTTTCATTGGTGGGACAGGGGGGTGGAATGAGGGTGATCGGGTCAGCAGGCTCTCTTCTGCTGACATTTATGTCATTGCATAATGTCCCAGTTCCAAGCCAGGGTTATCTCCATGTGAGTCATTTTTACATACCTGACTTTTTGGAGAAAAGGTTGTAAATGACCCTTTTATTATAAGTGGGCTCTAAAGGTGTGTGTGTGTGTGTGTGTCTGTGTGTGTGTGTGTGTGTGTAGGTGTGCGAGAGACAGTGAGCATGCGTGATTTATAAATTGTTTGATATGCATGTGTGTCGATTCATAATATTTGTATAGAGATTCATTATATTTGTATAGAAAAGTAAAAAATGTGAGTTCTTGTTTTAACCACTGGCTGAGCTTCTGCAGTTTTGTATTTGTCTTTGAGTTTGGCATCAGGATGTTACCGTTTGCTGCCTGTATCCTACCCCAATGTTGGTGTCTGTCAGGGTGATGATAACCTTTCATTAAAGTGTTTCAGCTGGGTGGTCTCACTTTCTGTTTTTAACTGTTCACATTAACCTTTCTCTCTACGCAGCGTATTCCGTAGAGAACATTGATTATGAAACTTTCATAATCTGCTGCTCTACTCTCTGTATGAGTATGGCTGTGTGCGTTTCGCATTCAGGCCCACTTGTTCCTGGGCACTGTGTTCTGGTGACATTGCCGTACTTCATTTGAAAGCGGTCCTCCACAGCACTTTACCTTGGAACTTTGGCCCACATTTATATTATTTGCATCTCATGACTTTTATTTGGGCCTGGCTTCCTGTTGTTTTTCTGGCTGCTTATGCAAAGTCTTGTGCATTTTGAGCATGCTCCTTACTCTAGTTGAATGAGTAAACACATTGGCAGAGGAGGAAATGAGGTCATTTTATTTATTTATTTATTTGTTAGTTTGAATTTGTCCAGTAGAGCCGTTTGAATGTTTGAATTCCCTCTGTGTTGTTTGAGTGCTTGCTTCATACAGGAAGTTAAGGAAGTGAAACTGCCTTCTTGGTACTTGGGAAACATAATTCTCCTGGGGACAATTGTGATGTCATTTCCTCAGTCGGTTCACAGGACAACCATGTGGCTTAAAATGGGTTCATTCAGTTATTCAAGATTTCAGAGCATTGTGTTTTCAGTGCAATCTATGAACTGTTGAACAATAAAACCTATACAATATACAGTAAAACTGTTTTTCTTCCTTCTGTGTATTGTGGAGCGCAGGTTCTCATTATCTATTGTTGAAGCATTCAGTAATGTAAGCCAACATTTCCCAGAATGCACTGCAGCATATTTTAGTGAGCCTTCCATGATCTTCTTTTGCGTTCACCTCCTGAATGGCTCATTCAGGCTTTTTACCTGCTACGTGAAAAATGTGCAAAGAAGTTGTTGTTGGGGGAAGTATAAGATATTTTACTAGAGTTGATGTGTTTCTGGTATGTATTTGATCCAGGTCTAAGTAGCTGGTAGGGAATGAAAGCTTTATTTCTTATTTTCTGTCTCTCTGGTCCCTCAGTGCATGCATTCAAAATGGAGTTCTGATTGAATCGATCTTTGTACCTTTTTTAAAAAAAAGAAAATAATTTCAGACCTTCTGGTCTGTTGAAGAGAGGCTTATTTAATTACCATCCATGAGGGGAAGAACTGCAAGCCTGGAGAGTTCAGATGGTCAGCCTCTACTCAGAAGGGGTATAGCTAGTGGTTTAGTAAGTATGTATAATTAATCTATTATAATTGGCCATTAATGTCAGAATCTTTTCTTTTGTTGTGCCCTTGAAAAGCCATTTTGTTTTCCTTCAGCAAGGAGTTTGCATTAATAAGAGCTGCCCTATTCTTCTTCACCATTTTGTTATATTTTGCCACATGGAGATGCGTGCATTTGTCAATTGCAAATGCAAAAAAATAAATTAAATTGTTTGATGGATATGCACAAAAAATAATGTTTAACAGCCATGGTGAAGTAAATGAATAGACATGTGCTTCACAAAATCTATGATTGAGCACAATTTTTGATGAAACTTGTGTTTTTGTGGAAAAACATCCAAATACATAAGACTATAGTCTTATGTCCAAAAATTTTTTTAAAAATGCCTTTTTAATTTTTTTATTCAGATGGTCTGGAAAATGTGTACACTTTACAACTACAGTGAAATAAATTGATAAAATTGTGTTTTGCAAAATTTATGATGAACAATGTGTTTCACTGAAAAACATTAAAATACATAAGACTTTTTTTAACAATCTTTTGTCCAAAAAGTGGAAAAAATGCATGCATGTAAAAAATTACACTTTTTTGATTCAGATGGATAGGAAAATGTGTACATATAACAACTGCAGTGAAATAAATGGAACAAATTGTGTTTGGCAATTTTTACAAATGTCACTTATTGATTAAGATGGATAGGAAAATTAGTTATTTTCACAACTGCAATGAAATAAATTGCCAAATGCAAATGAAATTTAAAAAAAAAAATAGTTTTTTGATTCAGATGGACAGCAAATAATGTCAACTTAACAACTGTGGTGAAATAAATAAATGTCTTTAGAAATTTATGATGAAAAATGTGTTTTGTTTTTGTTCCCCTGATACACATCTGGCTATAGTCTTATGTCCAAAAAGTGAAACCAAGGCAAAAAAAAAAAATTAAATGGCATTTTTTGATTAATGTAGATAGGAAATCATGTTGACAACCATAGTGAAATGAATGTGAATAGAAATGTGTTTTCAGAAATTTGTGGAAATCAATGGAAAAACATCAAAATACATAAGTCTCATAAGTCTCATATCCAAAATGTGAAAAGAAGCCTATTTTTTTTCCAGTGTCATTTAATCTGGCTGGACATGAAATCATACTAACATGGTTTGTTTGAAGAAATGTATGATTTATGATGAAGACTCTCTACCACAATGTTTACAGTTTATAAACATAACACTAACCCTTACCATAATTTTAATCCTTAAATTAATAAGTCTGGGATTCATATCAAATGAGGGATTAAATCATTTTCATAAAAAGCCATTAAAGCCAGAAGAATGGTATCCCAAGAAAATATAGTAATATCATTTTTTAAAATATATTCAGTGGGATGCTTAGTTTTCATGGCCCAACTTAGATTTGTACATGACAAGAAAAGTGTGTTTGATAGATGGCAAAATATTTCTAAATGACAGCTGTAACAAAAGGAAATGCCTTATTTGGTCCACAGTAAAGGCCTTGTTTGATCAACAGGAAATGGCTTATGTAGCATCCTACAGAAAATGCCTTATTTGGTCCTCAGGAAATGTTTAACTGGGTCAGCCTTGCCTTTCATGGCACCTTTTGGAGACGGCCTAGATTAGACAAGACAAAGGATGGCAAAAAGCCCAAGGATAAAGGTAAAGGTTCTTGGCACAGAACCATAAAAATGGACCATTTTTCTAAGTGTCTCCAGGGATACAACCTGACAAGTCATTTTAACCTAGTTGCCCTGGAGAACATTGGCAGCATCCTGATACGTTTGGAATGGAGCACCGTTTTAAGAAACAAATCAGGCTTTCAATTTGATTTTGATTTATTTATATTTTCTGCAAACCCCTCTCTTGGTAAGTTAGCCGATTGCCTTAACTGTACAGCATTACAGTTGTGTTATTCAGTTATTGCCTGCTTCGGCCTGCTTTCCTGTGTGATTGGGCCACTCCCTGCAGCTCAGCCCCCGGTGACCTCAGCAGGGTTCTCAGGGTTGCAGCCACACTATGGTCAACTCCAATGATGCCGTCGGTCCAACTTGGCACTGGTGCCAGGGGTGCAGTATGGGGGCAGGGGAGTGGGGGTGGTGTTAGAACAAGGGGACCTAAAAAATATGACAACATAGGATATTCTGGGTTGGTGGGGCCCAGTGTGAGATAATTCCATAGGGTCCAAAATCCCCTGTGGCACGCCTGACCAGCGTAGTCAGGGTTTCGATACTGGACTGGAGGGTTGCAACCCTAAACTGGAACTGGTTGAGCCCCCCACCAGCCCCAGAGTGTGTGTTCCTGAGACAAACCCCAGCCCAGCGCTACTGTGAGAGTCACGTGACTGTAGTGTATGCTGTGACTATAGGACCTTGCACGCACCTACACTATGTTTATGTTCAAGTGTTTCTGAGCAATTGGGGGCATGCTTACACATGCAACAGAGGTTAAAGTTCACATTTTTGTGGAGTCCTGTAATCTCTTCTTTGCATTCCAGAAGTACTTTGATCAGGAGATATATTTTGAAGCATTTTACACAAGGTGTCAAATGTATTGCGTAAAGGAACCCTTGGGTAGCCTAATATGTTACCTAATGGTCAGTGATATATTTTAAAATATAACATACAAATGCATCACCTCATATTGATCAAGATGAGTATTATTAATTCTTGTAGCTTTCATTTACTGGTCTTGTCAGATATGTAGGGCTTAGATTGTGGCCTTAGAGAGAGAAACAGTGAATTTGATACAATATTATATTGTTTATATGAATGTGGCCTGGCCTCCCCAGCACAAGCATCAAAGCTAATGTGATTGGTGCAATTTAAAATCCACTGATACCCTAATCTAGGCACATATGGGTCAGAAGAGACAAACCAGAAGACACAGGACACCATATCGGGGGTCGGAGACCCTGCATAGCATAACATTTCCCTTTCCCATTTCCTCTAAGTTTGAATGCAATCTTTAGGTAGGCCAGTCTTGTTCATGAATTACTTCTACACCATCACCCCAATCGGAAACCTCCCAAGCCATGCTGGTAGGTATTAAGATGGCCCTGGAAAAATTTGTTTGTTGCAGTTGGTTTCGGAGCCTTGGAGAAGAACAGTTTTTCTTTTTTTATTTTGGTGGTTTTTTTCAATAAATCTTTTTATTTGAGGTTCAATTCACAAAAGTTATTTCAAGTTCTGAAGTACATAATATAGAACCACATTTTTCCATTTCACATAAAATAATAAACTAGGGCTCATTTCAACTTATAAGCACAATTGACAAAAACAAAGACAAATGCATCCCCCCAAAAAATAAATACATAAATAAATAATAATAATAATAATAATAATAATAATAGTAATAATAACAATAAAAAATAAAGAAAAGAAAATAAAGAAAAAGGACACACTTTGCCACAGCAAACGTACAGCTGATCCAACACGGTGACAACCATCCCCCTTTCCTTTAATTAGGCAGTAGAAAGTCCAACCCAGAAGGATCTACCACAAATAAACATTTTTAATGAATCCTTGCTTGTCCCACAGTCTTTTATTGTGACATTTTGCAGGCCTACTCTGAGTGAATTTAGCATATTTATATATATATCAATCAATTATATTTTGACATTGCAATTTTACATTCTTACAATAAGGGAGGACCATTTAATTTAATTCTGTCACTTTCAATTAGATTTATTACAGGAAATGTTTCCTACAACGCATATGCCATGCCACTTTTTAAACACTACTTCCTTGGGAAGAGGTTTTTTTTAAATATTGCATTTGCTGTGAATGTTTATGAAACTGTTTATAAAACGGTGTCTTAGGAGATGACAGGGAACATAGTCACAAGTTTTTATGGATCTGATAGATTTTTTTTGAAAATTGAAATTATTTAATTTCAGTGTTCTAGAACTCAGTTGCTTTCAATTACCAGTAGCAAATGTTACATCAGCATTAGAATGTTCAGTTAAGAACATTCTAATAACATATTTGTAATTTTTCACCTTAAAGGGTTAATAATAAACTAGTGGGCCGTATTTTTTGGCTCGTACCTCCAGCGCTAGTCCCCTCTGTCTGGTGTTTAGACCAGTGGTTGAGGCTGTTTTTGCACACTGCTTGACTGTGTATGAAAATAAGGGCCAACAGTGCCACCGTCTGTCAAAAGAGGAAGCAGTGTAATGTGAGATTGATTCCAAAACATGTTTTGTACAATAGTTCAGCTGCCTTCTATGCTCTACTGAACGTATCTCAACATCTACCTTAATAATTTGTAAGTGAAAAAGAAAGCGTCTAAGAAATGCCAACTGTGGTCATTGGCAGCAAAATATTTATTTAGCTTTAAATTCCCAGATTATTGCATCATTCGGGATCACGGAATGTTCAGCCTTCCATCTCTGAGGCACACTCATTGATGGATAGTAAGTCTTGCTCTTCAGCTTGACTGTAAAATGAAGTCCCAGACTGATGCTGCGATGCACACTAGGGACCATTGGCCTGCTATCATTGAACAAAAAAATGGCCGTACCATTTTAGGCATTGTGTGCCTTTCTTTCTCGCTGAACTCCACCCCTGTGAGCAAGTGCCCTTTCTATTAGATGAGAAGCACCTCATGGACTTGGCTTGGACCTGGATCACTCACTCACTCACTCACCCACATTTAGCAGGCTGAGGATTCTCCACAAGGGGAGCCATTGGTACTCAAGGGGCAGAAATTTGGGGGTGCTGCGTAAGAGCGGTGCTTCGAGTCAATGACGACGAGCCCTTGTTTATCATTGAGTGCGAGGTACAGAAAATCACGTGTCTCGCTGAATAAGTGCTTTACCTTGGCCTTTGGATGGCAAACTTTGTGAGGGCTACAGCGACAGCAGTGCAAGTTGCAGTTAGTGCTGCCAACTCCTCAGACTGAAAAAAGTTTGCCTTCATTTTCTCTCTAAAAGATTTTTATTCTAAAAATGTCCTCATAGCCCCCAAGTCAGGTGCTGGGCATTTGCCTAGGAGGAAGTGTACCTTTTGAAAGATTTCCTACTTCGCATCATGGATGGGAACAGGAAACTCTTTGGCATTCCACTCGGTTTTTGGGTAGGCCTGTTTTGGAGACTGGAATGTTCTCAGTGAGAGCTGGGAGTGGCTGTTTAGTCGAACAAAAAACATCCTGGCCCTCCTCTGGGCTGGCTGGCTGCTGAGGCTGGGCAATGGGTGGAGCCATCTGTGTGAAAGAACACCTAACATGACAGGAGCCAGTCATGCAAATTTGTCAGGATCCTAATGCTTGTATTTTCTCATTTTTATTTATTTTTATTGTAAAATGTAAAAAATGTCCATATGTAACCTTATGTATTGGTGTATTCATGAAAATGTATCATGCACTTGTGCATGTATGTATTTATATAGGTGTATATGCCTCACCCAATTCTCTCTGACTGGTGAGATGATATTGATTAAAAGCCCAGTTCCCTAACCACTGTGCTTCATTGCCACCTGTTTTACGCTCCCATCTCACGTCTCACTTCTCTGTGGTTTACCTGCTTTGAAAAACACAAAACGTTGTTCTAATTAGAAACTGAACACGAAGATGATGTTCATAGATTTTTGTACTGCACATCAGCTGCAGACCGATTCTCACGTAATGTGGATGAGCCGGTGGTGCACACTGCTAGCCACACTGACGCATCCATATAAGACGGACAGACATCCATATAAGACTGTTAACCCATGACCAGGCAGTCCGTGTGTGTTCTAACCCTCTCCTCTGCTCCCTCTCCATCTCCCCTCTCTCCTTTTTTCCCCCTCTCTCTCTCCATCTCCCCTCTGTCCCCCCCCCCCCCTCTCTCTCTCTCTCTCTCTCTCTCCAGCTCCAGGTAGCTGGTCAGAGGAGGAGTTTATCAGAGCGTAAGAGACAGAGTCTTTCCCCCCCCCCCCATCATGTCCTCAGAAGCCACTCCTCCCATCCAGCAGGGGGCGCCCCAGACCCTGGTGTCCCCAGGCTCCCCCGTCTCACCCAGCTCCCTCAGTCTGCCCAAGTACCGCGCCCGGGACCGCTCCCCGTCCCCCATGAGGGGCTACCTGATCCCCAGCCCCCTGCCTACTCGCCGAACCCGAACCTGCTCTGCGTGAGTGGCGTCTTTCTCTCTGTATTAAAAAACCGCTCATTACATGGCGGCCGCTTCACGATCCAAAGCGACGTACAGCAAGTGCATAGCAAAGGTCACTGGACAAAATACAGGTCCGATGTAAAGGTACAATACTCATTACATAACAGTTAACTCTCAAATGTATCTGTACGCTACGATCAATGCTGGAGGTGTGGTATGCTTTTCAGCTGGCACAGAGTTGTAAACAGAGCAAAAAAAAGTATCCTGCATTATATATAAAATAGCTTACATATATGCAAATTCAAAAAAGTAAGCTTGTAATTGAAATACTGCCCATCCCTACCCACACTCATTGGCAGTTCTTTCAAGTCAGCAAACTTCATCCATCCATCATCTAAGCTGCTTATTCCTGATCATGGTCACGGGTGCTAGAGCCAATCCATGGCCAATCCATTGCAGGGCCCCACACACGATTTTTGAATACTATCACTGAAAAACCTCTAATGTTTTGTAAAAGCAAACATAAAATGTCCAACATTTTATGTAATTAACTTTGGGATCTGACCTGAATTGACGTTATACTCATAATGGTTCGGATTTTTTAATTTCAAGTGAACAAAATTATTATTTTAGACAAAATTAAGAAAAATGGATTGGTTTCTCATGCGATTATTCCAGAAACTACAGAGCATTGCCAGTTAATCATTGAGCACATGCTCAGGATCATTATAGTTTTTTCAGGCTAGTGGCCTAATAAATTAGTTTTGCAGATCTGTAAGTATGCATTTGAGTTTTTAAATTTAACTGCTGGTTTCAGGGCAGATACATTTACATTTCCTTTTATCAATTTCCATAGCTCATATACCTAAACTAATTTGTGGAAAGTTATTTAATTTTTAATTGCAACAGGCCAGTTTTTAATTTCCTTCAAATTTTATTTGCATTCAAATTATATGAACGAGGAAGCAAAAAGCCTTTTAATTTTATTGTTGGCGGTTCCCATAAGTGCACTGTTACTTCTCGCTCTCAGTCTCACTTCCTGTCTGGCGCTGGGTTCCAGAATGCACTAGGAATGAAGCTGGTCTTGCCCCATTCTCTCTGTGAGAAACAGAGAGTAGCTTTAACTGAAACAAACAGGCATGCAAATTCAAAGCCATAAGAGACAAACCAGGTCAACGCACAGGGAGCAGACTCGATCTGGAGCCGAGCCAGTGTTTCTGCATTTCACGCATTTAAGCCACCAGGAACGCTGAGTCATTTTCACTCTCATATCAGGAAGTAGTTTATTTACACAGAGTTACTCATGCATGGGACAGCCTGTCAGGCCCAGTAACAGAGGCAGAGATCTTAATGATTTAATTAGCGCAAACATCTTCCGATTTTCAGATCTATAATTTTGACTCCGTCTTTTGATAAACCAAAGAACGGCAGCTGAAGACTGATCTTTTGTCCCCTAAACATTACTGTGATTTATAGTGAGTGGCTGTGAGTGAATTGGCATTTGTCTGTACAGCTTGTTAGTGTGCATAGTCAATTAGCTATTTGAGGCAGAATATCTTTATTCTTATAATAAATCATTTACATTTTGTCAGGTCTGGCCAGGTCATGGTGACAAACTTTGAAGTGTTTGAATTAATTTTTCATTATTAATTTTATTGAAAATATATTTCACTGAAAATAGTCAAAATACTAATCCTAACCCCTGAACCTAACCTGAGCCTTAACCCAAACCCTGAATGAAAAATGTCAAACATAGCCCTAATGCTTCATTAACCCCAACACTAATCGTGTTGATTAGATCACACTGAGCACGCACACCAAGGCCTCTTGCAAGTCTGCGTTCAACCAAACGCCAGTCGAGGTGCTACATTTTCACAGCTTACCACTGAAGGTGCCATGGAAGCCTGGAGTGAAATGTGGAGCTGGTAAAAACGGCCTTTCTTCTTCCCCTTCCAGATCTGCCCGTGCGTCAGAGGGGCCCAGCTTCACCGGCGTCTGCAAGTGCTTCTCACGCTCCAAAGGGCACGGTTTCATCACACCTGCTGACGGCGGCAACGACATCTTCGTGCACATCTCAGAGTGAGCGAGAGGGGCCATGATGGAGTGTGGACTTCATTTCCCACAATCCTCTGGGGGTTTTTTTTTTTTTTTTTCCTTCTTAAGGTTTTATCACAAAGACAGATGGCTACCTCCTGACTTCCTTGCACTTGCTACTTAATAACTGGAGTTTATGCCTCTGTATTGAAATTTGGTCACACCCCTTCACAAATACACCCCTTCATTCAATTGGAGTGCTACCGACAATACACAACACCCACAATTTTCCATTAAAATGATTTACATCAAAAGAGTATTTGATTGCGAATTAGAATCAGATTAACATTTAATTTAATAAAATTCCATTTGTGGAAAGCATTTGTCACGATTATTAACTGTTGGTTTATGCTGTTATTAAAAAGCAAAGCCAGGTTTCCTTGTGTTGCCGTCTTATCAGTATCGAGTTATCAGCCAGGAGAGGCATACTGAGTTTGGCCTTTCTGTGTACACACAAATATCAGCTCAACATCTGCTTAAACATCAGGAACTTCTGCTTTAGCCCCGCCCCATCACTCATAAAGCACATGCCCTTTACAGGCCCAATTTCTCACCTCCAGTCACTTACTAGAGCAATATATGGAAACATTGTTCAGGTGACGGCCAAAGTCATTTCAGTCAAGTATCGGTCAATTCAGCTTAGATTCTTCCAACCAATGACATCTTTCTTAGTTCATTTGTGGTTTTTTTTTTAAAAAGTGCTAAAGATATGAGTCACCCATGTGTTCCTGTAAGTGCAGTCTTTTTGTAACTACTGTGGCTTATCTACATACTGTCTGTTCGTACGTTTGTGTTTTTGGTGAGAAAATCCTCCCCCATGCAGCCATTGCGGGGCAGAGCCTGTGGGTTCCACAGTGTAGACAGACCCGCAAACATCTCGTCCACCCGGGGAACCCCATGTTAAAAACAGCCATTTTGTGCTGCTCAGTTGCATAACTGCACCAAATAATTGACCTGGGGGAGAGGTGCGGCAGGGTCCGTGGGCCGTACGAGTCCCACCCACGCGGGTGGGGGTTCGATCCCCCTCCATGGCACCTTCTGAGCTGTGATTGCCTCTCCACCCTCTCGGTTTTCTCCCCGTCTGAATAAAAAAAAGAAAACAACACTGACCTGCTGGTGTCCTGCATTTAGAATCCCCCTCTCATTCTGTCGAAGCGTTACTTTCCATTTTCCTCTTAGGGTTTGCCCTCTGTCCCCTCGCTTGAAGTGTGTCTGCTCGCTTGCCCACCTGGCTCACGCTTCAGCTGCCAGGAGCGCTAAGAGGCTGACGAGCTCACTGATGTGCTTCATTTTATCTGCTGTAGAGAGAGGGGGGGGGATGCAGAAATAGAGGATAGAGAGGGTATAAAATAGTGTGTGTGTGTGTGTGAGAGACCTTGAGTGAACACGTGATGCAGAGTGTGTGAGAGTACTCAAACGTGAGCGTGTGTGAGAGAGCGTGTGCGAGCATTTGAGTGTTGGGGGGCGCTGACCCCAGTTCTGTCACTCCCCAGGACAGTGTGGGGTTTTAAGTCCTTTATTTATTTTTTAAAATTCTTTTTATTTTTTTAAAGAAGGCTTGTTTGCGTTTGTAGTTCTATTCCTAAGGCCGAGGGTAATATAAAGGCTTATTAACTGACCGGCGTGGACGATTACTGCAGATGGCCGCCGTTAACCTGGCGATCCTTCCCCCCGCAGCATCGAGGGGGAGTACGTGCCGGTGGAAGGCGACGAGGTCAGCTACAAGATCTGCTCCATCCCACCCAAACACGAGAAGGTGCAGGCCGTGGACGTGGCCATCACCCACCTGGCCCCCGGGACCAAGCACGAGACCTGGTCAGGGAGCGTGATCAGCTCGTAACCGGGGAGACGGAGGGGGGGGGGGGGCTGCAAAAGGCTGTAAAACCCAGGGCTACAGCAAGGCACACTGAACTTATGGATCATGCTGGGGGGAGGGAGGGAGAGAGAGAAAGAGAGGGAGAGGGAGAGAGGGAGAGGGAGAGGGAAGACCCTGCACAGAAACAGATGTTAGAGCACACAGGCAACCACACAGACTTTTTCTTCCATTTTTTTTGGGTCGTGGTGGGGTGGGGTTGGTGACGGTTAGTAATGGGAGAGTGAGGTTATGTGGGGGAAAGGAGGCTGTCAGTCATTTTTCACGACCAATCATAAGGTTCAATCCCCAACGCGACGATTGGTTCAAACCAGAGTATGACCAATAGCTCTGCCTATTTTAGCTTTGACAAAGCCTGATTTTACCCATTACAGGCGGTTAAAGTAAACTACATTTTTTTCTCCATATCTGGGACTGGGAAAAAATTAGAGTTGTTTCTTAGCTTCTGAAATGTAAGTAACAACCATCCTCACCCCCTTTATATTTAAACTCCACATAATGGACATTTGTTTAATGCTTGTACAATTTAAGAGCGCACAAGTATTTGGTTCATTTTGACCATTCATCATTATTCCTTTCAATGGTAGACCTCTGATTTGCCATTCTTTATAATGTGCTGAGATGGAAACTTGAAAAATGTAATTTGTCAAAATATGCTGCACATATTATTCACACATTATTGTCTATTATTATTGCAGTTCTCATATTTCAGTTTGAATACATATTCAATACACAATTTAAAGCATTCTGAAAACAGCAACTATTCATATTGATCAATTTCAAATTATTCTGGATGTACTATACTATAAAGGATATCAGAAATTCTTTGTTTCCATCTGATTTTCTGCTGTCAGACAGAATTCAAATTCAGTAGAAATAAGCGGAGTCCAGACTTGTGTCTAGTTTCTCTATTCCACACTGGATGCATCTGGGCAGAGCGACTCATTTCTTTTTCAGTGGTTCTCAGTGATCTTTCAAAAACGAATTTTACACACACATGTGCCTGTCTGCCTGCCTTCAGTTCATTCAGTTCATTCTCTACCTGGAGTTATAATTTGATGTTGAATTACTGAATAAAATAAAAGTTTTGTGAGATGCAGCAACCTTCAGTGTTCTATCGGTTTTGTCATCAAGGGTGTGGTACACTGCATTGGCTTTCACACACTCACGATTCTGTCCTGGCCCAGGGGACAAGCGAAAGTTGTTAGTTCTGAATCTGCGATACACACAACGGGTTCGGACAAATAGAAACATCTGCATTCAAATGAAACTTTTCATTCTGGTTGTTTGGGGAAAATCAAATGGTTTGATAACGTTCACATAATAATGTTTTTGCATTAAAAAAAAATTCTATTGGAAAAATGGGTGGAATACCAAGAAGTGTGCTCTTGAAAACAGAAAAATGTACCAATTTCATTAAAAATCTGTTTTCCCCCTCTGGAACCAGATGCAAACTACACCACACAAAGCCCAATTGGATTAATCAAAATGTTTTTTAAGGTTTATTTTCAATACGGAGTTTTAAAATTACAACAAAGTTAGACCAAGCTGAATTAATTACATCAATAACTGGCAATCCTTCACAGAACAACAAACAGCAATGTTTTTCCTTCCCTATTTAAACTCATTAACAAGGCTGCAGATAAGACATGTCTCTATACAGCAATGACTTGCACGTTCTTAACATACATTTTAATTTTAACTTCATTATGTCTGAGACATTGTCAGACTCTATCACCCTAGATCTGAGATAGGCTAACAAAAAATTCTGTGGCGTGTACTTCCTGTCCACAACATTTAAAACATTTAGAGAGGCATTGAAAAACAAGCAATGTTTACAATGGATCTGGCAGCTTCATGGAAAAAAGTACCGTTATACAACAGCACATGTGCATTACATGGGATCGACAGGTTAATGAATACACCTGGCACCTTTTACTGCAAGCTAAATTAACACAGCTATATAGAAGCAAATGTATATTTTTTTTACGTATGTACAGAGCATGTATAAGGTTGGTTTTTTTGGCTGTACTGTAATGTTGCTAGGGTTAAGACCCGACAACAGGGGTGTCGATATCTGCTCTGTTGCGTTTATTGCCATAAAATCAAGACATTTTCTGTAACTAGGCTAACGCACTTCAGTCAAAGCTTTGTTTAAATGATCCAAAACTACCATGGTAAGAAGCAAAACAAGTCATGATTGGTGCTTTAGATTTAAGATTTAAGAAAATATTTGCCCAATACATTCATACCAAGTTTTCTAAGCAAGCAACACTTTACTGGATTTTACACACGCACACACACACGCATACACACACCTTAAAGATGTAAAATGGGGCATTCCCCTGAGCACAGAGAAAATGGTGACATGTTCCAGGAAGGGACAAAAACAACCCAATGCAAAACAAAAAATTAGCAAAACATTGTTTTTCTTTTCTGGGAGCCAGGTCATATTACAATAAAATGGGCCAGCACAATAAAGGCCCTCGCTCTGAAAATCGGTGCGATACAGCGACTTTGTATTGCCTAGATGTTGGCTCTGTGACAAAAATAGCTCGTTAAAAAATAAAATAAAATCTCTTCTTGGGGAAAATGGATAGCAGCTTCTGTTAGGATATGTGAAAGTCCACAGCTCTTATTGGAAAAAAATGAAATAAAATTAATTTTTCTTCCTCATCTCTCTGACTGGAGGGGACAGTCATAATAGTAGATACACTAAAAAAATTATAATTATCCTGAAAGTGACTATTTACAATAATTTAATTTTATACACAAAACTTCTTGAAGCCGACTTTGCTAAATAAGCAGGGCAGGTGAAAATCAACTTTTTCATCTTCATTAGTGGATAAAATTTGTTTGACTAACAGCATTATACTCTAGCGTTTGCCAATAGACATCATAGTATCTCTCCGTCTAATGAAAAACCAATGTCCTGGGTGAACCCTTTCAGCTCCTGTAATTGATAAAAACAGGAGGGTTTGTCCACACACAGTGGTGGTAGTGACCACCACTCTGGCCTGGCCCAGAAAAGAGAGGTCAGAAAACAGACAGCGGTGGGAATCTCACTAACGCATTAGTCATTCTGTTTTTTTTGCTCATTGAGTATTTTTGTGGCTCAAAATGGACGGACTGCACACGCAAAGCTCCTGCTGCCATCTAGGCTTGCGGTCAGGGGGTTACAGCTGATCGGGTTGACCGTCCGCCAACGAAAATGACCTTGTGCTCCATTTCAGCCGAAATGCGGTCACCCTAAGGGCGGGGGGAGCACAGAATTCGACTGAAACAAAGACCGCCTCTCTTCATCCGTGACCTTCAGCAGCGAGGGCAAGCTTGCTCGTAGACCCTGCCATACTCAAACATGATACCGGACCATTACGTGGGGATTTTTTTGGAAACCTGCACTCCCCTCTGTACCTCGCACTCCCAAAACATAACATTCTCCCGCTCCACATGCTTGTCCTCAGAATGTATTACTTCATCTTAGCACCTGTAACACACATACAACTGCTTTTCCCAGTGTCTTCATGCATCAGATTCGGATTGATTCATTTATGAAATGCGTTGTGTTTCATTTAAAATTGTGCACACAAAAAGATAAATGAAAACAAAAAAATCCTAAAAAAGAAAAAAAAAAAGGCATTATTGTGCTTCTGGCAGAAAGGGGGGAGGGGTTAGCAAGGTACTGTCACGACCCTGGTTGCCATGGAGATGCATTACGCAGAATTTCTAAAACCAGGTGTGTCTGACCCCCCCTCACCTGTTGTGAGGGAGGAAAAAGGGGATCTGACTGGCTCTGGCATTACTCTATTATTTTGCGATGCGCCGTTTGTGAATCTCTCCTTGGATTGGACCCTTGTGCTTCAGAGGGTGTGGCTTCGCTCCTCTTCCCCTACTTGTACTCGGCCAGGATGTCGTTGAACATGTTGAGGAAGAGGTGGACGTGGTACTCCTTGAAGACCAGCGCGGGTCGGAACCGGATCGAGCGATCCCCGCATCCCCCCAGGATCATCCCTGCGTGGAAACACAGCCTGGGTTGGTTTGGGGAAGACACCAGGGTTTGGAGCAGACTCCATTTCAAATTGATCCAATCAGGAAATGAATAGAACATTTGCCGTGATGTCATCAGAGGATTTCTCAACTGACAAATTTAAATTAAGTAGGACTGACCCCCCGTTCCTGGAAGACCATTGACCTCTGACATCTCCTGCTAGCCCTGGTGGCCAGTTTCAAGGGCACTCTAGGGTGAAGCTGACCTCATGATCTAGCAGTGTGGGATTCTCGCAAATCCAGGGGTGTCAGTCCCTCGCCCTGGATGGCTACAGTGGCTGCTGCTTTTTAGTGTTCCAGTCACTGATTGGTTGGAGTCCACACACTTTGTTTCCAAGGGCTAAAGTGGCAGGTGATTGAAAGGAAGCCACAGAATCCTGCAGATACTGCAGCCCTCTGGGTCCACAGTGTAACTCCTGCTCCACAGTACTGGTTAAGTTCAGACAAGGGCCAATCCGTTTCACAAACTTTAGCTCCTAATAATTTTATTAGCTCAATCATATCTTGATCTGACATTTGTATAAGCACCAGCTACAGCCACAGACTGCAAGTGCGTCCTAAAGATTTCACTCTGCTCAAGTACAGGAGTGAGCCAGCACACATACAAGTACACGTACATGCAAACGTGTGCGCGCGCACACACACACACACACACACACACACTGTGTCCTTACCCTTGTTTCGGGCCTTGGAGATGAGGTCGTTGCGTGTGGGGTCGTCACAGATGTCGACGGCGCAGAAGGTGCCCGTGCCTCTGGCGGCACTCAGGAGGTGAGGGTACTGAGCCTGGAGGAGAGAGGGACTGGTCATCTCCCATAGTCACGTCCCCTCACAGACATGCTCCAAATACATTACATGACATTACACAAGCACCTCAAACAGTCACGTCCCCTTACAGACATGCTCCAAATACACTACATGACATTACACAAGCACCTCAAACAGTCACGTCCCCTTACAGACACACTGCAAATACATTACATGACATTACACACACACCTGTGACAGACCTGTGGGACGCCCCCTGCAGGTTAAGGGCGGTACTGTACCTGGAGCTCATGCAGGCCTTGCAGCAGAGCTTTCCCAGAGCGAGTCACCTCCTCCAGCAGCCTCTCCCTCTTAATCACATTCAGCACCTCGGCCAGGAAGAGGTTCTTAGAGGGGTCTCCCATCCACGTGTTAAAGATCCTGTACGGCTGTTCAGGAAAAAACAGAGTGTAAAATACTGGCCTATACTGCACACTTCCAGCAACCTGAACACAGCGCTCGTCCTCACATATGCATCACTATCCATCTATAAAAGTTTGACAGCCGTACCCGGGTACTGAAGTCTGCAGGTTTTTGGTGATCAGCAGACGCGGCTATTGTCCTGCGCTATATTGACAGTACAACCACACACGCTATGTGCATGCCTGTTTGGATGTAAATTTTTGTCTGTAACTATACTTCAGTGAACCTGGACAGATCACACGATTGCATTCGTAGATTTCAAGAACCCCATTTAAACAGGAGTATTTTTAGGCTTTTCTTCCTGGATACAGTATTATTATTCTTTCCCACCAAACACAGCACACTATTGCTTCAGATGCTGGGGTTTGATCTTTCACTACAATAAATACAGAGGAAACATTTTTAGCTTTAATTTTTTAATAAAAGGTGGATAAAGGAACACAAGAACTTAGGATTTAGGTCTAAAAATAAAGGAAGATATAAAATGTGTTGTCTGTGGTTATTCAGCAGGGGGCAGTGTTTACCATCATGAAGGCATCAATTCTGGGTAATAGTGTCTCGCCTGTAAACGTAAGCCCTTTATAAGCTCAGCTTACGAGTCAGAAGCACCGCAGTTCCTTCCTTCCATTCACACAGCTCTACCAGAGATCAGAGGCCAGTCTAAGGTTAGGAACTGGCCCAATCTCTCCCACCAAAGTCAATGCATTTATCACTGCAGGGGTTCCCAGACCTGGGGGGCCCTCTGTATATCAACTGTAATGACCTGTTAATTGTTCTTAATTAGACAATCTCTAATGAAGGATGATTAACTCCTTTAAGGCCGCATTATGTCAGAAACAGCTCTGCATGCCGTGAAGAATGAATGTGTCATATTAACACCGCAGGGCTTTGTAGCACTCAGCCGTACGCATGGATCCATACTGAGTAATGTGCTACAAGACGCTGCGGTTTGTAATATTTATTCAGTCATAGACTGGTAGGTGAACGCAGTAGGGACCTAACTGCTGGAACTGTCAGCAACTGAGCAAATGGCAAAAAGCCAAACTTAACATCTTCAGCAACCTTCATTTATAACCTAACAAAGACTGAGTTTGGGAATTCCTGCATTACACATGGAGGGAAAAGCCCAGTGATGAGCAGGACTATGTACACAGACACAGATTACAAATATGACGTCATTTGTTTTTGCTGTTTATCTTCCACTCTGTCGCACCTGCTGAATGAAATATCCTTGATTCTCTTTAGAGTGGTTTCCAGTAAAAAATCCTGCAGTTTGACTGGTTTTATTTAGTTTGAGCTACCTATGAGCAGTAGGTCAGTTCAGTTGGCTAGAATCGCCATCTCCGATCCAAGCCCCACCAACACAAGCTCATAATTAATCGGAAATAGCTACTAGCGACTTTCGTTTATCGGTAAAATGCGCGCCCAGATGTTTGGGGGGGGGGGGGGGACCCACCTTGTCGGCCGTCAACTCGTCTTTGTGGAAGTAGCCGCCGGTCAGGAGCTTCTTGCTGAAGGAGACGATGTCGGCCGGGTCGTCCAATCCCCAGTGCTCGTGCGCCCAGAACTTCCCCGTGGACCCGCCCCCCGTCTGGACCTCGTCCACGTGGAACGCGCAGCCGTGCTGATGGGAGAGAGAGGCGGGGCATGAGCAAGCCTGAGATACAGTCCGCTGCTGATAACTGCACACCCCTGGGCTTCCTCCAGTGTTACTTCACTTAAGCATGTTATACCACAGGAGTACGTGTCATTTTGGTCGGATTACAGTGGGACCAGGAACAATACAGGGCAACAGTTAGTACTCTTCTTTAAATACCTACAGCAAACCTGGCCTGGTTTAAAGGATAAAACAGACAATGGAGTTTTCAACATTCTGTGCATTAAATGTGAGGTTAGGACAGAAAACGTAAAGGCCCCTGGTTACTGTGTGAGGATGTGCCCATACCTGCACTGTTCTGGAACAAACCCAAGACCCATTAAATTTGCACAAAACTTGTCTGTCATTTTACATTAAAATAGTGTCTTTTACATGAAATTCAAACATATTTCAAGGGCAGCCTGACATTCTAAAAAATCCTGAAGGGCTGGGTGGAGCCTGTTATTATTTTACAGTCTCTAAAGTTGTCAAATCAGTTTAATGGCTTTTTCCCCCTTAGCATTTTAACTTCAGAGAGATCAATGGTGAGGGTGAACAGAAACATTTGTGTTATCTTTAAAGGTAAGATCGTGTCGCTGCCTTTCAGTAACTTACAGCTTCACACAAAACTAGTTATCTTCAAATGCATTTGGGGTAAGACCAAAAACAAAAGAAAAAAAACCAGGGAGTGTGTGGTTGGATATAGCAAACATTTATCTGGGTGGCTAACCAATAGTGTGCTTTACACCTTAAACTAAGTTGTTTCCGTTCATTTTCAAAAACTTTGTTGACACTTTTATTCCACCCACAGTGAACTGTATCAGATTTCAGTATGTAGGTGCACTTATATAAAAAACAATGGCAAGTTTTTTGTGAGTGACAGGTGCTTACTCACAAAGCAGACGTTCAAATGGAAAATTGTGAATGACACGCAAGTACCAGCTCTGGAAAGCGTGATAATTACTGCTCTGCAGTTACATGTGCATGTCAAGACTACTCTTCCACACTGGAAAGATGCTTAGCAACATTACCAAATTACCTGGGTGTACACCTGTGTGGCAGCCACCATCTTACAGGCACCAATATCTGCCTCCTGACCATCTCTGCTGGTATCCCAAACAACCAATAGGGTTAAATCAGGGATGTGCCCTGTTACTGATTAATCAGGAAGTACAGATCTTTTTCTTACACCTCACAAATTCTGGGATCTCTAGGGTTTGGTTGTATTTCTAAATATTCTCGCTAACAGGTGTCAAAGAGCGAAAGGCTCTTAATGTTAGTGTATTTAAGACGCACCCAAGCCCCCTGCCTTGGGGCCCTAAACAGAGTGCAAACAGGTCTGAAAAACCACAGTCCTTCATTAGTCAGGACGCATCAGGAGAAACGCCATCGCTGCGCCGAGGAGAGTCCGTACCTTCCTGGCGATGTTCCTCAGCCTGTGGAAGAAATCCGCCGAGGCGTGGTTGTCCCCTCCCTCGGCCTGGATGGGCTCGATCACGACGCCAGCCACGGGTTTGCCCTTCTGCCTCCACTTGACGATGAGGTCCTCCACCTGCAACACACAGCCCATTGAGCATGGCCTGCCGCCAGCAGAGGGCGGTCTTCCCCATCTACGGAGTGTGGCACAGCGGGTAAGGAACTGCGCTTGTAACCGAAAGGTCGCAGGTTCGATTCCCGGGTAAGGACACTGCCGTTGTACCCTTGAGCAAGGTACTTAACCTGCATTGCTTCAGTATATATCCAGCTGTATAAATGGATACAATGTAAAGTGCTATGTAAAAAAAGTTGTGTAAGTCGCTCTGGATAAGAGCGTCTGCTAAATGCCTGTAATGTAATGTAATGTAATGTAATCTAACGCCACCCAAAACTACAGACAGGAAGCTGTTTTTGCACCTGTTTTTTGGCACAGGACCAATGTACTGCTTTGGGCACTGTGCCAATGTACTACTTTGGGCATGGGACCAACGTACACAGTCTTGGGCACTGCACCAATGTACTGCTTTGGGCACTGTACCAATGTACTTCTTTGGGCACTGTGCCAATGTACTGCTTTGGACACTGTGCCAATGTACTGCTTTTGGCACTGTACCAATGTACTGTTTTGTATTACAACCACACATCATCTATACACTGACAAGATCATTAGCTCAATATTCGTAACACTGGCAGTTCAGCTTTTGCCATTGTATAAGATCAAAGTGCCCAGATTTCGCAGTGTTCATGCAGGGAGTGTGGTTTGAGGCAGTGTGTCATTCACCTCCTCCAGGCAGCGAGACTCCTCCTGGGCGTTCTCCCGGGTGAACTCCTCAAGCGGGTAGCGCAGTTTGGGGAAGGGGGCGATGGGCCAGTCGAAGGACGGCACATCCAGCTTGTGAATGGCCTTGGAGTGTGTGGTTGCCAGGCAGCCTAAAAAAGTATTTAAACAGAGGAGGAAATTGAGGCTGAGTATTTACACAGAGGAGCAAACAGAGACTGGGTATTTACACAGAGGAGCAAACACAGAGACTGGGTATTACACAGAGGAGCAAACACAGAGACTGGGTATTTACACAGAGCAAACACAGAGACTGGGTATTACACAGAGGAGCAAACACAGAGACTGGGTATTTACACAGAGGAGCAAACACAGAGACTGAGTATTACACAGAGGAGCAAACACAGAGACTGGGTATTTACACACAGGAAACAGAGACTGTGGTTACTCACCCATAGTTCTCCCATGGAACCCTCCCATGAAGGACAGGATGCTGAGGTCAGGGCAGCCAGGTAACTGTGGGAGGAACAGTGGCCCTGTCAGAAATCCCCCAAACTCTCACCTTCATTACAATCAATGCACACGTACTGGATCTGGCTTTGTTAGCCCCCTACCCCCAAAAAAACATTTCTTAACATTTTTACTGAGAAACACTCCACATCATGCACACCAAATTTCAATGATGGTAGAAAACTATACATCCGCTCCAGAGAAAAATAATGAGAGAAGCCATTACACAGAGAAGCTGATGTACAACAGAAGAGTATAACCAGCTTAAAAGCACCCTACACATGGAGTACAATTACACTGTAATTACAATGTACTACGATTACCCAAAATCCCCCTCCTTAAGCCTGAATATGACAAGGCCCTTGTCTTTCTCCAGCATCACAACTGCTGAAATCCATACGTCCTTCCCTTCAAATTTTGGTCGGTTGTACGCACCCACATACCTGGTTGATCATACAGGAGCTGATCTCCTCCTGGCTGGGTACGTTGTGACCCCTCTCCTTGTTCTGTGGGGGGGAAAATGAAGAACACGGTCGATGCGGTTGTGTGCTGTGCCTGCCCTGATAACACGAGTAAAACATCATGGTGGAACAAGCAGGAGCCATTCTAGAACCTGCTTAAGTTCACAAAATAGACAGCCATCTAGGGCTTTCCCCATCAGGAAAATAAATAAATAAATAAATAAATAGAATAAATAAAAACTAACGGGGAAAGCGTTTCTTTAGCAGGTCACGCCACACGTTTATGGATCTGCCTGCTGTGGAGCCTTCACATGCAGCCAGCTATACTCCTTCTCTAGGGTCATTTTCAAAATGGCCCCACAGGACTATGTCCAAGTATTTTTAAAGGACCAGTAGTCATGTTGCAGTCCCAGGAAGAGCTGACATGCTAACGGGTAAACAGGAGGAGTGATGGGAGCAGATGTGCTCCTCCGGCGCACTCACCCTGTACCAGATGAACATGGCTTTGTAGGCGTTCTCGTTGGAGCAGGATCCGCAGGCCATGGTCTGGACTCGACTCATTCCGCTCGGAGCCACCTGCAAAGGTGAGTGTGTGTGTGTGTGTGTGTGGGGGGGGGGGCGGAAATGGTTTGCATAAGTCCTCTGCCATAAACATGAAGGCATGCAAATATTTACCATCACAGCATGATAGGCCTGTTCCCATCTCAAGCAGACTCTGTGTGTGTGTGTGTGTGTGTGCGCGTGTTTCCTATCATAAATTGCGTAAGTTTATATCCCACTTTGTCGTTCATTGACCTTCGAGCTTTGGCTGAGAAAGCAGCGCGGGGTCGAGAGGCTGAAGCGCTCGCTCGTCTTCGCCGGTCTGACCGGCTGGGACCGGAGTGGCAGGGCAGCGTGACCCCGCCCCCCCCTGCCCCCGCCTGTGCAAAGCTCCGAAATACAGCCCCGCACGCCGGCAGCCAGAGAGCACGGCTCAGCACTCAGCAGCCGATTAGCACCTGCACTTCCACATTGCGCAACACACGCTGCCCCAGATTTCTCAACGGCCTGGAGGCCTTCCCGGAGAAGAGCGGAGGTGGCTAACGTCTGGATGCGGGGGATGTGAAGGTGTGATGAGATAACTGGGTGGAGGGAGAGCGTTTCCCCGGTAACAAGCACACAGGGGCAAGGCTGAAACCCCAGGACGTCAAAAAAAGCCAAACGCCTTCAGTGTTGGAGCACGCTTGCTGACTGTGCACAATGTCACAATGAACATTCCCATTATCAAGCGCATTACATCGCAGGAATGCCATTCACATTTCGCAAGCTGATGTGCTTGTTTAACAGGGGACATGTTCTAACCTAATAAAACAGCTCCGGGCCATGGCCTTGAGCTTCATCCCCAAAAAGAATGCTGATATGTAGATACTAGCTAGTATGCACTAGAGGGTTAAGTGAGAATGTGAACAGGAAACCCACTGAAAGGAGGCTCTCTCCCAGCTTGTCCGGAAAGTTCTCTGGGGGCAGGATCCCAAGGGCGGGCCGGTTAACAAACGCACTCTGGAGGGACGGAAACAAAGACATGCAGCGATTACCCAAAATGATTACACCAGAGACCCCCTATACACCACTGCACTTGAACAGGAGTCTTGAGTTTGAAAGACCACAAAAAACCAAGAAGAGGTCGGGTTTTTTTTTTTTTTGTGAAGTCTGCTTCATAATGAAGACGAGTCTAGTTTTCAACACATTATAAACAGCTTTTTAGAGAGAGAGAGAGAAAAAATCCAGTTAGAACTGTTAATTAAGCAAGGGAAAATACTGATTTTTTAGTTTTTCCTTTCACCAGACAACAACCTTCAGCACCCTTTAATTAGGGCAAATCTAACTCCTGGTCAATAAATGACCCAGAAGGGCTGCTGAGTGGCTCATCTTGTTAAGGCACTGTTCCAGCGCATGGACAGGCCCTGCGGTCTGGAATCAAATCCGGTCTGCGCCAGTGCGAGTGCCAGTGTCTGTGCCAACTGTTGACTGGGTACATACTTTGAGCGGCACATTAAGTTCCCCCCTCTGATACACGACTGTATGAGCCAGATTTACAGACGGGCTTTGCGATAAGCAACAGCTGACGCCGCAGGACCTGGAGAAGGTACACCCTTGCCTGCACTATCCTGAATAAATAGCGGGGAATGCGGCAATGAGTGTCCATATATACACTTGATTTGGCATGTGTATATATGAGTGATAAAGAGGGGATACAAATAATTGCAGATCAATACTAGCCTAATAATATTAATATACGTTTTGCTTTAAAAAAAAAAAAAAAAACAAGAAGAAATAATCAAAAACTTTTTGTGACCAGGTTGGCTGAGGACACACTAGACACAATTACATGCTTTCCCCCCCAGGACAAATCCTTTATCAATCAATTGGCCTGTCCAAGGACTCACCATGTTGTTTGGGTTTGACATTACTTTCATGAGGGCTGGGTGGTTGTAACCTAAAAAGGAAAAATAAATTAATACATACAGATATGAAACATATAAATTGATGCTGGGAAAAATAGCTGGGATGCTGGGAAAAATAGCTGGGATGCTGGGAAAAATAGGCTTCCTTTTTCAAGTACATGAAAAAAATCAACCCATTTATGCATACTCTTCTGACCATTAAAAAATAGTTTAAACAAAAACTGTCCACCCATCACAGGAAGAGAATGAACAGTCATGGCAATGAGGCAGTTGATGTCTGCCAGTTCCAGTTCTGATGCTGAATATTTTATCCAATAACGTTTAGTTTTTTGTAATGACTGCAGTAGTCATGGGATAGTCGTCGTACCAAGATGGTGGAGCTACCATATGCTAGGAGTGACACTGATTTTAACCAATCATCGTGTTCTGCTGTAGAGATCAAAACCTTCTGACTGGTTCAAATGAATCGGCGAGTAGTTCCTACTTGACCTGGATCCCACCGCGAGACTATAGTAGGTATCGGCACCTTTACATTTACGTCAGGAACAATAACCGCAATGATGAACAAGAGGACTTTTGACAAGGGAACGCGAGTGCAGCTGTGACAGATCTTTATCTTCCGCCATGAACCTTGTTCAGTTCAGCACAGCTCAGATACACGACGGCTTTCACAAGAACAGATAAGATACACATGCATCTTGCACAAAGAGGAAAAACTGTCTATATGCTCAAGGCTCGTAACATGGCACCAGAGACTAGATATGGACTGCTCTGAATGGATTCTTTAACCAGGACCAGGACAAATCCCTCATATATAAGCACTAGCAATCCTTATCCCAGCCAGCAGAGGGCAAATGAGTCTTTTTAAAGACAAAGCAGAACCTAAATTATATATTACGGGACTTTTAAATGAAATTAAACTGTTTGCTGTTGAAAAAGGTTAGCTGGCACTATTTTGGGTTTCGTAATTTTATACCAAAAATAACAACAAAAAATCTACGTCATCATGACCATCCGCGGTTCCAAAGGTTCCATTTCTGTTAGCCATTTTAACAATTTAATTTAGTACATTAGTACTTGTTGACATCGTATGCCAGATTGGGTTACTACATGCACAAGGTCACATTACTGCACTGTCATAGCTGAATACTGACCAACAACACCAGATACCAAGAACAGGTTTGAACAATACCAACAATACCAAGAAAAGATTTGAAGACTTCAAGTTTAGAAATTGTGTATGCATTTTATATTCATTATATTATATACAGACAGTTAATCAGTAAATCTTTCAACTTGTGTCTTGTGTCCACATCATACAGAGCAAACTTAAGAAGGAATGCACTAAAAATGGAAATCAATTGTGTGAGATGTGGGGCTCATTTTTGTATTCCTGAGAGTAACACCGATGTTCTCCTGGATAAGAATGCCTGGCAAGTGACATTAATTTAGTGCATTCCAAGTTCCCTACATATTGGCAAAACACTGAAAAACAATACTGAATACAGCTGTTGACCTTCTCACAGACACACACACACACACAAACATGTACGCACGCATACACACAGCTGTGGGTCATCACTCCCCTCTCCTACGCGTGCACGCATATACACACACATATATATATATATGCAGGCAAAAACACAAATAGACAACCATGCAAGCATACATGCATTCACACACACATATATACGCATGCATACACACAAACATTCTCACACACACACACACACACACACACACACACACACAGAGGTCAGAGAATTGTCCATGTCTGCTTCAACATGGGATTTAAGAAGGAAATAAAATCTCTGTCTTACATAACAGTTCCTGACACAAGCCAGGCATTGTCATGTTAAATGCAATTCCACTAACTCGTTCAAGTAGTGGTTACGAGCAGATCGGCTAAAACCCGGCAATCAGCGACGCGCGGTGCTCCGAAGGCCTCCGCCAACCGGGACGTCGCACGCGACCACCAACGGTCACTGTCATCCGCAGTGCGGTCGCGTTGAACTACGTTTCATTCAGTGACTACACTGAAATAAACAAACATACAATACCGTACCAGGGCTGGGGTCTCTAATCACTGATTAATCTGCTCAGAAGAGCCCACCTATTCAGCTGGACTGAAGCAGCTCCGGGGGGAGAGTCCCCATGCCAAAGTCCTGGCTCACGGTCATTATAAAACACCCTGGGCTGCTGACCAAAAGGAGACGATAAGGTCATCGCGTCCCAATCTGGCCCCCTTGTGCGGTCGCCCCTCCCCTGAGAGCTGATTGGCTAAGCAACCCCCTGCCTTTCCTGGGAAACCTTCATACCCTGGGTCAACTCTGTAGACCTGCTTCAATAAAACGTAGATAAACAGAAACAGCCGATGCTTTAAATTTAAATGGACTGGTGAATAAGGGTGCTACAGCTGTGCCACACCGCGGATTCGAACCCTGATTCTGCCGGTGACGGGTCTGGACGCTGCAGCAGCCTGTCTCATTGCCACCCTTTGCAGTTGGTGCGCTAACACAAGCGCTAAGCTGTCTGGTGCAGATAGCACTTCAGAAATACGAGACAACATTCGGTGCAATGGGGGAGTGATGTAACACGTGCCGTGTAGCTGCAGACGTCCTGCGGTTCGCATCACTACTGACCACGCGCACGCACACATGCACGCACGCTCACACACACCTCTAGACATCATTTTTCTTGGTTTCTCTGGTTTAGTAACAACAAGGTGTGATACTCCAACAGGAAGAGTCAGGAAGCTGCTGCTAGGCGCGCCTGTCATATTTTTAGTGAGTGACTCAGTGGGGGTTGCCACGGGCCCTGTTCCTTCACGAGGCCAGATGCAGTTCAGCGGCTTTGCCCGCGGCCTTTGGGCGCTTTTACATTTTGACTCTGAACCGGAACGAGGTGGATTTTACTGGAAATGCACACACCCCTCCCCCACCACTCCACAGAAAGAAAGTCAGTGGTGTGTGTGTGTGTGTGTGTGTGTGTGTGTGTGTGTGTGCGTGTGTTTGAGTGAAAGACACCCGGAGAGCAAACGTGACGCTCATGCTCCATTATTGCTACAGGCCTGACAGCCCGCACACCACCGGCACACACAAGCAGCCATTTAACCCCTGTCTGTTTCAATCCCGTTCAGATGCACATTTACTTACATCGCTAAGCGGCAGCAGGCCCACGCCATTCACTACATAAAGATAAAATATGGCTTCCTCCTGCGATGCAGCTTAGAGACTAGCATCTTCTATTTACAAAACATAAAATGTCTTGGGTGGCTTAACAGGAATTATATTCAGCAGTATAACTAACAGACCTTTGAAGAAGCATTGTAAAAGATCTGTTATCTGGGCAGCACCTCCGCTAATTTCCATCTTCAGGTTGTACAACACGCTACCAGCAGCTCAGGGATTTGAGCCAATCACTGCGCTTTGCTTTGAAGATGGCCGATTGGAGCACTACCTGTTTTTGGCAAGCAAACTCGCTCTCCCATCACTGCAGCCTCACGTTCACCCCCTCTCCACCAAAGGTCACTCGGTAACACAAACTGTTTTGGTCCTCCAGTCGACTCAAGTTTTTGAGCCCCTCGTTCAACACCTGTTCCCAGGAACGCAAACCCGCCAGGAGTCGCGCTGTTCCGGAAACGTGGCCTGAAAGCAACCCGAAACAGCCTGCCAGTACGCAGGGCCGCTGGGCTCCTGTCATGTCAAGGACACGTGTTAAAATCAGGCAGTCGCTACTTTCAGATGAGTGACCACTTGCTCCCAGGCTCCCTGTCGTACTGAAGGGTTTTCAGCTTCTCTCTGGCTCCTGGGCTGTCCCATCTGGAGTTAATCTGTGATTTTCTCATTGGTCCTGAAAAAGGTTTTTTTTTTTTTTTTTTTTTGAGGCCCCGTCTCCCCTCATCTCCAAGTGTTACGTAACCAAGGCTACAGGGCATGGGAAAGCTTCAGATCTACCCTCCCCCCGCCCCCCCACAGCAAACTAGCAAATCATTCAAAATATATACTGTACCTCTTATTTCAGGTAAACAAACCACAAATATATCACAGTGCTCATGAAAAATATATATTACAAAATACACAGTAGATATTTAACATTTAATGAAATGTATCTCCTTTTTTTTTGCTGATGATGTTTGCAATACCACTATATTTTCATTAAGAGATGCTGCCTGGAATTACCAGCTACATGTAATCACCTCAAATGGAGAACTGTAATTCAATAATGCTTTTAAAGACTGCGCTAGCTTCAGCACAGGGATCAAGCCTGAGATTAGCTGGGCTTATCGGCCATCTCAGAGGCACAGCGCTAACCATGGCGAGAATTAAGCTGTGGAAACCGCCGTTAAACAAAACAGTGCTTAAAAACAGGATAGAATTTCAACAGCGATTGTGGGTTTCTGGTATTTTTCCTTGAGTGAAATAAACAGCCACCCAAAAGCTGCATTTAGACACGATTTCTTCATGGTGGAGGGCGAATCACAGGCTGTACAGTGACGGTTTCAAAATAACCCTTGAAACCAGACACTGCAACTCAATCGTGTTTTGAAGCAGTATGACATGAAATAGCCCGAGCGAGTAGAGGGGCTTTAAATGAGGGCTGCTGGGTTAGGGTTATGGTTTGGATTAGGGTTAGGGATGGGCCCCCGGGCCTGGTAGTTAAACCAGCCTGCACACACTGTGCCCTTACAGGCGGGCCTGTAGGGTGTCACATGATGGACCGTGAGGTTGCCCAGAGAGGGAAGGACCTCAGTGCTCCGCTGCAGTGCACAAATAGAGTGCTGTGTTCACCCATTGGCCTGCAGTGAATCAGTCATCCCGTGACAAACTTAAAGCCTGGCCGACAGCTTGGAGTCACTGCCATAAAACACTTCTGCAGTCTGACTTCCCTGTTGTAAATATTCAGTGTATGAAAAATAGAACTGTTTTTTTTTAACCCCCCTTCATGTAAACCCCCCGTCATCTCACGGCCTGCTTCAGCCCCTCCGGGACCCGCAAACGGCCCCCCGGCCAGCAGTTTCAGAACCGCCAACACCGAACCGGCCCGCTCGCGCGAGTTCTGGCGATGAGGCGCGGCTGCCGCGGCGTCTCGGCCGGCGCGTTCGCCGAGGAGTCAGACGAAGAGAAAAGGGCGGTCTGCTGGAGCCCGCCGGCGTAATTAAACCTTTAACAACCCGTCTGAGACTCCCCACCGCCACATTACCGCGAAACGCCTGGACGAGCTGGACCCGCTAAACAGCCTCAGGCTGAGCCCGGCTCCGCCCCGGGGCGGCAGACTGAGCTACGCTCTGGGGAAGCGCACGAAAGGATCAAAGCATACTTGTGGACTCACCTTAATGCTCTGATGAAGGTCCGTTGCCCGGAAGCCAAGCTTTTTACATTCATTGATGAGATTTGCAATCAAGCTCAGCGTGCCAAAGACAAAATAGAGGCACTTCTCGTTCATGCCAGTTAAAACAAAGAAATTCAACCCATATTTCCACTTTCCAATCCAAGAAACCCTCTTTCAAGGCAACTATTTAAATAATATGCACAGTTTATGCTTCCTGTGTCCCATAATCAAATTCTAACGAACATTACGTGCACAGTACAGCCTTAGAAAAACAACAATTCAACCAACATGACCGGGCAAATGCTACAAAATGGAATTTGACAATTACTCTGATACCGGTTGGACAGATCAGTTTTGCTCTCGCGGGAGAGCTTCCAGCATGTCAGCTTGTTAAATTCTCACAGGGAAAACTGTTCACTGATTAATTCTGTCCATCTGTCTGTCTCTGTCTCAGTCTGTCTGTCTCTCTGTCTCTCCCTCTCAGTCTGTCCGTCCATCTCTCTGTCTCTGTCTCTCTCTCTCCGTCTCTCTGTCATTAGTGTTCAGCGAACAGCCCAAAGCCCCTCCGCTCTCTCTCTGTTGAAGTAGTCCTGCCCTGTTTCGGGTCTGGAGGCCTGAGGAGTCTCACCGATGGGGATGGACGAGATCTGGGTGTACAGGTCCAGCATGCGGTTGCCGTCCACGTCCACCAGGTAGTTCCCGCGGCTCTCCTCGTAGTTGCAGAAGAAGTGCACGGCACCAACGTTCTGAGGGGAAAGCAGTGGACAGCGTTCAGGCGCTGCTCTAGCGCGGCGTGAGTGGGCCCCGGTCTCGTACCCAACCTGGACGGTGCCAGCCCCAACCAGCGCGTAAGTGGTGCCAGCGTCACCCAGGGAGGGAGAGGCTTCAGTAGGCCAGCAGATCAGCTGCCGTGCCAGGGTGTCCTCGACCAGCCTGTCGAGCTGCACTCAAAGCATCTTCCTCCATGTGTGTGTGTGCGTGAGCTTGACTAGCAAGCTGTGGCGTGATAAGAATTTGCGGCTGACATAACACACTTGAATGCTAATGAATGTGGTTGGAGAGACCTAATTTAGCCTTCAAAAGGCTCCCTGGATCATTCAGATGACCCTGGACTTCTGCTCAAATTGTTTTTGCAAGCCTTGCGAAAAAGAAATGCAGCTTAGTCATGTCAGCCGGTAACAGTAAACTGCTGCCTTCATGACTCAGGGAACAGCCAAGAAGTGTCCTTTAAAAATACACTAATCAAATGTGACATTCCTGATGGCGGTACTCCACAGTGAAGCTACGCAGCACAACGGCTGTGCATTTGCTTCAGTGGAGTGATGGCGATCTAACTGAACTTTCTTCAGGTCAACGTCATACCTCTTCTAAAACGTAACATTAAAAAGCAAAACACCACCAGTGTACGTTGCATAAATCAATATACTGTAAATTTTCCCCTCATATATTTTAATAAAAGACAGACTGAAGAGCAGGAGGGTATGCAGTTTATTTAGACAGTCTTATTACTGATGGTAACCGAGGCACAGAGTAAGTCTGGCAGAGAAGCTTACGCAACCGCGTCAGTGAGCGAAGAGGAGCGGCCGCAAAATCATTTGGAGAATTAATGTCCCCCGTCTCTCCACAGCAGGGTTCTGCTGCTGTGGCCGTCTCATCCAATCAGCGTCCCCGTCCGGAACGCAGTGACAAATGTGCCGTCTGACAAGACCAGGCCGTCAGCTACGTGCAGCCTGCGATGTCCCCTCTCAAACAGGAAGGACATTGCGGGCTGTCCTCACAGCCGGTTTTTCAGACGAGTGCGAGACATCACGGGCTGTCCTCCAAGCCGGCTTTTCAGACGAGTGTGAGACATCACGGGCTGTCCTCCAAGCCGGCTTTTCAGACGAGTGTGAGACATCACGGGCTGTCCTCCAAGCCGGCTTTTCAGACGAGTGTGAGACATCACGGGCTGTCCTCCAAGCCGGCTTTTCAGATGAGCGCGAGTCATCGCGACCGGTGAGCGTTTATGTCCGCCTCGCGGCTCCTGTACAAGTGAGAGGCCTGCGGAGGCCAACCGGGGGAAGCACCGCAGATGAGTGTGCGTGTATCAGTGCATGTGTGTATGAGTGTGCGTGTATCAGTGCATGTATGTATGAGCGTGCGTGTATCAGTGCATGTATGTATGAGTGTGCGTGTATCAGTGCATGTATGTATGTGCGTGCGTGTATCAGTGCATGTATGTATGAGTGTGCGTGTATCAGTGCATGTATGTGTGTGTCCCTGTGTATGAGTGTGCGTGTATCAGTGCATGTATGTATGAGTGTGCGTGTATCAGTGCATGTATGTATGAGTGTGCGTGTATCAGTGCATGTATGTATGAGTGTGCGTGTATCAGTGCATGTATGCATGAGTGTGCGTGTATCAGTGCATGTATGTATGAGCGTGCATGTATCAGTGCATGTGTGTATGAGTGTGTCTGTGTATGAGTGTGCGTGTATCAGTGCATGTATGTATGAGCGTGCGTGTATCAGTGCATGTATGTATGAGTGTGCGTGTATCAGTGCATGTATGTATGTGCGTGCGTGTATCAGTGTATGAGTGTGCGTGTATCAGTGCATGTATGTGTGTGTCCCTGTGTATGAGTGTGCGTGTATCAGTGCATGTATGTATGAGTGTGCGTGTATCAGTGCATGTATGTATGAGTGTGCGTGTATCAGTGCATGTGTGTATGAGTGTGCGTGTATCAGTGCATGTATGCATGAGTGTGCGTGTATCAGTGCATGTATGTATGAGTGTGCGTGTATCAGTGCATGTATGTATGTGCGTGTCTGTGTATGAGTGTGCGTGTATCAGTGCATGTATGTATGAGTGTGCGTGTATCAGTGCATGTATGTATGAGTGTGTCTGTGTATGAGTGTGCATGTATCAGTGCATGTATGTATGTGCGTGTCTGTGTATGAGTGTGCGTGTATCAGTGCATGTATGTATGTGCGTGTCTGTGTATGAGTGTGCGTGTATCAGTGCATGTATGCATGAGTGTGCGTGTATGAGTGTGCGTGTATCAGTGCATGTATGTATGAGTGTGTCTGTGTATGAGTGTGCGTGTATCAGTGCATGTATGTATGTGCGTGTCTGTGTATGAGTGTGCGTGTATCAGTGCATGTATGTATGTGCGTGTCTGTGTATGAGTGTGCGTGTATCAGTGCATGTATGTATGAGTGTGCGTGTATCAGTGCATGTATGTATGTGCGTGTCTGTGTATGAGTGTGCGTGTATCAGTGCATGTATGTATGTGCGTGTCTGTGTATGAGTGTGCGTGTATCAGTGTATGTGTGTATGTGCGTGTCTGTGTATGAGTGTGCGTGTATCAGTGCATGTGTGCATCTGTGTGTGTATGAGCGTGCCTGTACACGAGTGCATGTGTGTGTATAAATGAGCATGTATGTGAGCGTGAGTGTGTTTGTATGCATGTGGGGGGGGGGCTTTAGTGATGCGAGGTGGACAGCGTAACACTGTGCACGGGTAACTGCGTCCAATCCCCCACCCCCCCTTTTCCCCCGGAGTCATTGACGTGAACAGCCTTCAGATAAACACGGTGCCGCTGGTGATAAGGAAGTCATTATGAGACCACCGCCCGGGATCAGGAGAGGCAGACAGCAGTCGCCTGGCAGATCTTACAGAAGTAGTAACAGTTGCGACTATAAGACTGCAAAAGGAGAAAGTCTGGAGCACACGGAGGCTAAATAAGCCCTTTAATGGTGCAAAATAAAACTGACGCATTTCGACGCCACTGCGTCTTCATCACTCATATAAAAATATATATTTTTTTTTAATTGGCCTTTTGACTGGCCGATGGAGTTGCAACTATTAGTACATTTCTCAGATTTTGAGATGCATAATAATAATTATTCTAATACTTTCACAGGTGAAAATTGTCCCTTTTCCTTCACCCACCTCCCCACAGAAATATATAAAGAAAGGACAAGTCGCACAATCAGATGTACGTCTGCAGTGCAGTGCGTTATTGTGACACGAAGAGAGAAACGCATTCACACACAATCCCCTTCCCCAAAATGGCGGCCGGCGCCTTCCCTCACCTGGATTTCACCCAGCTGCTTCGTCAGCTCCTATAGCGAGCGGGGGGGAGAGAAAGAGAGGAGGTAATTATACCACCCAATCACGCCACGTCTCACATGCTTGGTAATTACACGCATTTTGCAGCCAGTTATGCTGCTCGTGCATCTACTGAAACTCAAGGACTCCTCTCTTCCTCATTTACGAAGAGGGCCCAGGCCAAGGCCAAGCTGCCAGCAGTTTACTGCTTTATATGGAGATGACAAAGTCTTCGCAAAAACGGGAGGTCGTTCAATAAACCTTTTCATACCAGGAACGAGTTTCCCTCAGAGCAGTCAACATGTTTTCACTATCACACACAAAATGAAAACAAATACATTTGTCTCATGTGTAAAAAATGTAAGTTGACATGCCCTCATTCCTGCGCACTCATCCTGCCTTAACAGTGCTGAGCGAGCGATGGGCGTGGCTAATCCTTTCGGTTTTATCATCACTAAATGGCCTCATTGTGAGACGACGTGCGCCGCCCGGCCTCTGTCCCTTACCCTGGAGCGGGGGCCCGGGACCTCGGTCTTCATCGACGGGCCGTCGTACTCAAACTCCTCCAGCGTCTTGGTGGCGGTTTTGCTGACATATCGGTACCCTGTGAAAGAGTAAAGGCAGCACCATGCTGAAATTCTCTCTGGCAAAATAAAACTGAAAGCTGTCTTGCGACTATTCAGCTATCGGTAACAGCGATATTGATAGAAGGCACACTCAAAGATGGTAAAATCGATTTGGATTCGGAATGTACAATAATGAAAGTGGCATAACTACACAACGGTCTCGAGGCACGTGTTGATTCTCCAAGTGATTGAAAAAAATATATTTACAGAAAAAAATGTAGAGATTACCTTTTTGCAACAGTCACCCATACCCATACACTACCCATTTTGCAAGGCGTGACAAGTCACTATATAGGCAGATATGAGATGCTAAATGTTAACCAGGGTCATGTAAACCTACAATGTGTCATACATTCTTCACATCGTAAAGGTCCATTTATCATATGAATTCACAGTATCAACTATTGTGTCAACTAGGTCTACTTACAACATACACTTCCACATGTACATGAAGCTGCTTGTAGGAGAGGCACAATATAGACGGCACTGTCCTGAAGAGGGCTTTTGAGAAGATGGAGACGGAACTGTGTGCACCCCAAACGCATGGATTGCACATTAAACTGCGCTGCAGTCTCATAAATTCTATAAACCCAAATTTGGCGCGCTTTCAAACCCAATTACCGGGAGCCGGCGTGAGAGCGACTGTGTCGAAATCACACCACGCCCTGTGGCGAAGAGACAGCGCCTGTCCCCGTCTGTCAATCACAGCGAGGGAGAGAGGTCATACAGAGTGAGGCACAGCCCTCACACTGCATTTTCTCCTATTGGCAGCATAGTACTCTTTTTGGCTTAATGGACGCAGTACGCTGACAATACAGTAAGAACACAACAAATTAAATAAAAAAGGGGGTGGGGGGACTTTATTTTCTTGGGCAGTATGGATAAGCTACTGTCCATTCATACTCTCTAACTCAAAGCCTGGAACTTTGAGTTTGGATCGTACATCTAATCTTCATACGCAATCTTACATAAATGCTCCAGAGTGCTGCATGCTGTAAATGAAACCTGCTGTGTGAGGCAAGATCTCCGGGTTAATGATCGAAAGGAGGGAAAGAACGCAACTTTCTCTGCCTCCTAGCTGGAGGGATACGTCCACCACTCCACACACGAACGAGGCCGGGCCTGGAGCGCGTTATGCAAGAGCTCCTCAGAAGCGGAGCAGAAGGGCAGCGGCAGTGGCGTTTCCGCTTCGCGCACACGGAAAGCGGACGCACGCGGCCGTCGTATCCCAGCATGCACCGCGTGAGGCGCTCCCGGGTTTACGTGATGTCTTCGGACAGCCAGATCTAGCGCATTCAAACGAAGCCCGGCGTGCAGCAATGACACGACTCTCTCTTCCCTCCTGCGTTTTAGTCTTCAGGACAATTAATTGCTTAGTTCTTAGGCCTGCCTTGTAGCATTGTCCAGAGACTGTGCAAAGCATAGTATATATATATATATATAAATATATATATAGTCCATGTTAACTCTATAGCTCTTTGTACAAGGCTTTGGAAATATGAATCGTAATACTATTACTCCAGATAGTCCAGAGGGTAAATCTCAAGTAGCTATCTGCACATGTGCACAGCTGTAGTATAAATAAATGGTCAGGCAGCCAGCCAGCCAGCCAGCCAATCAATCAGCTACAATTTCAAAACTAGCTGCAACCAGAGAACGGGGCACATCCACTATCCTCATTCAGAGGTTTCATTTCTGCATTAAAACTGCGCTGAACTCACCTGGGGCTGCGATGCGCAGGTTCTGCTGCAGGGAGAGACACAGCTGCCGGCTCAGCAACGTGGAGGCCATGCTCGCGCTTCAGAGAGAGAGAGCCACAGAGAGAGACAGTCCTCACCACCTGTCCGCGGTTCACCTGTGAGGACGGAGAGCGAGAGAAGGACGATCTTAAAGACTCCCCTCCACCCTTTGGAGCGGAGACGAAACAACCCGGTCAAACATTAACCCGAAGATACGACCTCTAGACCAGAGTCGACCTCTGGCCGAAGTTAGGGTCTAAACGTGTTTCCGGGTCTTTCTCTGAAAGTTAGCACTGAAAAACTACTGAAAGACCTTCCTTTGGGACCTGCACTGTTGTGACTGATTTAAAGAAAGATTGAGTAACCCAGGGCCTCAGGAAAAGGGGTGGGGGGGGTGGGCTCTGAGCTCATGACCACTACAGATCGTAATGATAATGAATGCCAGACACACAATGAGAACATGGGCCCCATACTACAGAATTCAAAGCAAGATTAAAGCAGTCTGTTGAAGGACTGCAGTGTAGCAGATGGGTTAGGGAAGGGAGAGAGTGGTCGCTTACTGGGGGGGGGGGGGGGGGTGACTGCAGTAAGCACCCAGATGTTTCTCTGCTTGTTTGTAAAAATGACAGTACAGGCAAAGACAACATGAACCCCATCCCAGCCCCCCACGCTTGAAATGACTGGATCTGTATTCGAAAGACTAAAGCAGAAAGTGCTGAAAAACAACCATCAACAATACAAATCATTAGAAAAAAAGATTTCAAACAAAATAATGCGAAAATAAGCCATCATTTACTGCCAGGATCACAACTGACCCTGGCACAGCACTCGCCCAGAGGAATCTAATTAACCCACGCACGTGTGCTTGACAAGTCAACCGTCAATAATAAACGGCACATATTTTAAACAGGCTAATTTTACATTTTTTCCAAAAAGAATATAAAAAAAACTGTTAAAGGAAGCTAGCCAAAAGCTGGTCGCTGAGGGAGAGCTCAGTTGGCAGATTCCTGCTTCCTTTCACACAAGACTGACTCCTCTGCTTGGTGGTGCACCACATGTACACTAAGCTAGTTCTCCAACACACCGCCTGTACAGCGCAGCTGCAGAGGGAAAAAAAGAGTCTGCTCACCTTCACTCTCTAAAATCAACAGATAAGCTGCAGCAAAGACACTAAATGGCAGTGTAAGAAGTCTGTCTCTGATGCCAATATGTCTGCTGGCCACACATTCCCTTGATCTTATCATTATCACAATACAGTTGGTACAATGGTAGAATAGCGACCAGGAGTGAGAGATTGGGAACCATTCAAGTCAACAGACGTGCTAATTCAATCACAACAGGACGGCCAATACACTATGGCCTAATTGATAGGTGTTACAAGGACCGACTACATCCGTCTTGGTATGTGTATTCAACACTACTGATCAAAGCTTCGAAAACAAATAAGAAGCAGCCTCTGGAAAGGTTCGTGGTTCAGTCTGACTCTGCTGAATCCAAGGTGTCATTCGTGCGCTTTGTCACTGCCGGTATTGGAAATAAACTTTTTTCATCACGTTCGAGAGACGTCCTTTTTTCCTTACAGCAGATTTAGGGGACAAATAAAGTTTTTTTTAAAGGGGGTTACAACTGGTTCCTCTAAACACATGCCATGGTACCACCTGAGCTCAAACCCATGCCTTGCCTACTTCCTGGAAGATCCAAAATTTCAAATGGGGAGTTTTCATAATTCTGGTTGCGTGTGTTGCAGTTGTGAAGCTTGAAAATCTTGTTGTGGGAACTCAGCCTCTTGTGGCTCACAAAGGCGAATCTGATTTAGGGATGAGCCACACCCAAAGCCCCAGCAACGTCTGACAGGGTCAGATTAACAAACACGCAAAGGTGTGAGGTCAAAAATGCGTGATTAGCCTGTTCTTAACTGAACATTCCAATGCTGATGCAACAATTACTACTGGCAAGTAGTAGCTTTAAGTTCTAGAACACTGGCTTAAAATTGACAAACATTTAAAATAAAAACCAAAAAAAACCAAACATACTCTTCACAAGGTTAACACTGATCACAAAACAGTTTTCCAAGACACTGGAAGAGAGAGAGAGAGAGAGAGAGAGAGAGAGGTGTTATTGAGAAGCACACAGGCGCAGTACGTTGGCATTTGCTCAGGGCTATACATCCACCAAAAGGTCAATCCAGGGCGAGAGACCCGGGCGAGTGACCTGCCGTAGGGAATGCGAGCGCCGTTTCAGCCAATCAGCTGGGGGGTGTGTAAAAGGCAGGTGCCTCAGCGAGGGGAGGGACAGGCCAGCACCATGGACAGCCCCCAGAGCTGGTGGAGCGGGCCAATAAACTTCAAGAGAGTACCCGGGAAAACCTGCTGGTTTGGCAGGGGAGGGGGTTTACTGGCAATGTGCAAATTACCTGTAGACCCCTCTGTGGATTTGTGCGCATGTGCCACCCCTTTTCTTCCTGAGAGATAGTTATCAGAAACCGGTGGGGGGGGGGGGGGTGAGTAGTAGTAATGATTTATAAAACATTAAACAACAAAACAATCTATCAAACTCCATGGAACCAAAAGCAATCGCTAAGCCTCCACCCCCAATAACAGCAATATTACATTCACATTTAACAACAGTATTACATCAAAGCCTCAGTTTGCACAAAAGGCTATATAGTTGACATGAACTATATATACTGTATTTTGCGTAGTCTTTGGACAATGCTACAAGGCAGGACTAAGAAAGCACTTAATTGTCCCGAGGACCGGCACTACAACGCAGGGGGGAAGGGAGAGTCGTGTCATTGCTGCACGGCAGGCTTCGTTTGAATGCGTTAGATCTGGCTGTCCGAAGACATCACGTAAACCCGGGAGCCCCTCACACGGTGCACGGCTGGATACGACGGTCGCGAACGCTTTCCGTGTGCGCGAAGCGGAAATGTCACTGCCGCTGCCCTTCTGCTCCGTTTCTAAGGGCCTCTTACATAATCCAGGCGGCTGCAGCAGGAATATTCCAGACGAAGTCTTCAGAAAACTCTGAACCCCATGCAGACATCAACCCGACTGGCTAAAACTGGTTCTCTCCGAAAGAGCGTTACGCAAGCCTGATTTATTCTTTTTTTTTACAAATGATTTCTAATAACTTCTAATGATATTTACAAATTACTTATATTATGGAAATCTACGTATGGAAAATGAATCGCTTGATATAGATTTTAGCATTAGCTACTACGGCTGCTCCACTTTAAACACACTTTAGGGATGTATCCAGGCACAATCGACACGGTGTATCAAAAATATAGCCCTATTTACGTGCTGCTAAAAGCGACTTTTTACTGATGCTACGTAGCCCCATGTTTACCCACCTGGACTGATAATGTGGATTAAGTAGCCTAGGCTAAAAGAGTTTATGTACTTGCAAGCTAAAAACGTTTACAGTCAGCGCGCTAATTCCACAATGTAATGTAGTATATATATGAGTTCTAATTTAGCAATAGTTGGCCTACAGCAAAGATGTCTTTTTACAACCTTTCGGTTGCCTATTAGTTCTAGCCTACGGACAGCAGATTTCCCTGGAGAAGGTTGTAAAATGTCAAAAGGACTTGTTGTTGGTATTAAAACTGACGAACAATAACACTGATTTTTATTTTATTTTATATACTGCATCCGTTTGATAAACAAGTAGCCAATACAACACAATAGCAACTGGGCTGCACCATTCATCACATATCCGTTTCCTAGCTGCCTTTTTCTGTTACAAAACGGCTCCTCTGGCAGTTACAAAATCAAGCTGCTCAGTATTCGATGGGAGTACATCTCCAAGGAGCCAGGAAACATTACTCTGCGAGGAATCGCGTTTTTGAAGATCAAAGAACAAGAGACAGACAGTTCGGTTGTTGCCTCGTTAAGGATGACATTAATGGTTCTAAAGGTCATATTTACAGGTTTAAATGTTACTGGTTTAGTTTTTTATGCAGATAAAATAATCTCTCTCTCTCTCTCTCTCTCTCTCTCTCTCTCTCTCTCACACACACACACACACACAACCTTTTTTGAAGGCTATTAAAATGCTAATCACTTCCGCGTTATGCAACGTGCTTCGGCAGCAATCGCAATCAAAGGTCCATTTTGAAGGACTGGTTCACAAAACTCGCCACATACATTTACCGGAACGAATCAACAAATTAGACGCTTTGGAAAATGATTTATATTAACCGAGGTATTTCATACTTTCCACGAACTAGTGGGACCAGTTACCAGACCAGAATTCCGACATGCTCACTGTCCGGATACAACCATTACTGTGACTGCTCTAAAACAAACGCATCAAACTATGTCGAACACATCGACGCAGTAAGGCTGCACATTTCTTTGAACATTTAACAACAAATATGCTCGAAGTGACGTCTGTGACACACTAACCTAAAGTGTAAGATTTAACAGGTAAGGGCCAAACTAAGGCATCGATACAAGGTACTTAACATGCCAACACAATTCATTTTCAACAAAACATTTGGTAAATGTTTCACTTGATATTTAAGTGAAAACATTTACTTAAAGGGATCATTGACATATTCTGAGAAACTGAGCTTCTGTATTAAATAATCTACATCTCAGTAGTATAGTAGTCAAAGTTTAAATCGGATCTACCCACTCCTGTTATCTGCATATTCCAGTGAAGTACATAACATGTTCATCGTAAATCAGCTTAATTTCTCCGTCCACTGGATACCGATATCGGCTCACATCGTACTTGGTGCTAACCAATGGGACAGCAAAATGGACCGTTATGTTAGCTGCACTGACTGACAACCTACAACCTCCGTTTCAAGAAGAATAGTTCTGAAATATTCACTGTTAGAGTTCAATGAATTGGTCTATTTTTTGCTAGATTTATCGTTGCATAATATTAATTTATTAACTTTAATGTCAACACTCCCTAGATAAGAGGATCAGTCAAGTAGTAATTGTAATGCAACATCACTTTTAGTCCAGCTTTTACATTTATTATTTTTTTCGTCAAGACACCCATAAAAGGTAATTTCACACAGTAACTGAAACGACTGCTCTCTGCACGGGAGACGATCACACAAAGGTGTTTGTGTCCACCTTGCAAAAAGGCTCTTGGAGTCTGATGATCGAGTACCGTTTTTAAAGGTGATCATGTTAAAAAAAAAAACTAAAAAAACAAAGTTAATTGGCAGGTGCAAATCACAGCAAGCTCACCCCAAGACCAGTAAAAGGTCATTGCACATCAGTACATTATCAGTGCAGGCAGAGAGCTGAAAATGTATTCAGTCAACTGCAAATGTATTTGGCCAAGTTTGGAATTACAACATGGCAGACAGAAGAACAAGTATACCCAATTAGCAGACCTGGCTCCATCAGGAAAGATGTTTATTGTCTGTGTGTGTTACACTGTTTTACAGTGTTTTACAAACTGTTAGCCCATACCTTTAGAAAGAAACAGGTCCCTCTGTTGGAACCTATAACAGCTAAACAAAAACATTGTAGAACCCTGTGTCAATGAACCCAGACTCCTGTAAGCTGTACGGTGTCATTCATATGTCATAAATGGAACAGCCATGACTAACACAAGCCGATGCAGAAGATTAAATGGCAAAAGGAGGGTCCTCCCATTTAAATCAGTGTACAGAAATGCCCTACATACCCACTACATACATCGTCAGTAAACTTTCACACAACATGCCCTACATCTGGAATAGCCAAAGGAAAAAAAAAAAACGATACTGAGAAATGTGAATATTAGCCAATGACAAAAACTACAGTAACCAGTCCGCATTTGTGTTAAGACACCTTACAGAAGAAAGATGCAAGCATTTGTTGAAAGGTAAATGGAAATCAGAATTATGTAAGCAGTCTCTGAGTCCGTTCACCTTCCAAAAACACAAGATCAAACATCCCCCCTGGCTGTGGCATTCCATCTCTCCTGCCTTCGAGGCTTTAATGGCAATAACAGATGCCGTCGCTATGGAGATAATTGGTGTGACACAATGCTGGGCCGTGAAAGTGATTCACTGTGACTACAGTGAATTACGCTTCCTGCAAAATCTTTACTCTGTCATGCTACTGGCCTGTTCACAAGCACCCTCAAGGGAAAAATAAGTATGACAGAAATATTCTGTCTATGTATCACTGGGTTTGTGAATCTGGAAGGCTTAAGAACCGATTCCCACCTGCCTGTGTCTGGCTACTGACAACAGAGCCTCAGCCATGTCCAGAAATGCCTAGCAAGAAAAATGCCCTTATATCAGCAGTTGAGATTAGTTCAACCCAGAGATGAGTTCACAACTGAGTTAAAGTACACAACTTAAACAATGTATGCTGATGTAAGGTGCTCAAACATGCTAAAAAAAATTTAAACTACTGGTAGTCTGCTCCACAAATGTGTTCAAGTCCAGCCTGGGCCTTTCTGTGTGGAGCTTGCATGTTCAACCTGTGACTGCGTGGGTTTCCTCCTAGGCTAGGCTAATTGGAGACTCTAAATTGGCCATGGGTACATAGGAGTGTGTGAGTGAATGGTGAGATAATGGTGTATGTGCTGTAGATTGGTGGATAGATTGGCAGCGTGGGCAGGGTGTATTCCCACCTCTCGCCCAATGTACGCTGGGATAGGCTCCAGCACCCCCCGCGACCCTGCCCAGGATAAGCGGGTATATGGATGGATGTCCTTAAAGGTGTGTAATGCTCCCCTCATAGACCTAAATGGCGAAATGATTAAAACTCCGTCATCTCAAGTCAATCACACACACATTACAAACGGAAGTGGAGTGTACGCCTACGCCTAATGTCACAAGCTCGCTGAACTTGCATCTTTCGCTAAAGAGGCTGCACAATCCCGTTATGTTATAGTCATATGTGTCTAGTCGCGGGGATATTTAAAATCTGTCAACCCATCACGAATTTAAACTTTAATTTCGACATAAAAGCGAGCAAGTCGGAAGCTAATCGCTGTGTGCTCTTATAATACGACCAAGAAAGTTTAGCAATGGTCCACACCGGTGCAGCAGACTTTCAAGATCAAGTATGAGCTTCCCCAGTCTGACGCAGCCATCCAGTCAAGCTACAACCGATGTAACTAAGCAACACAAAATTAGTCGCATTCTGCCTTTCAAAAATATTTGCAGTTTGTGATGGGGACAAATCGCAAATAAATTCATTTCATCTGAGAAAGAAACATTACAATTCCGTAATCAATCTAGTGTAACGTTACACGGAATGAAACCAACGTGGAATTAAGAATCATCTTAGACGATACGTTACACTGACACCGAATAAATATGCGCATTGCTTGCCGTTATATTACGTTACCTTTAAGTCACTACGGGAGTGAAATCTACAACTCCCCTTACGTCAAGGGTCTCCGCTACCAAGCTGGTCGTCTAAATGCGTTGCACTGTAAACTACTGTTGCGACATATAGCAGCAAAAAGGAACCGGTTCCGACTGGATCTGGCTAGTCTATGTGGAGCCTACAGCAATGCTTGGACGTATCTCCTGGAACGTCTAGACATCTGAAGCTTGCCAGTTAGCAGACATTGCTTTTGGAAGCTGCTGTTGACCAGATATTACACGTTACATTATACAGATTGTGCAGCTATGTAATACTCTTAGCTTGGCAACTGACGTTGCTTCGTATGCAAAATGTAGCCAGGTTGCATTTTGCCGCGATACAAATTAGCTAATGCTGTACGCAGCACAAAATACTACAGCAGGCTATTTAACTGAAACAGATAAACATCGCCTAGACTGAACCTAATGAATACAGCTGTCAGCGCCAGCTGCAAAGCATCCATACACTGGCCACAAGTAGGTTAAGCGACGTCTGTCAGGCGTTAGCCTGGACGCACCTGCAAGCCGCCAGCCTCGGAAGTGAGCTATACACAAAATAAATACTCACCACTTTGAGCCGACACTTCTTTAGTACCACGGGTAAGGAACCGCTCTCTTGGTTGGCTTGTTCACGAGATGGGAAATGTTCAAACTCACTCAATCCGGCACATTTGCTAGAGCGCAAGACAGACTTTAAGGCATCGATCAGAATATGCTCTTTCCTGAAAAGGAGGGGTCTAAGGATGAGCTCTGGCTTTCCGACCAATAAGGAGGCGACATAAAAAATTGATCGGGAAAGCTCACTCCCACAATGAAGACAGCGGTCGGTCGGAATGATATAACATTTCCAAAGATCCTAGCGAAATAGTAATTGCAGCTCATTTAGGTTAACGAATAACATCGCGATGTAGGCTACAGATGCCAGCTTCTTAAAAAATAGGACAGATTTTTGTAACACCACTAAGTCAATTTGGCTGTTTGTCCTGAATTGACCCCAAAATGCGCACGATTCCTACATGTTCCACGTGAAAATTTAAAAGAATATACATTAAACATAAAGGACAAGGTTCAAAAGATTTATGCAGATAGTAAACGATTTGTAAACTATCTAATTACGCATTTTAAGCTACCGGACATTTAGGTAATAATTATGAATAGCCGCTTTGTAATTCTATTTATTTAATTATTGAGGCTATTTGAGACGCAAAAATAATTCTTGGGACGTGCAAGTCAGTTGTGTAACTTAGGCTCTTAGGCTAGGCACAGATCACCTGCCTTTTTGCCCCCTTTCAGTTCCGTAATAGCTCATATAAAATGCGATTATCTCTCACATAAAAATGGGCAACCAAGGGGACTACACCATCATAAACTACATGAACAAAAGTGTCAGATCACCCCTTAGTCTGGGGCTGTTTTCCATGGTTTGGGCAAGGCCCCTTAGTTCCGGTGAAGGCAAACCTTAATTCTACAGGAGGTAAGAGCGGTTGTCTGGCAGTCGGAGGGTAGCCGGTTCGATCCCCTGCCCTGGGCGTGTCGAAGTGTCCTTGAGCAAGACACCTAACCCCTAATTGCTCCCAACTGGCTGATTGGAACCTTGCATGGCAGCCTTTCACCGTTGGTGTGTGAGTGTGTGTGAACGGGTAAATGAGAGGCATCAAAGGGTACATATTTTTTTTTTTTTAAGCACCATTGCTCAGTCGGTTAGAAAAGTTAACAGCCATGGACAGCCATTGGACTCCACAGTGTATGGTGATCCCTTGCAATGGCATAGAGGGCTTAACTAGCGAGTGGCATGAATTGCATTTCAATTAAATCCCATTAAGATAAACTACAGCTCTCTGGAGGTACCAGTTGATATTAAGCAATGATCTGGTTGGGCAAGTGGTTACAACTGTTGCCAGATATGCAAGAACATTTTACCACCAAAGGGCTCAAAACAAATTCAGCATGAAAATTTTGTGTAAAGGACACATGCTAACTGAACCATCGCCACTCTTTGTTCATGGTTTCCCCACACATGCAACATTCCATTATGACATTTGTAATTAAGGGTTGACAACAACAGCCTATTTGTGAACACACGGCATTATAAAGCGTTTGTTATTTCGCCATTAAAATGTACAGAAGATGTTGCGGGGAAAAAAAGAGGGAAAACAATCAAGATGGGCATTATATCGGCTGTTGCAGGGCCAGGCAGTCCGCCAGGAGGGCATTCCAGCTGAGGCCAAATCAACCGTATTTCTTTAATTTTACCAATTGCCTGCTTTTGTGTGTGTTTATTTTTATTTATTTTTGGTAAAGCGTCACGTAATTGTAGCCATTTTTAAGCGGCGAAATACAGCAAATAATAGGAAAATCAAGAAACCATTCTTGTAGTTTCCAAGAATTAACACATCCAACACCGCATATGGTTTGAGATTGGCATCCATTAGAGGTAAAATACTGCCATCTTCTGTCGAAGTAGAATGTAGCAGTTTGTCCGAACGGCCTGTTACTAAAGTCAGTCAGACCAGGGGTCTCCAATCCTTATTTGCGTTGCAGGCATTTAGCAGTCGTTCTAGAGCGACTTTTAGGAAACTTAAGCATCGCTTACACAGTACCTGTATATCCAGCTGGATATATACTGAATTGATTCAGGAGGAGTATGCAGTTAAGTACGCTCAAGATTGAAACTACAACCTTTCAGCGACAAGCACAGTTCCTTAACCGTTATACTACACAGCTGCCTATCCGAAAAGCGGCTGACGCGATGAGGTGGGTGCAGGTTTGTTTTACCTCAGCACTACGACACCTGATTCATCATGGTCAATCATGGTCTTCAGTTATACTTCAGCAAGCAGAGTCAGGCGCCGTACCACAGGGCTAAAACAAGAAACTTCAGCCACATCGGTCCTTTTCAGAAAAAATTGGACAGCGCTGGCCTGAACTATCCTTTATGTTATGGCTACAGCAGAAAACTTTTAATATTGCCTCATTTTAACTACCCCTTTGACATTCTGAAATGCAGTATAAATTTCTGTGTTAAATAACCCCATCTAAAGCACAACCCCCTAATAATACACATAAGAAATGGAGAGGAAATGGGGATTTGAAAAACTATGTGGATTGTCAATTAATTAGGAGACATGTAATCTGACCAGGGGTCCATCTTAAACCCTGAGTTGAGGTGCGCAAGCGAATGCCTGCATAAGTGTGAGTATGTGTGTGTCTCCAAATGTGTGCGTCCTACTAGTGACCCTCTTAAAAACCCAGTTGTGACAAATGCATAAACAAAGTTAATGTATTAACTCTTTATTTATTAATATATGGCTTAACCATGTAAATTTAAAAATATTTAAAATGTCACATTCACTGTAATACCAAACCTTGTTGCAATTCCTATATATATATATTTTTTTTTTTTGGAAAAAATTTTATACAAATAAAATAAAGCCACACTCTGTTAGACAAATTCACACTTCTTTTACAGGAGAAAGGAAAACTTCAGGTGCCTGCTAAAACTATATATTTGTTTCCTGAATTGTCCGGTTTCAGCATCTATTGTGAATCCTGCTGAAGAAAGCATCCCTTAATCACATTATACCAGAGGGGAGGGTGTGAGGACATTCTGCGACTGTATTAATAAAAAAATCCACACTCAGCCCATTTCAGATATTTTGAGGCTAAAGCTTCAATGCCGATTCAATTTCTTCGACAGAAAAATGGTGCTTGTATGCTGATGACCGTATACACACTAGAATACTGCCACAGGACTGAAGGCAGCTAACGGCATATGAAGGCGGCTCACTGGCTGAAATCTTCATTTTAAATGATAGTGTCATCTTAACTGGACAATGAGTGTGGGTCTTTTATGCAGAGGTGGAAAATCCAGGTTTGGAAAGTCCTCCCCAGTATTTAGTTCAAGTCACATAGATTTGCTAATTAGAATAATTCTTCAGCCAATAGGTAGAACTAATTAGTGAAGTCAGGTGGCTGAGTTCATGGGTGGAAGAAACTCATGACAGGCCGTTTACTTTCTGCTTAGAAAACATCTTGTAATAGAAAAAAACATATTTTAAAAGAAACCCCCTGTAAACAAAACACACACAACTTATAAAGCATTAACCATCCTGGTGGTTTAGAATTGGTATTCACTAGTGTTGAAAAGTTCCAGAACTTTCCATCTCCGAGCTTGTATGGGCAATACAAGCACCTATCTGCAGCCGTCCCAAAGGTACTGCCTTAAAGGGGAGATGCCATGACCTTCCACAGCTCCTGAGAATTAACGAATAAAAATAATTTTAGTTTGTTACTTTATATGAAGTGTAATGGACATGTGGGAGAGTGATGTAGAGGTCACGAATGTAATAAATGCCCATGCGCTAAAGAGTCGCAAAACAAAAAACACAATACACAGTTGACCACAGTTGTAACAAAGTGCACATATGTGACACGGAGTTCGCCAATGTAATAAAGAATGAGTCACAACTGTAGTGAGTGGTGAGTTCATACACCGCAAGGGTCCACTGGCAAAAAGAACAAGTATGAAATCAGTTGAGCCACAAATGTAATAAAGGTTACAAATGTCATAAAGCATGAGCCACAACTGGATTATCAGGGGTATGCACTCTTGATTTCATGTTTCCCTGAAACTGGGGGGGGAGGGGGGGGGTGGGGGTTACTCTCTCATTAGACCGATATACGTATTAGGTATGTGCGGGACAAATGGGTATGGTTTGAGCAGTTAGGTTTGAAATTGGGTAGAGTTTTGGAAGAAACTGTCAACATCTGCCATGCGAATAAACCTTTTTGGTTCGAATTTGGGTAGGGAAAGTTGAAAATGGGTTTCACAAAGTGGGCCGCACACTGCCACCAAAATGTCGATAACTACTGAAACACTGCACAGTAAAGACATTAGTACAGTAAATGAGCAGCACTTTTGTGTCATCAGAGGGGTGATGCTCACCAGCTGCTCTATGCGCTCATAGTAGAAGAACTGGGGGAACTGAGGGGCAACCCGCTCCACCGTGAACCTGCTTTTGCCATCGGCGATGTCCTGCAGGTCGTCCAGGCAACGGCGGAAGTGGTCATACGCCTCGCAGGACACGTCCAAGCGCCGAAGAGTGAAATTCAGCCTGGGAATGATGGTGGTGGGGGGAAGGATAGGGGGCTTGAAGGACTGTTTAAACATAATGACAGTATACACTGAGTACCGTACTTGACTGGATTACAGTGTAATGCAAATGTTATGAAAATGGGGCTGTAGGTTTGCAGGCTTGATTCCCTGGAGGGGCACTGCCAAGCAAAGTGCTTAACCTGAATTGCCTCAGTAAATATCCAGCTGTACAACGTAGGCTGTATATGATACTCTGGTTACAAAAACAAATTAAAAAAGGAAGGAGCTGCAAAAGATAGAGCCACTTGTGATCGATACATAAGAACAGGCCTGCGAGTGTGTAATTCCTGTGAGTATGGAATTTCCTGTGTGTGTCTGTGAGTGTGTGTGTGTGTGTGTGTGTGTGTGTGTGTGTATTCTGCAATGAGAGTGGTACTGCTTATGGGGGCAGGACTTCAATGACTGAGCATGGAGGAGCACAGTAACAACAGCACTGCAGCCATTCTCAGCCAATCAGAGCAGGGGAAACTGTATCCCACCCTTGGATTGATTTGCATAAACCCACCTCCTGGTTCATAATCAATACATAGATGACTTTACTTCACCCTTGACTGGATTTACCAACAAAGAATACAAAGAAATGTAAGCACAACGTTCCACCTTGTTTTTGGCTCTTGCAACCACTTTAGATAGAAAAACAATGGCGCTTTCACCTGGCTCCAAAGAGGACCTGCGCCCACCAAAATCAACCAGCCTACTTTCAAAAGTGTCCGAAGTGTGCAATTGCTGACAAAAGTCAAAATTCCTTCTGCCATGGTGTTCAGCAATAAAACATAACATTGTAATTAAGAAAGGAAAACAGCAGTTATTTTAGTGAAGGGACAGACAAATCGTAAACTGCTAAATGTGCTAGCTCTCTGTTTTACAGTGGAAGGTTAAGGTTTGTATAACAGAGATAAGAGAAAGTCTGTTCTGTTCATACCTTTTTTCAACGGACAGGTAAACGGTGCTTGGGTTGCGGAAGTGGCTGGTGAGCCTGTATATCGTTCGGAAGAGGGCGTTGGTAAGCTCATCATCATAGCACACTGTTTGATAGCGATGGGGGAGAGAAACAAAACAGTTCTGAGATTTCCTGGACCCTCAGAGACTTCATCTGTCATTTCGTTTTCATTTGTTAATTTTCAGCTTATGCACAGCAGAAAAACACTTTAAAATTAAAGAAGGAAAAATTGCACACAATATATATAACAAAGATGTACATCAAGGTCAATCACATTTCTTATTTTAAACCTCACTATACCCACATATCTTCAGTACATCCCTGCAGTATGTATATATATGTAGTACAAACAGCCCATTCAAGTACTTCATCCAAAGAAAGATGGGAAACTTCCTCCGTGAATTAATTTTTGATGGTAGATTTTTCGGCCCATCCATAATACAGCCTCGTTCACACATGAATCTTAACCCGTAAATCTTCCGGCGAATTGTCTGCGACAGTGTCACGTGCGTAGAAGAACACAATTTGATTTTACGTGAAAGATGTTCCTCCAATTTGCCAAGTCCGGACCTTGTAAGGTTTACAGAAATCTTCAGTCGTGGGTCTAGTGTGAACAAAGGCTGCAGCATTCCCTGGTCAAGCACGCAGAAGGCTACAATGTTCTTACCTAGAACCTTTCATTTTTGGGACAATTTCTTTAATAAATATTTTAATGAATCTCTCCTTTCAAAAATTCTTGCACAAATCTGAAACTTTGCACACTGAAGATATTGGAGCAGTGTGTGAACATTTATTTTAGGAATGGAATAAACTGTGTCGCTGTCCTTGCTGAACATGGCTATGTGATGACATAAGACACTACCAATTTTCAAATGATTGTTCAGAGCCATTTTTGCTTATCAAATCACACAATGCAGCTTCAAATGTTATCCAAAATGAGCAATGTGTAAAGACTGCATGAAATTAAGCCTGCTGTTTTAAGTTGCTTCTTTAACCAAAGTAGCTAACTGACTAGGTTTCATGTGTGAAAGAGACTTATTATTATTATTTTTTAAAACAACTACAATACACCAATCTTCTAAACATCTCATGTCCATAACAAATCAGCCCGAGCGACAGCTATTCCAGTAAGACAGGTGTGCTTCGTTACAAGTTATCTAGACAACATTAATTTTAAAAATATAATTTTAAGCCTTCCAACTGAGGAAAGTCCAATAAAATTTAATAACCTCTTAATTAAGATGTTATTAGATCAACAAAATTAAAAAAACATCAAAATAAGATATAGTTCCCAAATTCATACGAATGAATGAAACGTTCTAATTGTCTTTTTTAAAATCTGAAAACACATGTTCTCAGAATGTAACTTTTTATCGCGCAAACAACGCGATAAAATAATTCACTGTTCGGTTATAAAATGCCAGACTAATACTCTCGCTGTGTACCCTATCCCCCCCCTAAGTGTACTCACCATCTGCTGCCATCACCAGGGTTGCATGGTCATGCAGATCAGCCACATCTTCCTCTGTCCAGCTGAACTCCGTTTCAGCCTCTGAAGGCAGAATGCATGCAAATCACACCATCACTTTATTTTAAATAATTTATTTAAATAAAACAGATACGTATTGGCTGATTTACGATTCGATGAGCTGATGTGTCCGATTTGTGCGCAAAACTTTTTATCACAGGCAAAACAGTTAACTTGACCTATGACTGGTTGTGGTATTTGTTTTGCACCAATCATAGGTTGTTTTATTAGCTTTGCGTGTGCTGGAAGGGTTAGCATGTGCTAAAGTTCTTAGTGAATCAGGCTCATAATGTATAATGATGTGGGGTAACTCTGTGGTCTTCAGTAAGATATTTAACTAAAACCAGTGCCAAACTTTGAGGAAAATGAATCAACGATTCAACAGCAGAGTATCAATTCACAGGATAGCAAGAAGTGGTGATAAGTCCAAGGAAAGTGTACAAAAAAACTAAATAATTTTTAACTTTAATTTAATTAATGTAAATTATTTGTTCGGGCCAAATGCGAATTTGCAGATTAAATGGAAACACTGTGTCTCTCGATTGCCTTGTTTGAGGTTCCAGGAGGAATAGCCAGAAAAATACAAAGAATTTGAATATATATATATATCATTTTGTTTCCATTATATCCTATTATGTTGTCACGTGGTATTGATTGACAATCCATGTCTACCTGTCACATGTGATTGATGGTTTGCTCATCCCTATCCTGAACCAACAAATACTTCCTCATGAGTCCTTCTTTGTTTACTCCCTGATGTAGACCCTGCGAGGTTCGAAAACGGTTGGTTTTTTAACTTAATATCAGCAGATATGCCGCAACAATAAAGGCTTTTCAAATATTTTCTTTCGCGCAGGTGTGCCTGAAGTTTTTACTAAGTCAGATTCTTTATGTCTTTTTGGCTAGTCCTCCAGCGACTCTGTACGTACCCTACCTTCATGAGCACCTCGGCCCACGCTACCTGGAGTTTATCTACTTAAAATATTCTGTGGCAGCACTCCACTTTTCTTTATTTGAACCAAAATGAGTCACAATCCAGAAAAAATGAATTTCTTTCTTATTTCTTTATGCGTTAGTAATTAATCTGGTGAATAAATGTCATAAGGTGTGTACGTTTGCCCCCTGGATACGTAATTTACACAAATAATACAAAGGAAGTGAAAAACGTTGACAAAAAGACCAAAAAGCAGGTTATCAAAGTTCATTTTTGCGTCTTCATCGGAGGCCAAAATCTAATCTCGCCTGCATTTGAATTAGGAAAGCTGAACTGCTCTCTCTGGCTCCATCAGGAAATTACAATAAGAGCAGTCGCAATTAGTAATAATTACCAGCTGTGTACGCGTTTCGGAGACGATCGTTCACTCCCACCTGTGCCGAGCTCGTCTCCCAGCCAGTCAAGTTCACGCACTCGTACTCCATCACCTGCGAAAGCCAGAGAGAAGAGGGCGGATGAAGGATGTAGCAGAAAACTTTCTTTCTTTCTTTCTTTTTAATGGGCGGCATGTATCAAAACGCAAGCGGTAAGCAACTGGGAGGAAGAACCGGGCCTCGGGGGCGACGCTGTGGGGTCATTACAGTCCGAGTTTATGTTCAGGCGCCGTAATCTGCCGTCCCGCTCGCCAAACCTTCAGCACAATCTGTCTTTGGTGCCTCAGAGCCCAATCCCTTTATTACTATGATAAACGACACCTGTGCTATTGTCAAAGATCAAATATCAACTATCTTTGAAAGATGTCCTCCAATTTACCCATCTGTTACTGACAGGAAGTGCCAAAGCAATTTCCAGAACTCACCCACAAATATCAGGGCTCATAGCAGAGAGCATCGCCGATGAAAAGACTGTTTACAAGTTCACAGGAAACTAATGAAGTATACATCTTTTCCTCTGATGACCACTTCCCACATCAACCACCAGAGGGCAATGGACATTCGATTACCCACATGCTGAAAGGCAGTTTTCCTTTAGCAATTTTGATACAGGCCGTTTATATAATGAAGACTTGAATATGAAGCAGCCACAAGTGATTCAGCAAGTGATGTAAACCTGGTGAAATAGTATTGAATGTGTTTTTTAGTCTGTGAAATAATTTGTTCTGCATAAGTGGAACCAGTAGTGTCTTAACGTATATTTAATAAATAATACACCGAGTTCATCAAGGACATCAGATAAAATTGAGCATTTTCAACAATGGCATTCAATTATTTAAAACAGGAAATAACATCTCACTTTCATTTGATTGATTGCTCTTCCACTTAAAAATTCATCAATATCTACTTCTGGCACCAGTATAATGGCAATGATCATTTTAGCTCTGCAAGGTTTCACTGATAAACAAGAAATGAAATGCAGAACAAACAGAGATAAGCAGAAGAGCAGAAGTTTTTAAACATCAAATGGTCCTTGTGTTCTTTACATATCATACCCATTTACTCAGGTGGGATTAACTTAAACTTGATGAATGAAAAGAATGTCGGGATGAGGAGTCTGAGCATTAAAAAGCTTGAGGATTGAGCATTAAAAAGCTCACAGCCTATTTCCCACTGCAGAACCCCTTATCAACATTCAGGTAAGAACAGAATGCAAAGGAGTACATAATGCACCTTTAAAAATATACAGCTTCCTTTGAAAGTGCTAAAGCACACAACAGAATGAAAGACAGCTTTAATTGCTTATAACTCAAATGACATACCAACCGACCTAACACAGAGAATAAAGCTTTCATTAGTATTTTTGAAATTGAAATAGAAAAGTGCATCGCAGAACACTTTTAAGTAATAGCACCCTGAAAATCCACTGAGATGTCTGAAAGCACTCACAAACTGAAAATTCTCTGTTGGTCATTTGGTCACTGAAATGCCATGAAATGCCACAGCAAAACTGTTCCACCTTAGACCTACCAGCCGCTCTCACTGGGAAGACTTTCACCACCCCACACAGGAGGGGGTAACCCCTCCCACCTAGAAAAATCTAGCCCCTACCACACTGGCAGTACATGCCAATTGGTTGTCTGTTGAATATTCACATATCCACCTGGAAAGAAGCAGGAATTACAGCTTTTCTCTAGGAAAGTAAAAATCCATTCCAATTATATAAATATGTTCTGGCCAGGCAGATATGTGTAGATACTGCACACACTTATCAGGCAGGTAGGCACTTATTTTCAGGGAACAGACCTATATGACCTTTATAGCAGAGGTGGACAGATCAACCATGCAGATGGCTTTCCACTCATAAAATACACAAAATTAACCGCAGTATTCATCGCTGCATGCCAGAGAGCTAAACGCACCAAATATAATGTAACACCATGACGGCGAGTTCTGTCAAACCTCAGTACAAAGCAAGCACAGATTTGGTAAAGGTGAGACTTTAGAACGGACTCTGTGGCCAATTAAAGGTGCCGTTGGTTCCCTGCGTAATGAGGAGAACGAGATGAGGACATAACACCATTGGCTGAGCATGTCAGTCATCCAGAGTGGTGCTAATTGTTTAGCAGTCTTACGTTTTGAAACATATAATCTGTCAAAACACCAGAGAGGAGAGTTTGGATTTTTTTCTTTTCTTACATTTACTTGAAACATATTTTCTTGGTTTAGACCCCAAACCCCAAATATCGTGATACAAGGCATGGTAAAAGCCAGAAGGTCATCAAAAACTTTAAATAACTAAATATCATTTGAGGCAAATAAAAACTGCCTGGGTCAGTTAATAACATAGAAATATAAGTGCACTAGCACTTTAAGGCTGCTGCTTTATAGTTAAGGTCAGAGATCTCTGCAGTTAGACTGAATGGACGCGAATGCACTGCTTACCTGCAGGACCCAGCAGGTGTCTGTTCAATGTCACATTGTGTTGACACATGCTCAGGAGATCCTGCCCCACATCTGAAACGCATACGGAAAGAAAGGAAAAAGAGTAAAAATTTATAACATTCTGGTTATAAGTTCAGGTTATATTCATACCTGGTAAAGCTTGTGACACACAACCTTCAGCATTAATTCGTTTTCCCCCAAAATCTTGAAAACAATACTGAAAAATGATTAAACAATAACAGTGAGCACAGATTTCAAAATAAGCTTGGAAGAAGTCTGGCCATTTTTATCTACTGTGCACTCCTTCATAAAGAACAAACAGTGGAGTTCACTGCAGGGACATCGCACTCTAGAGGGGTTCCCAAAGCAAACTGGGGCCTGGGTATGCCCTGGATTCGGTTAAGCAGGCCCACAATGTTCTCCGCAAAATGGCAGCAAGTATTTTCTCCTTTCAGTAAAATTTCATTCATAGTTCCATGTTTCATAAATGACATATTTTAGACCTTCAGACAAAATGAACCTTCTTTTTACATTTTCTTGGCAGTATTATGGTTTTTGGAATTGGTTACCTTCATACTGCACTAGTGTGTTAAACAGCCACTGTACTGCAGCCTGCAGTGGGACTCATATAAACGTGGTTAATAATCATTGTATATTGGTGGAGGTCCTCAGGCAGAGTGGCTATTTTGGGGACCCCTGCTATGCAACAGGGCCACCAGGCAGCCAACGCAGGATTCTGTGTTTTTACACAGGAAAAATAACCAAAATGCAGGGGGAAAAAAACATCTGGAATGTCTGGAATATATTCTTTATTTTATTTTTTAAAAAATAAAGGTTGCAATGGTCGATGACCCAGACTTGAACCACACCAAAATAATTTCTCCTGTTCCTTTTGAACTAATCATCTGTCGGTGCCTGACATTTATGTAGTTTATTGATCATGATATTTGCACAGGCGTCAGATGCATTACGAGATTCAAAAAGAAAGTGATTTATTAGAATGCGAAGTCAAAAACGAGATGTAGTTTCTTTAACAAAAATGATTAGATTGTGTGGTAAAACTGGTTTTGATCAGAACACCGAAACATTTTTCTAGCTTATCCCGCCGTTTCATCCTGCTTCTGTTGCAAGTGTCATAAAATTATGAACGACACGCATTTATCGTGTTATTGTGACTTGGAATAATACGCCCAAAATATTAATGAGTTATTTTATCAGAACGCAAGTGAATTCCTGAAAAACACAGATTTAGAAATGTCCTGCATTCCAAGGACGCAGCATTTTACCGGCTAGCGCAATCACTGCCTGGAAACGGGGAGCACCGCGAGGCCTGTTCTGTGCCCTTCTCATAATTACACATCACTGCAACCCGGCAGCTAACAAAAACCCGCGCACAGTCGCACTCAATACCTCCGCTCAATAATCGCCCCGGCTGCGCAATTAGGCATCAGAAACATCTGCGGGGCAGTTCTCTGGCAGCTGAAGAGCGGCCGGCAGCTGTTCTAGAAGACGACCTGACGGGATTCGTCCGGGTTAGAAGGCGTTTAGCACAGAAGGAAGGTAAAGCTTTTAGCACAGAACTCGGACTGCGCGAGGCTGTTGCCTCTCCCGGCTGGAAGGGAGGTCACGGTCGGCAGAACCGTGCTCGTCTTCAGGCTAGCGGACACCCAGGTTGCTCACGCGCCTTACAGTCGGTCTGAGCCAGCTGTGCGCGACGCGTGCGCCTCCCAGGCGATAAGTGCAAGGCTCCACTACTGGACCGCGTAACTACGCGAAGTGGCCCGAAGAGAGACTGACTGCGTGAGCTCCGGACGGCCAGCACTCTCCCAAACCGACGGCACAACTGAGCAGAGTTTCAGCGAGACAATACCCTGGCAGAAGGATCTGATGAAAAGATTTTTTTTTTTTTTAAATAAGAATGAAAATCATCATTATTAAAGTAAATTGTGGTAAATTCCAAATAGCTCTTCAATCACATGCACTGTATTTTACGTCATCAGAAAGAGAGCGAATGACACCGGGCTGCTGCTTGCTAATCAAAGCGAAGGAGGTACTCCAGCGCTCTTTGATTGAATTTCCACCGTTGGAAATTCCACGTTTGTGTCCTGGGTGCAGGCAGATGGGAGCGTGGGAACGCACGTCATTCCCGCCCCCTGCTGGGGCAGCCAATCAGGGCCGAGGGCTTCCCAGATTAATTCTCTCTGGTCCACGTCACCACTTAAATCTCAGCTACTCTGTACTGAAACTGTCACGAAACGCTCAGCGAAAGATTGGCGGCAAAGGTGTCCTCAGAACCAGTTAGTCAGCTGTCACTCAGCAGGGTGGTCTATGACTCATCTAACGCAGATGGCTTCGGTCCTAACATCATTCTTCTCATTCTATTCACTAAAGTTAAACTCAAAACCTAAAATAAAATTTTCCAATATTAAATTCTAAAACACGACACAAACACACACTCACGCACACGCCTGCACATTTGCACATACACCCACACACACACTTTAACTTGGTGAACAACATTTTAACAACAACGGTCGTGTTATTTTGGTTTGACTGAGCTATTACATCTGATATTTGATGTGTCCACAATCTGCTAGAAATTCTTTGTGGGAAAAAATGTGCACTTGGGAGACTTTTTATAATAAATACAGATGATTCACGTCTTCATGCGCACTATTTTCGTAACTAGCCGACAGAAATATTGAGCACAGTCGCAATTAAGGTAATTAATGGTTCTGTCTATCGTTCCCTACAGATCTTAATGATTAAATAATTCCTCAAGTCAATTGAAATACCCACCAGTACTTTTAAGAGTGAATCAAATAAACAAAAGTCACTGAAAGAACTTTCACAAATATGGCTCAAATAAATTTCAGTTTTCAGTTGGTGGGTCAAAGAAAACCAGTGAGTTCAGGTTAGGGCTTGTAGCTGAGAGGACACAGATTTGAGCCTGGGTTATGTCATTAGCTTAAGACTGAGAGTCAGCAATAACAGGGCACTACTGGCCTAACCTGTACCTCACCAGGGGTGGGGGGGTTAGGGAATTCAATGGGCAACTGACACTGACATCATGTTTCCTGGAGTGCTAAATATGTAAACCATATATGAGGGAGTATGAGCTTTTTGTGTGCAGGTTTTGTGGGCAACTGGTCTTTTAGGGCATACACAGGACACATCCTGATGGTTTCTGGAACATCCTAAGGTTGGCTTTTGCTTTCCCTGGGGGAACAGCAGAGGAGCCCACGCCTGCTTGTCCACTCTGTTAGCTGCAAGCGCTAAATGTCAGAATCCCTGACCATTTTTAACGGTTATACAATACATAAAGAACCGAAGAAAAGATACGCTATGAAATGATTCCAAAGGTATTCACTGCAAATTTTACATTTGTAAAGAGTACAATTAAGTACTCTTATGCAACAGCGGATGATTTGGTATTGCATAAGCAACTTGGTGGTTTGGAGACCAATTTAAAACTGATCAGCAACATGTTATTTTGCTTGTTGCGACTAAATGAACTCAGAGTGAATAGCCTGTACTGAGCACAGAGGGTGTGAACATCTATGAAAAGGTTGGCGGTCTAGCAGCAACTGCCATCCGCACTAATTGGTGGCTGGCAAAAATATTGCATTGCCGTGTGGAAGAACTTTCCAGAGACACCAGAATTTCTGGTGAAGGACTACCACGGTGCCCTCTCACAGACCTTTGCCGTGGTAACAAATGCAGGGCTGCAATATTATCAGGGAAAGTAGCTACTGTGTTCCACTAGCGCTGATGTTTTTGAGATTGTGGGCTGCTTGGCGATGCCATTTTTCCTTGCATTTTTCAAGTTGCATGATATTGTGCTAACCCTGCAGGGGCTGCCTCAGGCATTTGAATATCCTTCCCCCTGCCCCCCCACCCCCACCCCACCCCCCACCCCGTTTTAAAGACACTGCGTTTTCCTCTGCAACATTATCACAGCGGGGGGTTTGCCTCCTTCATTTCGTCCTGGCGCCTGTCGCGCCTGAGTGACAACCCTGCAGGCATCCTTAAATGAGCTAATGACACGCTAGTCAGTAAAAGCGTGCTTTACACCAACGTCCGCCACCCCGTAAGTCCAGAAATAGAAACGCATCCAAACAACAAGCGGCAAGAACATTCGGAAGAACATGAAGTACATTTGCCTTGGGAAGCTGACGCATGGCTTGCCATTTCCACCAATCAACAAAGGCGACATCTTGCGACGGGATTTTCATTTCTCCTGCAGAACCACGTCGGGCGTGCTGCTCTGACTAAAAACCACGGCTCGAACTACGCGGCCCGTTCGGCTGACGCGTGAACGTGCGGTGTTCGTAGGATTTGGAAATTTCCGAATGTAGTCCAAGATAGCACTCCTGAATGTCAGATGAAATCGCTCCTGATTATGTAGGTGGGAAGACCTCCCCTCGCTTAGCAAGCCATTATCTTTACAGTTTCAGGATCAATCATCTGTACATGCACAGGTCCGCAGTTGCACACATCAGTATGCTAATACAAGGCTTCTCAAACTTTCCCTTGAACACACCAATTTCCATGTTTCGTCGCTTCAAGCTCCCATGGTTCACTGCAAAGATTTTGTCTATCGTGTCAAATAAATGTTTCTGAAATAACTTTTGGGAATTGCAATACAATTCCAGCTCAGAAGGCCAATATTGCCCAGCAAAACATTAGAATCAATGATTCAATTAATCAAGGAATATTAATGTATCTATTACCACAATAAGCATATGTGACAAAATATACAATCAACAAACTGACTGAAGTGACTTTTACGTTCACTGCATTGCACACACATTACCTGCCATACTGATTAAAGGCTTCTTAACTGATTGGATACTAGAGAATATTTAATCACACAGGTGAGCTCTTGCTGTCTTACTGTAAACTGTAAAAAAATAAAATTAATCGGACCATTGTTTCTTTCATGACCGGTGGAAAATGAACCCAGTCTCACGTTTTAAACAACAGAGAACGGGTCAAAGGTTAGACTCGATTACTCGCCCCCCCCCGCCACCAACCCACCCAACCCCACACAGCCCTGACAAATCAATTACAAGTTTGAGCTCCGTCTGGCACCTACAAGCATCAGCAGTGCCACTGGAGTGCACATGCCACACACGTAACACATATGAGGGGGAAGTTTTAGTTTAGTTTAGTTTAGGAAAGGTTCAGATGTACCACCCACTGCGTTACGCTGCGCTCAAGGTGACTGCTGGCGTGGTTGTAAGACTTCCCAACAAATTCTGAGGATTACACATGATATTGGGCTGGCAGTGCGAGTGCATTCTGGCCACACAGTGAACACTTTTAGGTCCTCATAAACATTGCCCCGAAGCACACGAAATTCAGATGCAAATTCTTGAGATCATCGGGATGGACAAAACGATCTTCATAAATCTGCCAGCTTTTCAAATATTATGTCTCCCTCTTTGGGCTTTCCTGGATACACAGCCAAACCGAAAGTAATCTAGCCCGTGATGCGGTCTACATATTGTTACCAATTTCCTCACGACGTGTGGGAAACCACTGTGCGCGATGTGCTACCCTGGACAGCCAACTCGGCTTTAGCAATAGAGCCGCTGCGTTTATACCAGGAACAAAAGATGGCGCCACAGGGAAGTGAAAATTGGCCTGGCAGGGATGCCATCTGCTAAATTGGAAGCAGGTACGTTTTTTTTTTTTTTTTGCTTAAGCAATACATGCTCTGTGAAATGTTGGATTTTAAAATGCGTGTATGTGCACGTGCATGCGTGTTGTTCATAGCATAATAAATACGTCAACAGCTGACAAAGTATGACAGCATTAGCATGAACCAATGTAATCAAGTATGGAAAAAACACTACTCTCTGCTAATAAGCCTCTACACAGCCTGTGTGTTGACTCTCTTTCTAATTCCTCCAAGGAACTAGTGTGTGCAAAGGTGTAGCATACCTGTGCAATAAACCCTTTTGGCCAGTGTTGCAGCAACGATGCTGGTAATTCCGGTCCCAGCCCCAAGTTCGAGCACAGTGGCTCCCTGGAACAGCATTGGCTGAGAGAGAATGAAATCAGCCAGCAGGAAAGCACCACGCCAGACCTAGACAAGATGACATTTTCAGCTGATCTTGTCTGTGTGGTTTTATGGCACAGGAAAATATAGACACCAAGATGTACAAGCACACACAACACACCAAACACACAAATAGTAAAATACATAACACATACCTGTTTCCCAACATCTTCTAAGGGTGTAGCCATTGTATGTTCTGTAGAAAACAGGATTGTGAGGTTAGAACATCTCATACAACCGAAAACACAAGGACAAGCCGGTAGCATGCACCACAACGTCTGCATGCACCACAAACTATCGCAGGTTCAAGCTTTTCCCTCACCCACATTATTCCACTGATGGTAAAATACAGAAACTTGGACCCAATTTTCATTTTCACAGTTCGATCATTTGATCAATTTGCCGTGAGCCTGTGAAACATACTGGTCAAGTGATTTTCATTCGTCTGCCTTCAAAGCATGTCTTTCCAGGCTGTTCGCAAACAATCAGCCGCAAGATCAGTCAATTCCAACTGAGCAGAAGCCAAATGGGTATGTTTCTGAGGCTGGGTGAGGTGGCTCAGTTCGACACAGGATTTGTGGTAACCTCCTAAATTCAGTTTCATCATTGCTAGCCCCACCCCCCCAGGAAAAACAATCCCATTTCCCCCATCAATCCTGGTGACTGAATTTACCACATTTATTCAAGCCTGGGGGGGGAGGGGGGACTAACATTTGCACATTAAAGTTAGTGAAGGACAGGTCCTCACCAAGTCCTAAAAGTAAATAAATCCAACCTCCTGAGGTAAAGAAACAGATATTACATTGATACTATTTATTCAACCAAAAATAAGCCAAAATGCAGATGCTTTCTGTGGAAAAACTGTAGTGTTAGGATTGGTGAGGAGTAGATGAGGGTTAGTTATGTACCAATATGTAAAACCATAGAACTGAAAGAATTCCTTTTCACATCACTGGATGTATGAAGGTATTTTTCTCACAGTGTATGACTTTGGGTTCAGGGGTCACGGTTGGGGTGGGGTTTTGGGAAGCTGGGGGGTCAGAATGTTTCATGGGGAACAGAGAGCTTTTTTATGAGACCGTCTTTTCTGGACTGGTTTTCCTTTCTGGTTGGTGCTTCCCAATACAAACAATCCCTTCCCAAACAAGGATGATCGTCTCACCAATCGTAAGCACATCTCTGCTGAGCTCCTCTTCCTCCCCGGGCCTCTCCTCCTCCTCCTCGGCGTCAGCGGGTGCCCCCCCTCCCTGGGTCAGGATGATGGGACAGATGGCATCGCGCCTGGCCACGCCCTGTTCCACGGAGGCGGGGTCTTGGGGTCTCCGCGCCACGTCCAGATCTCCGTCCTCATCCAAGAAAGCGCTGGCCCCATCCCCGCACTCCTCCCTCATCACTCGCTCCTCATCCTCTCCTCCTCCTCTCACACCACCAGTGTCCTCAGCGGCGTCCACCACAGAGCCACCGTCACCGGCGTCGTCTTCTTTCTCACAGTCCCACAGGATCTTAAACCGTGAAATGAAAACTACAACAAAATTACAACAAACAAAAAAAAAAAACATTATAATTCTGTTGCAAAGATCCTGTGAACACTTGCTATAAATTCATTGAATCATAAATACTCATCAATTGCTTACTTGCCACTTAATGTAATACAAAATATGCTCACATTATTATTGGTTTCATTTATACACAGGATTTTTTGAGAGGTTAATTAGTTGATTGTGTGGATGGCTAATTGATTAAAAATCAACATATACATAAAAAAATAGCAGATCACATTTGACACACCATTCTCATTTTAAAAAGTGTTTTTATGATAAAATGTCTTAATTTCAAGTGGCAAGCTGTTCCATAGGCTCACAATGGTTGGAAAGGACAAACACTGATCACACATTTACATTTGGTAAAGGGCAATATGGCATATCTGTGTTGGTTATGAAAAAGTATTTGCACCCTTTACAGATTTCTTCTATTACTGCATATCTCTCACACTGAACTGTTTCAGATTTTTAGACAAAATGAGATATTAGGGAACCTGAATAAACAGAAAACACATTTTTGAAAATGATTATTTCAATTATTTAACGAAAAGTTAAACAACCATGTCACTTGTGAAAAAGTAATTGCCCTTGTAGTAACTCAATCAACCAATTAACCAAATTGAATTGATAATTAGATTCAGCCCAATGAACACAGCCAGGCTTGATTGTAACCAGCCCTACCTAATCTACACCTCACTCATGTTCAACCTTGCTGTAGAAGTGCAGTAGTTACCACCAAGCTTCTACAAGAACACTATGCTACAATCAAAGGAAATTCCAGAAGAGATGAGAGGAAAGCTGTTGAAATATATCAGTCTGGAAAGTGTTAAAAGCCATTTCTAAGGCTCAGGGACTCCACAGAACAACAGTGAGAGCCATTATCTATAAATGGAGAACACTTGGGACAGGTCAACCTGCCAAAATTTCTCCAAGGGCTCAGCGACAACCTGTCCAGGAAGTCAGAAAAGATCCCAGAATAACATCTAGTGAAATCCAGGGCTGAAATTCTTTCATCAAATCAATCATATTCCAGCATTTACTACTGATACATATTTATTGCGACTACCTATTTCAGGGCTACTCAACATGCACTACACCACCTGATTTCACTAATTGCTTTACCCCGTTGGTCCAGCAAGCAAGCTCATTAGTGAAATTAGATGGCAGAGTGCCATAAATAAAGGATGATTGCATGGTTGGAGCAAATACCTGCAGAAACTGCAGCCTGCAGGACCTGGAGTTCAGTAGCCCTTACCAAGACCATGTTCATTCTGATGAAAAAACACACACTATGCCATATACTATTTCCCATTCAGTAAAAGACTTGAATAAACGAGAAAACCCAGGTAGGAGAAGTTAAAAATCAAGAAACCAAAGTGATGTGTCAGTTGATTCAAGTTAAAGAGATATATGATGCCAGGTTTGATGGGAAAACTACAGAAAGAGGTCTGGAAGAAAAAGCAATACCACTTCAGTAAGTAACTTCACTAAATCACCAGGTTCTGCCAGTGTCCAGTGACAGCTTGCAGCATAACATGGTGCTTACGTCAACTGAGTCACTCCATTGAATGTGATCTATAACAGGACCTTCCATCCCAATAAGGCATAATTTTCACACCTTGTCTCAGATTGCAATAGAACTTCATTTTTTGGTCTTCATTTATGATCCAACAAATAAAGCAGTGAACCATTTCTGTCTAAGAAATGACTGAAAAGATGACTAAGAAAAAATAAATAATTAACCGGTCTCATTATTTTCCCTTAACCCTTACATATGTATTATTCAGTTATATTGAAATATAACTGAATGATGCGTGCCTACTGATCACCTACGGCTTATTTCTTCCAGGATAAAAACAATTCCAACACACTTCAATATTAAAGGAAGAAAGTATTCGTTAATGTTAAAAGGGCCTCAACAAGAAAGGACCGTTTTATTCTGAGCCTGTATTCAGGGTGGTGAGTGCATTCCATTGACATGCAAATGAGCCAAAGACAACACCGATATACAGACACACGCGCACTGTGCAGTGCACGTCTCTGCAGCCAGTGTAGCGAGTCATCATGGCGGAAAGCGGTGCTGGTAATATTTCTATGGTGAGGCCATGTATGCAGGATAGGCTGATCAACCACAAGATGACGTTGTCGTGGGAGACGCTTTGCTGCGTTTGGCCCAACAAATCAGCAAATGGTAGGTTTAACGGTATGTTCCCCTCACAGTCCATATTTGGATATCCCCCTTTTCAATGATGTACGAAAATCAGGTTGTCTGATACTGCCTGCTGGCTGACTGAACAAAAGACAAAAACATTTTGGGAAGGATTTTAACCAGGAACTCACACAGAGCTGTTAATAATATTGCTTTGGGGTGATGCCACGCCTGTCAGCACCCCGGAGATGTGTATCATTGCAAATTCAAGGCATCTGGCTATTCTTAGCTTTAATTCACCCTTAGGATATAAATGCATGGCCATGTTTGCACCAATATCAATATTTGGAACCATTACCAGCTGAATCCTGCCACAGGGTCACTCAAATCAATATTTCTATATTTCTTCATTCCCGATTTTCTTTTCTTTAACATTCTGTCTTTGGGTTGTGGAAAGCACGGTCAGTACTACTTTTAAATTTCGTTTTCCCCGTTTTCCGTTCTGTGAAAGACGCAATCTTTCTTTAAGAAGCTTTGTGACGGTTCTGATGGGGGGGTGGGGGGGGTGGGGGGGGGGGGGGGGTCTCACGCAGAGCGGCTTGATTAGTGCCAGCCGCTCTGGGTCCAGAAATGAAAGGTCATCACAAATCAAGACAGCTCTGGAAGACAGAGAACCAAGGCATTTCCAACCGAGCACATTCAGCGATAAAAAATAAAATAAAAAAATGTGTTTCTTGCTCTCAGATGTACTCTACATGTTCTGCATGCAGACCTAATTATAAAAAAATATCAACAAGTGATGCTTTAATGAATGACCACTGCTTACAAGTTTAAATAATGGGATTCATGATTCGGGGTTACTGTGTTTTAGCAATTTTGTGTGCAATCCTGTTTGCAGACCAAACTTCCCCTCTGGGATAATATGGTTCTGACTAATATATTGACATACAAGGCCAAAATTGCACAATACTGCACCTTAAAATAATAATTTTATAACAGCATAAGGTGGTCAGGCGTCTAGTTTTTTGTATGTGTCCGTCAATCCCAAAGCAGAGGGGTGATTAAAAAAAAAAAAAAAAAGATTTATTTCTGATGTTTTGGGGATGCACAATCCATGTCACAATTTTTTTTGTGTTTAAAATGGTTAATAAACAAAATAATTATAACAACATGATAAAAACTATTTTAAGCAAATGCTGTAGCTTAAATAACTGACAAAGTATTTTTTTGAATAATTTGAAAATATGAAAAGGAACAAATAAGGATGGATTACATTTCCAGCAGTGAATTTACGTTCCTCACTGATACAGTTCTGCACTACCATGGTTCATTTTTCAGAACAGCTATCACAGGATCACAAACCCATGGCACGCCATGCCTGGAGCAGCAAACAACCATAGGCGACAAAAAGCAATATAGTGACAAAATCCATCACCACTTATTTGAATATCATCACAATCAATCAAAGCTTTTCAAAGCAAGTAACACTGGTCAGTATGTTTTCTGGTTGGCAGTCATTCCCAGCGTAGCGTTCCAGAAAAATTTCCATGAAAAGACATATAATGGCAGATACTGTACCAGTGGAGACATAAAATTGTCATATCGCCCACTGCTAACCAAGCGTGTATTTCTTATAGCCGTAATTAGCACATCCAACTAGATGCGTTCCCTGGATTTCCTATTCACTATATCTGCTCTGTACAAACAATAAAACAACAGAGGGGTCGGCCGCTAAACAGCGCAGCCTCAATGGGCAATCAGTAGAGACAGAAATTACACAAACAGAGAGCCTTTGAACTGAGCCACAGCGCTTGTAATTTTCCACCAACAGAACATTACTTTCTGAAACAGAAGTGAAGCAGCTCTCCGCCCGAAGGGCTACTAAGTACCTCATAACCTGACGAAGGGGAACTACTGGAAAGATGTGCAAAAATAACATTTTTTGTCAGCATGAAGAACATTACATTTGGTCTGAGAATGTGCATACTATGTTTTTGTGTATTAGAGAGAGAGAGAACATCCAAAACCAATTATCCAATGATGGCCATCTCATCCCCCAGGGAGAATTAATACAAATCCATAGAAGAGAACAATACCTCGAGTCCACTGATCATTTTCAGACAGTGGGACACGGGGAAGGAAAGAGAGAGACTGTCGCAGCCCATACCTGGCTGGCCCACGGCATTGAGGCGGGTCATGAGGTGGCGGGCGTTCGGATGCAGCAGGTGGACGTCCGAGAGCACCGTGTCACTGCAGAAGGTCACCTGGTCCATGTCCAGCCTCACATGTCAAGTAGCGGGGGGATGCCTGCCGAAACCAAGAGACATTTTTTAAAAAAAGAAGAGATTTTAAAAATGTTACATAACTATAATTATGGGGTGAGATTTGATCCTCCCACCAAGGCAGCTCTTATTCTCTGGTATTCAAACCTAACTTTGAAATTACAATATAACGTCTTCAAAGCGGTTTGATTTCTGGGTTTGCCCATCAACTGTAATATAATCTATAAAATGCAAAACTGCTCAAAGTACATCAGATTCTTAAAGCTAATCTGCATACCGACCATACGGAAAACCAGCCATGGAAAAAACCTAATATGTAAACATGTGGAACAAAATGTTTTTTTTTCCCTTTCTAGGGAAAATCATGCAGAAAACAAGACAAGCCATCTAAATTGTGTATTATTCAAAAACTAAAGATAAAACAACAAAATAAAAGAAATAAAACAAAAGCCTAAAGTTGAGAAAATAAGAATGCATCCTGCTCTTGATAAATGCCTCAATAGCTGCTAAACACACAAAGCCGCTGCTTGGCATTGGAGAAGTGGTCGACTGGCAACCTGGCATTTTTGTCATGGATTTTGACGCGCCTGAACCCGTTTGGTAATTTGGTGACTTCCCGTGTGCCAAAGTGGGAGGAGAGGTGATGTTGAGGGTGCGGCAGTGAAGATGGAGCAGCGCACAGAAATTTTGGCGAAACGCACTGCAAAGTTAGTGTCAGCGTAGTCTGCGATTCGCGCCTGCGCTGCCTGCCTGCTCAAGGGGTCAAGGGGTCATTTCAATTGCTTATTTTATCCGACCTCGATACTCAACCAACCTCGATAAATTGATCTTTAAGGACATTCCAAACTATTAAATGCTCCTTGAAGGAGCTAGGAGCGAGGACCTAGAAGGCTCCCGAAGGATGCATGAGCAAGGAAACAGGAGTGCATCTTTTGTGGAAGCATTGTTTCAGGAAAGCACAATGTACAAATGATCTATCTGTGAATCCACCTCTTCCCACTTGCCATGTCTGTAATCGACATGGCTTCAGACTGATTCTACAATGCATAAAGACGTTCCATTTGCCTAATACATTTTCTCGATACCTCCATCCTTGCATCCTTTCCTTGCATCTTCTGTTGGGTGAAGCCAAGGAAGCCAGAAAAAGACACAAGGAAAGGATGGAAGGAGGTAAAATCAAAAAGAGCTCCAGATCTATGGTGCAAGTCACAGCTCAGTGCATAGCGATTTGCTAATTTCAGAAAAATAAAAATAATCTTAAATAAACCCATCATATTCAGTACTTAGTTGCAAATCCTTTGCATTCAATGGCGGCCTGAAGTCTGCGACCCACAGACATCACCGGACATGGGGTATATTCCCAATATTGGCCCTCAACAACTTCTGTCAGCAGTCACATCATCAATAAAGGCAAGTGAGCCAGTTCCGGTGGCAGCCATACATGCCCAAACCATAGCACTACCTCCATCATGTTTCACAGATGAGGCGGTATGCTTTGAATTATGAGCAGTTCTTTTCTCTCAACACATTCCTCTTTCCATCTCTGATACAGGTTAACACTCATCTGTCCTTAAGACTTTCCAGAACTCCACAGTTTTTTTTAAAAAGGTACTTTTGAGCGAACTCCAACCAGGCTGTTCTGTTATTGAGGCTTACCAGGGGTTTGCATCTTGCAGTGAACCATCTGAGGTTTAGAGAACAGCAACAGAATACAATAGTAAATGCTACATCTAGAATCAACTCTATACCTTTTGCTAGCTTTCTTGTCCATGAACTAATGACGCACAGCTAGCCAAGAAACAGTTGACCAGCAAATTGTCCAATCACTTTTGGTCCCCTACAATGAAGGAACTATGAATAAAAAGGGCTTTACTTCCAACACAGATCTCCCTTTATGACTGCAAACACCCTCAGATTAATGCTGACAGTCTGCGCTTCAGAGTAGAGACAAAACAATAAAAAATTGTCACTGTCCAAAGACATACGGACTGCAATGTAGAAAAAATAAATAAATAAAAGATCCAATGACATCTTGAGGAATGTGTTCAATAAAGTCAAGTCATAAAATAAAACCTTTACGGCCGCTCATCCACAGTACTTCTACAATGAAAGATTAAACGGCATTAAGGACCAGCTAAAATAAGGTGAATCGGTTCGTGTGGAGTTCCTTATCCCTATCCTACCTAAACGACTGTCTGGCAGACTAATAGCCGACACAGTATATGAACATGAGCAATCTCATTAGGCATCGAATTAAAACAGTCAAAAAATGCGTCGGTTTTCTTGTACAGTTTGATTCATGTTTGCAGTGTTGAACCACCAACAATGAGTAGAATGCGATGCACGACTCCAGTTTAATCTGACTGAAGGTGCGTGTAAATCATTGTTTTGAACCACGCTGACACAAGACATGACTTTAGTAGCTAACGCTGGCTGGCTGTTTTACGTTAGCAATACTGTATAAAAACCTAGCTATATGTGCTACGTTTTGAAACATGAGGCATTCGTGATCGGTATAAATCTGCGTAGTTTGTAAGAAAACTGTCACTTTGTGTTAAGCTTCCACGCATACAAAACCAACAGCTGCCGCTAACATTCTACTAACCTCCACTTCCACATCGCACGAATGAGTGCAACAGCCAAACCGTACCCACCGCACGGAGGGAAACAAGCCCCCGCTCACAGTCCGTTCCGCAATTAAACGCTGAACTATGCATGTGCTGAATTTTGTGGATCATGTTCCCAGACTATAAGATTTCTATGGCATGGTATAGAACGATATTCCAAAACCATAAACGTAAAATGTGTTAGGTTTCTTGATTTATTTGAACGTATATTACTGAATGTACCAAACTAATAAATTAAATGCAAACTAATAAATTAATGCAAATTAAATGCACAGAACTGTTCAACTGGTCACACTGACATCAATGTCTTTACCACTGTTGGAAAACAGACAGACAAGACACAAATGGCTGCCTCCCCTCCCCTGCCCTCCCCTTCCACACCCACTGCAGTACCAGACCCACTTCAGAGTTCTCTCTCTGAGACTGCAAGGGCTAAGCAGGCTGCATCTCTTCCAGGGTGAAGATGGCGCTGCCCGCAGTTACTCATTTGGGGCTGGTTCAGGTTTGGAGGCGGTCTCAGGCTCAGGGGCAGTCTCCTGTTCTCTGCTCCGGTCCTCCCTCCGCTCAGCACACTTGCAGTGCTGGCACGGGTTACTGACACAGGGGCAGCACAACAGGCTATCAGCATTGCTGTGTTTCTTACCTGGGCGGTGCTCAAGGGTAAGGTGGTAGCTTTGCAATCCAGTAAGCTATCTGCCCCTTCGGCTCCTTGAACTTCAACAGCCATTGCAGTGCAGTATATTCCGTGCAGACTTTGAACATGTGGCCCTGTACATACAATGCTGCACTGCTGCAACCAGATAACATCTCCTGCCTGGTGACACAATAATTACGCTTCTCTTTCCTGAGCACACGACTGAAGCCTGCCACCACTTTCTCCTCGTCCTCCATGAGCTCTGACAGCACCCATCCCGATACCTACATCGCTAGTATCAGTGTCTAAATTGAACATTTTATCAGGGTTCACCATAGCTCGTATCGGGGTGGTGTAAGTCTACACAGAACCGGAGAGAGCTGCCTTTTTTAATACCAGAACCCCTCGGGGAAGCCCACAGGCTCTCAGAGGGGCGAATTACACTGTCGGCGGCCATTCCCATGATTTATGCCTCTACTTCCACTGTCTGCACCGCGACCGCTGGTAGATAGGCGGGGCTGCACCTGTGTGCACGTCGTACCTGACATTAGCCTGTGTGCACTCGCTGTCCTTGGCTGCAAAACAAATGCTGGAATTCAGTTAGGAGAGCTGTGCTCCCCCGGGCTAAGCCCGTCGCAACTGCTCTGCTACAGGTCTTCTACCTTCATATGCAGAGCATTTGAGCTGAGGGTTGGGGCAGAGACTGGCCATTGAGAAGGGCAAACCGCTGGCCAGGGTGTCCAAACCTAAAATACACGAGCCAGTAATTTCAGCTTGAAAGAACTCTAGCTCAATAGCGATTAGGCCCAGTCGCCAGGCTAGCTTACCGCGGCTCAGCATGTTCACTCTTTGACCAGTTACTGTCCTTAACTTAACTTAATTTCTATCGCTACCCATGGTGTGCTACGTGCTAACAGTCCCTGTTGTATTACAATGACAGTAGAGCCTGTGTCAATCAGTGCAGTTACTGGCATGCCGGCTACCTGACAACATACATGAATGCTATTTTCGTTGCAGCCCTAGTGGCTCACCCTTTTCTTCTTGGGGCGCTCCTGCCCACAGACTGACGGTGCCCGATCTAAGTGGAGGGTTCCCAACAGGCTACACTAGCACCACATGAGACAGCAAACCCGCCATCTCCAGTGGGTGGTGGGTTGCACCTACAGCCGACGGAAATTGAATTTTGTGCTCATGGAGATGTTGCTTTATATTCCCCGGCTGCAAAACCCATCATTCCCAGCCCCCGCTCGCCCTGTTCCTCGCCGGGGGTGGCTATCTTTGCTGCTGTCTTCTTCTGATCATTCGTCCCCTCTGGTTGTCTCTCGGGAAGACGTGTGAAAGTTCTTCTTCAATCTTAAGACCCACTCTGACACCAATGTTCCCATTTCAGCAACGGACATACATGGCAGATCACTGCTTTGAGCCTTTTTTCTCATGTATGAACACGCAAATTAAATGCAGCCTCAAACACAAGCACAGAACTGTACAACTGGCTGCATGCTCTTTTTATGCAGAAATTGCAGCCCTTATGCAAATTTGCCATACAAAAGAATACAGAGCCAAACTGGCTATTTCCTAGTTCAATCCTGGACCAGCTACCCCCAAACCAGGAAGTTCACCATTTGACTACGCACAAGATCCAGAGGCTAGTTAGTTAGCTAACAGCTGTTAAAATTCTATATAGTTTAGTTTACTTAATATTGGGGGCGATTGTCAAATTTTTCAAAAGTATCCTCACTTAATTGTGCCAAGATATTTACAGCAGGTCCAGGATCAACAAAAGCATTGTTACTTTCCGTGGTTATATTGAAAAAAAGTTAAAGTGTGATCGCAGACCAGGGAATGGGCTACATTGGAATTGGTGACAGGGGGGCAGGGGGGCAGATTCTCTCTGCGCCCATGCCAGCTGGCCAGGGCCCCTGCAGTATCTTCAAGGATCGCCTGTTAACTTGAGACCACACGGAACAGCCTACAGCCATCAAGACCACACAAATCAGTCTCACCGGTAATTACAATCAAGGAAGCATTATGTCCTTCAGAGATGAGCAGGGGTTCATCTGAAACATTAACAGCTGCAAATGAACAACTGTGCTGGTTTTACCTGTCAATCAAACGGTCACATTTACATTGCTAACTCTTTTAGCGCAGGTAAAACGTTTCCAACTGATTTGGGTTTTGAACACAGGTTGGCTACTTAGACCAGACCACCAACGCCATGGGAATACTACTACCACCACCACAACCACAACAGTACAACTATAAATCAATTAAATGAAATACTAATTCATGGAACTGTCACGGAATTGTGTTACAGCTATGTTAAAACAAGGATGTACAGCTATAACAGACAATGTAGCCAATTTGAAGGCGGGATGTGGCCTGAGAGGAATTAAGTTATATTTTACCTGTTTAATCACGTAGCTTGGAGGCCATAGCATTGGCTTAAATGAATCTTCAAATCCAATTATTCCAATAAACAACATACGTATTACTTGATTATATGAATTCATAGGTGATAGTTTAAAGTCAACAAATCTTTAATTTTAACTAAGCATAGCGTTATGTTCCTTCTTTAAATCGTTATTCTGCATTAAAAGTTGTCGTTTTGATTGGTTTTCAAACGTTACTTTGGAGGCTACGTCTGTGAAATTGCCACATGAATAATCATTTAATATGTTATTTGGAGTTGAATGTATCTTCAATTTACTGTATGTTATGTGTTCACCCATATGAGTAACAGTTTTTTTATGCGCAATGAGGATGATCATGATAATAATGAAAAAATCCATAACAGGTTACTGTTTCATTTTGGTGTTTTGATCGTCAATCTTTTACAACCTATACAAATAAAGATATTATCATTTCACACTGAATTCAAGTAGTCGACCCGGACCGCGGTATACTTCCCTGTTTTACAGACTTGCCAATTTCAAGAAGTGAAATTTCGTGTAAATCGTTCAGCTCTCAACTGTTTAAAGAACGGTCTGTCGCGACGGTTTACGCATGCCCCTACTTTTGCGCACCCTTTGGAGCGAGACGGGGGGCGGAGGCAAATCAGTTGTACTGTAGGCTGTATCTACCACCTCCCGGTTTATCATTTGCGCGCTCCACAGTGTTTGCAGTAGAATTCGAATGAACGCATCAATCTAATTCTCTCAGTGACCAGAGGAGCATTTTATATTGCAACAATAATAACAGAATTCATTTCTGTCTTCGCTACAAATATGAAACCTACTCTGAGTGCTTTAGCTGTTTTTGTGTCAGTCGTCGGGGTCTTGAGCTTTGCATTTCTTGTTATGGCTATCGGGACCGATTTCTGGTACATTATTGACGCGTCCAAGTGGGAGCACAACTCTTCTATCCACCTAAGCTCTCATTCAGGACTGTGGAGGACCTGCAACTGTGAGTTACTTTATTTGTATTTTAATAAGTTTCTGATATTATATATATATATATATATATATATATATATATATATATATATATATATATATATTATATATATATACATAAATATGTCTTCAATTGTCAAGGGTATTAGTGAGTTACTTCCAAATGTTATTCTTTTGCAGTCCAAAACCAGTGCTGGCCATTCGTAAACCCATTTGGGGGTGGGAGGAACTTCACAGATTCTCAGAGACAACTTTTAAGTAAGACCCGGACGTTTCTGTTATGATAACAATGATGTTGGGAGTTATGATTGTGATTATTATGAAGAAAATAACAATAGAAGTAGTTTTCGGAGTATTATAACACACAAGCGCACACATTCATAAAACTGACTTATTTATTTTAAAGGATTACTTTGAAATCAAGTGACAATCAATTGCCAACTTTCTGCGGAAAATTCAAGGCTAAAACATTTGCCCTGCTGTACAAAAGACGTGGTGTAAGTCATTTGAGCTGTATTTAGGATGGAGATGGTGGGCGGGCATTTAACTGACATTAAATGAGAACATCAACTGAGAAAATGACATCTTGGTTGTATGCTGGGTTGAAGATTGTGTGGATCAATGACCTTAATCACAACAGCTGAACTAACAAGTGGGTTATTATACTATATATATATATGTACATATATATATATATATAGTCACTCTATTAGTGGTTGTAGGGGTGAGTTGGAACTTGTGATGGAACGTATGCTGTGGTATTCATTAACAAAAAGTTTACAGTGGACCACTGACCTTCATTTTGGGTGTTGTTTTGTGCTGAAGTTAGAACCTCCAATGAATTCAACAAAAGACAGCAAGGAATGAAGGCTTCTCAGTTTAATGGATGTGGATAGCCTGTATAATTACAATATAAATAGTATAGATGAGCTTAGCTTTTCTGCCAGTATCGAAAAAAGCAACAAAAACAAGTCTATAGTTGGTCTGTTATAAATAGGTACATTTCACCAATGTAGGGACATTCTTGGTGCTAAAATGAATAAATAAAATAACTTTTTTTCTGAGCTGAAATGCCTGACCGTGACCAATAACTGCAGCATTTCATTATGTTAACATACTGTAAAGCCAGTGCCAATTCTTATGGTACAGTAACTGCCAAGGAGTTGATGGAAATTACAATTCGTAAATCAAGCTGTTCATTAGATTTTTATTTTATTTTTATTTATATTTTATTATTTGCCTATTTGCCACTCTTAATTTTGCTAGCTAGTAGCTACACGGTTGGAGTAACTGCACTGGAGGACTGCGCAGCTGATGTAGCTGGTGCAGTCAGAATGCAGGTTACTGATCAATTAATCTCTTTGATACGGGTTGTTGGGAACTTTACCGCACCAGGCATAAATGTCTCAGTGGCATGCAACTCTTAGGGGTCACCAAATGCCGTTCTTATGGCTGTTTTTATATACAGAGATCGATCCTCTCTAAATGAACAAGTGAATTGTCTTTGTTCACAAACTGCGTATTCATAAAAGTTCAAGATAAAGTTTATGCTGTAATTTAGTTACTCCTACAGCCCAATCAAGAAGAGTTAGTATATTACCAGGGTCGGACTGGGAGCAAAATTAAATTCTGGCATTTTTCACCTTGACCGCCCCCTGATGGCAGACTGGTTGCAATCACAGCCCAAAAGTGCCATAATCGCCAGGCGGCCAGTCTCACCATGGATATGACAGAGAATCAGCTGGACGTGCTGCATGTTTAGAGTCCTCTCACTACTTGTGATGTACTACCTCTGTGACAGAAGAGCCTCTTTCACACTCGGCTTTGCCTGCCTGCACCTCTCGAGCATTGCCTCTAGAGGGCGTGTTTTCCCCTGTCCAGTATTAATTGGCAGTACCCAGGGGGCATGCTGTCTCCGCTGGGTTGTAGAGCAGGAGAGCTAGGATAAACATAAGACATAAATCCTTTGCTCTCGTGTACTCTGCTCATTTGTGCGGGTCCAAATACCACAGATGCCATAATTCAGAGATGTACGAAACAAATCATAACACCCCGTAGGCCAACTGGGCGTAAATGTCAGAAGGAACAGGATCAATTCCGGGAGCATTCCTCGCAATCATTTTAGCGCATCTGTTAAAAAGGGCAGTGGGCCTTCTGGGTGGTACGCTATACAAAAACACAATTGGTTAGTGCAGTGATACAGCTTTGGAGGTGAATCCTGCCTGTGCGCGTGCCAGTGGTTGCCAGGTGCACTGCAGGGCTGCAGACAATAGGCTGAAGCATCGCTCAGAGAGGGAGGCGGAGTTTCAGGCACTGAGTGTCTCCCTCGCTGAGTGTAAAAATATAAAAACAACTTGAAAATAGCAAAAAAAAAATGACAAATGGTTCTGAAGTGACAATCGAATTACACCTAGGTGGTACATCCTGTTTAAACAGGTACTCATCCATGATCTGGTATCAAATTCGCACCGTGCCAGTGCTGATTGTGCTTGGCGGTCCCACTGGACAGCACACAGTTGGCACTGGTTTTGTTTCAGCCAGTTCACATCTCATCGCTCAGGTCTAGTGACCTCTGATGGTCAGCCGGGCACCCGCAAGTCCCCCTGTAGGGGGCGACTCATGTCTGAGCAAGCCAGACTGAGCTGTGGTAAGAAGTGGCGGTGACATCATGTGCTTTGGCGGAGAGATGCCCGTCTGCACTCTCCAACATCAAGAGCGGAGGTTGTTGCAATGAGTGCAGAATATAATTGGATATTCCAAATTAAGGAGGATAAAGGGGGGGTGAAGCAAAAAAAAAAAAGAAAAAAACGTGTTGAAACACATCTGGCCATTCAAAAGTTGGCACTGGTTGTTGCAGAAGTAACAGAGAGTAACCTGAAATAACCTTCCTTTTACATGTATAACCATGGCCATAGGGAAGAAGGTTTCTGTCCAGAAATAAATAATACATTTCTATGTTTGTGTATATATGAGAAAAATGAGTATTACCCTATGGGTTTACAAATTGGCATACGCCCCATAACACAGAAGGGCCAAGAGCTCTTTGTGATTATCAATGAAGGGACTGTGGAATTGTATATTCATAATCCCTCCAGAAGGACTGAGATGGGACATATATCAGGAGAAATGAATATATAGTTCCATGGAAATTAAAATGACAGCTAGAGAATCAAATCTCTGAATCATGAAATGGTCGCATTGCTTAAAGTGGTTTTTTTTCTTTCTTTTTTTTGAAGCAAGAGTGTTTATTTTCACTGCCAGGGTTTGAAGATGCAGCAGCACACTCCCTAACTTCACAGAACTGTTGACTCACTTGACATTCCAAGTAAACTCATTTTGTCCCTTTTTTCATTTCCAAATATGTTTCCAAAAGAAGAAAAGCACATCCAGTAGATGCACCTGCCGATTGGGATTAGGATTAGGTTAGGATTCTGCCTCGTTCTTATTTTTTCCAGCTGAGGAACACTGCTTGACTTAGGCCTTTTATGTGTACACCCCTTGCACCTGGGCCACTGCAGTGCCCTTTGGACATGCCTCAGTAAATCCTTTATGGACAATCTACAAGTGGCTAAGAATAGATGGCGACATTAGCCTCGCTACATTAGCCTCGTCAAATCAGGATCTCTTTTAAAACCCTTATCACATATTGGGCATTGCATGGTCAGGTGCCTGCCCACATTAGCGAGCTACTTTGTGCTTACACCGCCAGTGGGTCCCTCAGGTCCTCAGACCAAGGGCTGCCGGGCATCCTGAGGTCTAGATTTAAAAAAAACAGGGTGATCAGGTCTGTAGCCACAGTGGCTCCCGATATTTGGAACAGTTTGCCTTTAGACTTAAGATCTTTGGTCACCATGGACACCTTTAAGTGGCACCTAAAAACTAACTTTTACCATTAAGGTCTCTGCTTGGTCTTTTTATTTCCATTTCTATTTTTATGTCTGTATTATTTTATACCTCTGTGAGGCCCTTTGTGAATTTGTTCTTGAAAGGTGCCAAAGAAATAAACTTCTACTTACTTGCAAGCTGAGGGTTAATTATGCATTAAAGCCTGCAGAATGACATTTTAACAATAACAAAAAGAGGAAACCACATAGAAGGCTATTATCCACATTAAGAAGCATACTAGCCACATACAATAGAAAAATCTAACTCAAGTAAAGCAATACTGACATTTCAGAGAGGAAATCAGATTTTTACTAGTTAGTCAAAACATATTTGATACCAGAACATCAAATATAATTGCCTTTCAAACTGAAATGGTAGCCAAGGAAATCGTTGCAAAAATCAGTTGCAAGTTCAACCTAGGAAAGTTAAAAAAAGTCAATCCACACAGATTTCTGCGGGGAATCAGGAGCGGAATATAGGTCTAGCTTTAATGGATTGAACCTCATCAGGCAGCAGTGCTAGGGCCTGGAAAATCATTGTGCTGCTTTGCAGCAAATCACCCTCATCCTCCTCAGGGGAGAGCAGCTCATTTGGCCCGTTTCTCACGGAGGATTTAATTAGGTTTAATTACGCGGTTTAATGAATTAATTACATTATGTTTCATATAACATTTTCAGGTGCTCATGGAAAATACATCCTACAGATCCTATTAGCTGCTCTAACAAGCATTTGTTTTTCAGTGGGTATTCCTTACACCACCAGTACAGAAATAAAACTTAATCTTCCTTCTGTTCAACATGTGCTCACAATCTGATCATTGCTTAAACAAGATCCGCAAACAAGTAACCACCCACAGTTGTTACAGTAAGTGGCCCAGTGTATAATCTGCAATGATTAAACATTGATTTGAAAGTGACAGAAATATCAGTTGGCAGGCAGTAAGTAAAAAAATGTATACTTTTCATTTTTTGGAACAGAATAGTCTTGTCGTGGAGACCAAAAAGAGTGGCGCGCATGTCTTCTGCAACTGTACTTACTCTGCTCCTTTGCCTGTCTTAATGGCCATTTCTGGGGCAGTTGCAGTAGAATTGTACACAGGCAAAATGCTTTCTTTTGACAGTCATTTTGTCTTGCAGGTAAAAACTCAATGGGTTTTGGGTTTGGAAAATTACAGTCCGTTCTTTCTCTGGGAAAGTACCACAGAATGGCAGGAAAGATGGAACCCAATTATATGTTGTCAAGACCTCACTCAACAACTCAACAACTCTCTGGATTTTAAATCCGCAGGGAGTCGAAAACTAAAGATGAAACTAAATGTGTACCAGAATGCTGTGATGTGATGCGCATCTCGTCTGCATCCTCTCTGCCTCTAATTTATCATCCAGTGCTCCACTACTGTCTGTAAGTACGTATATGCATGTACAGGCAGTGGCCAAAAAGGTGGAAATATTCGGTTAAATGAGGGATGTAACGTGTATTGAAAGCATGTGCTTCCACCCAGGCGTGATTCTTGAATTAATTATACAATTAACTACCTGGCATGCTGAGAGTCATGTACAGTATAAGAGTACTGGACAGGCTTGGCTGCCTATAAGTACGCCTAAAGTCGCTAAAGAGCAAGACCTCAGTGACTTTTAAAGAGGGATGATTGTGGGGGCTTGTTCAGTGATGGACAGTTCACCTTACAGTACCAATGCTGAGGACCAGTGTTTAAGGGCATGTGAGTGTGGAACTTTGAGGGGAATATGTTATCCAGGGTAACTGTGGTCAGAAATGCATATTTCTGGAAGTTACCTGGATATCTCAATACTTCTGGATTGTGAGGTACGGTACCATAGTAGCTAATCCTGCAGCGTAGGCTATTTTCCCATTACAGTTTGTAGTTTGTATTGCTATTGTTGTAGCTACTGAGCCAAATCTGCTATACAGAGTCATGTCTATGTATGTTGTTAGCTTGTCAGTTATAGATTGTAAATCACAGCTTCTACATCACTGCGTTCATCCTGTCAGAAGCGTCATCGTGATAACATCGTTATTACATCGCCAATGTTACCTCATCAACATCTTATCATCATTATCACATCATCAACTTTGTCTAATATTACATTTTAAGGAAAACCATTTAGTGTGACAAATGCAATGATAGAGGAAATCAGGAAGGGGGCAAATACTTTCTCACAGAATGTATGTATGTATGTACATGTGTATGTGTGTATGTATATGTATGTACGTTACTGTATATATTTTAAGAATCATTTTTCAGATATAAATCAGAGGCTAAGGCTTTGGAAAGTTTTTTTATGACTGAGTTGGGCTACCTTGGAGCCCAGACTGACAGGGGTGCTGCTGTGATTAATCCATTTAGAATTGGAAGAGGACGGAAAGATTTGATTCATGCATTTAATACATTTTTTCTTAATGAGGAAGCAGCAATAAAACTGGGGATTTCCTTTATCTTTTTTTCTACATAAAAGTCATTGGAAATAGCCTCTCTGGTCCAAATACACAAATGCATTTGGATATAACTCTATCCATAGTTACTCTATCCTGTGCCTTTCTGAAATAGACTTCTGGGATCAGAGTTGTTAGTGCAGATGGGTAGACGGAGAGCTATCAAGAATGTGTCAGGGAAATAAATATTAAGAAACATAAGCAGTATTTATTATAAATACTGTTATTATTGTTATAGCCTCCTTTATGACACAATCCTATTTTATCCTTGAACAATGCAGTACTTCTTTCTGAGTTATTGCAAGTCCATTATGCCACATTACCACATTTCTGTATGTGCAATTTTCAACAGTCAGTTTTTTTGCTTGCAGTCCTGGATAGGTTTAAGGAATCCATTTTAGGTAGCCAGCTAGTTCTGGCAAAATGGTACAGATATTGAGCTCCAATCTTGATAATACCTGTGCATATTCCAACTATTCTCAATTTTCTTGATTTTTGTCTTGATTACAGTTGATTATTTGGCAATAGATGACAGCACTTTCCAAAAATATATGCAAAATATATGCTAATCAGTTTTAACAACACAATTAAATATTCTGTATAGCCAAAAGCCACTGATGGAAATGATATTGTCTAGATATTTTTCACCTACTGGTTAAGCCAACTGTTTAATATCTGAAAAACTGTGACTTGAAACAGAAAATAAACCCAACCAATCTTAACTCGTGATGCTGTGAGTGTAATGTAACAGACACAAAAAATATGACTCAAACCAGATATTATTAAACAAAAATATACTCCCTCAAAATTTTTTTCAGAAAAAGAATGGTTATTGCACCCTACCAAAAATGTATACAGTTGATAAAAAAGTTAGCATTGTCTCAATTAAGACATGCAGCTAGGAATATGATGTCTAAGATATATTCGCATATTCCTGGAAAAAGTCAAGCTCATATTTTTCAAGCACGCATTTGAAGGCAAATTCAAGCAGTGAAAGTGCTGTTGGGGGCCGACTGTTCTGTCCACTATTGTCTAATTATTTCTCCATTATGACTGAATTTTGAGAAGCCGGCGCGGAGAATGTTGTCTGGTTCAGTTGTGATTAAATGTCATGTGGGTGCTGACGTAGAGCTGTATTCTTAGGCACTCTCATGTACTTCTTTAGTCATTGCGCACACGCAGGGAAAGTAAGCACATCAGCACCTTGGCAACATAACATAAACATGAACAGTCATGGAGACAGTTTTATTGGCAAGTTGCCCATTGCAAACACAATCAGAAATCTCAAGTCATTGATGCATCTCAATATAAATATTAACAATGGGGACTAATGCCTGATTTAAAAAATCCATTACATTAAAAAAGTGACACTAAACGGTCTTCCTTTTGCTACAACCGATCATTCAGACATGAAGTTGAAAGCTGAACACTTCAATCAATGACAAGATGGCTGTCACTCACAAGAAGCAGTCATTGTGATCAGTCGACCCTGAACGTCACATCTACAGCAAAGAAAGAGAAAAAAAAACTGTTCTTCACACTATTATTAATCAGTCCCCTTTAGTTTGAACACAAAGGTTCAGTTGCCTTTTAATTTGGCATGCCTTGCCTTTATAAAATTAATGGCATTTAAAGTCTTTTTCATCCATATTTTGACTGATCCATTTTTTCACTTTTTGGTCAAAAGACTATAGCCTTATCTATTTTAATATTATTTCCAGTGAAAGAAATTTCTCATAATAAAAGACGTCAAACACATTGCCTTGTTTGTTTTTAATATGATGAATGCTATTTAAAGTCTTTTTCATTTATATTAATTGAAAAATTACATTTTGAAGATTACTCCAAGGGCTAGACATAGGCTTTAGGGCTAGAATTAGGGTAGGGTTAGGGTGGAAATAAGCATTAGGGTTAGGAAAATGGTAAGCATTAGGGTTGAGGTACTGTAAGTTTGGGGTTATTTTCTGGAATGAGGGGGAAAGTTAGGACAAGGCTTAATCCTTGATTGAATGACTACAAGTTGTTCAGTATTTTTAAAATAAATGACTTCAAGTGATGATGGATTATTTCCTTGTATCGATCACACACTATTTAGGTTGTTTCTCATCCATTAAAATTTTTTTTTCTTCATAAATTTGATGCCCAACACAGGACTGAGCATATCCAGTTACCATCCTAATTTGGAATGGCCAAACGTTTAATACTGCAGCTACATATTTGTACGAACCCCAATGCCGATTCAGGAGAGTTGAGGCTTCCGTGGTTCTCCTCCGAAACATTTGGTGTCACCAGCTGCTTCTTTTCACACTGCAGACTAAGCTTGCATAGTGTGTAGTTGGAGGAAGATCTTTCATATGCAGCTTTGACTGAAATCTACTGGTGCCCATTTGACCAGCAGGGGTGACAACATAGCAATGCATGTATTTCATACAAGTTAATATAAACATCCCATATTTGATATGACTCCCAGGCATGTAATTAGGGTTAGGGTAAGAATTGGGGTCAGGGTTTGGAAAACGCTAAGTGTTAGGGTTGAGGCAAATTTAGGATTATGTTCAGCAGCTTAGGGAAACAGTTAGTGGTTAGCTTAGGGAAACAGCCATTTGCATTGGCCTGGGCAATGTGATTAGGACACGTAAGTTTTGAGCTGGTCACAATACCTCTTTAGTTCTTCAACGCAGGTGAGAGTCAGTTGTACGGCTAAGTCCCTCATCGGCTGCGAGCAAACGTGCAGTTTCTGACGAATACGATGCCTGAAAAGAGGAAATTGAAATGCGTGGTCAGGCAGAAGTCGTTTCGTGGCCGGGTGTCAGACGAAAGCAAGCTGTGCCAATCGGAGGTTCAGCCCCATCCAGAGCCTCCCTCTCACAGCGGGCGCCTCATTGCGATGCGTGCACTGCACAGGGAGCCTTCCACAGAGCCCAGCCCTGGGAATATTTACAAGAGTCAAAACACGAGGTACAAGATTTAATCAGAACAACAGGAGGAAGCAAAGTATATAAACAAAGTCAATCCCTGCATGGTATCAAAGAGTATACTGAAAAGTGTCTCACACATTAAACAAGGCGAAAAACATTTGCAGTGGGTTTCTTCTAACTTTATCTATCCAGACTTCAAGATAAAAAAAAGAAATGTTACACAAAATATAAATTGCATTTCACTATGTAAACACCATAGAGCACTTTGTAGACTCTTGCAGTATTTAGTGTGGTCTGGCACTATTATTTGTTTATGGTAAATCACAGATAGGCTATGCAGTATTGCAACATTTCCGTTGTCATGTGTTACAAAACATTATTTTGAACTTGTTTGAAGGACCATTTTCCAGCCAAATTATGTGTAGAACAGAAGCTTTTTGGTAGCCTGGACCATCTTCCCTTATTTTTAAATGTATAAATATGCATAACAAAATGTATTTTAAATGATTTTTTTGGTAGATAATTCATTTCTTTGGCTAATAGCTATGGTAGAAATGGGATAATGTATAGCATAGCCTGTGGAGGCTTATTATGAAATAATGCACTCATCAATATACATTATGATAATAACATAATATATTCCACACCTTTAAAAATGATCATTTAAGTACAATACGTTTCTGTTGCTAAATAGAATGGGAACAGCAAAGCCTGCAGACAGATAGACTCATCCTTCCTTTTCTCTTTAACACACGACCCTCTCAACAGAAAAAAAAAAATAGCAGGTGGAGCCCTCCAGAAATGTCAGTGAAATATGAAAGTGAACTAACCCATGAGACATAATTCAAGGCTAGGGAACAATCATCACACCCCCCCCCCCCCCACACACACACACATACACTCAAACAGACGGGGCAAACCAGATTTAATTTGTGAGTTTCATTATCATTTGAGGATTACAGATCAGAGGTATTCTCTGAATACCTCATTCATACTGGCTGCAGATGAGGTCTCCATGGCGAAGCGGTCTGCACTTTTGTGCCGAACAGCTGGAGCTGAGCTGAGCGAGGCATGCTCTCGGCGTCGCCGTCCCCAGAGCCGGCGAGGAGGACGGGAGCAGTTTCTCCACTTCATCTGATGACTAATACCTGTCTCAACGGCCCCCCTCTCTCCAGCGAGCGGGCGAGCGAGAGAACGGGAGAGCAGGAGAGACGGAGATAAAAGACAGACGTGGAACTTAGATGCAGGAGGAGGACCAAACGGACGGGGTTTTTTCTTTGGCTGTAACTCCCCCCTCCGAATATAATCCAGCCAGATCTCATACATCAAACCCGAGGGACAAGCTCCAATCAAAACACAACCATTTCAGGACTCCCTAGCCGAGAGATATTACACGAGTTCAACCGAGTTCAATTCGACCTGTCTTGTGATCGCGATGTCCTCACTGACGTGGCGAGGCCGCGAAAATACTGCGCACTCTCACCATGCGTGCAGGTGTTTCTTCCCCCGTCCCACTTTGCGGGACCGTCCATGATGGCCCACTCACACAGTTGGGGCACACGAAGTCATTACTGACCCAGTCTCAGAAACACGCGCGGGCCACTGCTATGCTAGCGAACAGACCGCACGGCTGCCAGCAACACAAATGCCCTGCAGAGACAAGAATAAAACCTCTTTGAGACATCAGTCTCCAAACCAGCCCTAGCTAACATTTGATGAATCAGGCTGCCGGTGTTTCCCGTTGCTGGTCTCAGCTTACTCCTAGGAAATGGCCCTCGATACTGACCTCACTGAGGTTGCCACTTTTGAAGCACCAACCCGTGATATGCAAGTAAATTAACAGGAGTATTACATATTTCACAAACGCAGATTGGTGAGTGTGTGCCTTTACCGAATGAGCCACTTGAGAGCAGTGAGAACGAAGAGTTTTATTTTTTTAAATGACAGGCAGTGAGGGATTATAATTACAATATAATTACACCCTTCTCAGGATAAAATAACAGAGCTTTCTGTTTTATAATTGGCTCAGTTTTTTCGACAGATAAATTTCATTGTGCTGTGACTGGGATACCAGGCTGCATGCACTCCTTATCAGAGGCAAAACAGATTATCTAACCAGACGTAGGAGAAACAAAGTGTGCTCCTGTTTCCGAGGAGAGATGTCTGACCACTGTATCTGGAGAAAACATCATTGTGCAGAATGAAAAATATCAGCTTGTCTCAGCATAGCCCATTTTTTTCCCGATGGTTAATGCCTCATTTCATCCCCCTCACTCAAAAATAGGATAAAGCAGTTGGCCGTTCATGTTATTATCATTATTTGGTGTATGTGCTAGTCACACTTCAGACTGTGCATTCACTCTGGAGGACAGATCAAACCAGGGGAAATAATGCGAAACACTAGGCTTTACAGTTAAACACATGCAAATATTCAGTGCAATGGGGATACAGCACAGTTAGTTCACCGGTACCGGCTATTGTGAGCGATGTCTTTCTCTGAGGCTTGAAAAGCGGTCACTGTGCCATAAGGAGGAAATAAGCCAAGCCAAATGGGCCAATCCTGCTCCTGGAGATCTACTGTCCTGTAGGTTTTCATTCCAACCCTAGCAAAGCACATCTCATTCAACAGCTGGAGATCTGGTTGAGCTGCTCATTAGTAGAATCAGGTTGTGCCAAATTAAGGTTGGAGTGAAAACCTACAGGACAGTAGATCTCCAGGAGCAGGGTTGGGCAGCCCTGCTTTAGAAAAAGTTACTTTTTAAAATGGATTCATTAGAAAGTAAAGTAAAAAGATCATTTGTGGCTGTTGTATTTACAGGTAATTAATGTTTTCTATGATGATAAATAAACCTGAGGCTACAGAACAGCAGCTGTGCTTGTATAAACTACAGACTGAGTAAATAAGATCAACAGTTATCTCATTTAAAAAACGCATGCCTCTCTCTCTCTCTCTCTCTCTGTCTCTCTCATAATAACTTATTTCTCATCCTGTCGAAAGCACCTTTAAAATCTTTTAGCCTCTTCTTTCCTGCAAAAAGTGAGAACGGATTCTTTGCAAATGCTGGCAGTAACAAAAACACATTACTTCCATTTGACGTTAATTACAATGTTTCCCACAACTGTTATGAATTTTCTTTTATTTTTAATAGTTACCCCGCCATTTAGACAAACAGTGGGGGGATACAGATCACTCTGTGGTGACACATGCGAGACGTTGTAATTCATTTCATAAAGATGGCTGTGGTGACACGTGAGACATTATAAATAATTTCATAAAGATGGCTGTGGTGACACATGCGAGATGGCATAATTAATTTCATAAAGACTGCTGTAATTAAAAGGGGTTTAAAGAAAATTTTTCAGCCTCACGCGGCAAGCCTGCCAGTTTCTACTCATTTCCACTGCCCCGCTGAGAATCCGGGTGTTGATAATGAAGTGGTACTTTTTTATTAAAAGTGCAGACAAACACAAAGATTTGGGACTCTGAAAAACATCAGCATACCGGTCAGGTTCCTGCAAACGCACCCCTGATGTGCCATTGCCATGTGCCTGATGCTGAGGGGGCTGTGGGATTTGGGCTCTTTTTCCTCATCAGTCTGCAGTGCAGAGGCGGAAAGTCCAGGCGCCCGAATGCAAAAGTCCTGCCATGTGTTGCTACCACCCATGAACTCAGCCAGCTGATTTCACTAATTAGTTGGCTGAAGAATTGTGCTAATTAGCAATTCCAAGTGACTTGAACAAAATACTGGGGAGGATTTTTACTTTCTGAACCTGGATTTTCCACCTCTGCTGCGGTGTTTGTGCTGTCCGATGGCACAAGGACAATCCAGCCTACAGGATCCCTCTCTCAGATTGCCCAATAATGCCCCATCCTGCGGTACTGCTGGCTACAGTCAACACTGGCTCTGTCAGAATTTCATACGAGACAGTAGGCTGCATCCGCACACAGTCCCTACACCGTTTCAAGCGGGTGAGACATCTGGCGATAACCAATCCAGTTTGTTCTGGAAACTGAAGCTTCCATTGTGCATAAACTCTTCAGCTGTTTCTTCTGCATGATGAAACGTTCTGGAAGTCACAGAACATGCAGCCTTCCCACATACTCAACTCATTCTGCCTCCCTGTTGTTGAAGCAGGTAGCAGCAACACACCAATCTGATATACAAGGCCTGCGCTCATAAGTGACCATGAAGCACACGGTGTCCGATTTCAGTAGGAAAACGCTCCAGCACGCTGAAGTTACGGACAGGCAGGACGTGGGCCTGCACATCGCTGTAGCAACAGAACAATGGCAGGTTCACGCCTGCCGACTGCAAGGGAATACAGTGACCTTTCTGAGCAAAGCCGACTTCTCATTAAGCAGCGTTTTAATTTGCTTCTGTGGTTGTTATCGTCATTACCATTCTTTGTGTTCATCACCACTGGCGTCTTCAACTTGTTCATAATTACAGGACGGCCAAGCGGCCTCCGCGTGTAGGTCGGTACTCTTTCCCCTGCTCGGTGCACGGTCACGGCCTCGGCCGGCTGATTGCTAGGGGGGAAACAGGACGATTGGCTCCAGCGCTGCAAAACAGATTGGTGTGAGTCAGAGATTTGCCCCAGATTACACCCACAGAAGCCAGAGTGAGTAAATAATTACATTTCTCAAAGTACGCGAGGAGGGGAGAGGGGAGAGGGAGAGGGGGGGGGGGTGGTTGGGGAACATTTCAACAGAAGGGCATAATGCAAACTTTAATAAATAGTCTCTTTCAGTTTGTATATTTTCAAATTAAATTTGTAGTATTTCCTGCAGGTTTACCAGAAAACTCCAATACTCCCTGAGCAAATTTATTATTATTATTATTATTATTATTATTATTATTATTATTATTATTAATAATAATAATAATAATAATAATAATAATAATAATAATAATAAATAAAGCTCACCTGGTAAAAATGTAACTGCTATTTCATCCATTTGTGTATTAAAAAATGGAGGGAGATGAACACATTTCCTGATTTGGCTTGCAGTGTCGTCATTTAAATGATCAGCGTTACCCTCTGTTTGAACACGGTTTGAAGCCTTTGATGTGGAGAGCCAGAAGAACGCACTCATCACATTGGTCAGACAGAAACAAAACAAGGGCTGTAACTCAATGCATGAAGGGGCCGCTGCAGTGATGACGTACTGCCATTGTCTTTCCACGAATACACAGAAACCTCCTGATTTCACAAGTGTTTTAATTGATTTTCAGTGAATCTAATCTGAGCCTGCGATACCAGGAATGCAGGGTAAGTGGAATTCCTGCACCATTATTGCTGTCCACCTGTGCTTGTGCGCTTAACATGGGAAATGATCATTTTATAAATGCGTGCAAGGAAGCGCCTCCCAATATCTCCGAATATTATAGATAAGCAGGTGTGTGAGGCCTTAATAGGCATTGCTTCGACTTGAGCAGGTGTGCAAATCTTCTGAGTTTGATTACAGCGGATTTAGTCCCAACCAGCGCAGTTATCGTAGCCATTGGCTGGACTGTTTATCGGCCAATTACCAGGCAGGACGACCAGAATCGTGAGTCATTCGAAACATTCTTAGAAATAGAGGCTCAGCTGAACTGCGGCCATCCTCCTGCTCCTATCGCTGCAGTTCCAGCCTTTCCACGATCTCCAAATCTGGGGTCAAATTTCCTTCTGCTGTTTCCTCAGCGAAATAGAGGTCAGGTCTGACAAATGGTTCTTTTCTTTGTTGGCAGCAGTTTACCAGCCTCTACTCGCCTACCATTTCCCTGCGGAAGACACATTGTGTGCCCCCCCGTTGGAGCTGAGCGACCCTTTCGGTGCCAGGCGCAGCTGCTCTCTTTCTCTGCAGCCCTTTCCAAATGGCGATAAGCATGACCAACCCCAACCGTGATGTCACCATGTGGCTGGGAAACATTTAGACAAACTGTCAATGTTGCTTGCTGTTTGTGCGATGAACATCTTTTGAGTCAGTCGCTCTCTCTCTGCTGGCAAGCAGAACTGGCCTAAAATGGTGTGTCTCTGTACACCATCTGACTGTTCTGACCATCTGAAGTTTTGTACTTTGCAATGGTAATGAAAATGGATTTCATTTCTCATTAAAATGTTCAGTCAAGCTCAAAGAAATTTACCTCAGCCTGAACGACCGGGTGACACATAGCAGGCATTTGGTGGCAGACCCCACACCACACATCAGCTGAGCTTGAGAGGAAGGGAGTTCTTAACTCAGCTACACTGGCTGATGATTAGGTGGCCTGGATGAAAGAGCCTGTTTTGGTACTTGGATAAGCTCCACTGGATCTTTAATGACAATAATCAGTCAGTAGGCTACATGTTCTTAACATCTTATCTGAAAGATGATATCTCCTAAATTATAGTCCCCATCACTACACTGAGGCATTTTCTTTAATCTATTACTAGGGGTCCAAGCACTATTGGTTTTGGTCATATTTGAATTGGATGAATTGGATGAACACAGTCAGTAAAGCAACACGTGAGGTAAATGAGCTGATCACACATTGAAAGTAATTAGCTAGCTAGAAGCGACACCTCTCAAAGTTGACGTGCTTGCTGAACATGAAAAACGAGGGAATGCCTTTTCTCACTTCGACTGACCAATGAATTTGTTTGTCTAGCCAACCTGATTTGATCAATGCCATGGTTTTATTGATCAAAGTACCCTACCTTCGCTTTGAAATTAGATGTGACTGAAGTGCTCTTCGGCGCTCGGGAAGCTGAGGACTATTTCTCAGAGTATTCACCCATGTATTGTTTTTTATTTTTAAAACCTCTTTTCTCCCAATTTGGAATATCCAATTTGTGTGTGTTCATGCTCACTGCTGCAGCTTAATCCCTGCGAGCTCAATGCTGTCAATTTGGGGAGAGGGCAAGCAAGCGCAAGCTCTCCCCCAAAACATGTCATACCAAGCCACGGCTTCTTTTCACTTTGCAGTCCGCAGTTATGCTCACCATGGAATTTTCTCAATGTGGTCTGAAAAACGCATTATAAATTATAAACATATGGTTCCAGTAATTAAATGTATTATACAATGAAAGTCTAAGGAAAACAGTCTTTTCAGGCTCAAGGCCAAAAAGAAAAAATCTACGACAGGAGATTAGAGGCTTAAGAGCAGTGAAAAAGTGAACTACAAGACTTACTAAGTGAGACAAATGGCCACAGGTGGAAATTAGTTAAAGGTAAATTTCAGGAAGGCATTTTTACAAGCTTGCCAAGTCGTGTTGTTCAGGTAGGCTCCCTGGAACATTAAACTCTGTTTTGTCCCTTGTATAAGTTAAGGGACAAAACACCCAAAGAATTAGACATCCAAAATGGAGAAATTTGTAGGACTCATTTAAAAAACCTATTTATGGAACTCTCAGGATGATCTCAATTTGGAATAAAAACTACTTCCAAGTAAAGCTGAAGATACTTGAATCAACAATCAAGGACAACCAAATTACTCTAAAAGAATTAACTGAAAAAATCCAAAAACTCAAACCCAGAAAAGCTTGTGGCCCTGACAGTATCAGAACAGAAATGTTTATATTCAGCACCCCTAAGCTGCAGAAGGCCTACGTTGTTCAGCCTGGTACTACAACCAGGCTGCTTCCCTGAGGTCTGGAGCCAAGGGCTTATATGTCCCCAATCTACAAGAGTGGAGATCAATTTGACCCCAATAACTACCGAGGCATCTATGTGAGCATCTATGTAATCTGGGGAAGGTTTTCAGAATAAAAACTTGGCAAAAAAAAGAATGGATTTCTTCACACAGTGGCATGGGGTGAGGCAGCACTGCTTATTTTCTCTAGGAAACACCAACCTACAAACTACAATTACCTAGGACTAAAAATCAGTGTGTCAGGGAGCTTTGGTCTAACAGGGAATGCATTAAAAAAATGGCCCGCAGGGCTTTCTATGCAATCAAAAGCAGATTCCACAAGCCAAACATTCCCATTAAAATCTGGACAAAAATCTTTGACTGTGTCATTCAGCCCATTATGCTATATGGAGTCCACTTAGTCAGCAAGACTACACTAAATGGGAGAAGCATCCAGCTGAAAACCTGCATGCGGAATTCCATAAGGAATATACAAGTACATAGAAATGCCCATAACAATGCATGCAGGGCTGAATTAGGCAGATTTACAATTCACATTCAAAAGGGCATTCAATTTTATTGAACTGTCTAAAAATGAGTCTAACAAACTCATTATATACTCATATCTCTCTCTCACGCACACACACACTCTCCATCACACAAGCACATTCTACACAGCTTCATTCACAAGCTTTACCTTTGTCTATTTTAATATCCCTGTTTCCCCGGTTGTGCGGCGCAGCGCTTCATCTGTCAGTTGGATGAATTAATGGCTGATTTTGACAAATGAAATGTAATGATGATGACAGAGCGCAACAGCCTCAGAAAGCTCAGGCTGCTAATTGCTTCGCTATTGCACTAAACACTTTGCAGCTCAGCTAAAGGACATGCAGAGCAGGGAATGCTACGCAAGCCCCCTTCCATTCCCATGTGGGACATCATTTGCATGAGTTTTATCATTTGAATACCTAGGGACAAGGACAGAGCAGTTTCACATTCAGTCATGTTAAACTTGCCAGCTAAGTGATAGCACTACAATAATAGTATGCTTCGGTGAACTGAACTGTGTCTGTAAACTGTGCTCTACTTTGTAACCTTTGGAAAGTTTGGCGTTTCACGAAATCGCCAGAAGTGGACGATAAGGTATTACAGAAGATAGGGAGAGCGCTACGTATATCTAAAGCACTGCTTTCACTTAATTGAGTGCTTTTATAGAAGGATGAACAGAAGGATGAAGTCAGTATTTTAGTACTACCAGTAGTACCAGAAATCCTGAGACGGCTGTTCTATCAGGTTGTGATGCTAGGCCTGTAACTGTTGTGCACCCCCCCCACCCAGATATGCACGGGACATTCGTCATCCTGCTGCCCCTCAGCATCATCGTGATGGTCATCGGGGGAGTGTCCGGCTTCTTCAGCCTCCTGGCCAGAGCCTACCTGCTGCTGCTGTTCACCGGCGCCCTCTTCCTGCTCGGAGGTCTGCCAAATCTCCGCCGTTACCAGTGCTTACGTTGATTTACAGAGCTCTATTTATATATATCAGTGTAGCAATGTTAGCTGAGCCAGCTGAGAGAAATTGAAACCCATTGCCTCCACTTTTAGCATTTAACTGCACAAAAAAATAAAATCCACAGACGCTTGGAAAAACCCATAGCACCAGTGCTTATGAATGCATTCCTACACCTGTTGTCAAGGATACATATAAAATACCTGCCTGGTAACTGGTTACAACCCAAAGCTACTATCCCCTTTTATCTGAATGTTAATGTTATGTATCCTTTTCTTTTCCTTTTAGTTTTTTCTATGAGCACTTAAAGGTCTTCAACTGATTATAATAGATTCATGAAATTGAGTTGGACTGGCACTAGTATTGTGCCTTCGAGCTAGGTGATCAACCTTATGTCAGAATTCAATACATGTGTAGCAGCTGGATAAGTGGATAACCACATGCCAGGTCTTATTGCTCTGCATAAGGGCATATTCCAAACCAGCCAACGCCGTGGTTGATAATTGGACACAGGTTGTCCAGTATGGATAATAATTCAAAGCCAGGGAGTGCCTCAGAGCTTGTGAAAGCGCCTGGAAAATTATTTTTGAGCTCCAGGGGTCTAATCTGTACACCCTTACCAGTGGGTGCCCGGAAATTGTGAAATTTTTTCAGATGTCAGACATTTGCCGACTTACCTTCGGGCTCATCCGTCAGAAAAGCAATCAAGATAAATTTACTCACAGGGCACGAAAGTGCCCTGTTCTGTGCCTCGGAGTTCTTTGGATATTAAGCAGGCTGGGAGAACTCTGGCTCAGTCACGGTGCTCTGGGGAAGACACTTTGCTGAAGTGCGTAAACATTGCTCTGCTCAACGAATAACTATAAATAAACCTTAAAATGAATAAACCGTACAAAAAAATAACCTTCTTTGGGCGTTGCGGACCAACTCAGAACCTTCATATGAATTTACGCTCCGACCAGCACCCCAGTTTAAGTGAAGAACCAGTGCTAGTAACAGCAGTGATCTACTTTAAAATAGGTTTTCTTTAGCGGACCAGGTAGGCCAACTGCAGTGATGATTCTGTAGAATCAGAGTTGCAAGTTGGCAATGCAAAATGTAGCCCGTGCAACGTGTAGCCAATCAGAGGTAAGGGGTGATGTGGAAAGCCTTTCATGGATACATAAACAGTATATAAACATATACAGTGTGTGTGTTTGTGTATATGTATGTATGTATGTGTGTATAACTGTGTGTGTGTGTGTTTGTGTATATGTATGTATGTATGTGTGTATAACTGTGTGTGTGTGTGTGTGTATTTACAGTACAGATCAGAGGTATCAAGCCACCTGTGGTTTAAAAAAAAACTTTAGGTAGAGCATAATTCAGCTAATATATACGCACATTTATTGAATAAGAAACCAAAGTATAACTTTTTCTACCTACATTAAAACAGAAAGATGAGTTTTAAATTGAGTTTTAAACATAAAAGTAATCTTACATGACTTTGCTTGAAATAGCCTCCTTTGGCTTTAATTATAATTAGACACAATTTTGGAAGTCTATCCAATCAAATGGGAGGTGGAGAGGTTACAAAATTAAGCGAAATCTTACCTGCCTTAATTTTTTTTAAACCACAGTTAGCTAATACCTTTAGCCCGTAGTGCAAGTAAAATACGCAGTGTGTGTGTGTGTGTGTGTAATTGACCCGTCCGTATCGCTCTCCTCCCGCGCAGCTCTGATCACCCTGGCTGGGATCAGTGTGTACCTCTCCTACTCGGCCGCCGCCTTCAGGGAGGCCCTGTGCATCTCGGGCGGGAGCACGCTGGAGGACGTGGACATCCGCTTCGGGTGGTCCCTGGCCCTGGCCTGGATGTCCTTCATCGCCGAGGTCCTGACGGGCGTGGCCTTCCTCCTGGCCTCCCGGACGGTGGTGCTCCTGAGGAGGCAGGATGAGGGGATATGAGGGCGGGCACCGGACTCCGGCAGGCCACGGGCTCCGCCCCCTTCAGGGCGTTGTGGGATGCAGACGGCCCACGGGAAGGAGTGTGTATGTTGCCGCGGTAGCAGGGCCCTCGAAACCAGGCTATGGACCCTGGCAGCCCGTTTCCATTCCGGTAATTTGTGGCTAGTGACTACATGTCTTTAAAGCTTCGTTTTGGTCTTGCCCTTTGCCTCATTCCTGTGCAGTATTCGTGTAGCCGCAAATGTGTAAACAACACACAGGGAGGGCAGGATAAAAACAGTCGCCCAGGGGAACCAATTGATTTGGATCATTTTTAGCTGGTTTTAAAAACAGTAAAAAATAGTAAAATATAGGTTTTGATTGACAGGTGTGTTACACCAAAAAAGAAAAAAATTTGGTATTGTTCCTGTTGTTTTTCTGGTGTTCTCTGGTTCAGTCAACAAACCATCGTTTTCATTATGATTCAGTCATGATTATGACTCCACCCCTGGTCTTGGATTTGGATGCTGTGTGTCTCTGACTCCACTGCCAGCAAACTAAATGACAAATCACCAAAACATTTGGACCATAATATAGTCAGACCACTTACAGCACCACCTTTCAGTCCAGTTGATGCGCTGAGAGCAGATTTGACACTGCTCACCTCATCCTCGCAACCTCCTCTGTCAATTTGGGAAATAGACCTATGGAGGTACGCTATGAGCCAGCAACAATCCTGCGACAATCCTGCCCCCCCCCCCCCCGAACCGCGAGGGTCTGCCGGCTCCAGCACAGTTCCGTAGCGCGTGCCACAGCCGCGCTCAAAAACGGCAGGAGGAGCCGCCCCGCAAAAAAATCTGCTTCAACAGGAAACGCAAAGACTTCCAGAATTAATCAGGCTAATCAGAGTTCCCCTGGGCCTCTTTACGGGGACTAAAGAGATCAGGCCGAACGGGTGCACACACACGGCACACACACGGCGCTCACGCTGTACATGTCCAAAACCTGATTGTGTTCTGGCTACCGCAGTATTAGCGAGAAAGCCTTTCGCCATTCCTAGTCTCAAACCACTGAAGAATGGACCATGTCGTGCAGCGAGCGAGGATTTGGTTACCTGGTGCAGCTGAATATGACTCACGGGTGACTGGTGAGGCAGTGTGATGGGTCATTTGAAAGAACACTACACAATAACCATGAAGAACAGAGGCCAGGAAAAAAAAAAACTCCCTGGAATCCAACCTCCTGTCCTACTTCCCCAGAAGACATTACGTCATATAAAATTCAGAGGACATGTGAGTAAATTTACAGAGGAAACTGTTTCCACACCCTGTTACATGCGTTCTGTATGTGCAATATTATGCATTATAGCCTAGCAGCCACTGCATGAAATGCCATGTCACATTTGAAGTAATATATTGGAGCTGGAATGCTCTCAAAAAAAATGTGCTAAATTGTAAGTACGTAGAGTTTGAAAATGATGAAAATAGTCTGAAAACCAGGAGATATATTTTCAACTTGATGTGTGCTGGCCATACACAATATAGCTGCCAAAGCTTGTGGCTTGTCTGATCATTTTGATTCACATTGATGATGCTTGTGATATTCTGAAGATATGAAGGTTATGCAAGAAACAGGTCAGGAGAAATGGCAGTACGTTTAGAAAAAAAACTGGTGATACAACAAGACCATCACAAAAAGTTTTTTTTTTTTTTTTTTAAATATACATGGATACATATGAAAACTAAAGTCTTGAATGCATGTAACTCCAAAATGTCCTAAACCAATTAATTGCAAGCTTCTTCATCATTCCTGAATAAAGTGTGGTTGAAATATGTGCGCATTTATGTTTATTAATTATGAGTCCAATCCAAAACTGTTCATTAGCACTGCATTCATTGGCATTAGACATATCATTCAGGGTGATGCCTTGGTTTGGCTTCTTAATTACAACCACGTCAACTTTGGAAATGTCTCATAAACATTATGATATGCAGAATGAATTAATTTGCGATACAGATAAACATTGTGTCATTGGCGCATTAAAAGAAGCATTTGGCGTGCAGTGCACTTTGGGATGGTGTTGAGATATTTACGATAAATCACAGCTTCTGTTATGGCGCGGCGGAGGCGTGGGAAGCTTAGCGAAGTGGCGCAGAGTTAAGTGAATCAAGTCCAGAAAGGCACGCTTATCAACAAAAAAAAAAAAAAACTGTTACAACTGAAAGGCATAAATCGGCTGTGAAGAATGGAATTCGCACATTTACATAAATGCTTCAGAAATAGCACATTTATTTTCTCGGCAGTAAACATGCCAATGTTTCAGCTACCAAGCCTTCGACGGGAAAGTCTGTCTTACTAAACTTTTCATGATTAAATGGCTGTTTCAGTGTTATTCTTGAAATATTAGAGTTTACTTTTAATGTTGCTCTTTTCATCCTTTCGCACAGCCAATATAGGCCTACATATTTTGCTCTGGAAAACAGACTTTGTTTTCACCGTCTTACTAAAAGGTACCTTTGCTGTTGACAGGCACCTTTTTGCATGTTTATAATGTATGTGTGCATAGAAATCTTAACAAGACAGTGGGCTTAAGCTTGCGTTGGTCGGGTTGCCAAGTGATGCGGGGGGGGCGGGACTCCCAAATCAAATCCGGCTTAGGGCCCATCTCTGCCAACAGGACAGCCCCCAATCTACTTGCAGGATATGACTCGATTCTATGTGCCTGCTCGACCACTCCTCTCTGCGGCAGCAGGGCGCCTTGCAACCCCTCCCACCCGCCCTAAGGGATCACAGAGCTTCTCCACCCTAGCTCCCCAGTGGTGGAACGAACTCCCCGTCCCTCTCCGAACCTCCCCCTCACTACCCATCTTCCGCCGTGGCCTGAAGACTCATCTCTTCAGACTATACCTAGACTAACCACCACCACGCTGTATATTTCACTCTAAATCTCCCCCCCCCCTTTTTTCATGACACTTGTTACATGTTGCCCCATCCCAGCACTTTTTGGTAATTTGTATTTGTCCTAATACTGCAGCTTATTCTTCTGCCTAGTTGGCTTTGCAGAGGTTAGGTCTGAATAGTGTTCACTGTGTGAACTAAACTGTGTTCTTGGCTAGAAATAGCTGTACAAAATAAGTATTGTACCTTACTGAACCTGTGTTTAGCAGTTGTCCATGACCATGAAATGCACTTCTTGTACGTCGCTTTGGATAAAAGCGTCTGCCAAATAAATGTAATGTAATGGCCCCCCAGAAGGGCTGAGGCCGGCTCTGAACACTTCTTAATAGCAAAGTCATAACCAAAGGCCAAACAGCTCTCAATGCAGAATGAGCCGGGCTGCCGTTCTATGGGCATGAGAGCGGAGGCGAGGACACGCCCCTCCTCCTAAACGCACCCCAGGAATTCATCACGCCGCTTTTCATTCACGGATCCACCAGCTGAGCCGCGCCGCGTTCACACCGACTCCACCCACGCAGCCCCTGCAGGCAGGCCGCGGAAACCCCGCTGATCAGAGGGAGGTGCTCTCGCAAAATCTGGGCCCCTCAGCCCCACCACCAGCCAGGGCCCTCACGGAATCAGGACTACAAACCAGAACACTGAGCGCACAGTGCACCAGGGTTTACAAAAAAGGAACCTCCCACCAGCCCCTTTTCTGAACTAAGTCAGCATTTCTGGAATTCATCTGCCCCCTGTGCAGTACTTCTTTCTTTTTAAAAAATTTTTTGTGCACTGCAGTTTTGGAGCTTCTTTATAGAATCAAAAACCGCGATTTGTGTGAATTCTCCCAGAGAACAGAGGCCTTATTGATCTCACAGTTCTGCACACATACCAGATTGGACCACTTATCTTTCATTCTTTACTAATCACTCGGACCAGGGGTTCATGATTGACCGTCTGAGCCATGATTGGTCTGTTATGAAAGGGAGTGCACGGTATACAAGGTTCCGGGCGAACAGATGACATTACATCATCCCCCACCGTCCCCCACCGCAGCGCAGTCTCGCACAGACACAGCCAGCGGCCGAGGAGCAGGAGGAGATTGATGGTTTTCATTTCGAGTCTTCATTTGAGGCATCTGTTTCTTTATTAGCCATGTCACCCATCATGGTTTTACACTGGGGGAGAGTCATGCTTAAGGCATTGGCTGCCGCGGAAACAATAGCGAGGGCATCGGTACAGCCTGCTAGCCCAGAGGCATTGCCAGTCTTCACTGGTGTAAATGAGAGCTGTTTCTGGTCTTCACTGGTGTAAATGAGAAGGCAATCAGAGCTGTTTCTGGTCTTCACTGGTGTAAATGAGAAGCCAATCAGAGCTGTTTCTGGTCTTCACTGGCGTAAATGAGAAGCCAATCACAGGCGTTGCCCATTTTCAGATGGAGGATTATACGTGTTTATTGAATATATAAAATGACGTAATACAATTAAAACAAAAAAGAAGTCATACACTCACTTACAAATGCAGGATCACAACGTATAATTAACTAAAAATAAGTCAAGGAAAAGAGACCTCCAGCTGGTGTTACCAGAGAGAGAGAGACCTTTGCCGGAGTATTCCCCGCCCACTCACAGGAGCAGAAGAAAAGCGGCAGAAAGCAATAATTAGCAAAACCGACCTCCCCCTCAGCATTCATAAATGCTCCACATTGCAGGTATTAAAGGGCGCTGATCCTGATTGGGCAATATAAAGAAGCACTAACAGGGGGTAGGATGTCTTTATGGCAAGAACTGGCTTATCTAAGAACTGAAAAAATGCTCTCAGAAAGCAGAGCTAATCACCGCAATAACATCATTAAAGGATATGTTGCATTGGCCTTTTTTAAAGGAGACCAAACTTGAAATCATTTAAGAGGCAATTCTGCTTTGGTACTGAATAACAAATTCAAATATACATATATTTTTTTCTTTTAAAAAATGAAGTCAATATTACATGAATTACATTATTAAATGCATCAAAGACAATCATAAGTGAATTCAAAAGCTGAATTCCTGCTGTAATTTTCTGTAGCCTGGAAATGAAAATTTCAAACAGGGAGGCTGCCTCGCCTGAACAGAATGAGGACTTGCGACGTACTGTTTTAAATTGAACACCACAGCTTCCTATTTTTTATAAAGAGCTCAGGGCATTCCAACCTGAAATCCAAATGGCAATGCTGACCGTGCGGCATGGTGCTGCCACGCTGGGCCCTGGCGCTCTAAACGGCTTTCTGTTGTTTCCTCAAAGAGATAATAAACCTTTCCAGGAGAGCGGTCACAATGAAGGCCCAGGTTTGGGTGAATGCTGCAGATAAGGGCCTTTGAGGCTTTCAACGGCCTAAAGAAGTCCCCTGGGGCGACATAGCTCAGGAGGTAAGACCGATTGTCTGGCAGTCGGAGGGTTTCCGGTTCAAACCCTGCCCTGGGCGTGTCGAAGTGTCCTTGAGCAAGACACCTAACCCCTAACCTCTAACTGCTCTGGCGAATGAGAGGCATCAATTGTAAAGCGCTTTGGATAAAAGCGCTATATAAATGCAGTCCATTTACCATTTTAGGGGGTGGGGTGGGGTGGGGGGGGGGGGGGGGAGGTAAGAGAAAAAACCAGGCATAAGTTTATGATCTGGCCAAACAGAGTGTTCCAGTTTGTAATATAGTAACATCGTAAGACAATGACAATAATTAACCTGTATCAAACATCCAGTCCCTCTCTTTCATATGGAAGATTCACAAACGCAGTGCAGACCCGCCGCTCTAATTCAGAGCCTCTTACAGAGCGGTCCTTCCGCCGCGTCTTTTCGCGGCACGCGTTTCCAGCCACGGCGGCCCGCCGGCCGAGCTGCTCAGCCACCGCTTCAGACGAGCACACACTTCACACGCAGCACCACAGCACACGAGAGCGCTCGCTCGCCCACTGGACCCGAAGGAAGGGGCGAGGACGACTCTCTCTCCCCTCCCCGGATAATGCGATAGACACGGCTCAGGGTTCGATGCCTGCCTGCCCACGGGGGCGTGCCGCCACACGGAGAACAAGCGCTTTGTCAAGACCGGTGACCTTCTCTCCACCGTGACCGTAAGCTCTCTCGCCAGCCATGACGTACAAAGGGCAATTTCTTACACTTGCTCGGGGTTCGAAGGGAACTCTTATTTATTTTGGACAGACACGTTAATCCGCAAAGGTCTCACCCCGTTTGCTGCCCGGATACCCGATTGATCACTGACACATGCTGACAGGCACGGTCAGTCTTCTGTATCAGAGCCACGCAGGACTGTGCGCTCGAGAGAGAGAGAGATTACAAGCCGATCGATCAGCGTAGCCATGATGTCCCTCTACTGAAGGGCAGGAGCTACGGGGACCAGTCTGAGAGTCGGCAAGATGCATCAGGGATGTTCCATATTTTCATAGGAGGCAGCATATGTACATTTCACCAACAATTATCATTGTTTTCATCACTTGGTGGGGGGGGGGCATATGTCAAATCATTCTTGCTGTCAGCAGGTCATGTGATAAGGAATGATAAGGAACTGGTCTTGTAACCTAAAGGTCACAGGTTTAATTCCTGGGTACTACACTGCCGTTGTACCCTTGAGCAAGGTACTTAACCTGCATTGCTTCAGTATATATCCAGCAGTATAAACGGATGCAGCGTATGTAAAGAGTTGTGTAAGTCGCTCTGGATAAGAGCGTCTGCTAAATGCTTGTAATGCAATGTAATGTAAGGGCATGGGTGTGATCGCATTGAGTGTCTGGTCTGCTCACACTGAGCCATTTACATATTTTATTCAAGAGCTGGACAAGATCAGCGGATTCTTTTTTGATTACACTCTTGTCGCGACCAGCACTTCTGCGCCGAGGAAACGTGGCCGCGCACGAGGCCGTTTTTTCTATTTTTATACGATTTCCTTGTGTCACGATTTCGCAAGGGAAGATCAATCTACCATGCATCGGACCAAAATCAAAATCAATCTACCATGCATCGGACCAAAATCCAACCCTAACCCTAACCCTAACCCTACCATGCATCGGACCAAAATCCAATGTTGATTCCTATCAGAATATATACACAGCTCAGCATATAAATCTTTTGTAAGTTTTTTTTATTTTTACATCAGTGCTATCATGTAGTGATCACAGTGCATAATCCAGCTCTCATATAAAATTGCTCTTGATAAAACCGCAAGAAATTAAATATCGTGCCTTTTGAACAGGGAGTACCTCAAGGTCTCGAAATGAAACAAAAGACTGATGATGGTTGAGGTTGAGGAGGTTTATAAATGCAATTCATTATTATTATTATTTTTTAAATTTTTATTCACTGAACACCACACTGTGTGAATAGCTGCTGGATTTGTATGGCTGCATTGTTCATTCAGCACAACCCTTAGAGGAGGGACCTAATGCGACCTTTGTGTCCTCAAAGAGGAACAGCACAGTTGCCAGAGCAGCACAGCTGCCAGATCTGTACGCAATGAGAAAAATAAAGTCCATCACTCTCTCTGACATGCAATCCAAATTGTTTCTCTTCTTAGAAATGCATTCCATTTACAGAGGGTAGGGGAGATCACATTCCAATCGAGGGTAGAGTGACTGACAGTCACCCATGGCTGAAAAATGTTCAAATTTACCATTTGAAAAAGACATTAATTTGGTGCAGGTTGATAAAAAGTAAAATGCATAATCACCATAATATGACATGGATATAACTCCACATCTTTGTTCAAAAATGTTTAAATGAACAAATGGTCAAAAACACATAATCACTGTGTATAACATTTCCCAGAAGACAAAGAAAAAAAGTAGGCAAAATGTAAAAATGTAGATGTAAAAAGATGTAAAAAAAAAAAAAGAGATGTAAAAATTGGACCTACTTAAAACAGATCTTGCCATTCACTAGTTACAAATACTGGGTTAGAACCCGTTTACAGAGAAACAGGTGCAAAAACATTCTTACCTGAGAATGAGAAAATACACAAAACTGGATTTCCTCTAAAGGACAAGACCGCCACTGTGTGGTCATTATGTGAATTTCAGCTCTCACTAAAAAATATTTTAGGCTGATGGTTAATGTATTTTTAAAGCGGTTGAAGGGAAATTTGGGTAATGAAGAGTCCCCAAAAGATAGCTGTAGACAATTTCTTACTTAAGATCCTCAAAGTCTGTGTGAGTGTGTTAGTGAGAAACAGTGAAAGATACAGAACTCTGCCAGACAGTAAACAGTTAAAGTTAAAAATTCAAAGAAACTTGCTGCACAATGCTGTCCAAGAGAGAGAGAGACGGAGAGAGACAGATCCCTCAGTACCATAATTAAATGTGTTAAATAGCAACTAGCAAAAATGAGTTCACCTTCAGTATACAAGTTCATTGGACAGAAGCTGCCAATCAGAGCTCATTAGAGAGGAATTTATTTCCCTTTAATGGGGAAATATCGCCTTTACAATCACTTCACCTTTTAAGGGCCTTTCCCCCTCTATGTCAGCAACGCTACAGGAAATAAGAAAGCTGTACATGTCATTCTGTATGCATCACAAACAAACAAACAAATAAAAATAAATTCAGTCTTTAACTACATCTATGATTACACAGTATTAATTCTGTTATACTGCCATCTAATGTTGCCTCACATAATTGCAACCATCTACAAGAAAGCACTCTTCTCTAGAACAGCTACTAGAGGGTGCTGTTGTCCTCAAAAATTACAACACAGTTTTTTTGTCCACTCAAGGGGATATCCCTCACCCAGCCACTGATGTTATCACAATGCCTCAAACAGCCCACAATGCAAGTTCTGAACCAAAAACACAAACACAAAATAAGGTTGGGACACAATGTGTATGTGACTAACAATTTGACTATGAATATGAGTGTCATGGAGTTAAATGGCCACAAAACTAAAGAACTTGTTGTGAATTTCAGGTGAATTACCATGAGACACACTCCCATAACTGTAAATGGGGAAGCTGTTGAGATTGTAAATATCTGAAAATTCCCTGGCTTGCAAATCTCCAGCTATCTAATGTGGGCCTCTGACAATAGCATTATTACAAATGAAATACAACTGCGTCTATTTTCTGAGGAAAATTCTGAGGAAATTTAGAGTAAGCACCAACACTCTTGTTTTATCACTGTGCTATTGAGAGCATTTTAACAGACTGTTAAGTCTGTTATGGCCACTGTACAAGAGCGTAAAGCCATACAAAAGACTGTCTGCTCAAGAGCTCACAAGATTTCACCACCCATTTGCAGATGAATTGAGATTGTCTAAACAGAGCACAACCCATTCAGTGATTATTACCAACCAGCACATAGGCTGTTTCTATCCATGCCACCAGGCAGCAGGTACCGCGGAGTGTTTGCCATTATTAAACATCTTTAATTATCTGAGTAATTGTTGTTTGAACTCTGAATTCATAATTATTCTTCTAGCTGCTATGTGCATATACTGTATGCCTGTGGTGTGTTTCTTGTTTAGATGGAAATGAGCTCTATAACTGACACTAGTGTGATGTAGAAGCTACACATAGCTGAAATAAACCAAATAGATAAAACATATATAAGTATTAACCCTCCTGTTATGTTGCGGGTCAAATTGACCCTTTTTAAAGTTTGAAAATCTAGGAAAAATACTTAAAATTATTTTTTCAGTATGAAACTTCTTCTACTGGCCTTAATTAGTGTAATCAACATTTTAAATGAAAATGGTTCATTTCATGTATTTGCAAACCCCCCCTGTATGGGGATTGACCCGGGAACATTTTTGCTGTACCTAAAAAATGAACAGAACAGGAGGGTTAACACAGTGAAATTCACAGTAACAATCATTAGCAGTGCATAACTTTTTTGTTTAGGTACTTCACAGAGGCTCATATACAGAGTAACTTGCATATGTGCAAACATATAATCTTAGACAATGAGAGCTGAAGATAGGAGTTGTGACCCTGATGATAACTTTGCAAACCCAAACAATCTCACTCAAACCCAAAAGTATGGATGTCCACATTGAGATTTTTTCCCCCCCACCTACACTGTCTCGCGGGCGTGACATCTAGTTTTTGCCTTTTCATTCAAATTAAGTATTTTCTCTTTGAATCTAGCAATGCTACAATGGCTGTATAAATTATCATCAATAAACAACACACGTCAGACACCAAAAGATGACTGGCTCGGAGAAAAAGGAGGATAATTTTGTTGTGGTTCAAGTCTGGGTCATTGCTCATTGTAATCTTAAAAAAGGATCTTATAATGTATATGCTCATAGAACACAGTATTTTTTTTCCACATTTTGGCTTTTTCAGCATAGAAAATCCTGCATTAACCCAATGACTGATAAATCTAGTTATTAGCCAAATCCTTAAATCCCATTGACCATGAAACAGCACAATTAGACAGCAGTGTCTAACAATAACTTGGTCTTAAATTATTGCATTGAACAGTCATTGAATCAAGGTGCAGCGCTATACAGTAAGACTTTGCACTTTGATGCAAAAAACCCTGTCTTGATTTGTAAAAAAACACTAGACATTACAAAGCAGTCTTCCCTCCCAAAGGAGGGCTGAAATAGACTCCTCCGGTTGATGATTATGATAATTTATAATCCAAAAAATGTCCAACAAGACAAACGGCTGCTAATCCTTCTCTGCTGGGATTTACGTAAACAAACTACCCCGAGCCAAAACAAATGAATTCACAGTTTGTACGTAGGCTAAGAAAATTCAATGCATTATTTTCCTTTGAGCTGAATGCCTTTTCAGGAGCACCTGAAAATGAGCATTTCTGCAAATGTAAATACAACTTCAAATGTGAAAAGTTGCATCTTCTTAAATAAGGAACTTCTTACCTCACAAAAACGGAAAAATTATCTCAATCAGATCTTCCAGGGCTGAGTAAATCTCCTGAAAGCAAGATCCTACCTTCTATGATTACACATCGTGACTCTAGCCGATGCTGGAAACCATGCTACATGTTGCAGTCACCTGACAGTTCCTGACTCTCCCCTATTAGCTCAACTAATTGTTTATGAATGTCTCAATTAGAAACTGAATTGTATGAATAGTCACTTAACTGTGCCGTTGGAGTGTCTATGGGGACCCCTTGAGGATAACCATTGAAATACAAGTTTAAATCCCCGCAGGTCACATGGTAGAAACAAGTAGGTGGTCCTATCTGTGAAATACAGCAACAATGATATATAAATGCAATAATTTGGTTACGGAAAGGAATGGGACAAATATAAAATGACAGTCAAGGCTAACGCTGGGCACACTGCTGGCCCTGGTGACCTGTACTGGATTGAGGAGTGGAATTCAGAATAAATTGAAACTAACTGATCTCACTGCCTGGTTATGGCAGATAGGAAGCTGTTACCGTGGCAGCGCTGGGAGGCTACAGACATCCGTAGACATGCCTCAGCGGGCACATTACCGGAGGGCCGCGGTCATTGTCAATAATGAGGTCACCAAAGACGAGACTGGACCAGGAGCCAAGGCAACATATGGAGGCCAGCACTACTGCCATTACTGGCCCTCCCTCTGAACACACACACACGCAGACACACACACACCACAGGCCCCAGGCAGATGTTCCAGTGCTGCCACTTGTTACTCTGCAGGAGGTCCCTGTTTGTGTTCTGCTCCGTTTGTGTTCCTCCCTGATCTTTCCTCTGGCCTGCGGCCATAACTTCCTTCAGTCTGAAACACAAATACAGAGGGGCAGGACGAGCTCAAACGGACCAGCGCCTTTTGGTGTATGTTTGTGTGTACCAGCTTACACAATAGCATTCATTTCCTCCTATCTTCTGTTCACAGAGGAGATATCTGAAGATATCCAATGTGCTCTCATACTTACTGTTTTTCTCCCTTGAGAAGCACAGTCATGTCTCCCTCTCTAGCAGAACTAAGGATTCTGAGATGATCGAAGTCACATACACAAATACCATACCATCCACAAGATAATTTCCATGCGCAATATTTTTAACCACAAGGGGGCGCTATTTGTCTGTTAACTACTCTATGTTCGCCAAGAGGCACTGTGAAAATAGGCAACATTGCACTGAAAACCACTGAATCATCACACAACTGGCACAACCGGTATGGAGTTACATTTGTGTCTTTCGTATCCAAGCAAACCTTTCCAAAGTGCAATCAAAAATATTTTATTGAAAGCAAAAATATACACCCACTAGCTGTTCCTACGTGTGACTGTAAAAATCAATGGCCTGTTGCCAACACATCAGAAGCAATTTCATCATTTATTTCCCCTTAAACTTATTTTAACTTTATGTTCCAAAAGTGGTTCACTCTCAGGGACCAAGTATAAACACTTTCAACAATTAGGACCCCACTGACTTGTCAGTCTAGAATTGAATTAATTACTTTTTTTTTAAACCTTATTTACCTCATGGTACATTACAGAAAACAGAAGTATTAGTTGAACTGACTGATCAGAAGTCTTTGGGCATGATGTGATATTTATTCCTCATGCATTTATAACTATTTTGTGCACAATGTGGCAGTAAAAAGGTAAATCCTGAAACAGACAATAAAGGTACTGTATATACTTTATAAGTACAATTACAGCATGTTACAATTCAGAAGTTGTTATAGTTATGCCCCTTTCACACAGCTAATACTGCATCTAATACTGCATTTCCCACAGAATTTGTAATGCGGTATTCGAGCCGTCTCGAAAACTCCTTTTTTTCTTCTGTGTGAAAGGGGTAATAGACAGAAAACAAGCACAGACAGAGGTCTCCAGTACTCTTTTTTGTGTGTAAAGCAGCTAATTAATCTGTTCAAGCTGACTTGACATGAGAGAGAGAGAGACAGAGAGAGTGGCCGAGTGAGAGCATACAGTATCCTCAAAATATATATTTTAAATTTCATGTTCTAATGACATAATGCATGATCATTTTAATTCTATTTTTTTCAATAGCAGAATTGCAGTTTTCATAGTTTCAGTCATTAATTACCAAAAGGTGCTTGACTGAAAACACCTGACAAGTATGCAAGTGTTTCCAACCATAAAATATACAAAGCCATTTCTGTGACATTTATTTTTTGGCTTCTTACACAAATTATTCTGAGAGCAGACTGCCTTTGAACAGTTTTTTTTTCTTCTTTAGCTGAGAAATAATTGTTAACCCAGTCACCATGGCAAAATATTGAATTCAGACTATATTAAGAAAAATGTCTGCAGTGGTAATTTTTTAAAAAGGACATTGTTTAATCAAGGTCGTAAATTGAACATACGAAGTAGCATTATTATTCTTACGTGCCGACAAAATAATTGCTTTTTTCAGGAACAGTTCCACACTGAGTGACAAAATGTAACACAGTTGGAACCGCATTAGATGTAAAAGAATGACACCAAACTGGAAATGCGCGTGCAAATCGTCAGCCTATTTACCATCAGTGGATACCGACCTAATATGGCCCTGCAGGCATTATTTGATGTTTTTTTCTTTGTACTTATTGTATGCCTCGGTATAATTCTCCACGCTAGGGTTCCATCGGACGCTTGTCTCTTTTAATGATGTTATGCTTATTAAGTGGGCTCCAAACGCGAACTTCCGTGCAGTTTAATCGCCTGGGTAATTGGGTTTGAATACAAAATAGCGGGGGAAGACTGCACACTTATTTCAAACAACTGTCATAATAAAAATGTACCTGCGCCCCACGTCCAGACACTTTCAGACACTGGCCTCGGCGTGCAGAACTTTGCAGAAGAGCGCTAAATGGACAGTCGTGTTACAGTTCGCATTGAGGGTCAGGAAATATTTTGCCGTCAGCCACTTTTCTCTTTATTCCACGGAAATAACCCTATCTTTCATATTTACCTTACTTATTTATTTTTGAACGGACAACACTTCGATTCATTATCCACGGCTTCCTTTTCGTCGCCTAAGGGTTAAGGTACAACTCGTTCGTTCCAGAAAGGGAATCACAATATTCGACCCCGCGCACGAATTGAACTCTTTTCCCACTGAACGTCGCCAGCGGTTTAGATTATAAACATCCTTACAAAATTATTATTATTTTCCCATAAGACACAGTGGTTCGGAACGTGTTTTGACCAGTAGCACAACTTATAAACGGAAGCATATGTTGTAAAAATTGTCCGGGAAATGGAATCATAAACAGAAATATTTGGATTGGAATGCCAGAGGCTGTAGAGAAATTTGGAAAGTAGGCTAGGATACACCTTCTACCTTAGATCGAGTATCATCAGAACCTGCTCTGGGTCCACACTGGTATGGGTTTGGTAAAGAAAGGATTGACTGGGAAGATATGCAAACCGGCAGCCTACCTTACAGCTGCATGCCATTCAACATTAATTACATTACATTTATTGTATCTTACTGTGAATGAAAACTGAATTTCCTGGTACAGTTTGATGCATATTTGGGCATACACACCCAGTGAAAGCTTTTCAGCTGTACATAGGCCCTACGCTAGTTCGTAAAATGTAGAAGATGTGAGATCCCAAACCGTGGGAACTGAACAGCCAGACTCTGTGTGGCTGTTATCACACACTTGCATGAGGGGGTGAAATGAGAGCTTTTCCAAATGAACCTCCTGTGGCGCGTTTCAGGCCGCTGGTGCCGGAGCCGCTAAACCGCCACCTCCCTGGGCTTTCGGCGCACTCAAGGAAGGGAACCGCGGCGCCTCTGCAGCCGAACCCGCTAAAGCGTGACCTGGACCCGGTACCCCACTGCATGTAGCCACACACACACACGGCACCCCACTGGCCACTCCCTCCTGTAACACACCGGACTGTTTGGAGCCTGCCCCCGTCTCCCCTCGCCCATCAGTACAGACCGAGATTCAGCACAGTGGAAGGGTGAAAGTGTCCGGCCCCTTATTTACAGCGGACGTGCGATGGGGAGAGGAGAGGAACATGGGAATTTTGCCCCACAGAGGCCACTCTTGTTTGAGATTGAGTTACATTTTCAGAGAAGAGAGTTACGTTTTCAATGTATCAAACATGTCAAACTTGACCAATTGCCAACAGAGCAGTACATATCACAGAAATTCAAATAAGGCTCAGCTTTACTTTTACTCGACTAACTGTGTTTTAGCATTTACTTTATTCGCCATTAAACTGAAGTTCAACTAAATTCATTGACCTTCAATCTCTTTTTGTCCATAATGCCATCCAGCAGGGATGGTTTGCAGTCAGCAGGGGGACTGTGCTGCTGCGACTGCTCTGATTGGTCAGGAGCCACCGGTCCGCCTGCACCGGCTGCGTCTGCTCTGCAGCCCTCTGATGCATTGACTGCACAGCAGAGTCAGAAGCACAGAAGCACAGCACAGAAGTGAGTCAGAAGTGCTGGCTGCACCAATTTGGGAAGATGGGAAAGCTAATTTTTGCCAACTTTTCCCTGTTGATTTCAAGAATGTTATTAACAATAATAAAAATAATGTAGCGATGTGCTCAACATCTGAAACAAGAAAAATAGGGTGACAAACCCCCCCCCCCCCCTAAAAATAGATAAATGGATAAATGACAAATGGAAAAATGGGACCGCACTCAGGGGAATGTCCGAGGCAGTGTGAAAGACCGTTTCCATTTGTCATTTATCCGTTTATCTGCGTCTTCTCGGACACGGCTGAGCGCACCGATGAAGGCAATCGCCAAAATGCGCGCACCGTGCCCATGCACTAACAAGAGCAGAAACTTAGAAGTATTCTAGTGAGTGACTTTTCCATGAATAATATTAAAAAATCTATTTTAATTCACCATTTAATTGAGCCCAGGGCATTAGCCGTGGTATAAACACAAGAAAAAAACGAAATGGAAGAGTGCATTTAAGTTCTGGCTGAATAAGATCTCCCCGTTTCCGTGACAGCGATGATGGCCCACACTCAAGCAATCCCTCTTGGATACAAGAGGCAGAACCCTCAAATCCCTCAAAGAGGAGACTCTCTGTGTCAGAAGAGGAAGGAGTGGTAAACACATCTACTGACCCCCCTCACCCCCTGACAACGTGTCAATTCCACCACAAGATGGCCTTTCGCCTCCCCAGATTACAGTGTTTTCGAGCTTCCGCCCACAGGGCCTGGGGGAGTGGGGGGGTTGCTGCAGCCTGCCCTTAACGCAACCTTGTGACACCCAGAACTCAAGAGGATTTTCACAGGACAATATAATTCTGCCAAACGAGAAATGACACCGAGGAAAAGACAGACAAACAAACAAAGCTACGATTCTTTTGAATGCCCGCATTCGTGAATACAACCGAGGTCAGAGAATGCACAAATAGAAGCCTGTTGTGCATGTGCGGTATATGAGATGTTACATAACATAACATACAACATAACATAACACACAACACAATGGCTATATATAACGTTTGGCTAACAAACCTGAAAGGCCTTTTTAAAATACAGCACATTCCAATTTTGTTCCTCCCATAAAGTAATCCTGCCTAATGTTTTTAGTTCTCACATGCAGGACTTTACATTAGGATATATTGAATTATATTGAATTTTATTTGTCAGGTTTCCGCCCACGTCTGGATTCGATTTAAATTTTCTTAGATAACTTGAGTTGATTCCAAACCATTTGTATACAAGCTATATGCACACACACACACACACACACACACACATATATATATATATATATACTGTATATGTATATAATTTTATTCCTTCTGAAAAATCATTGAGTACTCTCACACAATGCCCAATAAATAGATATTTGGTTGTCGCACGGTCAATGACATATTTTGACTAACAACAAAAATTAAAAATCTAAATAAACTATAGTCAGTTAAAGGCTGCCAACTGTTCCATTTCATATTTCATTCAGCGTCTACTTCAACAGCTACCCAGTACTCCGTAAGGAAAACTGCTTCTGATCAGCACACAGGCCCCGTTCAACACTGGCTCCAGGTAAAGCTGGGAATTAGCCGTGTCAGTTGCATCTTAGTTTTCCTGTCAAGTTAGTTCAATTATATTATCCACCAAAATAGACAAAGTAGACTTACTTTTAAAGTTTTACCTTTAGGGGTCACAAGGGGCTGGGGGGGGAGGGATTTATTCAAAACTTTTTTACCTTAAAGAAAGTTAGAGAGATTTTTTTGTGTGTGTGTTATGTGCGTGCGGGTGTGTGTTTCTGCGTACTCCTGAGACAAAATCATTAACATGATGAAATCTTATTTCACATGACTGTAATTTGTTCTGAATCAAAGATCAAAAAAGTTGATTCACCACATCTCAATGATTCTGTTTCTATCAAAACTGTGAAATATCTTCTCTTTGGGGTATGCATCTCCTACTGTGTATTTTGAGTTGTTTACCAAATAAACCTACAGTGCCATATTGATAAATCAAACTCGGGGTGCTGATCTAGGATCAGTTTTGCTCGGATGTTTGTGTCACAGATGAAACCCGGTTCAAAATCACAATTTCTGCTATGAAATGCTTTATGAATACTGGCTCCGGAATGTAGTATACTTTTAGATGTTCACAATTATATTTTACAAAAAACGTAGGCCCTATATTCAGAAAAACAAAATAAAGTATAATTAAATGACCACTACATATTTTCACATAACACGTTACATGGGCCTTCATGAAACATGCATTTGTTTATGAATGATTATTAATATGTTATGACACGTTAATAAAGGTGTTGTATATGCTTCATAAAGATTTTAGTTCACTACATTCATTAAAGTGAAACTGTGCTCTGCGGCCATTCCTTCGTTAACTTGACAATATAAAACGCTATTTGGCTTACTGATTGATATGTTTACATGCATAGTTTATTATTTTTCGTTTTTGGAAAATGTACAAGGCTGCCAGTAAGTAACAGCTTGCAAAGCTGTACCAGAAGGCAAACACAAGAAGTAAAACATTAATATTAATGATGACTCATCATTGTTTATGCTCTCCTCTGGTCATATGACACAGCCAGAGATCACTTACCAAGCACGATAAAACGTAAAACAGTCATTAGCGGGTGGTGGAGGTTTGGTCGTTAAACAGAGAGTAACACAACCCCAGGGCAGAGCCATTCACTATGCTCATGGCTCTCCTTGGCTTCACGCAAGAGGCTAAACTGATCCATTTCTTAACACAAGCTGGTCAGTGTGCTATGCTCTTAAAATAACGTCCCGTTTTGTTGTTGAAGACACCCCACAAAGGCGGCAGATTGAGATGCATTTCAGAAGCCTAAACCAATCAAAAATCAAAATAATCCAGCACACCAAATCGCTGATTTGGGACTGAGTTTTTGGGACCCGACTGGCCAATGCAGGGCAGCTGGAAGTGAAAGAGATTACTCTGAAGTGGTCAAAGGACCCTCAAAGGTTGGCGAGGAAGAGCATTACTGGGCTTGGCTGGAGATAGTGATTAAGGGCAATGATCTCTCTATGATAAAAACTGGGAGCTAACAAAAATCAGTCCATTTCCTATCTGCTTCCACTCCTTTTCATGCTGAAGTCCAGCAGCTGAACTGCACGGACACAAACACTGCAAACACGGGGGGGGAGGGGGTGCTATCCTGGTCTACATATACTGTAGCATGAGCCCCTGGGGTCCATCCACATATTACAACAGTTTAACAGGATGAGCCACCCAGAAGTCACACTAATGCACTTCAGATCAACAGCCCATGCACATTAAATATCTCAATAACACGGCGTAATTCCATTAATGATTCATTCCATTGAGCCAAAGTCAACGACCCCTTCACTCAAACTCAATTTACATTGGCAATGATGTCACCACATGCACCGGACATTAGTCTGTAATGTGGCAGGTACCGTCTTGGGGGAAACAGGTTAATTGACGTGGCGCCAGACGGCCAATGAACCGTCTTAATTAAAGATATGTCCAGTTTGGTTCAAGCCTAAGATTCTGTTCTTACAGGATTATAGCATTCAACTGAAAGCTTAAAAGCTGCCTTTCTCCTCTTAGCTGTGTAAGTGATGAATACATAAAAGGTCCAGGAATCTGGATTCAAATTGTGCTTACAGTATATTCCCCAGAAATGACAATTGATTGTCTTCATAATATTTCTTTCTTTTTAACCCAGTTAAAGCCATCAATTTCGAATAAACACTATTAGATTATTGTGACCTGTTCAGCAGGGACAAGGACAAGGGTGGGCGTGTATCCTGCACTCATTAACATTCACATCTGTAAGACACGTCATATGTAAACCATTTCTTATTGCTAGATTAGAGCCGCGTAGAGCAAATTGTCCCCTGCAGTAACATTACACTACCAGACAAAACGAAAGGAAGCAACTTAAACTAGGCTTTACCATCATATAGTTAAACCTGAAGATTATTCAATGTGCAATAACTTTGTAACACCAAACTACTGTGCAGTAACTTTAGACTCTACAGTGGTCGGAAACTCTGGACATTATCCCCCAAGAAAAGGCTTTGATTCCACATGTCTAAGCTTGAAATTTATTTAATTATCGCTAGCTAATGGTGGCCTACTTACCGATCCACCACGCGTCCATTCTACGACGTCTAAGTTTCGGGTGAAAATGGGAACTGACAATACTAACTGTAAGGGTTGTTACAATATCGCAGTGACTGTGGGCTCCAGAAATTAAACCCATTTCTCGTGGGTCTCTTCATTTTTGGGAAGAGAAAAAATTGAATTGTTTTCCCTGCATCCAGAGAAGGGGCAATGCTTTGGCATTTTCACCTTAGCTTGCCTTTACCGCACAAAACAGAGCATCATTTACATTACATGTAGGAAGGATTTCACTGGGAGTAGTGTTTTTGTTATGTAACTAACACCCGGTTAACCCCACCCACTGAAAATCCACTGTTTAACCAATGGGAAAAGCAAACCAATTTCAGCACAAGCTTCTATACATTTCAGAATATATCTGAGTCATTTGAGAACGCAAAAAAGTACTGAAACAACACAGCAGCAAAGAATTCACAGATTTCCTGGACCTATAAGTGCATTATTATTATTATTATTATTTTTCAAAATAAAACTTGAATGCCCATTACTTGGTCAATAGGTTGAACTCAGAAAGCTTGGAAGCACTGCCTTATGGGAACAATTATGATAGGAATAGTTTATCCCTCATTCTACTCCTTTCCCTAGTTATGCTTTTCCCCTTTCTGATTCCCCTCAATCACGTAACATCATTCTCCCCAACCTGTCTACAACATAAAAACTTTCTTTAATAATTAATGGATGACATGTTACACAAGCACTCTTTGCCTGTGGGTAACTTCCTGCCCTGAATTAATTATTATTAATAATAATAATAATAATAATAATAATAATAATAATAATAATAATAATAAAATTAAGAAAGGATTTCCGTCACTGAGTGACAAAACTCATCTTCAACACCTACTGGCCCAATTTGGTGTTGTGCTTTACCAGAAGCATGACTTCATGACTTTACCACTCAATCAGTAACTGAATATTAGTTAATCTGGTTTGCTTGCTTCCATACACTGCTTCCCTACATGCAGTAGGTGAAAGTTGTCAGCGCCCTGCCACGCCCTGTGTACATTTGATTCCATCCATAGTTCAACTGAGGTTGCCCTTTCTGGCTCTCTCTTTAACCAGTGGGCTTTTAATAATATGAGAATTTCCCGACAGCCAATCAAGTGGTAGATCTACGCGTCAGGCGAGGCCAACCGCAGAGCTCTGTGAGGTGCTGCGATCGCACAGCGATTGGGCAGCTCTGAACAGGAAAATCATACACCCAATGGTCAGTGCTACAGATAGCAAGTTATACTACCACGTGATTGAATACAGTCCAGCAAGGCTGCTGCCGGGGTGTCTGCTACAGTGTGTGGCGGCACCACCAGTCGTAGGCGTGAAAAAACATGGGAGGTTTCTCAAAACGCACTTCTGCGGGGAGATGTTGGCATTTTGTGGCTGGGAGATAAAAACAGTTTATAACAGGACTGGAAAAAGAATCCAGATTTAGAATTTGGACTTTAGCATACCGTGTCCTCCTCCCTCTGAGGCCAGAACCACAGAATACTTCTTCCCCCGGCCTAGTGAGGCAGAATTCAGCCTTTCCCCTCATAGCACAAAAGAGAACGAGCTTTGTGGCTACTGAAATCAATGCGGCTTATTCAATAAGGAAAATAAACCTCTTACTCTACAGCGCTAGCGCACAGTGAAAGGGGATCCTTTTCAGATTTCATACCAACTCTTCTTCTTTTAAATATCTTAGAATTTAATCTACCCAAACATTTCTCTGGCCTTTTATGAGCTACACGCTGCAGACTGCGTACGCATCTTTGGCGAAAGCGTGATTACTGCAGTCACTCAGTCGGCACACGCACGCACCGGCCCTCCAGACCTGCGCAGGTCAGTTGTGCTGAAACAGAGGACGGAGCTCAGTTTATTTTGCCACTAGCGGAATTCACCCATGCCGTGCCAAGTCTGGGTTTGAGTTCCAGACATAAACCTGCTGGGAAAGTTAAGTTTGTATACGTTTTCTTCTTCACTTCGGCGTCTGAGTTGGTTTTGCCCGTAAGGTGCTTTTCCAAGCGGCGGCGTCTCTGTCCGATTGCTTCATGCTGCACTGTACTCTCCCCCATTCATTTTTCATGTGTTGCCTAATCCCACATCAATAATTTACACCTAATGAGTATGCGCACTCGCGAACACTGTTGACGGTTGCCCTGGGGCAGAAAAATTACAGCTACTAATTTTCCCCGAAAAAAATAATTATATTTCTGCTGAAACTGACCACATAGGGTCTTATAAAAAAGAGTGAGGCATCAACAGCTCAAAAATGGCAGAGCTGTCATGTGCTATCAATGCACCGATTTTAACCATTCACAGCGTTTTGCTACGGATTGCAAAGTCTTTTCGCTGTTTTGTACAACTCACTGTTGACAGCACAAAATAGTGTATCCCCACACCCACCACAGGGTTCATGAGCCTCACCTGAGGCTAACAGAACAGGGATGAGGCAAAGTGATGTCACCAAGCTGGCAGAAAACACAGAGGCTTCACCAATCGTGCAACAGAAGCAACAGAACAGTGTTGACAGCGATTGGTGGATATTTATTAGGAATACAGAGTACTAGCAGGAAGCAGTACTCACCAGTCACCATCGATGTCATTCCATAGGCTGGTAGCTTACCAATCAACTCCATGACTTGAGGAACTCTGTTTTATGAAAGTAAGATGACTTACACAATTTTATTATCCCTGACCCTCCAATCTCTCAGTACCATCCCAAAGACTGAATTTTTGTTTTCAGTAACATGATGGTTTGAATAAAGTAAGGGAAGAGTTGCAGTCAAATTGGGGAGCTGGTTGCAGTGGAGTTCCCAACATTAAAGCCTGCACATCACACTTCATTAGCAAGGTGTGGGGCTGGGGAAGATTGGGGTTTCCAGATTGGGGACCTCTGACCCATTTAGTTGTATGGAGTGGTGCAGTGATTCCCCAAAGACTAGAAACTGTCAGCATGAATTATTTAGTTTTGTGTCTCAGAGATCTCCATGCGATCCCCCCTTTTTCTCACTGTGTCTCACTGCAGTGTCCGGTTACTGTGGACTGGGGTGAGCTTTGAGCCCCATTCACAAAACCGTGATGTGTTTTTTTTAAATTAAAAAATACTTTATGGGTGTTCCAAAGACGAACAGGAGTCAAAGAGGAAATCTCAGGAATAGCTGAGATAATTTTTACATTGACAATACATAGAATATCAGTGTATGAAACAAAAGAAACGAAGCAACAAACACTGAGCATGAACAAGAATTTTTCATGACACCCATAAAACCATCAGGCTTGAACCGATGATTGGATTCAACCTGAAATATTGATCAGATCAGTCTGAAGAACTGCCAGAAAAGAAGGAAAGCTCCAGAGAGGAGAATCACTGTCAAAATCCTGTGGACGGCGCTGCAGCCTCCACACAAACCACAGTGCTTTTAGGCCCGGCCCCCCTCTTCCACATCTATGAGCAGTCCAAATACTGCCAGCGAAATCCTCCCCCCCCCCGAATCCATCTTTCATTTTCTTTATTCCTAAATTGCAGCACCGCTTGGACTGCTCAAAATTCAAAAATCATTTAGAAAAGCAACTGCCGGGGAAAAAAAAAAAAAGCAATGCAGTGCAAAAAAACGAACATCTTGAGGAACCGACGCGTCCGTTCTTTCGCCAAATTAATAAAATGAGCTCAGCGCAATAAGGGGAAAACACTCGAGTCAGCAGGCGCCTGAAAAATGCAAATACTTCACTAGCAGCGGCAGGAAAACAAGGCCATTCCGTCCTCTTAATTGTATCATGTATGTTGGAGCCCAGATAATGCATAATTAGCTTGTTTCTCCATTCTCACCCTCTTCTTCTTATGATAATTGCGAAGTTGTGCTAATCTCTCCTTCCCCAACCTGTTTGTTTTTTTTTTTTTGCTTACAGAACAGATTAGCGAGAAGACGAGGTTCTTGCCTCATTACGTACGGAGAACCGTCAGAGGAGAAGAATGAGCAGACAGACCACAGACAGGCTGAATCATATCAGGGCCCAACAGGCTTGGTGCAATACGGCGCACTCCCCCACAGATGTGGTCAGAACAAAACACAAAAGCCGCACGCGCAAAATTGTAAGTGACAGACCCTGCAGAAGACTGAGGGATCTTTGGATTCGCCGTTGGGATTTGTTTGTTGCTGCCTTTATGTGTGCTGCGCGCTGTCTCTGTGCGTAGGCGCTGGTTCTAACGGACACTTGCATTGAAAACCCACACACACACACACACACACACGCACATGCGCACACACACGAGCGCGCACACATAGAAACACACATGAACACACAGAAACACACACACACACACACACATACATAAACAAACAAAAGACCCCCACCCCATACACAGAAGTGTTTATATACAGTAAAATATAGGCAGGCAGGCGTAAAGAATACGATTGGGGTTTTGCTGCAAAGCACAGATGAATAGTCATGTGGGGGTGACGTGGCGATTTGCGGAACCCTTCGGAAATCGATGGCCATTTTAACAAGCTTCGATCACACTTTTGCCAAGTCAACACATCCGAACGAAGACAGCCAATTTCAGTGCCTCTCCGCCCCAGTTCAGCATTCCAAAACACCCAAAAACTGTCTGCAATTCTGAAAAGGAGCCAATAGGTGGCAGCAAAGCCATGGAGGGAGACACTGCACGATGGCCTCCACAGCTGCAGCTCGCAGATCATTCTCGCTCTCCCTCTCGCTCTCTGTAATATCTGACAGGCCATACCAGCATACAGTTCCCATTGCTTTCACCATTCCTGCTCATTTGCTATTATGGCTGTGTATGCTGGCTTCTGTTGCTAGTGTAGATCCCTACTCCCCGATATTTTCCTGTGATACAGACTGCTCCCTCATGGAAACATTAGGATCCAATGGCACTTTCACTAGTGTGGCAGTACACACCGTATATAACATATACACCAGCCATATACTGTATACCTCAACCACACCAGCCATATACCTCAACCACACCAGCCATATACCTCATCCACACCAGCCATATAACTCATCTACATCAGACATATACCTCATCCACACTGGCCATTTACCTCAGACGTGACAGAAAATTATGTTCATCATTGAACATTGTGTTGTTTCCCTTTTGCTTTTTAACAAGCGAGCAATATGTCCCTGCCTCAAAATGGTAAAGGGATTATCAGTATGGTCCTAGGCTAGCTAAGTTATAGTCAAATCGCTTAAAGAGTAGCAAGCAACAAACAGCTTACATCCAAACGAAATTGTTTTACAAGAAGTAAAATGGGACAAACAATTAAGACATCCAGAGAGCTGCAGGGTGAGAACAGCTGGTCTTATCAGTGGGTGACGTTTGTTTTCCTGTTTGGTGGGGAGGGGGTGGGGGGTGTCATCAAATTGAACCATTATCATTTCAAAAAATTGGGTTGAGAAACATTCCCTTAAACTGCACAGAAGAAACTAGCATGTGCGATCACGGCAACTGATGGTAGAAGCTAGCAAGACGGCTTTATGAACGCAAAGCTCCATGTAGCCGAGTGCATTACTGCCTTCTGTTAGGGCTGGGGAAGAGAGGGGAAGGACTGCCTGACGTACCGCAGAACCAGAGACTGGGACTGAACAGTCCCCCTGTCACTTGCAGCTTGAAGCATCTATCCTTGGACTGAGGGGGAGGGAGGGGCCACGCTACCTGTGAAATGTGCCACCCCGAGGTAACGATCCCGGGCATGCTGAGAGAGTAATTAAAAAGAAACCTTCAAACAACAGATGACAGTTACATCACTTATCACCCGTAAACAATGCGTTTCTCATTTCTGTGATATTTTTCATTATCCTACGGCAAAGCTACCTAATTAAGGACACACGTGAACACACACACACACACACACGTACAGATGCATCACACACGTGTGTGTGTGTGTGTGTGTGTGTGTATATATATATATATATATATATATATATATATATATGGCTGTGTTAAAAAGAGCTAGATGCACCAGAGGATGCTTCTCCACCATCTGACAGGCAATAATCTGTCAGAATGAAGAATTAACTGCAGCGTGCTTAATTCATCATCCTCCACCCTGTTCCTATTAATGGGTTTTTTAATGTGCGTCGCTCCTGCGGCTGGGAGTCCGGGGGGCTGCTGGGGGGGGGGGGGGGGGGGTAAACAGATCAGCTGACTGCTCACACGCATGTGAAAGCGATACGTTATATATATTTCAGGGGGGGGGGCGGGTGAGCGGCGTGTTTTATTTACGCGGCCGGTATCCAGAGCGCCGGGGTGGACCGCCGAGCGCAGGCGCGGTTCGGCGCCTTTCTGACGGGCGCGTAAACTCTCACCTCACTTCCTGTCCCGAATAAATCCCGAATCGCGCTTTTTAATTTAAATTTTTTTTTTTTTTTGTTGTTTTGTTTCTGCCGCGCTGTTGCCTGGTAATCTGCGGGCACCACGCTGAGCCCTGTAAACGGTCTTCTGCCGGAGCCACTCCAGGCGCTACGGGAAGGAGAAATGGAGCGCGTTTGAGGGGTTTCAGTGGATTACACGCGCCTCTGGTCTCAGATGGACATGGACTGGTGGAGGATAAAATGAGGACAAAAGATTTGCTTTGAAAACAAGCAGTGGTTAAACACTGTAAATATAAAAGAAAACGTGTTTTAAATTCCCATTCCTCACTAGCCAGTCCGAAGTACAACAATACACACTTTAATTATATAAACTGCAATATGACCATGGGGCATTTCATATGTCTAAATTAAATTACAGGGATGCAATAAGAAACTGTGACTCCAGGTGATTCCTGCCCTAATTTGATAACTGTCATTGTGTTTGTCACTAATTTAATCAACAACTTTTCTGAAGTAGTTGATACTTCTGGCAAGCGTTTATGAACTTAAAAGCTCGCTCATGTGTGTGGAGTGAGCAAATTATATGTATTAAAATAGGGGAATAGGCAGCAAAAAAAATAAACCACAGAAAGGTTTTTCGTGGTCATCGGTTAAGCTGTACATGCATGTTGTATTTTGACTGACTATTGTTTAATAGGGTGTAATTTTGCCTACGGTTCTGGACTTACATCATACCCGCTATACTGCCCCATTTAATCTGTGATCGCTTGCTTACAATCTGTCAAGCACACACGGCTTAAACAAACTGACACATGCACACACACACACACACACACACACACACATCCTTACAAACGCATCCACAAACAATGGCCATGTCGGCACGCTCTTCATCATCGTTGCCGAGTGACCTTTGCCTATTCCTGTAAGAAGAAGCAGAGCGTAATGCACTTTCCCCACACAGTGCTGCTCTGCTGGGGAGCAGGACGGGTTACTCTCAGCAGCGGTAATGGCCTGATCCAGGCGTGCGATACGGGGACCTGATTCCGTGCAAGGCTCGGCACGAGCAGGCTGGGTCACCCAGGGAGGAAACGCGTGTCACCCGTTCCTCCAAGGGTCCCCTTTACAAAAGGTCTCTGTAATTGAGATTTGACAAGAGGGCCTGCGAAGTGCGTCCCCAAGCTCCCCCCCCCCCCACCCTACCCCAATGCTATCGCCTGTCCCAGGTGGCAATAAAATGGCCCCTTGAACTTTTTAAATGTCAATTAATTTGTATGATGTTCCACTAACCTTTTGAAACATGACAAGGTGTTCATTAGTATTTATGCATGTTGGGAAATGCGATGTTGTGAACTGAGTGTCCACTACCACGCAACACCCCCACCCAAACTCACACTGGGCCCCACTGAGATGACATTTATTTTGTGACTCCCTGTGGTTGAGTACAACTCAAATTATCCACTATACATAAACCAGAGAGGAGAACCCTGACCTCCATACAGTCTGATGTTATACTCTGGCCACCAGCAATTTCTATATATTACCCTTTGTTTGTTTATACCTCATTTGTATTTGGGATTTCTCCTTTTCTCCGAGCCAGAAATAGGCAGTCACAACCACAGGCAGAACTCAAGCACAAGATGAGCACAAGCAGACAGCTGCTGCTTCTGTGCACTGTCCACACGCTGAGCTGGGCTGTCTGAGCATCTCCAGGATCCCCGAGCAACTCCACAATCACGATTCACTAAGATATGATCATCTGGACCAAGCAAGTTCTCTTCACCATAGCTTGATAGGTGTTATTGGACACCTCACCCCAGGTCAACTTGGACTGCAACAGACACAACCAAAGAAATCAGAAGACATTTTTTAGCAAAGGCCTTTAAAGATTCAGAGCCTGTTTCACCTACAGGCATGTATTCTGGCCACTGAATAGATGACTGGTAGCTGACAAATCATACTTTTGGTCAAAATATCTTTCTTTGAAGCATAGCCGCAATGCAACAGATTATATAAACAGCAGCCATTGTGAAATGGCGCATTGTATCGATGAGAGAATTATCAGTAGGCAGTGGGGGGGTGGAGGGGGGGGGGAGAGGGATGAAAAAATACAAACAAAAAGAGCTCAAAAGATGCATTACAGAGAGCCGGCTTTATTGGCAGCTATCCCAGAATCCACTTCAGGTTTGTATAGCAATGCTGAACAAGTCCCAGAGGGAGTACATTATTCTTCTCAAAGGCAGGAGCCATGGAACTAATTGCCACAAAAATAATGAATCAATTCTGCAAGGTAAAGTGTATTGCGGTAGTTTACAGAAACTTGTGTGTGATTGAAACTCGCATATTTCAAGTTATAATAGGGGAGTGAGATGGAGGAGGAGACGCTTCATTTTCCCCATGCAGCAGACACAATTTATAAGTCTTCAGTTCCAAGCAGATAACATGATAGGGCTTATTAGCAAGGTCCATTGCACTGACCAGCACTACTATACTGGGCAGAATGGTCAAGCTTTACCAGCAGCCATACTACCACATGGCCTTTTCATGCTAATTGGGGTTTGGCGTCGTTAATGCTTGTACTCAGGAGAACTCCTGAGAAAACCAGTGTTGGAAGTGGTGCTGGCCGACCAGTAGGGGGCGCTTTTCCTTCTGGGCCAAGTACAATCCAACGCTGCCGTGCAGATTGTGCCAATAACAGAGGTCTAGACCCACTGCACCAATTAAAGGTCTAATTAAGCTGTTTATTGGGAGAGCAGAGAGTTGACCAAAATCATCTCCCTTAGCCTGACCATATAAAGTCCAAAATGGTAAAATGGACTGCATTTATATAGCGCTTTTATCCAAAGCGCTTTACAATTGATGCCTCTCATTCGCCAGAGCAGTTAGGTGTCTTGCTCAAGGACACTTCGACACGCCCAGGGCGGGGTTTGAACCGGCAACCCTCCGACTGCCAGACAATCGGTCTTACCTCCTGAGCTATGTCGCCCCATATAAGGAAGACATTTAAACAACTGTAATGCATGAATGTGAAAATATATACACTTTAGCCACTTACATGTCTGCTATTTTATGCATGAATAGAATCACGTACGATTATAATGAAATAGGCAACAATAAATCCAAAAGGGCATGTATGAATCCAGCGTGATTGGTCCTTTTCAAACTATATGCTTATTTTTACGTATTTTGACAGATCATGCAAGATAAATGCTATCATAAGTTTGTATTCCTCATATTTTTGATTTAATGTTTTACCAAACTGACATCTATTACTTTTTCATAATTTTGAAAAGACTACTTCAAATGCTCCCAGAAAATTTTTAATTGAATATTGACGAGCTTATGAAAAATGGATAGTAAACACATTCAATATTTAGTGATTCAAATGAATAAAATAAACGTAATTCATGCAGGCTGTCACAATAGGTCTCATCCATTTAAATATTAGCATTATTATTGTTTTACTGCCTCTTGAATAAACCATAAAACACAATGAACAATTTCTTTTAAAGGTCAGCATTATCAACTTGCTCAAATTCAAACCCTCCCTCCACAGCAGCAAATCATGAAAATCAAATGGAGTGTGGGGGGCTTCAGCATTGCACTGCATTCCTACTTTTTAATTACTGACAATTCCGCCAATAATTTTATAATTTAAAATGCAATATCCTAGCAGCTATGACTAATTTACCACCTTGGTAAGGATGGTGTGTAGTCTGACTGGGCTGCGATTTTACACAGCACATGCCCAATTCATCTCCTCCTCTGTGCTGTCTATCCAGACAAGGCCGTCGAGCCAGTGATGTAATACACGGACAGGGTGGGGTTCTGGGGATGGTGGGGATGTGGGGTTGGGGAGAGGGGCTTGTGTTAGGCAGTGGAGGGAGGATTTGGGGGGATGTGGGGTTGGGGTTGGTTGGGATGGTGGAGTCAGTCAGGCGTATATCTGTCGGGACAGCAGACACTCGTAATGAATTCATGCTTATAAAAAGTGCGGGGAGGGCACATGGAGGGGTCACACAGTCATCACGGAGTTTCCACCGCAGAATACATGAACAGAGAGACACACTCAGCCCCTTCTGTTCCCATATGTGCCACCAGGAACTCAAACCTCCCGGCAGGAAATGTTGAGAAAGGCTGGATGCGTCTTTGAAAAAAACTTTTCCCACACACTAGGAGTGGAGTGTTAAAAATAATGCCAAACAAGTTTCAGCCCAGATAATAAGAGAATACTTAAGAGGCGCTTCGCTGCCAGGACAGTCCAAAATGCATAAAGACAGATCCTTACCCAGAATTACTTCACAGGGACTTGCCTGAAATAAGAAAAACTGGAATGCGCAGAGCTCAGAAAACTAAACACCTTTAATAAAACAAGGTGACTATGCTTCAGCGTCTGGGACATCTTCCACAGAGTCAACAGCAGGCAAAAAATAAAAATAAAAAAAGAGTGTTGACTCGGAGGAAGTTTTTCTCAGACGTCCCCGAAACGTCAGTCTCGGGGTTTTATTAAAGGTTTTTTTTTGAGCTCGGAGAGCACCAGCCCTTCTTATTTTGGGCTAGTACCTGTGCAAATATCTGAGTAAGGATCCTTCTTCCTTTCCTAAACACGGCTGGCCCAGTGCTCCTGTGACTTACTCTTAATTTGTCCACAAAGTATGATCGATGCTAATGCTAGCGCTGAGGATTACACAAGCATCTCCTGTAGTGCTGTACATTCACGAACCTTTAGTACACTGTCAGAAGAACTTCATGAATTACTTCTCCCCCACTCTGGGTGACGGTGGCATGCTCTAGCGGGACGAGGAAGTACTGCAGGCTACTTGCCTGGTTTAACGGTTCGCAGTCAGGAGTGAATAATCAGACGGCTCCACCTTAGCGCCTCCGGAGGGTTCACCCGTACATAAAGAGCGTCGTATAATGAACAAAATCAATAGCGTTCTGGATTTCACCCACATAAAACTGCCCGTGTAAGCGGTTTCGTCCGAGCTTTGAGGGAGCTCCCCCGCCTCGTGTTCAGACTTTGGCGCGTGGTCGAAGCGGCACTTACGCGGTCAAAATTCATAGCCCCCATAAACGAGGGAACTGCAAATGAACTAACACCATGCGTCAGAGCTCCAAGAGCACACAGGGCAGTTCTGTTAAAACCATTATTAGCACTCACATTTAATATACAAGTGGCCACGTTCAAATTCATTTTGGCTTTCCGAGGACGTCCGACGCCATAAACACTGGTTTGAAAATAAAAAGCCGGGGGAAGATGCGATGTCAGAAAGCAGGAAGTGCACGCTAACTGCCGTCAAACGCCGTATTTACACACTCGGCGCTTTCAGCCAAATTCTGTCCCCGCGGTTCATCCTCAAACAGTTTCTCTGCTTTCCTCAGAAAACGGAAAGCCGGGCTCTAATTGGATCCGTTCAGACGCCGCCTCCAAGAACTACCCATGATTCCTCACAACTCTGGCTTTGCACATGCCGGTGATGTGCAATGCAGGGGACATTCGAAATGCCTGCAGGGTTCAATCGCCTCATATTTATTTGGCATGTTTACCGTGTGCTTTTGTAAGGCACTAGCTGCAGGTGTGACGGCCGTGCCTTCCCGCCTTGTGTGATCTGATCTGCTGCTCGTTAGTGACTCTGTTCATTTATATGGGAAACTTGACAAACACTGGCAACTGCCATTTGAGGAGCCGACCTCGAGCATGCCATTATGCAATTAATTTACCTGGCAGACACACTTATCCTACTTCATTTAAATAGCTTACATTCTGAAAACTCTATCGACGCACCCAGATGCTGAAAAGGTACGCAAGCTTCATTTGGGAATTTAACCTGCAACCCCAGCACTGTCTGTATCAAAAAACCAGAGCAAAATCACAGGGCTTTCTGCTTCACTTATAAAATGGTGATATAAAGGCTTTAGATCAGGGATCTCAAACTCCAGTCCTGGTGGACTATAGTCTCTGCAGGTTTTTGTGATTTCCTTTCAATAAGCAGCCAATTTATGCCTTGGAAACAAGGTGTGCAGATTCCTTAGCCTATCGGTGGCTTAAATTAACTGCTTAAGCGCAGGAAACACATCAAAACAAACAAAGCAGCCCTTCAGGATTTGAGTGTGCGATCCCTGCTTTAGATGTATTGACAGTAAGGCATGAGGTGAGCTGAAGATGAGGTGATCGGGACGCTTCATGTCCCCCACTGAACCGACCCCCCCCTGTAGCCTTCATGCTCTCAGTGTCCTACAGTATCTGAGTGAAATCTGATATTTTTCACAGATACAATTAATGTCTCCTCAACTAGACAAACATTACACTGACTGACAAGTGCAGAGAGAGACACTTATATGTCAGCGCAGAGCGAGAGAGAGAGAGAGAGAGAGAGATGACAAGGAATGTCAATGAAGAGAGAGAGAGAGACAATGAAGAGAGATGGGAGAGAGTGAAGAGAGAGGAGGTAAGTGAAATGAGAGAGAGAGTGAAGAGAGAGGAAGAGGTAAATGGGAAAGAGAGAAGGCAAGGAACAATGAAAGAGACAATGAAGCGAGAGAGAGAGAAACAATGACAGAGAGAGGCAGAGAGAGAGAGAGAGAGAGAGAGAGAGAGAGAGAATGAATTTAATACACTGTTCAAGTGCTTGAAGAGTGCTCTATGCCACAAGCTAAAATGGTGAGTAATTTAGAGGCAGAGCACTTCAGGAGCACTTTACAGCCAGGTACTTTCTGCCTCTCTCCTGGTGATTACTAACAAGGCATGCAATATTCACCGCGTCAGTCTCTCCACACAACCCAGGGAAATAATGGGGTTTAATAGCAAAAGGGCGACCGCGAAAAGGACACTTCGGAGTGGGAGAGCCGACCCTCTGACACTTTCATATCTGAAGATAAAGACGGAGGCGATTCATTTCCCGTGAATGACACCCCCTCCGCCCCACCCCAGCACTGCTGTAAGTAACACCGCCACTGAGGCCTTCCTCGGGACCTCCTTTGACCCCGGAGCGGGAGCGCTAGCAGGAAAACGAGCAGGGTTGCCCATTGGCGGTCGTTAGCGAAGACCCGCAGACCTGAACGTCGTCTGGATGGGCTGCGCACTCACGCCGACGATTGGACTGACACATCCACACAATATATATGGTATCCCACACAACAGCTTTAAGCCAAGGCTACACCAACTGTGTGGGTGTTGGGTGTCAAAATCCCAATCTGCATGCACCTTTAAGCATCAAGTCAGCGAGACAGCCACACTTTATGGGGCGATGCAGAGTGAGCTGTTAACTGAAATAATGAACATATCCTCATGGGAGTCACCACAAAGCATCCATTTCTATCTAAGGTACTGATATAACCCAGACTTAAAGTAATAAAAAAACTTCTAAAGTATTAAATGGCTTAATTCAAACCATAAATTTAAGTTTCACCATCTCTCATGGGGGACCAAATATGCCCTAAATTTGATTCAATCTTGAATTAAAAGCATGCTGATGAAATGATTTGAGAAAAGCTTGAAATGATAATCTTTTATATTTTTTTTCCAGGACCAGCAGCTTGTCATTTATAAGGCAGCTCCGGGCTGTATCTATGGCACTGACAGGAGTGGGATTAAGGATCAAAATTATTAGGGTCTATGACTGCCCAGATAAAAATATGAATGTTTTTTTTCTGAATATGGGTCTTGGGAATTCACTTGGAGTGCCCACTTAGATTATAGTTCCTGATGTTAGGGCCTGAAACAACCAATGATATTGTAAGGGTTGCAATATCATTGGTCCCTTCACCAAGAACACACTGCTTCCATCGGTTTTACTGTGATGAGGTGGGACTTCCAGATTCAGAACAAACCTGTTGGCTTGGGTACAAACAAATTTCCTTCAATTGTATCTGGTTAAAAGCGCATACTCAAAACACACTGTGGAGTTTTTAGCAACACGCTTGTATGACTGAACAAGATTTCCCTTGCACTCCAAAAGGTGTTCGCAGAGTGACATTCCTCCATTATTTGCTTGATTTTGGGAGAAAAAAAAACCAAACTGGTCCAGCCATATTTTTCCACTTACGCAGATTACAACTAAATATCCTAGAGCAGTGGTGACCAACCCTGTTCCTAAAGATCTACATCCTGTAGATTTTCATTCCATCCTGTAGGATTTCATTCCAACCCTAACAAAACACACCTCACCCAACAGCTAGAGATCTTGTTGTGCCGCCAAAAGGACGCGTCATGTGCGCCAAATTAGGGTTGAAATGAAAACCGACAGGATGGTAGATCTCCAGGAGCAGGGCTGGTTACCACTGTCCTAAAGACCGCAGATACTATGTCAGAGGAACCTGGCATCCGGCTCAGGGTGAGAAATAATTAATGGACTGTACCCCCCCCCCACCCCTCCCCACTGCCCACACAATCCCGAAACAAAAGAGGCCCTCCATATGGTTACAGATGAAAGGAAAAGATGCGGAGGTAAACCCAGTCACCAGTCTCAAGGTGACCTTCTGCCAAGGCTGCTGTCTGGCTCTCCCCTTCACCCCATTGATTGTAAGGAAGACGAGCGTGCTTTGGAAATCCCATCTGGACTATCCATTGGTATAAAAAAATCCATTAAGAAAAAGGAAAAGAAAAAAAAAAGAAAAACGCTACAGTAAGAGCCTGTAATCTATCACCCATCTTTTGCCTGCATTCGATACATCTATTACCTTACGACTTCCTTATTTTCCTCTTTTTTTTTTGGCGCTTTGACAGGCGGCCGAGCAGAGGGTTGAGGGTTTTCATCACCAGCTGTGTGCTGTTGTTCACCTGGATGGGCCGGGGGAAGACTTGTAGGAGGCTGGTGGCTGAAGGGAGAAGCCATTTCCAGGGGGTGCCCGGCTTGATTGAACTTGATACGCCGAGATGGATTTCAATAGCAGCTACAGTACGAGGCCTGTGCTCTTCATTTTCCATGGTCGCCTTGGCATCAACTCCGTTACGTGATTTAGATGTCGGAAATCAATTTTTTTTTTCTTGAATGGGGGGAAAAAACTGCTTTGAGTGTCTTGTCAAAGGGACAAATGTCACTGTTTTGCTTCTGAGCCATGCTTTCAAATAAGCTAGAACTACCAGTGGGGCAGTCTGATTATGTACTGTAGCACTGTGCTGTGTGCACGTGCATCGCACCGTTGAAGGTGACTTCACACAGTTGTGACATGGAACTGGAACGATCCCAGAACGGTTGATTGATTTGTCTTTATCTGTACTGTAATCAAATAGAAAGCACCTGCCACTAATGTGCAGGTGCCCAACCAGATGTTTGTTGCATTATCTTTACAGTAATCCTGTTCTGTGATTTACCGCCGCCTTTGTTTATCTAATCTTCACAAACAAAAGCTCCCCCCAATCATGTTAAAATGGTACGCGTGGCTTCCTTTATGCAAATTACATACATTAAAGTTCGCATTTCAAACGGGAAAAGGTAAATAGTCAAGGCGATCGATACGTATAGCAGCAATACAGATTGTACCCTTGTGGACCTGTGGAAAATCTCTGCCTACTGCATCCCAGCCTCCCTAATATATTCACCAACATTTACTCTTTTAATGTTAAACAAAACCTTAACATTTTATCCTTAAGCAGTTATAAATATTATTAAATATTTGCATTATTCGTATTTATCACTCGGGCAACACCATCCTTAAACCATGAACAATTAAAAAAGTATTTTTTCTTGTGCAGCTATTTCATTAGGCAATTATAATTACTGTCTTCAAAAGCATTACTGGAGATACCAGTTCATAGGTCTCCCCACAATTACTGGACTGGATCATTTACAAGAAATGGAGCTACCGATTGAGTTTCAAAACTCATTTGATGTGTGCCCAGGAGCTTCTCAAAAAAAAAAAAAAAAAAAAAACATTGCCAGCACTAATATGATTTCCCATACAGCAGTACTCTTGCTTTACCTAACCTTCCGTGTTCCTTCTACTTTCAAGATTGAATACCTGCCCAGAGCCTCAGTGTAATTACACTTCAAGGTAATTAGCCACAAAATGGAAATGATACCTCCTGAAGTTATATTTTGCTTGCATATTGCACGTCAAATCATGACACATTGGTCCTTCTTGTGTCCCTTCAATTTTCAGATATTATCATTACTCAGATTAATAGTAACTAAACGCACTTTGAAGATTAGATTTTTTTTATGTCTTGGTTATCCACACAATTTCAATCTTCCTCTAATCCCCTCCAACCCCTCCTAGTTAAGAGTCATCCCACCCACACAAAACAAAGAGATGAAACTAGTCGCGGGGAGAAATAAACTACACATTACCAGGCAATTAGGCAGTTTGTCATTATCTCTGAAGCTGGGACAGGAACTCAATTGTCCCTCAGATATCAATAGAGGAGGCCCATGGGCTCTGATCTTGAAATGCAAACAAAGATTAAAAATCAATTAAATGTTTCATAATTATCTAATTTTGCTCCACAGTTTTTTTTTTTTTTTTTTTTTTTGGGAGCTGAAAAAAGGTGTTATTCAGTAATGGTGACTCTCAGCACAAGGTCAACACACACGCACAAAACGCAGGCTTTTTGTGCAGTGCTGGAAATAAAACCCTCACAATTATAGAATGTTCAAAATGAATACCATGTTCCCCGCACGCAGCTTTGATATCTCCGCTTTTATGCAAGTCAGCGTTTTTGGTGCGAAGACTTTTGTCAAGAAGGCTGCTGATGATGGCCAGATGAGAAAACTCCTCAAAATGTTATATTAAGTACAGTGATACAGCACAGACACACAGGAGAATATCATATAACACAGCAACAGGGTATTAACTTCCACAGACTACATCTGAGAGTGGCACCGACTGAAAAGGAAGCAGTGATCTATCACAGCTCTATGGTAACTGAAACGCTGCCACTATGGCGTTGCATCTTGCGGTGACGCGTTCATAACGCACTGCGTCCACCAGAACGCGAGAGGCGCCATGGCGCACGCGGGCAGCGGTCTTCACCGTGTCATATCACCGAGTCCAGGCCCGCTTCCAGCATTCAATCAAAGCCTCCCAGAGAAAGTGCTGTTCAATAAACAAAGAAACAGTAGAAAAGAAAGAAAGGAGGAAAAAAAAAAAAAGACAAAACCAGATTAAGCCGGTACTATTTCGCGATAATGTGGCCTCTGGATTCAACCGGAACTGGCAAGCCGTTCTACACTAAAACGTTACTCTGTTCCAATGCAATCATGAAGGGGTAGAGTTCCTTCAAGATTCTTTTTTTGACTGAATCCATCGGTCATTCATTATACCTTCCCCCGCCCCCCGAATAATATAATAAATAACAGCTGAATTTCAGTGCTTTTGGAGGCATGGATTTCTTTCGGGATGGATGTCGTGTTAACAGCTTCGACACATGAAGCCTTACTCTTTTACTCTCACACCCAATGGAGCCATTACATTTGCTTACAAAAAAAAACTGATGCATGTCCTACCGCATTACACTACATTGCATTACATTACATTCATTTAGCAGATGCTCTTATCCAGAATGATTTCCGATATAGTACAGAATTAAGGGCATTCATCTGATTAATATGTGCAATCGTGTCAGACCAGGCTAACAACATTTCCTGACCAGCCGCATCGCTGAAGCACCAGTGCAAATCGAATACGAGTACTGTGGAGCAGTATCTCTTAAACAGGCAACAGCCTATTGAGATGGGTGGAAAGCACCGGATGCAAGCTCCGCATACAAGAAAGCCTGAGCTGAAGCAATTCAAAGGAAGAGTGGCTCAGAATTCCCAGGTGATGTGAGAGACTGATGAACACCTACAGGAAACGCCCAGTAAATCTTGAAACCATCAAATAAGTTACTGAAGCCAGGGAGGGACGCAAACTTCCCTGCAGGGACACTAAATGTGATTTGATCTTCTGTTGAGTAGACAATGGACATTTAGCAACTAATTGCATCATCTACCAAAACCACATAACCTTCCATCCATGCCAGGACAGACATGATATTCATGTTCCTGATTCAGAGTTTTTCATTGCACGATAAAGACCTAATTCATGCTGATAATCTAGGTCTAAATCATCACTGCAGCCAAGAGAGCACCCTACTACTCCCAAACCCTACTACAGCGACACACAACAACGCTACAGAGGCAAAAATATTCCATTCCACGTTCACAGAAATCCTAAATGCTAAAATAAAACTATACATGTGAATCGCTCAAAGTGCAACAAACAGACCCACACATGTAAAGAACAATCAAACAAATTTGATATTCAGGAGAAATCACAAAAGATGAAAAAAAAAAAAAACAGTACAAATAAATACACAAAGCCACTGACATACCTCAAGCATGGAAAAAATACATGGCAATAATGGCAAACAAATTTCAGTTAACAGACAACTGAGATCTTTATTTAGGTATTTTTTTTAATTTAGCACAAGAGCAAGATTGCAAAGTTGTCAAAATAAGCTTAAGAATGTTTACTTAACATTTGCTTCAAATAAATGTTTAATTTACATGTTTGTAATCAGAATAATGTAGATACATTCTGGCTAACTTTAATTAAGTTTACTTAGTAATGGGTATTCCGTAACATTGCTAAGCCATTACAATGAAGCAATCACAGTAAAAACAAACAAAAAAACCTAATAATTCATGGACAAATCTTACCTGCTGGATACATGGCTGTTTCGCAGCCTTGTTGATGGAGAAACCACATGGAGAAAGCAAAAGGTCCTGGAAAATCGGTAAACCAAACAATATGAATGCATCTCAGGCTCGATACATAGTCGATACGCGGTCAATACACGCGTGCATAACTATGGAAACAAGGGAGGCCTGGCCAGGTCCTACCGCGCCAGACCGCAAAACAGACTGCAGCAGACAGGAAGCAAGAGACACGGGGGCGCGCGGTCCCCTATTTCCGTTTCACTAATGCAGCCTGCAACCTCCTAAGAGCCAAGGTACGCAAACTACAATAACAACAATATTAACTGTGGTAATACTAATAGAAAAAAGTCAAGTGGAAAAAAAGTCTCTCGTGCGCTATGCCCGACTCTTCTCTCGACAGATGAGGAGCGGGCGGAGAACAAACGGCTCTGGGAAGGGCCGCAGCCGCAGACATCTGCTGGTACCGGCAGCATCTGGACGGCAGGGAAGCGGCCGGTGCGGCGGCTCGGGCGCCGGGGGGTTGCCGGTTTGAAGGCCGCGGGTTAGATTCGTCGGTTAGGCAGCGCCGGTTTTACACCTGGGCAAACCCTGGACCGCCTCCCTAAACATCCAGTCATATAAATGAGGTTCGTTCTCAAGCTCAGCTCGCACAGATAAGACTGACTGCCAGGCAAATGAACAGAGGCCTGGATTCATTCCACATTGGTTCTTAACTCTTGATTCTCTCGAAAGTTAGAAATGTTCTCTCCGACTTGGCAACGCTGACATTTACTGTAAAGGAAATTAAACAGGATCAAGCCAAAATGAACAAAATCCACCAAAATGAACTCACAGGACCTCCAAAGTTTCCAAAGGAAGAAATCTGTATTGCATTTTTTTTGGTCTGTGTGCATTTATTGTACTGTACGTTAAAGGCAACTCTTGACTGAATCCAGGCCACTGTATCTAGAGCCAGCAATGTTATGGAAAATACCAGCACTCACAGAAGAATAATGTGTCAGTGCCAAACCTAATCCAATCCACAGAAAGCTTCAAAATACAGGAAAGTGCTGGAGTAGGCAAACCTCAGCCTGAAGTTCCACTGATGCTTCTGGTTTTTGTTCCATCCAAGCCGGATAGCAAGAGTTTGATGGATGATTAAGATCCTGGGCCTGAACGGGGAAACGTTGAGCATCTCCAGAACGTGGTCACCTGCGTTCATTAAGCCTAATGGAGCTTAATGATGGAGATGGAGCGAGAACCAGAAACATCTGTCCGGCACACCAGGACCAGGGTGACCTAACCCTGGGCTAGTACGTCATGTGTGTACTACATTATTTCCACATCATTTTCAGTCAAATATGCCCCTTTTTAAAACAATGTGGATATACGTGGACATCCAAGTCCTACGTAAAAAAATATACTATCAGTTTAAATTAAGGACAAGATTTAACTGCAGTGCTCTGTCCAAAGCTTCGCGATTAGACTGAATCTTGATTAAAGTGAAGCAAGATGGAGCAAAAGGAAATAAAATGTTCAAAACCGTCACCCCCCAACTGACAAATAATTCCCCAGTTCATAAATACACTCCATGTCCATGCAATTTCATTCTTCTCCCCCCATTCTCCCCCCCCCCCCCTTTTTCTTTGCTTCCTGCCTCCGGACCAACGATGTGTAATAACACAAGAGGGACTTCCTTATCAGATTTTCCATTTGGAGTGGACAGATAGACGGAGAGTTCATACTGATACAATTAGCAGTGTTGCACTTAACAGCACAGCCCAGGCACCCCCTCCATTAATCACAGCAGGCCGGTGTAATAACGGAGCTGATTTTAGCCCCTCAGGCCATCTGCACACTCCCATAATGCCGTACGAGGCCCAGGCAGGCAGCTCAACAGCCCTCCGTCTCTGTTTCAGACCCAGACCCGTACAACCCAATGTCTGTGGCAAAAATGTGCCATTACATTTAAGGCATTTAGCATACGCTCAGATGGCATTCTTTTGACAAACAATAAATTTAGACCGCTGGATATTTACTGAAGAATTTCTACCATGCTGGAGACTACAATGGCACTGACCCTCCTGGGAATCAAACCTACAACCTTAGACGTGCAAGCCCAGTCGCCTATCCTTTATGCTACATAAGAATATTCAGCTAACGGTCGTTGCAAAAATGAAGTATAGCCACTGACTGTCAAGGGGAAAAGAAAATGCCAAAGGATTACGTTTCTTGAAATTGGAAAATGCATCACTGACTGGGCTGGGCTTACAACACTAGCAACTAGAGCTTTTCTACTGCCTGGCTACAGAAATAGTTTAATGGTGGTCTTCGTTTAGTGGAACAGTTAACTTTCTGATGTGATACACCACCTAGCATCCCAAAATTTGGAGCACTATCAGAAGTTTCCCTCCGTGGATATTGGCAGTTCTATCCAACTAAAGGCATATTTCTCCAGCAGGCTGATAGCAAAGAGCTATAGGCCTCCAAGGGGAGGCTACACTACCCTTAACTACTTTATTTGACAATATGAGGCTCTACTCTACTGTTAAATGCTGTATGTGTCCCAGACAAGCAGCTAAGCTACCCTTGGCTACACAATGCAGAATGCTTTGCCCTAAAGTGCTAAGCTATAAAGTGTAAAGAAAGAAACTTGCTAACTTACTTTTTTTTTGCTACAACAGCCTGTCTTATTAATTAGACCACAGGGCTGATAACATTTCAGCCAGAGATTACAGCCCTGCAGCCTGATAAAAGCAGACTTTTTTTGACTTGCAAATAGAAAGTCTGTGAGTTTCTTTCTTTACCATGCAAGTACTTGCCCCACTTATAGACTTTTAGACCATCTGCCTTAAGGACCAGTCTCAGTGGTGATACTGAGAATGTTAGAAATGTAAAGGATATAAATGCAGCTCCCATTCCCACACACATTCCCAGTTCACCCCCAAAACACCCCATTTATTAATGCTGGCTTTTGGAAAAAACCATTTCTTAAAATGCAGGTACAGACTTGACCTACCTGGCTGAACTTAAGAAAGAAAAAGCAAGGGCACCAACACACACATTCAGGAAAAGCTTTACAACTGATCACCGACAGCACTACCTGAATGCCAATTAATAATGAAGTGCACCTGACTGCTCCAGCAAACCAGCTCAGACTCTTATCCCCCTGGGAACTGTAGTCTTAATTCCTCATTCGTAGTTTCTCTGCCAAAATGGCTGCCAGCTCTTAAGAGCACTCTTCTTCCAGTCAGTGTATCAGTCCCTTAAAAATGTCACAACACATAAAATCAGATGCATCTTCTATACATAGCAAATGTGTTGCCATTAAATGTTTATGAGGGAAGGTAATTTCTTAGTTTGATTCCAGTCCGTTCTGTGTTTGTTGGAAGGAAAAGGCTAATGCATTAGTCTGAAAAGCTGGAGTTAGCATACAGGCTGGCATTCAGGCTACAGTGATTTAGGTCCCACTGTTTACAGTACCTTTGCTTAAATTTCTGTAGTAAATGTGTGGCGTTAGGGCCAGTACTGCCCATTCCCTTCCAGCAGCATGCTGTGAGTTGGGAGGTTATTGGCTTTGAGTAGGGCTGCCAGCTGCCTGGTTTTTGACCGGAATGTCCAGGTTTCGAATTAGCTTCCAGCTGTGCATGTTATAAAATTTGTCTGAAAAATTATAAATCTGGCAACCCTAGCCGGAAGTGAGGCACTGACAATCCTGCCACCTCAAACCCTCCCTCCCTAGGTAATTTTTTCTGCACCGCCATGGTCAGGATTTGATACTGGTCCATGGATCGCTTCAGCATGCAGTGAACCCAGCCCCGAGCCTTTGGAAGACGAGCCAAACAAAGCATGAAACTCCGCAGCCCCACCCCCTGTCTGTTCCAGGGCAGTATATGTACAGGCAGTGAAGTTTCATTCCTTAATCTTATTTCCCTTTTCCCAGCCTCTTACCCACAACCCCCCCAACCCCCTCAGGTGGAGCTATGGGAGGCATTTCTACAGCAAGGCCTAAAAAAGAGAGCAGTCGCCTGAGGGAGACCGTACGGGACAGCGACAGGTTTTTACACGTTCGCGGATTTCGGCGCGAGGGAACCGGGACGGCGTGAAAAAGCTCTGCGCTCTGGGGCAGCTGCTGTCTCGCAGCACGGAGCAGGGATCACCGAACGAGCCCCTTCCACAGGAACGCACCCCTCGCCTCCCGGCAGCAGTCCTGACTACGCGCTCCTCTGCGTAATGCCGAAGACAGGGTGCTGCCCCGAGCTGCCGTTCACCTGACAGCACCGTAACAACCGTCGTTAGGCAAAACCCGTCCCTAACCGCGCAGCTGTAGCTCTTATTTTAATAATACATTTTGCTACAGCACATATGCGCCGGGGAGCTGCTGTGTGGCTCGTCTTGTTAAGGAACCGCTGCACTGCACTGCAGGGTCCGGCATCGAATCTGGACTCCGCTAATGCCACCAAGCCGGCCTTGCAGGGCGACACGCGGCTGGCTTTAGGGTCACCCGGTTGAAGGCAGGATTTCAATCAGCTGGGATGACATCGTCACATGGCGCACCAGCGAACCCCGATCGGGGCACCCACTGGTCCACCAGTCGAGCTGCGGATGAAGTGTCCCCGCTCACGTCTCTGTAAGGATGACTTATGAACTCTGGGGTGATAAGTGGCAGCTGACATCACATGCTTCGGAGGAGAGCACACGCTTGACTTCAGTCTCCCAAATCGATAGCGGAGGTTCATTTCCCGTTTGGCATATATCATAAACACATTTCACAGCATTCATATTCTTCTTTTTCTGTACGTAGTTTTATACAGTATATCTAATCTGTACATATTGCAGTCTTTCTTATTTCATGGATTTGCAAACATTTATATGCTGAAAAGGGTGTTCCACAGCCACTCATACATTCCTTTCGGATTTTGGGATCGCTGTAAAAAGGGCTGTGATTCCTACACAAATCAACCGATATGGATATAAATACCATCAAATTAAAGCCGGCAGGCTGCACTTTAACCTCATATTCATTGTTTTATTTCAAATCCAATGCGCTGCAGTACAGAGCCAAAACACCAGAAATCGGAGAAACAGGAGTTCTACCCTCATCTCGTCCCTGTTCCCTTCCCTATTCCTCCGTTTTCCCTGTTCCTTCTCCCACCCCCTCCGACTCACAATGCTGAATTACAGCCATGCTCTTCTCACCTCCTCTCTCTCTCCTTGATTGTTCTGGTTATCTCTTCCCCTCAGTTCCCAGCCCTCTGACCTATCCTCCAGTACTCTGTCAGCTTCCAGTCCAATCTCAGTCCATCCCCCCTGTAGCTGTTCACTCATCCCTCTGCAGCTGTTCACTCATCCCCCTATAGCTGCTCACTCATACCTCTGTAGCTGCTCACTCATCCCCCTGTATCTGCTCACTCATCCCCCTGTAGCTGCTCACTCATCCCCCTGTAGCTGTTCATTCATCCCCCTGTATCTGCTCACTCATCCCCCTGCAGCTGTTCACTCATCCCCCTGTATCTGCTCACTCATCATCAAACATCTTTGTTCTTAATCTTAGTGTCATCATCATCATCATCATCATTGCTGCAGAGTGGAAAATAGCGGTTGGCAGACTGTACATTTTTCAGGAGGATGCATGTGCTAGTGTGCGCCCCTCCCACGCTAAATGCAGATGCTGCACAGACGAGGCAGGCCCGTGATTTGATTGGCCGTTCAAAAGGGGGGGGGGGGGCTGCAGCAGACCCCAGCTGGCTCTCGTGTGACCCCGGGGGCCTAAAGCACGAGCTGTGATCTGTCCCCACCCCCCCGCCTCCCCCACCCCGCTTCCTCCTTCCCGTGTGCGGTCACATGACCCGCTCCCCGCTCAGAAGGAGACGGCGCGCGCAGAGCGGCGGCGGGCGCGGAGGCGGCGAATCGAAGGCGTGGGATTTATCAGGCCTCGCAGCGGTGCGTTTAATAGCGGGTGATGGATGCCGCTGCGGCGGGGAAGCAGCACTTTGATGTGCACGGCCCCTCTTTGATTAATGGGGGAGCTCCGGCGAGAGCCCGCGCACCCACTAAATTACTCCTTAAAAAAAAGGGAGGAAAAAAAAACGGCTGATTTGCACTATTGTACTAATTATTTCACAAGCCCAGGGTCAGTGTAAACCGCGGCCCGCACCTCATACGCGGCTCAGGACTAATAAATTAAGCAGGGGCTATGATGAATCGCGAGGGGTTCCTTAATCATCAGCTATCCGCCACAAGCAGGTTGTTTGGCGAGCAGAGACGTCCCGGGTGGAGGACTGATGCAGGGGGCCATGGGGAGGTGGGGGGCGGGGGGGTGGTGGAGGGAGGGGGGTGTAGGCTTGAATGTCGCTGTTGGGAAATGCAGTCATTCAAAGGCTGGCCTCCCCCTCCCCCAATCTCCACGCCCCGCTCCAGGCATTTATGGCCACTCTCTGAGAAACAGTCAGAATTTCGCCTCACAATTTAACATGAAATGATGGTCGCAGCTTAAAATCAAACGTTGTTTGCTGGGAAATCTAACTGCTGCAGTTTTTTTTTTTTTTAAACGAACCACAGCGAAAGCATTTGATTTGACAGTACGGCACAGAACTCGCGACCTGCATGCGAAAAGAAAATGGCCGACTTTTTCGCACGGTTGATGTGCTTGTGAAAATTTTACCCGGTGTTATTTAGTTGTTTTGTTATTAGAACCCACTGGCCCGGTTTCCCTTTCAATTCGTGGAAAAGCCCCTGCTGTGGATCACTGCTGTTGCTGGAATCTCCCACCCTTTCGCACTGCGGTTGGCTTGGCCAGGACTTCCGCCACCGATTTCATCTGTGCCACTCGCTGTGTGTCGCACCAACTGTGCGCATTGTGGCCAGCGCATTCCCCCCCCTCCCCCCACCCTCCAAGTACATAGCATTAGGTCAAGAAAGGAAAATCAATGGCTGGAGAAAGTGAACTTTAAAGAACGGGAATTTCACGGTTTAACAGGATTTTATGAACTCGGAAAATCTCTGGAGTACCGAAGCTAATCACGCCCATGGAACGCCACATGGCACGGAGATGAAAGCCATCCGTCAGATGTGGAAAATTAAGAAATTACGGAATAAACTGCAGACAATAAAAAAAATCCGGCAGAAAAGGTAATTTGAGGAATCTATGCCAGTGGGGAGCGCAGAGTCCGAGCAGGCCAACCAAAGCTCGTTCAACATTTAAGAGGATTTTCCACCCCAGACATGACCAGATCAATTAATGACAATGAGCCGCATTGTAAAGTTGACATGATGATCTCTATACTAACTGTGAATACCAGAATAGTACACAATAAAGTGGAATGTGCAATTATCCAATCTTCACTTACGGGAAGTTGTCAATACACCGGCTACTTTGTGGCAATATGACCTGCGGTCCACACACATGAAATTCCATACACAGAAATACATACGCACATACGTATGTATGCAAAATAAATTTCACCCTCTAACAAGCAAAGACACTATTTGCTATAACTGGCTGTGTAGGCTTGCCACAGAGAGAGCGAAAGCTAGAGTTAGAATTTAAAAATAAAATAAAAAGTCTTAACAGCTGGTGTGCGATGCGAAGGTACTTCTAGTCCCTGCAAGATGAAGGGCAAAACGACATTACCGGTTACGGTCTTGTTCATTTAGTTTGTTTCTCATGATAACATTTAATTTTCTTTCTAACGCTATCCTTTTGACAGTTAATTTGGAATCCAGGTACTAAAAAAAGTGTTACGTTTATTCTTTCAGATGAATGGTGCATAAGGTTTGGTCTCCACAAAATTCAGAGCATACAGCCAATTCCATTTGCACATTTTCAGGCGCTTGTGCTGCACAGAGAATGTCTGTGCCATTTCTGTGAAGCGCTATTTCTGGTTTCTTTTTTTTTAAAGTAGGCATGCTATAATATAATAAAAATAAACAATGTCAGAACGAATAGAAAATATTCTAGCTGTTAGTTCCTTTTTCATTTCAGGTTTGCACATATAGCAGAGATAAAAATGAATCATTGAAAAAGTGGACAAAATATTAATCTATATTTGTATATTCTGAATGCCCGAATGTATTTATTTACTTTTTATGTTTTGAGGACAAATACAATAAAAAAACCTGACATACTCTTAATAACCAGTGCCCAATACAGTGTACATTTTGTACCAAGACTAGTTTTCAACAAGCCTCAATGATAGCATGTTAAAATCCAACACAACACTCTAATAAAAATAAAGACCAATTGAATAAAATGAAAAATGCTTCTTAAACAAAAAGACGTTCTGCATGCTAAAAAAAAATGCAGCCATTTTGTATTGAGAGTATATATCTGAGCTGTGCTATCCCTGACGCAAAATTTCACTTTCTCCTGCTTCTCAGTTTCACATTTCAGTTTCTCCAGGGGGAGGTGGCAGAGCTCACATCCCCTGGCAGAAACGAGATGTCGGCCTATTTATGCTTCGCACCGAATAAGCTGATGCTGCATTGCTGAACCTAAGCACTTCCAGGGGAGGCAGGTGCTTATGAATATTCATCGGCCGTGAGGTCCTCACTTATTTGACTCTGATTGATGGCTGGGCAGAGAGCTGCTTTTACAGCCAGTCCTTGAGTAGCAGCGCATGCCCCTGGCCTGCCTGCTTGGGAGCGTTTGTGGACAGTAGCCGTCACCCCGGCTCTTTAATTAGCGACAGGAACTCTCCGGCTGTGACAGGAAGGAAAGCGGAGTGTGATATCTTGCCAGTGATTAAATGTCTCTGAACCCGCTGCCTGGAGAGATTAAAAAAAGCATCAAAGCTTGGTAGGCCCAACAAACCCAGGCAGTGTTCCAGAACTATGATGGCAAAGCAGAACACAGAACACAATTGGTGACGCTGTGCATTAAAAGGGAATGCAATCAGGATGCTAAATAATTGGTCACAGCGTGCCCAGGGAGGGAGGGTTTCTGTCGGTGATATATCCTGCTTTCACCAGCTGCGCCGGTGTCTTCCCACAGTGCAGCGGGGTAAAAAGACGTGGAGGCTTTAAGAAACGCTTTCACGACTTCCAAGATGAAAGGCCTGTACTCTGAATTTTAAAATGAAAACAAAACTTTGCTTCCTTTTATGTTTCTAAATATCTTCCATACATTTCCCCTCAGAAAGTTTGGCAAACTTTCCTGAGAACAGCGCTCATAGTTTTTTTTTAAAGGAATGCACTGCACTCCACCCAGGGCTTTAAAAAGCTGGGTTTGAGGGGGAAGCGTTGGAGATGTTAGCGTATGCTGATGGTGCACTTTTTAATGATGCCTGTGGAACGTGCTTAGCCTCAGGCATTTCTGGAAAAGGATTCTCCCATCCCCAAACAAGACATTGCACAGCCAAATACAGATTGACTCATCCTTCAAAAACATTAGGAGCCGAATCGAACACGCTAAAAGATAGCCCAAGAGGCTAGATTAATTAACTCTTTTTCTGATTGCCAAAAAAAAAACTAATATCAACCGTAGATACTGCGGGGACCAGACGCTCCGTACAGCATGAGAATGACGATATGAGTCATTACAGCTTCATTCTTAAAGCAGCAGTTTACAGTTTACACGAAAGGCATGCCAGTAAAATATAATGAAACTCCGAGAGCTCAATAGATTATACTTTCACACAGTGTACCACTTTAATAGAGCGCAATGAGAGATTGTGTAGCACTGAATGACTGGGGCGGCCTCTTTCCCCTTCATCTACCATGCCTTTATTTACGCCAGGATATAATGAATCTGTTCCTGTCCTCATTATCCTGGATGAAATATTTAATTTTATCTTATATATTACATTATTTCATTCAGTTTATTGCACTGCACTGATAGCACAAATTAAGCACCCGTTCTGTCATGTTGGCTTTATGTTGCTTGATTTTACGTAAGACACAAACCCTAAATTAATACACGGCAAGTGGAAAGTTATGATGAGACTACATGACTGCATTTTCAACCGCTCCGCACGGCAAATTTTTTCTTTTCATTTTTATGTACAAAGAAAGCACTCTCTGGGTTACTGGGGACACTGTGGTGTACTTTTTTAAAAGCAGCAATTAACTGCAAAACTCTCTGGGTGCAATATGAAGGTTGCCATTAGGGAAATGCTAGGAACTTCATGAGGCCAAACTATAATGTAAATATTATGTAAATAGTCCATTATGGAAATTGATTATGGATTAAATATCCTTCACAGCTCATGCTACTGAGGACAAGCAGGGCAGGTGTGAGTTTTAAATGTCCAAGAACGATGGGCCCACCGAACAGCGAATCAAATGGTGTGATAAGACCGTACCATAGATCCTCTACACCAACCAGACGATCAGCTCCTGAATTCCTTTGGTTCTGTCTACTTCCTAACTCCACAAAGTTTCAAGTGACAATAGGAGCTTCTGCAATTTTTTCAGTTCATGAATATTCATGAGAGGCTTGCCCAATGACGAAACATATACTGCCACCGATCATACCCATTCATGAATATTCATCAAATGCATTAAATTGGAATGCTTCCCATAGTAGAATGGTAAAGCTTTCAATTCAGGACCAGATTAACAGCAAAAGGCAACCCATCTTGTCCTTGTAGCCGAGGGACATATTCATTAAGCAAGTGTCACAATCACGTATCACAACATTTCTCTATACTTTAACTGGCAGCTGTGAAACTGGCAGGGAGAAAGGTGAAAGTGAAATGTAAAAGGAAACTCACTGAAATTTGTCACTTAAAATACCAGGAATGAGCGCAATGAATCTGCCAAAAATCTGGCCCTGGGTCTTTTCAGGCAAGCTTAATTATGGCCTCCAAGAACAGCCAGCGATGGTCAGTTATAGTGGTTCATCAGCCTTGCATCATTGGTGCATCTGCCAACAAAAGCACATGATGTCACAATCAACAAAGGGCAGTCTCAGCAAGCCGTCATAGACGGAACCCACAGATGGTTCTCAGGAGGGAGGCTGGCAGGAGTACTCCAAGTCCCAGCATGGGCTTTTTCAGTTAAGAGTGGCCATTTACCAGCACAGCAGTTACGCAAATTCCAGCCTCCGAACGCGAATAAACTCATCTGACAAACAGATGCCTTTCCTTTTCTTTTTGCACCCCCTTCCTTTGCTACATCCATGCGCATTGTTTATTTTATAGCTTTTTTAATTATCCTCTCAATGGATATAGAAGTACCGGGCTCATTTAACTCCCACAGAAGGACTGCAGCAAGAGAGAGAGAGAGAGATATACATTGTCAGTCCGATACCATCATTTATAATTGGCACGAGAATCCAGGAAAAGACAGCCGTATAGGCTGTGAAGTGCTGTCGGCCTGCGCCAGCTGCGCATAAAGTCCACCCCTCCAATGCGACGACTGCGCAGCTCAGCCGCCGGACTGCAGAGCGAGGGGACACCACAGCTGGCAGTACACCCTTCAGTCACTCTCGCCTGCAGACCCCCCAAAACTGGCAAAGGATGCGGCCTCCATGAGGTGGGTCTGCAAGTACAAAAATGACCTTCCAAGCCCAGAGAAAATGGATAGAAAATGGGGTTAAAAACGGGGGGAAAAAGAGAGAAAAGTCGAGGCCACGCTGCCGTGAACCCGCAGCTCTCCGGGTGAAGAGAGGCGTGGCCTCTCGCTCAGTGCACGGTGACACGGGGGCCACGGGTGTCCAAACACAGTTCACTGCTAAGGTTCACCGGCCCAATCCATCTGCGGCTGCGGGCTTTCCAATAATGTCTCCATACCGCAGGTCACCACGGAGACCACTCTGATTGACACATTTGTCACCCCAGCCATTAGGAGTTGGCACTTCACTCACTCTATCAAATCACTAGTGAGGACACACACTATTGCACATTTTTCTATTAAGCCCTGTCAGTACATTTATGGCAGATATACCATATCTGTTAGCACGGCATACAATGTTAGGGGAGAAAAAAGTCACACGACCGGTTGAGTTATTAAAAAAGTATGAAAGCTATAAACACTGACACTTAAAGATGAAAGATGACATTGTCTAAACACACATTTAATTGAGCTGGGCAAAAAGAATGAATGAAAGTAAACTGTACAAGTATTTCTGAATTTATCTGAGGGGAATTTGACAGGGTCATGAGAGTCTTACATCTGTCCACATTAGGGAGTGAAAAAAAGGCATCCACTGCCTGGATTCAATTAACATTTACCCTTAACTTTTATTTACAAATTAATGCGTGTGCTTGTTTTTTTCACAAAGACAGTTTGACAAGTTAATTTTGGTAATTGCTGAACCTGCCAAACAGTTTGTGAAGAAAATAATTAACACCTGCAAAAATGCAGGGCTAATGTAGATTGGATCTGGACCCACATATCTTGATTGAATTGTGAAAACAGGCATATCACAGGCACTGCATGTATTTCTATTCAGTCCATGCACTTGGTCTTTTAGGGACACATTTAGGAACATTTATCATTTTAATCCATGTCTATTTATATAGGCCAGCCTCGTCACTAATATTTTCTCTTCCCTAAGAAGAGAGTATGTACTGCGACATATTTAGTAGAGCATGTGATTGTGTCCATGCATAAAGAGCATGTGTATGCGTGTGCTGATCTGTGTGCATTGGTGCGTGCGTGCGCGTGTATCTCTGTGTATCACAGTGTGTGTGTGTGTGCGTAATGTCAGAGAGGGGGATGAAGAGGGGGAGTGTAATCAGGTCTCCATGGAGGTACCAACCTTCTTTTATGGCTTCTTAACTGACTGTCAGAAAGCGGCTGGGCAGACAGATCGATAGGAAACAGAGAGCGATAGCTGCTTCAAAATACCACAGCACTGACCCCCGCCACATCCACCTTGTAATGATCTGAGCTCTCTCCTTCGGCTCCTGCTGCCTCTCAGACGGAGCGCCCGGCCGGGAAGCACCGCCGCACCGCTTAACCGCGCCGCGACAGACCCGCGACCGCGCAGCAAAAGCGCTAGCATGCTGCGTCCAGGGAGAATCGCCGCTAAAAACCCACGACTCGTTCCTAACGATCGAAGCAATTACAGACACACCTTCTCCGGGCGCGCCTAACGCGAGGCGCTCGCTTTGGCAGACAGAGCCCTCTTCTCGCTCGGTTCCGAAACGGTTTAATTGGCTCTCTCTCGCCGAACGTGCGAAACAGTCGCCGCAGACACGGATTCATAGACGGCACCCCCGCGGAACCCCTGTTCCGTTAACACCCCCATTACAGGTCTCTGTTGACAGGGTTCCCGATTCTTCTTCCCCTTTCACACCGTTGAGGGATGTAAACTCTATTTTTAATTGCTCGATCCCTCGCCCACGTCCGCTGTAATATCCTGTGTATTATCGAGTGTTCGCGTTAACTTGGCCGTTCTATTTCCCCTCAGGGACAGTAAAGAGCAATTGATTATACCCCGATCCCCTTGTCGACCTGGAACCAGGCTGACTCATTACAGTACATGACTTTCCACAGTACAGCCGGAACCAGACTGACTCATTGCATAACCGAATGAAAGGAGACTTTTGTTCTGAACACTGTTGAGAATTCAGGCAGATTACAAACGGTGTCCACAGGGTTAGACCACGGCGTCATCGCTGAGAGTGGGAGACACGTTAGCCCTGGTCTACTTCATGGCACGCAGGCGGCCCTCCTGATCAGGCTGAATGTGTAGGATTGAGCGTGACCTCGCGCCGCGGCTCAGCCCGCGTGTGAGGAGATGGCGCCGACGCGCCGCGGGGTCAGCCGGTTTCGGGGCCCCCGGCTCGGGCCTGGGTCCAGGTCTGGGCCCGGCCCATCCGTGGGACGCAGGCACCCGAGACCCGGAGAGCTAATTTAGAGAGGACGGGAGGGGGGGGGGGGGGGGGGAGCAGACCGGCGGGGCGGAGAGCCGCGGTGTCGCTCGTTAGCGGGAGCGGGGTCGCTCCCGGGGGGCCGCCCTCGGACCGCTCCTATTCATCACCGGCGCGCTGACGAGGGCTCGTCTAATGAGAGAGCGCCGCTCCTCTGGAGCCCAGCGCGCGGGGGCGGCGCCGGGGCCTACCGTACGCCTCCCCTTTAATCCCCGGGCCTTTCAGAGAGCCCGATTGGCCGATATCGATGGGCTGAGGGGCCGACCAGCGGCAGCTTTCGGGCATGCAGCGAAGGGGAATAACTGACAGAGCTTTTAAACCAGCCATAAAGCACGGTCACCATGCACGCACGAGAAGGAAAAAAGGCCAATTCCACTCAGTACGGGACATCACACACTTCAGATTGTTAACGTGTGTGCTTAGCACAATATACTGGAATGGAATAAATTGGAATAAATTAGTTGGTTCATACTACTACCGAGGAGTGTAATCCCATCCCGTGGAAGACATGTAAAATTAAAAAATGTCCTGAAAAGAGATTCGCCATAGTCTTAGCCATTCTGTTGAGGGCCCATGGAACTGCTTCAAGGCCTTCAGTCTGTCGATCCCTGGCCTGCAAATTCATAAATGTGCCATAAATGGGTCTGTGATTATTACATTTACATTGTACGCAATTATACAACTGGATATATAGTGAAGCCATGCAGGTTAAGTACCTTGTTCAAGGGTACAACGGGAATCGAACCTGCAAACTTTAGGTTACCCATCATACTACACTGCTGCCCGCATACTATGTGCACATCCAGTGTAATTGTCCTTTGTCTCTTTTAAGATCAGAGGCTCTTGGGCTTGATATTGTGACCGACTGCGTAAGAGGAAAACAAAGACTAATTGCGCGTCTTCTTAGGAGAGTGGATGCTTGTGAGTAAGACTAGAGGTGGCAGAACGGGGCAGATAAAATCTATGACTGCTTTTAAGAGCAGACACACAGGAACAGAGCTCTTCATACTGTTTGCCAGCAGCAAACTTTCTTTGACTGCTACTGGCACATTCGAAGGCAGATCGATTTAACTTAACCTGAAATCCAAAGCATCCAAGAGGCGCCACAATGGCGCCTCCAATGCTGCCAAAAATACTGGGAAACTATGACAAAATCTCTGTGGGGAAAATGTAAATCATGTGAATGCTCGGTCCTCGTGTAAGTGCAGTGTGAAGAAAGCACTGCCGCTAGAGATAAGATCCAAACGCTTTCTGGCTAGATTTGTTTTGCAAAGCATCAGTTCACCTACTTATCATCTCGGAGCGTCAGGCTGCTGACCTGCTGTTCCTGCGGTGTGTCCAACCAAAACATTTACCCGGGTTTCATTCTCTTGCACTCTGACTGTTTGCCTATTTTTCTCAGCCACTGTCAAGCCTTCCCCCTCAGATACAGAAATGAAATGAGAACCAACGTTAGCTGCGGTGCGGCTATAAGGGTAGCAACTCTTAAAGAAGAAAATGGGTCTTTAAGGACGAAACAGGCAAGGCTGCACATGGGCCTCCACTCATTTGATAAAGATACAGAATATTCTAGGACCACTGTAGCCATCAACGTCCAACTGCATAAAACCCGGCAACAATGCGATATGCTCTTAATCAAAGCACGCCAGACAGTGCCTCACTCAGATCGAATGTGTGACTGAAGCAAGACTGCGTTTCTTTACAGGAATGGCAGGTATGACTAGGACGTAAAACCTCAAACAACTATTGCAGGCTACTATTGTAGTACTTTCAATTATCAGTTACGATTATCAATTAATCATAACAAACACAGTACAAAAATAAATAATATCTCAACAAAAATGGTTTTCAACATACAAAAATTCCCACCAGGGCTGGCTGAATTAAAGCTGGGCTATGTTCAATCAGTTTAATCTATTTATTAATTAAATAATAGAGGAAATCAGGAAGGAACGGGAAATACATCAGTATTACAATATTTGACGCTTTGACGTGACACAAAGTTTGAATGGCCACATTCTAAGACGATGAAAAGATCTCATGACGAAAAAACACTTATTTAATTTGTGTGAGCTAAGACAGCCAATATTGTTTGTTGTAACTTGGCCTCACTTTGATATCAATACTTTCGACAGCAGGACTGTTTTTTTGTAAGTTTGTAAGTCTAATTATAAACAGCGCTTTGTATACGTGAGTAACTTGGCATTTTTGTACGCTGAAGACATTTTTTGTTGAAATATTATTTTAACACAAATCTACTCGCGAGCAGATGGGGATTTCCCAGCCTCGCTTCTCGCGAGGGAGCGGCTCGGCGTTCAGCTGCGTATGGCGTTAGGCTCGCGCTGGTGAGAGAAAAGCCTGCCCCCCCCCCCCCACCCCCAGGCGCTGTGACTGAGGAATAGGCAAAGTACAGTAAAGGCGCTGTAACTCCAGCGCTCCTGGTGATGACAGCCCGGTCCCATGTGGTCCGCAGAGCCTTCGTTTTGGATTTCGCTCTTTTTCCTCTCCGCTTTACGGAGCGCAGACAGGGGGTCCGCGCGAACGTAAACAAACTGTACGCGTTCTCTGCCAGACACGCTCGCTCCCACAGCAACACCGCTCTGTTTAGGCAAGGGAGCGACTCTGCGGACGCCATTTCACAAAGAGCTCGCAGTACACTAGGAAACACTAAGGAAGGTTATATTTAGTTTATTGCAAGCAACGTGCTCACTCACTCACACATTTTTTTGACCCAGTTTGGAATGATCATTTCAGGTTTAAAACTGATGTGCATTGAATGCGCAATATGTTGAATATTTAAAAAAAAAAAATATATATATACTGTAATAGTTCCTGTGTAACAGTATCTTGATAACAAATAATATATTAGCTGTGGGCTCTGTGGGTTCTGTGGGTTCTGTGGGTTCTGTGGGTTCTGTGGGTTCTGTGGGTTCTTTGGGTTCTGTGGGTTCTTTGGGTTCTGTGGGCTCAGTAGAGAAAGGGCAGCCCATACCACCCCAGCCAGAAGCCTAAATCGCGCTCGGTAAAATTTCATCCTGATGCAATCTCGCGCCGGACTCGGGTCCACGGGTGTCATTGTCCTCTGACTGAAATTCATTGGGGCCGAGAGTCATAAACAGCCTTTTTTTTCGGGCTGGCGTGATTTATGGCGCCGGCGTTACAATTCCATCTGAGACCAGGCCTCGGCCCACTCACGGGCCTAAATCACTCCGAGCACCAGAATGATGAAAGTGCATTTCTGCCTTCTGCTTTTACACCAGCTCTGGGCATCCGTGAGTTATAGGGCTGTAGACTTCCATCAAACTGCCCACCCCCCCTCTCACCTATACTGTACCTCTATACCTGGCTCATTGCAATGGCAAGCCATCAAACACTCCACTGCAGTCTGTATATTGTATCTAAAAAATCTAAAAGAGTGGGAACACTACTTTCCTTCATCATTTGGTTACTGGAGTGTGTGTGTGTATATATATATACATATACACACACACACACACACGTGCATCTGTGCTTGTGTGCATGCCTGTGTAGTCTGTGTGTGAATGTGTGCAAGCATGTGTGTGCATGTGTGTTTGTGCACATGTATATATTGTGTGTGCACTGTGATGGGCACGCACAATATAATGTATTGGGAAGGGCAGAGACATACGTAACAAGGAAGCATCCCCTTTGACAATATTCAAAATGTGGGGAACACATTGTATTTTATTGGTTTTAGACGACAAACATGTGATTAGATCCCAGGGCTGTGAGCAGCTCTTTCATTTCACAGCGGTTATTGCCTTCTCTTACTCAGGAGCATCTTTGAATTTATTCTCACTCTCTCCCTCCCTCCTTTTCAATGCGTTGACGCTGCTGATAACCATTTTTTCCCCCCCCAGCATAACCTCAATCTCCCTTTTGGGCGACACACCTAATAAAGTCTACCGTTTCCATGCGAACCCAACCCCCCCTCGCCAACCCCCCCCCCCCCCCTCTCCATCCCCCACCCACCCAATGTTGCCAGGTCAAAGTGAAAAGCAATAAAAAACGGTTTTGTGTTCAGATCTGGTTGCAGGCCTGACCTTAGCCACGGAGATTTATTGAGGACTGGGTCAAAGATTAAGGTTGCCATACGGCTACTAAGCACCAGCGGTAATGCATCTCCGCCCAAAGGCAGCAATTCAATACGGAGGCATGGCCGTAGCTCTTGTTTTCCTGAAATAACCTGTCGTGCCTCAGTCAACTACATCATCTTGATTTGGCCTTATTGCGACGATCCATTAATGCACCACGTATAGCTTTAACTTGCGTAAATGGAAGCACCAGTTTAGGAAGAACAGCTTATTTACTTGGGTGCTGCATCAACATAGCAATGCAGCTAGCTTCAGACAGATTTCAAAGTATGAACCTGAAATTTAGTGAGCTTGATGAGACATATATATGCTCAGTATAAACATAAACACACACGCACACAGTCTGTCACTGTTACATCGCTTCAGAGGAACTCCTTTCCACTCCTGCAGCTCACTGATATTTGAGGGCACATATTTATGGACAGCTCTCTATAGGCCCCAACACAACACCTCAATGGGGTTGAGGTCTGGACTTTCATTTGGCCATTCCTAAAGCCTCATTCTTTTCTTTTTCCCACCACCCAGTCATCGATCTACCGGTCAACCTTCTCAGGAGCTAGGGAGAGGAATTCATGGTGGACTCAATTATTGTAGAACCCCTCATAGTTTCCCTGTAGCTACAAAACAGCCCCAAATCATCACCCCTCCACCACCAGTTACGGTTAGCATTAGGTTCTGGTGGTGATATGCAATGTTTAATTTTTGAACTATTACAAATGCGCACTATGGCCAAACAACTCCACTTTGGTCTCGTCTGTCCAGAGGACAGTGTTACAGAAGTCTTCATTCATAAGTTAATTCAGCTGAGGATTAGCTTTGGAACTCTTTGCAATTTCTTGAAGCATCACGCAGTCTGGCCCTTCGGATGAATTTGCTGAAATGCCCACTCCTGGGTAGATTGGTAACTGTCTTCTTCATTTGTAAATTATTATTTCTCACTGTGGAATTCTCACTTAATATTTTTTTTGGCAATGGCTATATAAAATGGTTTAAAAGGCCTTCATAAAGCAAAATGTAAAATCTTCATAAACATGGCATTAGCTCTCTATTAAGCATTAATAAACACGTGTATTGTTTTATGCTTATAGTGCATTATACATTATATAAATAATTTAACAGCGCTTGTGGAATGTGATATCACTCAATGCCCAAAGTCATAAAAGGAAATGTATGCTGCCGGTTCATGCACTTGCAATGCCTCTCACACAAAAGCAGGGTGCCTGCTTTGCAAAAGTTGAATAACTTCATATTTAGCACCAGTGCCCGGAAAGCTAGCAGTCCAGTTTGGATTTCTCAGATTGTAGTTAATGTCAGTATCACGCCACGGTCTTCACGGCCTGTCTAGCTGACAGCCTTCTGTGTGATGACTGATGTAATACTCTGCTGGCTCCTTCCCGTCCACAAGTAATAATGCCTAAGCCCTCCTCTTTGGAAATAAAAAAAGAAAAAAAGAAAAATCCATTCCCCACCCTGGTGGCAGCTCACTAGCTTTTAGTGGGATTAAAGCGCAGAAGGTTTCCAGCAATGACCGCTGGCTAAATGGCTCCCGTGATAGGAAGCAAGGCCCGGGATCGTGTGCGGAGGAGTGACTGACATCTGCGCTCATGGACTCTCTCCATCCATCGCTTTCAATTCCCAGTTATGAAATCTAAACCAACGCGCAGCGTTTCATTTGGGGAGGGGGGGGGGGGGGTCGTTAAATGGGTGCCATCAAAGCGCTTAACTGGTTCTCGTGGGGTTAAGAAAATAAACAGGGGCTGTTGGGCGGCTTATTCGGGTAAGGCACCAAGCCGTGGTGCGCGGATGAGCCTCGCGGTCTTGGATCGAAGTCGACTGTGGCCAGTAGCTTCACAGGACGCACTTTTCGATTACATCGCCCAGGACAGGGGAGGGTGAAATTGGTTAGGGGTCAGTCGTGTGCCCGTGGACTGCATGCCAAAGCCAAATATAACAGGACTTCCTCTGACTCCACCCTATGCCTGCTTAGCTGTGGGCTCAGGCGTGGAAAGAAACAGACTGACGACACCACGTGTTTCGGAGGAGAGCTGTTGATGTCTTCACAGTGGGGATCAGGCATCAGGCGTGGCTACAAATAGCCAACTGGACATTCCAAATTAGGGTGGGACTTGGACATGTTCAGCCCCATGTTGGGCGCCAATGTTTTTATAAAACCAGATGCATGTAGAACAAGGTGAAAGTTAGCACATCTTAGCTAACTGAGTAAACAGAATTCAGCAGGAATGTTTTCTAGAGTTACCTAAAGTTGAAAAGGTAGCAAACAAAGAACAAAAATGGATGCCAAAGGGGATTATGACAATCTTGGTTGTTTACAACAAATTTCAACAAATGTAATATTTGTTCCCAACAAAAAACAGTGGATAAGCCACTGTTCTGGTTGTCACACCAACCTCAAACATCATCAGTGAACGAACCTGAACCTTCAACGTGAAATCGATCAACGGTAACTGTGCCAGCTGCGATGGAACGCAGTTCGGTGCAAACACGCGTGTGCGCACGCACGCTGTCTCTCCAGTGACGGAGGCCGCAGCCCCGTACTTTAAGCAGCCTTGTGCATCTAAGCAGCGCTCATTTGGATGCAGCGTGTAATTGCGCACTTCAGCTACGCTGTGGTGATATATGAGCTTTGAGAGTCTCCGCATTACCGGGAAAAACACCATTACAGCTGAATTATATTTCCAACAACACAAGATGAATTATGGGCGCCTTGGTAATTAAATCCAGTTAGGGTGGCATCAACCGAATATATATTTTTTATGTATTTGTTTTCTATCATCATCCATACAAACACAGTTCCACCCCATTAAAAAACCTCAAACATCTTGAAAATGATAACATGATTTATTGGCAATTAATTATCTACAGGTTGCATAACCTGGTTGGCAATACTTTTAACATTTAACATATTCACTGCAGCTTGTGTTCAACCCCTCAAGAACAAAAATGTGTTACATAAATTAGTTAAGGTACCTATACATTTCTAGATTTGATGTATTCCTTAAACTTATTTATTGCATTAACTGATAAATATGCAAATTATTCATGCAGTACAAATTCTGGTTTGAACTGGGTTTTCTTGGTTTAATTCCTTTCAATAAGGAAATAAGGTCTAAGAAATAATTACGTATATGCTGATATCAAACCCTAACCTTTCCAGTGATGACTGCCATCATGCTTGGAACAAAACTGACCATACCACCACCCCGGAAGAGAGGTTTTAAGTTGGTAGGATTGTTCACGTCATCCTTTGGTTGCCAGTAACATCCTTTGGTTGCCCGGACACAGGCACGACCTCCAAATCAATTCTCCTCACTTTCATTGAGACAGGCCTGCAAATACAGCTTTTTCAATTTAACACAATGTACTGTAATCCACGCTAAAGTAAAAAAAAAACTGCAGCTGTAAACAACTTGTTGATTCAGTGTTATTTTTTAGGAGGGAGCGTCCTAAAGCAGACATTGAACCAATGGGAATCTTACAACAGAATAAATTCTAATAAACATGTCAGATTGGACAGAGCTGGCATATCCTTTACCTGCTGGATGTAACTGGGCAAGCCAGCCAAATCCACACGGGCTGTTAGCAGGACAGATGTTAGCGCAAGACCTCTGACTTTAAGTTGGTCATTTGTCCCCAGGTTTTGGCATGGATTCATCACCCACTGGCATGCTCAGTACAGCAGAGTTGCTGTGGGCCATAAGTCAATTTTCTGGAAGTGCTAATTTGCTAATTGCTCGCATCGCTCAGTCGTAACCTTTCAAACAATGGTTTAAAATGGCAAAACATGGTCACGGCATAACTCACAAGTTACAAATCAAACAATGGCTTCAAACAGCAGAGCTTATCTATTTTCTGCTAACACATCCTATCTGATATACATGAGGAGGCTTCGGACAAGAAGAGCGTGTGTCTACCTCACTGTGCGTAGCCTACGGCCGGGCTGTGCTGCTGTGGAAAGGGCGTAGCAGAAAGCCGTGCGCGTGGTGCAGTTTCTCTGCGGAACCTAAAGCAATGTGCTGCCTCCTCTCCAGTTTTATGTATTTTTTTGTTTCCTGCTAAAGTACGCAGTGGGGGCGTGCTTAATCGTTTAGCTGTGTGAAAACACGCTTGGATCAGCACTCCACCCCTTGGCTCTTCACCTCCGACATATTCTCAGTCTCTTTTAAAGAAGCTGCCCGGGCACCACCAGCACAATTGCAGAGCAGGCCGCCATTCAAACGCAAGACCCCCCGTTCCGCTGTTCCTCCCGTCCGACCCGCCGCGGTTTCCACGGCGTACTGTTGCCAGGATATTTCAACTCCGGCTTTTTTTTTTCCCTTCTTCTTCCTTCCCACAGGTTGACGACTTAAAACTCCTCCGGAAAAGTGCGGAGGCTTGAATGACAGCGGTTGTCCTGAATTAGCACGCGTTCGAAGAGGCGGTAGTAACCGAGAGACACAACCAAAACGACAGGAGAAAAACATAGGCCTGGAATCAACTGACATTTTTTTTTTTGTTTGTTTCGTTTCACCATTAAATACAAGTGCTTGTTTTTGTCCTCTCTTCCCAAATTTGGTGAGTTCAGTGTTCATCAGAATGACATTGTGAAACTATATTTGTGAAGAAGAAAAGTAGGGCTTGCATTTATTTTTATTTCAAAGTTATGGACAAACGTTCATTCTAATCCAGGCCATAAATATTTTCAGGGTCTGAAACACATGAGAAAGAGGATATCAACCAAAACATAAAATGTAATTTTCTACTGACTGGCTTTTGACATAATTCATAAAAAACCAGAGGTCTGATCCAGGAAAATACATCATTATGTATTTGTTACCTAGAACACTTTGTGGCCCAAGGATAACTAATTTACTGGCATAATCATTTATCCAATCATTGATGTTTATGAAACTGTCCCCCACTCATCTCGGTCCAGTCAAAATAATAGCCTGACCTGAAAATGGAGCATGTCATTTATATTAGATTATTAAATGACTGGATCCCTACACAAAGGTTTTAAGCAACTGTCCTTTCTAAAAAAAATTATGCACATTCAAAGTGCATAAAAATAAAGCGAAAAATCTTAGATAATATAAATATATCATCACAACAGAATAATACAGATTTAGGTGTTCCATTTTTAAAAACTAATTTACTATAAATAATGCATTCACTCTGAAACTAGGCCAGTACCATAATCCACCATTTTAGCCCCTAGATAGGCATTGTGTAAGGGCTCCATCTTAGGCAGCACATTGAAATTCAACTGATGAGAGACCACAAGCAATGCAGGAGAAGTGTCTTACATAAGAGAACATGCACTCGAATTGAAATAACTATGACAGGCTATCGTTGTGGCTCAGGGTACACTGTAAAACAAAGAAGTTCCATTTACTCAAATGGTTTGAGGAAACCTATCGCCTCCACGTGAGTAGAGCAATTTAATCCCTTCAAGTGTTCACTGGTCTTTTTTTAAACTCTTTTTAATTAAGTTAAACGACTTCTTCCATTTTAACTTCCCACTACCCCGTTCATTAACTGAAATTGTATTTAGCTACATTTTACAGTGTTCAGAAAACATGCATAGGGTTTCCCATTGAAACTTCATGGAAATATAAACGCACTAGCCAAACAAAAATATTTATAAAATGATAGGATTATCATAGATTATAGATTCCAGTCTTATTTATGATGTCCAGTTCTACTTTAACAAAAAATCCTTCTATAAAGAAAGGCATGTACTGTACAGAGCACAAAGCACCCTGACATCTAATATGTAATATCAAACAAGCTGCAAATGGAGGCTAAAATATATAATAGAATGCAATAATAATTGCTTTGGCATTACTATAGCACCTAGCATTTAATCTTAAGAGCAACATGATACAAATATGAAAATAAATCCAAAATCACTTAACAGGTTCATGCATATAATTCCGCAGTTAGTATTTTATGATCTAATTTAGAATGAATCTTTTCTTAATTGTCTACCTTAAAATGTCTCTCTATAATATGCTAAAGTAAAATGACCACAAACACTTTTTAAACCAGCCACACATTTGTAATGCTCAAAGTGCATGGCTGTTAAAACAGATACAACAAATGCAAACCATTTGCCAAAGGCTAAAGAAATGAAACAGACACAAATATTCTGAACATGTTATAGTTGGTCAGATTACGCCACGATTTTTTGGTGTAATTTCACTCTGAAAAAACTGCCGAGAGGGAGAGGTTAGCATTCAGCCGTTCATAAAGAATTCTCCCCACATGTTTACATACAACACTCCAGTAAGCTTTTAACCAAGATATACGGCAGATTTTTAGACACCACCTATCCACAAGGTAGTTAATTGCAGGCCCCCTCCAGCTATGACCTCATTAATTAAAATAATTTACCAGCCGGCACAAAGACTGAATCAGCAAGCTGCATATTTTAACCTCGGTAAATAGAATTTGGTCATTAAGACCGGAGTTGTTGGTATTCTTGCTAACTCAGCGCAGTGCCTCCTCTGAATAAGACAGAGAGCGAAGGAAGCGGTGATGGGATTTGCGGAAAGAGGCTGCGTTTTATCATGCCAACTTTTCAGCGCTTTCATGTTTCCTCGCAACTAATCCCATCAGCTGTCAACAATTAAGCAGAAAAAAATGCCAAGACCCGAAGCGCGATAAACATTAGTTTAATTAAATGACCAAAAACCGAAGAAAAAACACTGACAGTTATTTTCTGAGATAAAACTACACAAGGGTTAGAAAGTAAAATAAACAACATTAAAAAAAGTTTAGAGTCAGCTTTGTGTACTTCCGCAACTTGGAAGAGGAGAGCAGCATAAGCATTGACAAATGCTAATAAAGACTCAGGGAAAAAAAAGCCAAGAAAAACCAAGCATTACTCTTTGCAATGAACCTGCTTCATTAAAATAATCTATTTTTCTTTCACTAGATTGAGTACAAACCTTGGTAATGATTTTTCAAATAACTGTAAAATAACCCCAATTTAATACTCAGTGATTGGGAATGCCTTTCATAGTGCCAGAGTACTGCAGTATATACTCTATTCCTTTCCAGTTTCTGTTTTTACATCAGAACAGACATTTGGTTAGTAAATACCCTCCACAAGAGTGAATTTTTACATAGTGTACAAGATGCTGTCCATTTATACAACTGGAAAACATTTGGAAGTTTACTGTATTAATGTTTTGGGATTGAACCCCACAATCCTCTGGTTAATATTACACCATACTGTAGTGAACAGTACAATTTTAACATGCCATTTGACCTGATAATGCACAGATGGCATTTGGTGTGTTTGTCCCCATGTCCCCTGATGTCCCAATGTCCGGAAATGTCTTGTAAAAATGATGTCATTGATTCAGACAGGTAATGGCAAATTCCCACCTCATACAACTTCATTTTGTAATGAGCATCTGTCGCCATTCTGAAACACTCCTGACTTCTGTTATAAATATCAGGGCTGTGTCGTCGTGGATAGAGAGATTATTTTGTACTTTTGATATTCAGAATTTGCCAACCCAGGAAATATAAGAATCTTGCAAGAAAAAAATACAAAAACTGTATATTTAGATGCTTGTCCTCCCTTTGCGTCACATACTTAAGCATCCAGGAATGATTGTTCGGAAAAAAATTTTTTAAAGAAAGAAAACACCACTTGAGTGCGAGACTATGTGAGATACACGCTCTGAAACCTGGGTTCCGTTGGAAAGCTGAAGCTCTCCCCTGCATTATGCATTGGTATGCAGAACATGGACATTCGGGAGGATTCGTTAAAAGGCGAGGAGCTGAGGAAACTTTCTCTGCAGCGCAGCGTGATGAAGGTGGCCTGGCTGGCAATGACTACGGGAAACAAAAGCCCAGGCGTTAATCTAGATCAGTGCGCAGCGTCCGTGCGCTCCGCACGCCGTCCGCACTTCAGCGTGCAGCGCATGGAGGAAAAAGAAGAAGAGACTCCATTCTCCATTCTCACAAACAGCGTCTTTACGGTGAACTGACAACGCAAAGCAAAACAAAAACAAACAAAACAAACAAACCATCACATTTATGTTGCAATCATATCAGGAACTATGGCCTGGAGTCTATCAATGTTTGCCATTAACTTTGAGTTAGAATTAAATAAACAAGAACAAATGTTTTTTTTTCTTCCAATTCAGTCAAAGTTAAGGACAAATGTGCAATGGATCCAGGCCATCATTTAAAAATAAAAACCAGCCAAACCCTTCACACACATCGCACGTGAGAAAGCCAACACCTAGGCTCAGAACCAATCAGATTTGCCGTGGGTCTGGATTCAAGGCAGAACGCCTGTATGGCCCATTCAATGAATCTCAATGATCAAAGACGATGTATTTTCCAAACCAAAAAAAAAAGAAGGGCAATTGCTTCTATGGCTTCCCATGCATATGTAAAGTGGAAATTTGTCAAAACAACAAAGGCATTCAGAAAGAAGTGTGACACTCCGGGGGAGTTCCTTTCCCCGGACCGATGAGGGCGGTCTGATAATGCGCCCGTCATATTGATCGGTGCCGCTCTAGCCTAGCGTCGGAGATAGCGTCGGCGAGCTCTGGTTAATGAGGTCATTATTCAGGTCCCATTCTTTACAAGAGGAACGAGCGGAACGAACGACAAGCGAGTCACGAGAGTGAAAAGGAAACAAATAGCGGACGGAGAGACAGACGAGACGGTAAAGAACGAATGCTAATCGCCGAGGAGTTTAAAAGCTGGAAATGTGCTGACTCCGCCCAAATGTCAGAAATCCTCATTTCCCTCCAATAAATAAATAAATACAAAGGTGTCAGTAAGATCCCTTTGTGTTAACCTCTTTCTCGGAGGTAGCTATTTTTGAAATACTGCTTCGGAACAGAGCAGGAACATCACGTGACCCAGAATGTGAACAATTTTTGGCCAAACCTGGCTTGACTGGCTCATGGTGGAATGTTCCACATTTATGTTCAACTTATGTCAGCTTCCTTACAAATAAAACATTTAACAAAAAATCTATTCAAACTAATCGTAATGCATATATGCTTGTAACCTTTAGTAACAAACTAAAGCAAACTATTCCTATAAATGAGTGAAATCCTGGTCATTGCAATCAAAACCAAAAAGCAAAGAAACCCTGTTTCCTACAAACCACTCATTACATTGAGGCAAAAACTCAACTACTGCAATATCTGAGCTACTTCTGAAATCCCAAGTCTTCTTATAAAAAGTACTTTAAAAACTATTTCTGGTTTAAAAGTTTCAAGAGGAAAGACCTGGGGTCTCATTTCAAAATGGCCTTACGATAAAATTGCATCTTAAATAGTGGCTTTTCGCAGAAAATCATAACTAAGTAGTTACTCAGTGCCCTGTGTTCATGCTTTGAAAATAACATCCAGTTGATAATAATTTTAGGAATGAAGAGTGCAAGAAATGTAAACTTATTTAGAGGAAAATGGATGTTATTGCCCATAATTACAAGATGGGGTAATTGTAAAGCAAGTTCATCTGAGTTCAGACTGAAGTTCATTTGAGATTTATATATTACAGGAGATGCACATAAAACCAACCTAAGAAACTTATTTCTGGTCTGTTATCTTTATAAATCAAGTGCAAGCATCTTAAGGATCTTAAGATAACATTTAAGTTTGAACCCAAGACCCTTTTTTACAGCTGGGGCCCCAGTAAAGCCCCAATGCAGGCTTAGTATATACGAACACTTTAAGCACAAATGTTTATCATAGACGCTCGATTATGCAGCCACAGTAGCTTAGCTTCTCTGGAGAAACCATGGTGACCCATAGCTGTGTTTGCAGAGGTAGCCGCTAACCCACTCTGAGCTGGATCACATTGTGCCGTTGATTCCTCGGGGGTGGTGTAGGAGGTGGCGGGGCTCCTGTGGGGCGGGAGGGGGGGGGGTGCCATTCCTACATCATCCTCCAGCAGGGCGCACATAAAAAGCCGCAGTTCCCGCGCACACTGGTCCTTGCACCGGCGCTAATAATAGCCAGCGAAGCGATGAGCGATTGCCGCCGTGGTTACAGCACTGGAACCGGGCCAGGTGCTTCCTCCACCGTCTCACCTTATTGCTTTACAGCTCTATGCATGCAAGTGTGTGTGTGTGTGTGTGTATGTGTGTGTGAGAGTGAGGTGTATATATATATATGTGTGTGTGTGTATATGTATGTGTGTACGAGTGTGTGTGTGTCTGTGTGCGTGTGTGCATGTGTGTGTGTTTGTGTGTGTGCACATGTGTGTGTGGTGTATAGGTATGTGTATGTATGTGTGTGTGGGTGTGTAAGCGTGTGTGTGTGTGTGTGTGTGTGTGTGCATGGCACTTGCTCTCAAGGAGCCCGGAAAAGGAAAAGGTGATTTTCAATCACTTTCTCTGTGGTTTGGAATTGCAGGCTATTTGGAGTGCTGCAGGTACAGGGCAGGCACGGGTGCTGGGAGCAAATGAGAGCATTATTTTCCAACAAGGACATTATTTTCCGTCAGACAGAGTGACGGGGGCTCGGGGAGGGGTAATACGAATCTAAAACAGGAGCGTTCGGGCAGCAGCAGGCAGCGGTCCAGTTCTCCTGAATCTGTCAGAGAGTTGGGGCTACCGAGCGCTGCAGCAGCGGGACTGTGTGCTGAGGTCTAAGCGCTGCGCTCAGCATTTAGCTACTGTTTGTGGGGAGGTTTAGTTTCAGATCTGTCCAATAACAGACAGCCTCGTAAAATCACCATGTTGCCCCTTAACTTTCTTAATGGATTATTACTCCAAGTGCATCTACTAAGGCAGAAGATGGGTTACATTACATTACATTACAGGCATTTAGCAGACCTCCTTACCCAGAGCGACTTACGCAACTTTTTACAGTTACAGTGGATATATACTGAAGCAACGCAGGGTAAGTACCTTCAGGTTACAAGCCCACCCAGCTCCTTACCTAACACACTACACCGCCAGGCTCACTGGTGGGCAGGAATGTGTGGGACACCAATAGCATCTCCTCACGACAGATCTGCCGTCTGCAGTCAGCGGCGTTCCCCCCGATCGGCAGGTTTGGGAGAAGCTGGCCGCCCGCCGCTTGCAGTGGGAGGGCTAATCGGATGAATATTTTACCGCCATGGCGGGGGGGCAGAGGCGGGAGCGGGCCTCGGGGGTGGGAGAAGGCCGTTGGTGGTTTTTCGGAAAATGATTTCAAATTTCAAACAAATAAGGTTTTTATATTTCATGAACAACTATCGTAAGATTAATACTTAATATGGGGAAAACAATGACAACCAGAATTAGGTCCATAAGGAATTTAACGAAATGAACTAGGTGAAAGAGATTGGAAAAACTATGACATTTTTTCTGTGCCTGACTAGTGTGGAAACATGGTTTTTAATTGAAAAGTATATATCTTATATACTGTATTTAGAGGTTGTGGAATTTCCCTCTAAATTAAAAGGACAGGAAGTACTATGCAAAGTCCTTGATTACATACCAGTCTATTTTTCAGTTTTACTGGCTCCATTATAACTACTCTGAGCATTTCTAATCTTGGCAAGTAACTCAACTAATTTTCTCAGGAAGAACCCAAAATGTTCTCGGTCCCCAATTACCTTTTTAGCAACTGACAGTAAATACCCTACTTCTGACAAACACTCCCTGAAATAACAAAATCACACAAACCTGAGCTTCTACAGACTTGAGTGGGCTGCAGTTTGCTTCCAATGATCAAAGAACAAAAGGTGTATTGGTTACAAATGTGGGACCTGCGCGCTAACGTTAATTCTCGGCTATGCGTTGCAACACTTCAGTTGTTTTATTTAATATTACGCACATCTGTGTCTCTCACATTAGCATGATTTGAAATGCATACTTCATACTTACATGCTTTTCTTCCTGCCTGTTTGCAGAAATTGGTTTACTTCCGTGACTAACAGCTTTTGAGAAGCGACTACATATTTGTACAGTACATTAAAAGTGATGGTTACAAGTACTCTGGTGTACAGCAAATTAGGCTAATTGCTTGGTGGCAAAGGTTGCTTTGTTTAAATATTAATGAGTTCAGATGAAATAATAATTTGTGGATCTTTCCGAATGCTTGATCTTTCAAGTATCCCAACAAGGTCCATTAATATTTACAGGACGTTTGTGCTAATAAATAGGATGCAGGAACAAGAAAAAGACCCAACTGGACTCTAATTCCAAAAAGTAAACTCTAATAATACAGCCTTCCTCATTACTTATTTTAACTGGAATGAAGGCAAGCTCATTTTGGACACCAAAGTGATTCAGAAGGCTGATGTTGACAAAAGCAAATAATCAACAAATATACTTTTTTATGAGTAAAACATATTACCAACTAGCAAAATGACTGAAGTTGTTTTAGGCCGATTTAGCAGTGTTGCAGGGTCGTAATTCTGGCCTGAATTGCAAGCCAGCCGTACTACAGCATCATACTCTGTCAGTCCCGGAGGGTGTGGCACATCCTTAAAAATGTGTACAGCCAGCTGCCACCCGAGTCCATTCCACAGTGCGGCTACTGAACCACAGGGCTGCACATGCTCATGCGCGCTGGCAGACCGCAGGTGGCAAAATCGTCCAGAGGAGGCGCTAATGTGCAAGGAGGAGAACCCAGGCGACTGAAACCACACCCGCCAAATTTGAAATAATCATGATATACTGTATTTCTGCATGATACAGAATCTACGACACTGTCGGAGACCTGCAACTAGCTCTCTACAAGACATCACACACACCCACCCAGACCCAGCACAGATGAGGTTCTGCCCATTAATAATTAACCATGTATACACACACGGCGATTCTATATTATCTCTGTGCAATCTGCACAGGGATTTCAGCTGTTTGTGGACCAACCGGAGGGCATGGGTGCATCACATATCTTGAACTCCCCTTGGCTCCTTTTTCCCTGAATCATGTACAGTACAGGAATGGACACTTTAAGACTTTAAGAGAAACCTTTGTAATCCCCAAAACATCTTTTTTTTTTTTTTCAATGTTTCTAGAATGTTCTAACCATCAGAACTTGCAAGGGCATCTAACTGGGAAAACCAGTTTATGATGTCACACATTCCAAAATTGATAACCACTGAACCACTAGCAGCTGAAATGCATGTGGAAATGTTAACAGTATGAGCCGCTCATGAATGCATCATGCTGAAACATTTGCTGAAACCGCTTCCAAACACAAAACAGTTTTGGGCTTTACATCTCAGGTTTCAGCAGTTCCACTAATGGCCAAGAAATGTTTGTGTTGTGAAAATCCTCCACTATAAACAGGCCTCTGAAAAGACCATTTGGATGACAGATGGGTTGTGTCATGAGCACCCAAAACAACTGAAAACAAACAGATTTTAGCAGAGGAATAAAACTGTTTTTCTCTTTCTTGGGAGCCAACACCAATCACTATGCTAAAACTGCAGTACCATATAGTTTCATGTTGTGATACATACCTTTCACATTAGTTCTTAACCTTCAGTTATAATTAAACAATTAAATTCAAATTAAATTGTAATTAAGTGTTTAGTTTGTTCTTCAAAAATACAGTTTGGTGAGCTAATTTTGGTGATTGCTTAATTGCAGCTCAAAACTAAAACATGCATTTCATCAAGTTAAAGACAGATGTTGATTGAATCCAGTTGTCTGCAATTACGAACAGCTGCGCCATAGTAAGATGGAATCAGAATGACGCCGTTCCCCGCTTATAAAGACATGTCCCCATGTCACCAACAGGCCAGGAAACCCCGTGCACACACTCATCACCAGGTAACTTTAACCAAATTTGCGAGCTGGTCATTTCAGAACATTGACAGAGACCCCGGGTTGGTCAGTTTGTGCGGCCAAGACTGCATGAAATGTACAAGCCATTTCATACCAGACTGTATGACATGGCTATAAATGTACATATGTATATATATATATATATATATATATATATTTAAATACTTTTTATAATTTCCCAGTAAACATTACATATCAGTTAGAGGCCTGCATTCACTGGTATATATGGCCAACTAGAGTCTTGATTAAAAAACTCCCTTTTTCCAAAAAGAGTTGAAGTATACAAAAGTTGTAATTTATCTGACACTTTTTCAAAAATTGCATAGTATTGACAGAAAAGCAAATTAATATTGAGTGCATGGCAATCTCCTACTGCAGCAAAATGAGAATATGGTGTCAGAATAGCATATTTTTTTAATGAAATTTGGAATTACTAAAGACAGTATGCATGTTCAAAGGAAATTATGGTTTCCAAAGTTCCTTGCAGAAGAGTTGACTCATCACGACTGCACAAGCTCAAAACAGTTGTGATATCTGGTCTAATCTGGAGTATGCAAATAACAGGAACAAATAATGTCAGCAGTATTCAAATGGGACCAGCTATATGCTTTGCAATTAAATGAAGGATGCAATTATCCAATGTGCAATTACAGAAGGGCTGGCTGATGATAATATCCTAGGATTCATTTAAATTATTTCATATTAATATTGTGTGTTTTCCCTCAACGTGTACAGCTCGTAGCCAGTCAAAGGATTGGGGGCGGTGGGGGGGGGGGGGGGGGGGGCTGTGTTTTCTCCATGGAAACAGGCCTTTCTTCATGTTCGCCGGCACAAGTCCTTGAGAACGCTGCCAATTAATCTGAATGTGACACGTCCCGACAGCGGGATTATTAAAAACAATATGAGCCCGGCCGCGAAAGCCTCGTCAATTCCGCACTTCCACCGCCGGCTTTGGAGGAAGATCCAATTAACGGAATTACGCGCACCCCCAGATTAAAGGAAGCCCCGCTAATGCGCTCTATTAATGACCTCACTTCACAAATGTGGGAGAGTAAATATAGAAAAGCTAACAATTCGGGTCAAGCTTACAGACATTATACAAGCACACCGATGTGACTGGCAGGCCCAAACTAATTAGCAGAATACAAATATGAGAGTCCAAGCACTGAAGTCTGAATTTTAATAAACACTTATCTTTCAATTTGACTCACAAATAATTTACTGAGTAAGCTGATCGGATAGCGATAGTTTCAAAAGGACTGCACAACCACCCTTAAGGCCTTTAATTAGGCATCATACTACGATAAATATTATTCAATTATTAGTTTTCCAGGATCCATACCACAGACGGCATTATAGTTGCATACATGTCACCACACATACCAGCTCTCCTCCAGGTACAAACAGTGTACGGCTGTAATTGGTTAGAATTTCCTTTTTTAAATCACCATAGATATGTAGCAAAAATGTAATAAAAACTTTCCATTTCATTTAAATAAATTGAACATTTTTATAACAGTATGAAGTTGGACATGCTTTAAGTCCAACTCAATATTGCTGTAGTTATATAGTATAACTGCAACAATATGAAGTTATATTGGACACTTACAGGGTATGTAGTTGTCATGATAGTTGGACACTTTCTTTCTTCTGAAATGTACAACCTGTATTATTTATAGTTGGAGCCATAGTTATTTCTGTCGGTGGAAAAGGCGCTGACTCACTGCGGAATGGGTTTGCCTGGAGTGGTGCCCCCCGGAGCAGGCCACACAGGACTGACTGCAGGGCTGGCACCGGAACTGGAGCTGGTTCAGAGCACAATCAGAGCAGGCCTAACAGTCAGCACGTCCCGCGCAGCTCAGTCTGCTCCCGCTAACACTGGCGCTGAGGACCTGAAAGTGGAGGGGATGAGGGAGACTGCCAGCGACGCTGATCATAGCAAAGGACCCCACATTCACGCACAAGTTCCCATGCATGGTAAGTAATGGGCGGAGTCCTGTTCGTCTTTGGGAAAAGAGAGTACCAATAAATCCCTTTTGTTGCTGTGAATATCTTCCCTTTTTTGGCCACTTTCAACCGCCATGTTGTTTAGATTGTTGCCACCCTTCACCTGCTGAGGAATTGTAATGTATCTTTTAAGTCCTTTTAGTCCTGTCGTCTATCATACCGATCCATATTTTGTGATTTTTCGAGTGAGTCTTGCCCATACTCTCACAAAAGAATAAATAAAAGGTGCTAGCCGGACTGGGGCAGACAACAGAATTCAGCAAGATAGAATGGCCAAGGACCCGGTTAGTGGGTAATGCAATGCTGTAATCATACTGTTCTCAGACTGCACTGGCTCCATCTCATGCCAGCGAGGGTTTAACTCAAACACAGGTGCTTAAAAAAGTCCAGGTATCACCCTGGGGTCTGGGGTCAAACTCTAATGGCCACACGGTCATGTTTGGCTCAGCGTTACGGGCCAGTTCTGCAGGCTGTGCACCCAGTCCCATCTGTAGTCCGGAGGACGCGAAAGCAGAAGAGAATCAGAACGTACCGGATGTTATGAATGCCTAGAACGCGAGTTCGAAACCCATTATGTGTGCATGAATCATGCAATTTCATCATGCAAGATTCAGCGTCCATCTGCTTTGATGCAGCAGGGCGAAATTAAGCAGGAACAGACACGGCGATTTTCCCCCCCGCGCACCCGCCCCGGCCCCGCTCCAGGCCACCCAGCCGGAGCCGCCGGAGACCCAGCACGCCGTCCGCATCAGAAACCCCAACGCCGTCCAATCGAAGCTAACGATCAACCCCAAGACCTCTGGCAAGGTCTTTTTCTGAAAGGAAACTGGTACTGAATGCACCTTGTGCAATGACTTTGATCAGCGTAAAAAACGGCAGAGTCAAAGTCTAAAAGAATCCATCTTACAGTAAAACTGTCGCAGCAGATCTTGCAGTGCAATATCCCAGATGGTTAGGACTGGCCAGTGACCTGGATTAAATGACTTAACAACGACAACAGCACCTGCCAGATTTAGATCACGGGTACTTCCACCGACCTCCAGTCAAGGTCCCTAAACATTTGTGCTTTAAGACCCTTTTTCCTCCATTAGCACAGATGAACAGCCTAGAGCCATCTCCAATCTTACACTGGCGATTGGTGTTTGCAGCTTCTACAGAACTAAGAATTCAACATGCCCAGAAGTGTGAATAATCCCTTTAACAGAACTAAATACTTAAAATTTTCTTCCTCGTTCCTCTATTCAACCAAACACGCATGTACAAGCGTACGACCTTCAAATGAAATGAGTGAAATTTTTAAGTTCAAATCTCATCTTTGATTGCTTATTGAGGGCTTGCAGTTGCCGTGATACTGTGTTGGTTGCTATGGCAAAGCTACTCATGGTCAAAACTCAGGCTTGGACCCAATTAACACTTGACCTCAACTTTGACTCGAAAATGCCAATTTCACTTTTTTCCACAAACGGGATTGGATGAGTTATTTTTGGTGACTGAGGAACTCGCAAATCATGTCTGGGAAGAGAAGAGAACACTTGTATTTATTTGTGGAGGCAAACTCAAGGACACAAGCTGACCTACGACTAAGCCTCAGACTCTGATAGTTCCTTGGCTCCGGCCACAGAGTTTGAGCACGCTGAACTGGTAGAGAGGTCTTCAGCGAACAACAGCTCACAAGCAAGGCATACCTGACTTGAGGATGCTCTCTGTTATGGTTTCTATGGAGAAGTGTGGTCAGAGTTAATGGGCACACTCGAGACATGACTGCTTTCACCCTGGCAAAGCGTGGGTTTCTCTTACCCTGGTGACCACTGTAATGATGTCCATTTCTATTTATTTGTTTAAAAGGGACGGTATGCAACAATCAACATATCAGTAAGCGCATGAATGCATCCAGATTTAGCACAAGCACTCATTTTTATCTGCAATCCCCTGGCAGGTGATCCAGATACTTATGAACAGCGAATAAAATTACACCTGAAAAAAAAAAAAGAGTCAAAATTAGACGAAAACAACGTAAGGATTTTAGGACACTGTGATCCTCGGGAGTGGTGGGGGAGGAGCAGAGAGGACTCTTCATCCCACGACCCACCGAAGCCTGAAAGGACTTCAGGTCCACGGACAGCGGTGGCCTCACCTGCGGGCGAGATGCTGGCTGGAGGCGCAGCTGCTGCTTCCGTTGCCTCCATCAGACCTGAAACGGAGGCAGTTTGCCGAGCCTTTGCGAGAGAGAGGCTAACGTGGATATCCTGTGTGTCTGTCACTTATAACGCCCCCCTTTCAGTTTCACCAGCTCACTCCTGGTTTATTTTCTGCCCCCAATTCATGACACACAAAACATATTATACCACACAGTCCTACAGTAATGTGTGCGCTACAATGAACACCATACCCTGGGGACATATTAGTCATAATTCCATAAGGTAATTTTCCATTATCGTTTCTGGATCACTTTGCTTTGGATCACTTTTGATTCCCAGGCTTTACAAGCTTTTATAGCGCCCAGCATTGAACCAAACCTGACCAATCAGCGCCATGAGCATTCTACACATTTCACTCCTCCTGACTGCACCTAATTATTTCAGGTTAACTGCACCACGTCCTTCTGTTGCTGTGTTACAATGCGATGTCTGCTCTTTGTAACTGTATCCTTGTTTACATATTTCTACGTTGCTGTTTGCTGTACTGATTGCAGTCTGAGAGGTGTTCAGTAGGAATCCCGTTGGTAAGGAAACTACAAAGTAAAACTGTATTGATTGATTGATTGACTGACTGGGATCCGTTTACATTGCATTCTAGCGTCCATTTTGAGGTGACATGCTGTTCTGGGCTTATACCGGAGGTAGATGGAGTGTACTGTTTATCTAGCAATTACCTTCTATCTTCAGAGTAGTACATGTTAAAAGATGTGTGGCCCCCAAATTACTGGGATGTGCACCACTGCGAAACAGACAGCGAACAAAGAAATGAATAAAAACACGTGAAACAAAGGAGTCCTATTGGTGGCTACGGTAAGCTGTCAGCGCAATGCTGTTTGGGCCTCCATTAAGGGGAATCACTTTAAACATAAACCAACCGGCAGCTGCTAATAAACTCCCTCCACAAATACCAGCCGCGGACGTGCCAGCCGACAGCAATAGAGATGCAGGCAGCCACTAATTACAAAATGAAGTCTGCAACGCTGCGGTCAAGGTGGAGAGGATTAAATATTGAAACAAGGGCACATACCGGGGCCCTGGGCTATGAGAGAGAGAGAAAGAGAGAGAGAGAACGTGAAAGGGAGATAAATTAAGAGAGAAAAGATGAGGGGGAAAAACACTTGGCTTTCATAATGAGCAAACACCCGACTGCAGTTGCTTTTATTTTTAAACAAACAAGTGTGAAGCACATTTCGTATGGTAATGACTGAACTTGCCCACTTTGCTCCATGGAACGAACAACTTGTCAATTTACAGAAATGTTCAAATAATTGTTTCGCTTTTCATTTTGCTCTAGTTGATAGACATGGGAAAATGTCGGGTAACCCCTGGTCAGCACTGCAAAATGATAATGATACAGTGTTAAGCATTTAAGCGTCTCCAATGTAATCTTACAAAGTTGAACTTGACAAGACAATTATGGGAAAAATCTGATATACTCTTCGATCTGACTATTATGACCTATGTAAGCAGCTGTGCATGCTTTATTACATGGTACTACAGGATGTAGCTGCTGTTTTGGCTCTACAAAAATCTAGATAAAAGCTTGAATTAATTACAGGAAGTAGAAATGTGTGAGGTTAATTAACCAGTAGCAGATGTCGACAGAAGCAGTGGGGTGACCGGCAAGAGGTGACCAGCCAATCAGAGCTCAACCCCTTGCAGCAGACTGACCTGCAAATGGTGACATGGCAATGAGAGCTTGTTGAGCCTGATCTCATCTTAGCGATGGTATTCAAATAAGAATATGAATTCTATTTGTGTTTGCCTGGGGCTACATACCATTTTCATCCCCAATTAGCCATTAGTTAATGAATGAGTTATTTCTAGAAATTCACCTGCAGTTCAACACAGAAGATATTTTGCATCCTCAAACAAGACAAGAAAAGATCTAATTAGAAAAAAAACTGGCTTGTGTAGGCAGTGATTTCTGACCCAGTTTGTTTCAGTAACAGACCTCAAGACAACAGGCCGACGCCCAGCCATTTAACACGGGACATAATACAGGAAATTAAATAAAATAATTAGATCCATTTTTGGACAGTGACCAAGTGCTGCTTCTAGAAAAGGGAAGCGGAGAAGGCTTCCGCACCCCCTCTTTCTCTCTCTCCTTCTCTCCCTCAGGACCGGCGCGAAGAATTGTAGGAGAGGACTGCCGCTGCTAATGGAATTAATAACAATTTTTTAAAATTACGTCTGTGACGCGCGACTCCAGAAGTGTGTTAATTATTGATCGCCCATTTCTGCGAGGGCAATTCGTAATTACCCCGCATAATGCGGCTCCTTCATCACATTTAAACATTTAGATTGCTTCTCTTTTCCCATAACCTCATTGGCTGTGTTTTTATAATTACACAAATCAAATTGAAACTTGGGGGCTGTGGGGTGGGTGTATATAAACTCTATACATATTTTATACCGCTTCATTTGTGTGTGCTATTCAGTGACTCATTTCCTGCAAAATGGCTGTGTAACCTCACAACATTCACCTTTTAAAATTAAGACAAATTGTTACATTTGTGAAAAACAAATACGAGTAGGTAAATAACTTAGCAGCTGGCTAGCTAATCAGTGCAGCTAATTGTCTTTGTCAGACATAACATTAAAAACAAAGCGAGTGATATTTTGCCTTGAATACCAGTGGCGATGACCCCTTTTCCATTTGAAATACAGCCAATATTTAATTCCTGAAATACATATTCACATATGATTAATATTTCATATAACTTGAAATCTTAATTATAGTAACTGAAGAATATTACCAGCATGTCAAGGAAATATTATTACTGTAATAATATACTAATTGATTTGTTAAATATTAACCAATTGATTAATAACCCATTTTTAAATGTAGTTTTTACAGTGATAGAATGTACTAATGCACTAAAGTGTTTTCGAAAAAGGCAAATCAAAATTTGCACCAAACTTATCCAAACTTTCAAACTTGCCGCAGTAAAAAAAAATCAACAATTCTGATGTGTGATAAAAAAAAAAAAACTTTCAAATTCTCCTTACCTCAAACGTTTTCATTTGACCTGACATAGTTAGCTCTTCATGTAGCCTGCCTGCAGATTAGAGTTATCTACATGGCTGCAATCCCCGTGTTTCCCCGTGTCATTTTTCCTGATTAATAACAATAATAAAAATGCACACTGCACCTTTACCAGAGACATTTATTTTTTAATTAATTTCCACAAAACAAAAGAGAGAAACATGAACAAAGAACCATACATGCAGGGTGAACAAAGAAACCCAAAATAGGGATTATATTTGGGGTCTCACCCTACAAACAGCGACTCTGGAGAAAGGACATATTATACTCACCCCCCCCCCCCCCCACCCACTTTTTCCAAAAAATAAAATAAAATAAAATAAAATAATAATAATAAACAAACCACACCAGCACAGCGTTCCCTTATCTTGTGAAACTTTATTGATGGTTATTGGTTAGCGGGTCATATTGCATGCACATACGATGACAAGGAGAATGCCTGGTCACAACACATTTTCTTTTAAAAGCAGAAACTGTATAGAAGAGTCACGGCGGCAGGTAAGATATTTTTTTACGGAGTTGCGCGATGTGACACGCCAGGTACACATGAGGACATCCGCAGCCGAGATCTAAGCTGCTGTTTTTTTTTTTTTTAAAGTTGTGTTTTATTTTTTGTTGTTTTTTTAATAAATACAAAAAAATGAGATATGTGACAAACACCTCAACTTAAGTTTTACTTGTAAACAGGACAGCATGAATGGAGTCTTTCTATATGCACAGACAAGCTGCAATTCTTCAAGGACACTTTGAGCCCTGACAACTTGCTTGTGTGGCACTTGTAATGTCCAAGTTATCATTATTTATATTTATATATATATATAGATATCCTTTTCACAAATTATACATATGCTGCTGATCAAACAGTTTCAAAATGTAAAGACAATGTTCTATAAAATAATACAAAGAATGTGGCATTAAATATAATATCAAAACAAAAAGGCAAATGCACCAAAACAAATATAAAAAAAACTAAATTAAACAGAATAATGTCTCAAAAGCCAAGAAGCTAAGAAAAATTGCAGGTTGTGTGTGCAACAACAATAAAGTCTAAAAAATATTAAGCTGACAAAAATACCATGATTATCTCTACATAATGATTGTGATACCTGTAAAATGTTCATATAAATCTGAATATGATTATCATGTAATTTCATAAAAAATGATACACCTCTCTCTAATAGGTCTACTAGGCTAACTCTAAAACATCATATGGTGTATTTTGTATAACAGAACATTTCCACTGCACAGATCAAATTGTATACATTGTTGTAGGTTTTCTTTTTTCTTTTTTTAAACTGGTACAAATAATTCTAGTTTTATTATTTTCCTTCTGAAAAACAAAAAGAGAAAATAGAAACAGTGCTTTTTCACCGTATTTGTTATTGTTTTTTTTTCCTCTCTCCCGTAATATAAAAGTCAGTAATAATATCAATTTATATACTGGAAGCAATATAAAAAGAACAACCTTTTTAATGGCCTAAACTAGTAAGGATTTGACTAGAGAACTAGATAAAGATTAAACAGTGAAGTACTGCCTTGGTTCAAAATCTTTAGGGGTTTTCCTAGACAGCTTCTATGCAAAATCTGAATATACAAGAGTAACAACCCAAGAACATAACCTTTGGCTTTGAGTAATGGATAATAGAAGATGATTAATATACTTAAAATACAGTGGTGCCCCTCCCCTCTTAACTGCTTTAATGAGGATCTACACTCATTCTCCATGCTGCACTCCAGTAATGCCAGGGCAAGGCCCCTGAGGAACCCCGAAATGGGCGGAGCTAACATAAGCTGTCAATCAGCTCCTACCAACCAATGAACAGCAGTTGCAAACTGAATGACGAGCATGCAAGTCCCCTTGTATGGAAGTCCCGCTGGAAGTCTCCACCAATTCCACAACTCTGTGTGTGGTGTTTTTTGACAGAGCTGGTTGCTTTACTGCACCAGACTGAGAAGATGGCAAAAGACCATTAGCAGTAACAACACGAGCGAACCATTAATTGCCTTTTGGGAAATGGGAGGCATACCCCATCATTACACATTACTTATGGTAACTTACCTATTATTAACTATCCTACCCAATGTAAACAAATCAAACACCATTAACTCTACATTTTCGTGATGCCTAGCTAGTAAGGTCCGTTCCAGTCAGAAAGGTAAGTGTTTCGTTGATAATTTAATGAGTAAGTCTTTCCCCAGTTAACCTTTTTAAAAATGCCAATAGAAGTGCCAGACATAGAGTTCATATACACCAGCAAAGCTACATTTCACTTGCTATTTCCTTCCTGCAGCAAATCGCTCGGAGACAGCTGCGAAAAAGCTCATGCACAGAACACGTGCTGTAGCCCAGTTCCTGCAGAACACGCGGTGATTGATGGAGACTTTGCTTTTAAATGGGCCGTGACTGCACTGGCCGTTAAAAGCGAGTGGGGATTCTAATAAGACCGCGGTCTCGTTCCGTCTACGCCTTCGACACCGTCCGTTTCCAATCCAACGGGTCATCGACGGCACGTGACAGCTCCGCCCATTTCGCGGGCCCGCCAAGCCTAGCCTTCCCGCCGCCGCCCATCCTGCCACCATCCCCCGCTCTCCAGCGCGTCCAGCTCTGAGGCTAGCGTACCCGCCCCCACCCCAATATATTCCCTTTACACCCTTCATATACAAACCAAAATATTATCAAATTAAGAACAATTAAAAGCAAAAAAACGAAAAAAGCAAACAACAATGACTCTTGTAGTCACTTACACTCTTACAAAACATGAGAACCCCAAATGACTTAATATTTATCATACATAGTTTAATTTACAATGAGAAAAGCACACGTGATTGTGGCCTTAAATTGTGTTTCATATATATTTTTATGTATTTTTTTTTTTTAGATTTTATATCTAGCAGCTTTCTAGATCACCACAGAAACCTCTACAGCCAACAATCTATGTATTGTAACCTTAAGAAAAATTAAAGACCCCACAATATTAAAATACACCAAACAAAATATCAGAGGTATAAGATGAAAAATATCTGTCCCTCCCCCCTCTCTTAAGAGGTGCTAAAATGATGCACTACTGCATGTATTGCAATACCCAGGCCTCAAAAAAAGTTTCTCTTGTTAATCCCCAACTGGAAGGTTCTCAGATCTTTTTTTTTTGTTTGTTGTTTTTCTTCTTCTTTTTTACATTTGTGTTTTTTTTTGGGTCGTTCAGTATGGCGCGAAACGACTGTATCCCCCGCGATATATACTAGCCTGCAACGAAGAAAGAACCAGACCCACATCGTCCGCGTGGCTCCGAGTCTTGGCATCGGTCAGCGGTGCGAAAGCATTCTGAAACAAAGCGAGAGCTTTTTAATCCGCTTCCCTTCGGCGTGACCCCCCCCCCCCCCTTCCCCCCCCAACCTCCTCCGGACGCCTCGCTCTCATGCCATTATACATACCCCCGATGACATCACCCCCGGTCCGCCATGCAGCAAGCACACCACAAGCCATCGCATGCCAGGCAAGTGCACTTAACTACTTCAAAAGTACAACAGAGAACAAACGGTTAACGGATGGACGTATGGAAAAATGAATCGAGACGTCGACAGAGCATGACCACTGGGATCTTATATAGCAGCTATATCAGGGCCCTGGGATCTGAGTATCTACATACTTTTGGGGAACAGACAGAACTGCTGTGCTCCCGATATTAGCCATCGATAGATATGTCGGGCCTGTGAACTGATTAGAAGCACACTACCCAAAGTGTTGCTGACCAGCTGCTGCCTTTGATGCAATGCAGCTAGCTGAACTGATGCAGTAAAATACTGAATTTTTAACCCTTTTTTTCCACAAGCTATCAAGATATTTTCCAGGTTCCAGAGGGTTTCTGGTACTGGAAGACATGCCTTTGTTAATGTTTGCTGGTATTTAAGTTTTTGTAAATTAAAACGTCACTTAACAGAAAATTAAAAACTATTGTTAATGCTGAAATCTAGTAAGTTAGTGCACCTTTATTTTTTCTAAAATAGGAAAAAAGACACACGAGTAGTGCAAAATGTTACAGCATTAAAACAACTCTGACAGAATATATTTATTTCTCTTGGACATATATATATATATATATAGACATATGTTTCTGGTAGCTAATAATGGTGGCAGACCAATGATGCAGAAGACGTCAATATAATCTGTAACCACAAGTGCTGAAGGCTGTTTCCAGAAGCTTCCATAGGCACTGCTGAGGGACCTCCTTCTCCCATATTGTTTTACCAGCTCTCTTTTTTCCCCATTCAGCCATGGCCACTGCACCACTTAGGTGATGGATTTAATTATCAAAATGACTAATTATTCCATTAAGGAACACGCTCTGCTAGGTGATGCTCGCAAAATTAGAAATATAATAACCAACATGCACCACACCGCAAAAGGAATTAAGACATTTATCAAGTTTACGGGGAGGATTAATGTGACATTTCGGGTGCCGTTAGCACAAGAGACAAATTCAATTAGTTTAAAGTGAGGAGACGTCAGCCATGATAAAAAATCCATGCGCACAGAAGAATAGCAAATAAAAATATAAAGAGAGCATGTTACAGGGCTGCACACTGAGGGAGAGAGACAGAGAGATAGAGTAAGCAAAAGAGGGAGAGGGAAAGAGAGTGAGAGACGTCAGGTGTGATAAAACCCATGCAAACAGAAAAAAATAATAACGTGGAGGGCAATGGAGGTGGAAGCGGAGAGAGGAAGAGAGGGAGACAGAAACAGGGAGGACAGAAAAGAGAAATATCAGAAAAGAAAGATGGAGGGGAAAGAAAGGCAAAGGGAAAGTTGGAGGGAAAGGCAGTAAGAAGAGAGGGAGGGAGAGATAGAGAGAGGAGAGAGAGACAGAGAGACAGAGAGGGAGAGAGACAAAGATAGAGAGAGGAGAGAGAGACAGAGAGAGAGGTAGAGCGAGAGAGAGACAGAGAGAGAGAGAGAGAGAGAGAGGGAGAGAGAGAGAGAGAGAGAGAGAGAGAGAGATGGACATGTTTTGCTTACCATGGCACCAACGCTGTATGCGGCTGCCGGAGCAAGTGTGTGGTGGTAGGGGTCGGCAGCATAAACTCGTCCGTAACTATGGAAACAGAGAACGTCACGCTCAACAGTCACTTCTTTCAGTTTCATTAAAAGAGCAAAAACAAAAGATTCAACAAGAAAATACTTAACAATAGCTCCTTAATGGACCAAACAATGTCTATCCAACTATCAGTCACAGCATATTACTACCTTTACAAGGCAGTAATATATGCTAAAATATGGAATCCAAATTTCAGGAAATATGCCAGATAATAAGCAAAATTAAAATAATATGTATTTACTCTGTACAACATTCTGTAATTCTTTGGAGAGGCTTTCCGCAATATTTATAAAACTCATACAGTATGTAGGGAACATACATCTTATATTTTGCTTTTCATATTTGACACTATGCTATAATATAATCACTTCTTTAAAGTTAATACAGCAAAAAAATAAAAAATAAATAAAACAAACAAACAAACAAAAAACTGAATCATCTGATGACCCAACAAGATGGAGACACGGAGACATATGTAAGGTGCAGGACTATGTATGATCTATGCAATCATGCAGGAGCGTGCAGGGGCTGGGGTGGGGGCAGCTTCTCTCCCAAAAAACAAAATTAGGAAAAAAAAAAAAACTACAGGGCATTTTACGGAGGCAAAAGGCAATTTGCAGCTCTGCGCAACAGTCCATTACCCACAGTGTAGGTACGGCAACAGAATCAGAAGACGCTCTAAGCCCCGGTAATAAGCATAAGAAATGAATGGACAGAGAAGGCGCGGTCGCGTTTCTGTCTGGCTGAGTTTATGTGTGCCGCGCGGCGGTTTCACAGAGGCGGCGCGGCTCACATCAGCTCTGAGGGCGCGTGTTTACCGGGACGCCGCTTCGGTGTACAGTGCGTAGCGCTCTGCCATTTTCCCACTGGCCTCAAGGGGAGAGGGGATGACAGAAGTGCGTTATTAAGCCGCTTGCCGCAGCGATGCGATTCGCCATGCCACATTATCGCGACGCTGCCCATAAGCATTATCGAATGCAGTTTGTTAAACTCGCCCCGCACACCACTTGAGCAATGTCAAAAAGCACTCGCAGGTGTCAGATCCATGATTCATGAAGGCCAGACAGCGCATGGGGGGGGGGGGGGGGGGGGGTGGAGGGTGGGGGGGGGGGGGGGGGGGGGGTTAGTGGGGAGAGAACCTGCAGCAATCGTGGCAAGTGCTGAAAATACAGTCAATGAAAAACGAATTTCTGTAATCGAATGGCGTGCGTTCGATCTTTCTTGACGAAATCTAAATTGCCAGTCTGCGTGCACTCAAGTTCAATACAGTGTGGGGAAAAATAAATGAAATACGATGGTAAAAAAAAAAAAAAGCTAAACTAGAATTCAATTGTCTGTTTGGGGTTTACTCTAACAACAGACTAAAAAGCAGTTCTGCTATCTTCACGAGACAGAGCTTATTTTGGTGAAAAGACCAAAAAAGAAAAGACCCACAAATTCAGCAATCTGAGTGTCAGAGAGCCAGGAGGGTATTTGTCTTCCTCTCTCAAGTGCGACTGCTGCAGCTCGAATTTAAAGTTTGTATAAAAATGTAAAGAGGATGCAGGCTGGCTCTGGGAGAAAGGGAAACTCGGGGAAAGTGCTTGGTTGGGCAGGATGAGCATTTATTAAAGTGGACTCCGAGGATCCAATTCTAGTTGGGTTCAACAAAGATTTTCTACGTTCTGTCCCATGTGGCAAAATAGCAGTTATTTAGAAAACAGATTTCTGTCTACCTCACAGTGGTGGTGTAGGGGCTAATAGTCACAGTAGATGTATATTTGCTCAGTACATTGAATACATGCAGAAACTTTGGATGAATCTTTCTACAAGCATACGCATACCGCATGTCCACTCATAAGGCTGCAATGAACTAGCAATCATAAACATGAATTATAAAGGACTACTGTTATTTTTCAGAGAACCACCATAGCCACCCTCTAGGCACTAACTGACCAAAGTAAAACTTTATAATAAAAGGAATAAATAAGAATTATGTCAGCTATTTTTTTTATTTCTTCTGTCTGTAATTCATTTTTAACCAAGGTAGCACCAATTTCACCAATTTCAACCACAGCCAACAAAATTTAATGCTTCTGACAGCTAAGTGCATTTCTAAACTTTGCTCTGTCCTTCAATGCAATTCCGCTCAATTTTTGGACAATCCCTACAGAGTCAGTTATCTAGATTGTTCTGCATCCATTGAGCAAACAAGCTCCCTTGTTTCATAACCACTAAATCATGCATTACAAATGTTGTAGTCCAACCATAACTTTTACCATAAACCATTACATCATAGCCCTTTCCCAGAATGCATGCTTCTCCCAAGCATGCCTCAGAAGTCATTGTTGCACCGACAGCATCCAGTGCATTTAACTGCAGCTGAAGTATGAGCACACATCTGTTGCACTCCCCCATAAGCCAGTGAGCATGACATGTACCGACATGTACTTTCCACATGACATGTACTTACAGGACAGCTAGTGGCAGTCAAAGTGGACAACGGGTAATCTGTGGCTGGTTGGGAGGAGCGGTGGTGTCCTGAGGAATTTAGCCTGACTTAATCCCACCCTTCTCATAGGATACACCCAATATTGTGGCACCCACCATTGGACACTCCCAGGCATGAACAGCCAATGACACTGTGGGACCAGTGGACACTCCCAGACATGGATAGCGAATGACAGAGCCAAGGCTGTGGTGATTTGGTTACAGGATCCAGCCTGCACTTGTTGTGAATGCCTTCACCAACTGAGCCATTTGGGAGCTTCTTCAATATTCCCTCAAGAACAAATCAGCGATAGAAAAGCACAGCCGGTAACTGACAAACTGCATATGCTGCAGAGACGGCGCCGCAGAGATCACGCGCGATGTCAGCGGGGGCGATCCCAGCTAGCGCAAAAACCCGACCGCACATTTTTTACAGCGCTGACAGTAAGGTCTCGCAAGGTTGAGGTGAAGGAAAAAAGTGGTAGCAGTATTTTACAATGTTCATTTTTTACCACCCCAAACCACAACTTTTGAGCCGCACTGTAAATAATTCCAGTTCGATATTTATGCTCGTCTTCCCCACAGGGAAATGTTTCAAATATGCGTTTGCGACCTGACAAAATCAAGAATACAACAACAACAACAACAACAACATTTTAACAGCTACATTTTAGTAACTTCCCACAACTTCAAACAACCTTTTTAAAACTAGGAAGGGTCTGGGAGCAGCAGCATCCAGTCAGGCCCTTCTGCAACGTGCCAACATCAGTGCTGTGAGGTGACGAAGGCGAGGGTTCAGCCTGGCTTCCGCTTCCCTTCTTTATTACTAAACGCGCGGCTCATCATTTTTAACCCCCTTCACCCCTCGTCTCACTCTCTCTCCGTCTGTAGTGTGGGTTATGGGAGTGGAGAAGAAAGCCTCGCGTTTGTTTCTGGAGTTAGAGAAAGAGGAACCCCCTTCTTATTTTTCTTCTACTCTTTCATTTCTTCCAGCTGTGTCACTGCCCGTTAGTTTTCCTCTCTCTCTCTCCCTCCCTCCCTCCCTCTCTCTCTCTCTCTCTCTCTCTCCCTCTCTCTCTCTCTTTCTCTCTCTCTCTCTCTCTCTCTCTCTCTCTCTCGCTCTCTTTCATTCTCTCTCTCTCTCTCTCTGTATAGTGTGAGTAATATGTCTTGGAATGTAATTAGGACTGCAGCCTCGGCTCTTGATTAATCACAGGGAGGCTCACGATGTAAGATGGCTCCGGGCTCTGGGTCTCTATTGCAGGAGGCTGAGCGGCAGGAGCCTGAAGAACTGAGCCAGGCAGTACCAGATAACGAATTACAAAGCAACAAACAAAACGCTTGAGGTCAGACTGGATATAACAAGCCACAGGAGGAAGGAACTGTCAGACACTTCCCGGGCTGGTGATTGAGTGGGACGCTCCCGATGATGAGAAAAGATAGGGTCAGAGCTGTCTTTGCGGTTTTGTTTGAGTTTTTTTCTCCCCCTCCCTCCCTCCTATACTGTGTTCTTCTTCTGCTGACGAGTCAAGACATTTTGGTTGTTGAGGTTTAATCTGCAATCTAGGCCCTGGAAATAAATTACCTACAGATTTAAAATGCTTCAACCTCAATCTAATTTGAACCGCAAGGTGGAGAAAACATATTAAAGCAAGGAAAATCAATCGTTATTACTTTTTATTCTCGCCACACACAAGATTTTAATGTGAACTTTCCAAACTTCAGCAAAATGTAAATACACATACACACATGCGCACGCATGCACGCAGAACAGTAGAGAGATAGACAGATAGATCTACACACACACACACACACACACACACACTACACTCAGTTAATAGAAACTTAACAAAAATTAATAGAAATAACAAAATGTAAAATTGCACTAAAATTTCTAGTGGACTATTTAATGATGCGATCCCCAATTGCCCCCCTGTTTTCTGGCAAGTGCCAAATTTCCCCAAATCCCTTTAGATCTTTGATTGACAGGGAGTTTCGTTGTCTCATGTGTCATGTGATAAAGAACCTGGGTTATCTGCTCCTCTGGGCCTGATTGGGTCTGCACTGGGGCTCTGGACCAGATAAGAGCCAATCAGAAGGCAGAGTACTGGCCTGAATATTTACTTACTCTTTGTGATTAGAAAGCTAATCCATAGACGATTAGCCTAGACACTTAAAATCACTCTGTCTGCCTTTCTAGAGAGATGCTGGGCAAAGACTTCTGCTTGACCTGTAATATCTCAGTTTACCAGGGTGAAGTTTGAAGTCTGTTCACAGTTCAAACTATAAACAAATGAACAGCACTGTTATGAAGATTGGTGAGATGCACAGAGGATTTTTCAAAATTAATATTTAAAGAAAAAACGACAAATAGTTATAATAGCTATGCTACATTTACCGCAATCTACAAAGCCAATAAAATAATACTCTTAATATCAGTTCTTCCATTTTTAAACTTGAAAAAAAAAAAACTTTAAAAGCTGTACATGGCCACACAATAAAGACACCACAGCATTATTGATCAAAACCAAACATATATTTCTGTGTGACACTTTCATAAGGAGCAAGACATATATTAGTCTGCATATCCTATGGGAGCACGCAGCTGATGCTTTCACACTGCTGCCTGGTAGGACACTATCTGGCACAGGCAGATTTCTGAGCAATGACACAGGACTACCTTACCTACCAATCCCTTCCTCCCTGAGTAATACTATGGCCATCTAGTCACTGTTCAGTCTGACTCCATGATGCAGATTCAATCCCAAAAACAGAGCACCACTACACAAACAACGGGAGTCCGCTCTGCCTTTTGGCAGACATCTACAAGTGTTTTCACACATTCCAGAGCCGTAAGAGCTGGGTGTTCTTTTTTCTTCTCATGAGGACACGAAGTTCGGCTAACTAGCAAAGCGAACACTCTCAAAAACGACGTGCTAATATTAAACACACTTTCTGCGTTACTTTCAATACCTTTTCTGTCAAAGTTGCTACTTTTTGTGTTACAATTATACAGTTATATACTATATAAGTGTTACAGAGACAGACGTTTTGTCAGACTGTTTTTTCCTTAACTAGACATGAAGTTGTATTAAAAAGCGACACACTATGTGTTGTTTTAAACACATCGGTTTTGAGAGTGAAGGTAAAGTGAGACACAGCAACATGGCTAATGAACTGACTATGAAGAAGTGAGCTAATGCATCACATGAAGTAATAATCTTTAAGATTATTAAAGATATATGTTTAACTGCATAAATATCTACAAATGAAAAGGCCTTAATCATCCCTATTGTATTTTAAAGCAACATTTACTTAAATGCATCATTTACAGACAAAAGGCTCAGCTGTTTTATTCAGAAGTTTTAATTACATAAAACAAAAATATTTTAATTGACTGATACAATGGGCTTGTCATCTATCGACAAAGGTTTCCAAGCAAAGCACTGACACTGAATATAATCACGCAAATAAATACTTCACTTCAAATATTCAAAACACAGAGGAATAGTCCAATATGATGACCAAACATTTCATACACTTTTATTTCGTTTTTCCCTCCACTGTTGTATCACTGCTTTCTAAGAAGTTCAGCTTCAAAATGATTATTTGACTGCTCGCCTGAATATATTCAATTTGACTTCAGGGGTTTATTTTACAGATTGTGTGGACAGCACTTTTCTGCGCTTGCTTTAGAAGTCATTAGTCACAATGCTTCTCAGTGCACATCTGTCAGAATGTAATGTACAGCACCTTCTATTTTAAATCTCATCCAAATATATCTTAAAATATGCTGGGGCAAGGCACTGAGACAGTTAGCTTGTCAGTTATGAATATATCGAAAGGATTATTCAAAAGCTCACTGGAACCTTCTCCAAGTTCCAAATAATAGACTTCTAAGTGGACACAGTAACTTATCTGACAAAAAAAAAACTAAATAAAAAAATTTGAAAGGCTCAATAAATCAATAAATAAAAAAGCCACAAGCATTTTCTGATAACGTGTAGATGCTACAGATGCCCTGCACAAGACGTTCCCTGCATCTCCTTAATGCCCCAATCCTCACGGTCATGGAAGGCTGTTCATAGTCTTAAACGTGCGTTTCAAAAACAACAACATCAGCAGCAACAACAACAAAATCAAATGGAAATATTTCTGAAGGAGAGGAAGGAGGATATAAAGGGGCTTCTGGGGGAGTGGAGTGGAGTGGGGAAGGGGGGGTAGGTGCAATGAACAGTTTTAAAAAAATGAATAATGAATTATAATGAAATAAACGGGGGGCGGAGGTGGCAGAACTTTCTGGCTCTCGCCCCTTGTGTTTATGGCATTACTCAGGAGCATGCAGGCCTAGGAAAGTAGTGCACTGGATGAGGTGGCTAAGGAATGAGGGAAGGACTCAGACTACCTGTCACGCACAGTATCTTCATGCATGTGCCAAACAGAGGCACTCATCTATATATGCATATACATATACGTATATATATATATATATACACATATATATATATATGTATATATATATATATATATATATATATATATATATATATATATATATATATATATATATATAAACACTGAGAAACAAAAAGCAATGAATAAATAAATAAAACATACCTGACTGAGGGCCTTAAATAAATAATAGGTGCTTACAGCTCTAAAAAAGAAAGCCCTGACTACTGGGTGCACGAACCGAGAAATAAATAATAAATAAATAAAAAAAAGTTAAAAAACAAAAAATAAATAAAAAAAGAAGCGTTTGCACCCTCATGGATTTATAAAAGTATATATCGAGAGAGAAAGAGAGAGAGTGAGGGTGAACCATTCATTCATTTATTTATTTTATTTCTTTTTACCTGAAGAGGTGTTACAAGAAATTTCGTCTGCTGCAACGAAGAGGATATGATTTCTGCAAGAGAAGATAGAGTTCACAAGAGCGCTCGCGGGCCGAGGGGATGTGCTGAAGGAGGGGGGCGGGGTGGGGGACGGGGGACGGGGGACGAGGGGGTGGGGGGTGAGTGGGGTGCTTGGCAGCAAATGGACTTCAGCTCACAAGCAGAAAAAAGAAACAGGGAATTCCCTGCACAACAGCCCCCGAAACCACACGCAAGACGACCCCCGGGTGGCTGGGTATGGGGAGGAAAAGGGCATGCTGGGATTGTTTACAGAAAGGGAAAGAAATGACTCAAAGAAAAAAAAAGCCATAGAATAAAACGTGAAGATAAAACAAAAAATTAATAGTGTAGCGCAGAGTACATGGCTCAGCCTATGTTATTTTTCTTATTGGAGGTGGGGGGGGGGGGGCGGGGGAAGGGGCAGGAGTTGATATAGTCGAAACCACAATGCTAACAGGCATCTCCACAAACACAATGTGCTCATACAGCAGCTTTCTCATGAATGAGAAATGCATAAAGCGTGGACACACACAGTAGTACAGTGCTGAGCGCGCCGTGGGCCATTTACAGCTCTGTCGTAAGCTAGCGCAGACATCGTTTGGCACGGCAACACTGTAGTGACCAGCGTCGAGGCTCTAACATTAGCTCTGGGTCCATTCACATACATTTAAAATAGCAAGAACTAAAAGTAAAACCTCGCTAGAGGCCTCATATAATTACTCTCTCTCATCGCTTTTTTGCACCAAATTTTTTATGTAAATGAATTACACCGACATGAGGTCTTGCTTTCCCGGCAGAGCATATAAGTCACTAGATAACTACTGCAAATACACAGTATTTTCTGTGTGTAGTAATGGTAGGTAGGTAATCTGTAGATTAACTGACGTTATTAGAGTTGAGTTACCGAAATGTACTTTTATTTGGGCTCAGTAATTTGAATCCTAGGCATCACTGTGTTGCTCAGCTAGCATCTAAACAGCTCAGAGGCAGGGTTAGGGCTATGCGTTTCACACTTCCATTTGCAGGCCCCATAGCAGATCGGACGTGCTGGCGAGGTGATAAAGACACTGTCGCTCTGCTGTTAAATTACCTGAACTCAGTTTACCTTTTTCAGCTGAGATTCAGTTTCCTGTGTGCCAGTTTTTCCCCAACTCTGTGTGTGTGAGTGTGTGTGTGCGTATGTGTGCGCGCGCGTGTGTGTGTGCATGCTTGCGTGTGAATATTTCAGTGTTCACTGCCACAACCTCCACTATCAGTCCAGGAGAGAGAAGACAAGCATGCGCTCTCCTCCAAAGCATGCAATTTCAGCCGCCGCTTCTAATCACGTCCAGTTCTCCAGTCGCGCTCACACGGACATGAGTCAGAGGGCGACGCCTCACGCGCAGATGGGCTAACAGGTGTGCACGGTCGGGGTTGGCCGGGGCGCGACGAGACACCGTCATCCTCCCTCCCAGTGGGACGCTACGGCCAATCACGCGTCACCCCACAGGGCTGCCAGCCCCTGGCACAGCCCTGATTTGACACCTGAGCGCGGGGCCCGCCCACGCACTAGAACCGTGCATTAACAGCCTGGACCCCCCAGCAGCCCCACGGTGTGTTTTCATAGCAGCAGATCACACTCATGGTTCACACTCCCTTCCTGGAGTGACCTCCAATTAAACCTCGTCATGGTGTATTTTTCTATTATTTTTGTACAATTAGATTCACGGAAAGGGTTAAATTGGGGTATTAGCTTGAGGTTTATTTCCCCTGTTCACCCTGTGAAGTACTTGGAGATCATGCAATGAAAAGTGCTACATAATTAATAAATATTATTTTATTTTTTTTACAATACAATAATTTAGGTGATAGCTGAATTTACTAAACTATACCTGAGAAGATAAAACAACATACAAAAATAAACTGAATGCAGTTCACCATATTATATTTTTGTGGGGGGAATACATGTGGGGACTGCACTTACTAACTCCACCCGTTATTAGAATGTTATGACATACTGCACATGTCACTGAGCTACAATAATCTGCGCATTTAATCAGGTATCCCAGCTTTCTCGTCTGTTGGCATTGGTATATATGGCTAATCAAGTGAGTGAGCTGAACTCTTAAAGAAACTGATTCCACAAGCTTTCAGCAATTCAGTTTTTGAATTGTTGAATGTAAGTTAACTATATTTCTACATGCACAGTTCAAAGAGATTTATAACTAGATTATGAGTAAGACGTTTAAACAGTAGCTTTTAAAAATCATAGACCCATTCCCAGCAGCAAAAGATTAAGTCATACTGTCATTTCACAAACCCACAGTCAATCATCTAAATTGCATTGAAATTATAATTAGTCATTAGAATCAAAAAGAAGCGAACGGTCTCCTTGAGTGAGTTTGGATTGAATCTAGTCCTTTAATCTTAAAGGCCTTTGTCTTTTACATCAACACTGCCATAGCCTGCTGGTGCAAACTCTACGGCCAGGAGCAGGACGGAAATAGTGTTTAGCGCAAGCATGCAGCTACAGCACGGGCAGCTATGAGGAAGGGCTTCGGCATATGTATGGAATAGTGCATGCGTTACATAGCACATGCGGATATCCACTGGAACAGGAAATGACATCCCTGAGAGCACAGAGAAGCCACACGACACCACAGCTTTCAAAGCTGACAGACTGTCAATACGGCTACGTGTTTACAACAAACAGGGTCCAGCACATATCTAACACACTGGCCCAGTCACATGACCTTCTAACACACTGGCCCAGTCACATGACCTTCAACATCAGCACAGGCCAAATATAAAGAGCATTAAACTCAAATATTCACAAAAAATAAAAATTTGTTCTGTAGTTCAAAATATGAGATTTTTCTCCTAATGAGAGTTCCAGCAACTGCACTCCCAAATTCATTTAATTTCTTTAAAATAAATAATTTATCAAATAACCAAACCAGTTAAATGAAAACCCCCATGCAATTACACTGCAATGTAATCCACCAATGCTGACTAATTTCTCACAAATAATTGATACAGTTATTAATAATTCTATTATTCCAGTCTATGTAAAAAAAAAAAAAGAAATTAAAAGATTTATGACTTCAGAATACCAATTTGCTCCTTGCTGTCATGAATTAGTTTTAATGAAACAATAATCTTGCTGCAATTTCAATATTCCAATGAACATCTGTTGAATGCAAAAGTTTTCTCATTTTAGATTCACTTGTGTGCTCTTGACAAGCATTAAGCAACACTTATAAACACTTACAGAACAGTTATTAATGCTTATAAAGCATCACACTGCTGCTACTCCTGACCATTAAAATTAAGTCACATGTTGCTCACTAATAAATGTTATGTCGGCCTGGCAGTGATTGCACCAGTGAAAGGAAATCATATAAATATTGCTCAATGATATTTAAAATAATAAAAAAATAAAACACTGGTAAAACACTCAACCAAAACACTCGACTTAAAAGCTGGTCACCCCACCACAATAATAACAATCATCGTGACATCAATTTGTTTTCAGAAGAACGACTTTAAAAACAATCATTTATGAATTGTATGTTCAGTGTTGCAAAGTGATACACACACAAACCATGGCTTGTCAGTTACAGACAAAAAAAGCAAAGACACACTACAGGGATGAGCAGACACTACAGAGACACGTCCAAAACTCTAGCATACAGGAAGACCACAGTGAACAACACAACTACTTCCAGGTCACTGCCCGCCGGTGCGTAAAGCACAGAGGGAGGCCGGAAAGCCACACACAAAAAAGAAAGACACTGCAACACTGTCTACCAGGACTTAGGGACTGCATGAGCAAAAGCTCAATATCCGTCACTGCCTTAACTGTCACATTTTAGCTCGATCTGTGTTAGCGACACCCTACCGGATTACCACAACACCACAGTGAAACTACACAGTTATTTTACAACATCAAAAAAAGCAACGCATTTTCTTTTCCGGAAAGACACGCAAAACAAGTACAAGTGGCAAGTGTCTCACAGCAGGGACTGCATAAGAACACTAATTACAGTAAGAGTGAGAATTCTAGAACCATCCGCGGTAACAGCTGAACCAATTACACTGAGCGACGCATAAAACTAGCTTTTAAACGTATCCTGTATTAAACAAAGTAGGCAGAGCAGTGCTGCTCGAGAACAAATAAGATTACAAGTTTACCTATATATAGCCAAGTAGGTCAACCGACAACTCGGTTCTCATTTGCTCAGACGATCAGGGGAACCAAGGTGGTTAGGGAACGCGAGGAATTGTGCAGCCAATCAATTGCGGGGAGGATGATTTACGCCGTTCTATGTTTAAACAAAACCGCGTATTTATAGAGTAGTCGCTGAGCCAGCAGAGGGGACAGGGGAAGATATAAATATCTGTGCAACATCTTTGGGGGTTGGACTACGTACACCTGTTCGCCAGTGTCGCTGCAGGCCTGCGTAAAGCATGCACATTAACACCGACACTCCGCACGCATGCACGCACGCGCGCAGCCACCGAAACCAAACGCTCCGCTTCAGACATGAGGCATGCAACGGCGCAGGAGGACACACAGAGGACACAGACATGTATTCGTATAGAAACGAACAAACAAACAAACAAACAAACAAAAAAAACATCATCTTTGGGGCCTCCTCGCTGCAACACGACATGCACGTCGGAACTGTTCACGGGCCGCCCTCTAACATGCATGAAACACGGAATGCCGGTGATCGTGCCTGCCGGCTGTGATCACTATTTAAGCTCCAGACAGGGTCATTCCTGAGTCGGAACAACAACCGGTTCTGCTGACGTTCTTCTGAAGCAGCGAACAAATCGCCGTATTTCACGATCGATTATTAACGCTTCAAAGCTCGACCGTGTCGCATTCTAACAGAGGAGCCGACTAGGAAATAAACAGCCGTTTCTGATGGCAACTTTGAGGTGATTGGCCAGTGTAAACCCACCTTCCATTCACAGTGAGCAGCATACATAATGCACTATATATTCCCATCATGCAATGCGACACACACCACGCAAATGTGCACAGCCGACGTCCGTGCAGCACTACGAAGGGATACGCTGTGTAAATACAGAATGAATGCGGTCATCTAACTCAACATTCTCTCCCCACACATACACACACACAAACACTACATTTGCACACCATCAAATATTTTTCACACTTACGAACTGAACACAAATTTACAAACTTGCTGTATGTACAAAAACGTGGAACTGCATATTGGCTCTGCACAGATAGCAGCAAGGCCTTGCAGATGTAGGTCATGGCATTATATTCAGCTTCAGTTCTCTCCCGTGTCACAGAGGGGGGGGTGGCAACAAGAATCTATGCGGCTCCTGCCCCACTGCTAGAACCACAATGGCTGCTTTTCTCATTTCGAATGGAAGATTACAAGCAGGCCGAGGAACCGCCATTGTTGCATTCTGAGGTAGGTCAGCCAGGCCGAAAAATGTCAATGCACTCTTTTTTTAGACTTTTAACCCTTCGGTAGATGTGAGGGATAAACTTTAGGCTGTTCATTGAGTGAGTGCTTTCTATAATCTTAATATAATACCAGCCACCCACAGAGGTGAAATTAGCATGCAAACAGAAATGACTGAAGGTGGAATTCAGTGGGAGGGGTGTGTCAGAGTGCACCAGAGGCACCGCCCTCCACTCCATAATGTAGTTTCTTCAACAGCCATTATGTAAGAAGGAACAAGCAAAGGTAGGAACCCCCCAGTCTCCCTAGTCCATTTGGAAACAGCAGAATATGAAGAACCTTTTGGCTGGAGGAAATGGGTAGTTTTTTTTATTTTTTATTTGGGGGGTGGGGGTGGGGGGGGTGGTTGTGGAGGTGTCACTCATTGAATGTAATGGAGGCATTAACAGCACAAATCGTGGCGCAAAGTGGATTTCCTCCCTTTGTTCTGTTTAATTGTCTCTCGTTTCTTTATTTATAGAACCGCGGAGTCCATCTCACTTAATTCCCTCCACACACCCCCCCCTCTCCCTCCCGCCACCTACATCATCAGGAGTCGCTCCGCAATTTGACCGCTGTGCAGTTTCGCCATTTCGTTTCCGCGGTGACAACTCCATTGATTTAATTTGCCAATTACGGCGCTCGGGGCATCGGCCGCGGTCTCAGATTGGAAAAAGGGAATTATGAGGATAAATCAAAAGCGACTGGCTCTCGCTGGCACTCGGGACTGGGCGACCTGTTAGCGGGGGCGGGGTGAGGGTGGGGGGGGCGTGTCCAATTCTGCGCATATGGGGGCGGGGTCTTACCTGTCACTGTAGGCAGCAGCAGCGGTGGCAGCAGGCTGGGCATATCTGTAGGCAGCGTAACCACCCTGAAAACACAGAGCACACACACAAACATGCATGAGCACACACCAGTACACACACACACACAAGCACACACCAGTACACACCCATGCATATACACACACACACACAGACTGACAAACAAACACACATACCCACACACACGCCACACACACACACATACTTGCTTGCTCACACACACCCACACACATGCACACGCACAGGCAAACGCACACACACACATGCACATACATACAAAGATGCTCATTTGGCCTGTTCCAATTACTTCCAGCAACACTATTTCTGGGGATTTCAATATTTCTCAGGGACTGTTTTCAGTTCCCTTGATCAAAGTGGAACAATATTTTAAAAATATCATTAAAATCCAAGCCAAAGGGTAGCTTAAATGTGGAGCAAGTGTAAGAGAATGTGGAGTAAGTGTAAGAGAATGCTTGAATCATGTATTACTGACAAACTGAAATGTCAGTTTCTTTAAGGCCAGCATGTCTCATGTACTTTGGAAGAATCATTTATCATTCATAAAAAATTATTACAAATCATTGACCAAGTTAAAAACAGCAAGATGTGTTGAAAACCCCCCAAAATATAGCATGAAAAGCACTTGTTTGAGATGTTAACTTTAAGCATTAATTATGTAAAGCAGCGGTTTGTTTTGGTTTTTTTTTTGTTTTGCAAAATGTTAATTGCATCATATGTAACGGTCACATCAGCTGTTCAATTAAGCAAACAGGACAAACAAAAGCATTCAGAGGGCCCATCATGTGCATCGATGCATTGATTGTCAAACTGTGAAAAAACAAACAAACAAAAACAAAAAAAAACAGAAGAGGTCCATGTTCAACGGACCGCGGCATTGCATCAGTGCTTGCCAGAGAGATCGCAGCATGCCAAAATCACAGGCAGAACAGGTTCTCCACAGACGTAGCCAAAAAACACTGTTTCATTCCAATCAAAGCGTGAAGGCCCCTCCTCCCTCCCTCCCTCCCTCCCTCCCTTCCCATCATCCTCTGGGGCCACTGACCGGTTCTCTGTCGTGCTACCGCGAGCTTGGCGAAATAAACTGAGAGAAAAACAGGACGAAGGGTCCCCTGCCTCACAGATAGCCGTCAAACGTGTTCACACGTTTGGGCGGCAGCACCACAGGAGCTGCGGCTGGCTGATCGGTACAGATTTTTTGTTACAGAGCGCAGGGTATGCAGCATTTGCTTTTGCTAATATCACACTGACGCGTCGACTAAATCAACGGAACGTGAGGGAAATACGATCGCTCTCTCCCGAATTGACCTTAGCCCCGGTATTGTGTGCTGGTTTTAAGATGCGATTGGTCATTCAGAAAAGGCCTACGTACGCCCACGCTAAATCTATAACTCATTTTTCGTTATAGAGTGCAAGGTGTTCAGCATTTGCTTTTGCTAATATCACACTGACGCGTCGGCTAAATCAAAGGAACGTTTCTCGGCCCTGTGCGGTTGGCTTTAATGTTAAGTAAACACTGCTAATAAGGCTGCGGTGTTTCGGTACGAAACTAACCGCAGGGCCCACAGAGCCGCCAAAACCACCGCCAAGGCAATAAACAAGTAAGACTCTGACCCACACCGAGGGGCTCAGCTTTATAGACTTGACACATATGCCATTTATCCAAAATGACATTGCATCACTGGCATTTAGCAGACTCTCTTGTCCAGACTGACTCACAAAAGGTAACTTTTTACAGCCATTTAATACAGCCTGATACATACTGAAGAAATTCAGGTTGAGTACCTTGCTCTAGGGTAAAATGGCGGCACCCGGCCTAGGAATCGAATCTGCAAATTGTTGGGTCACAAACCCGGTTTCCTAACCCCTATGCTACAACGCCACCCACCATAGGAGCTCCAACGTGAGGAAAGAAGTCCTGCGGGTGTGCCGTGTGCGTGTGTGCGCGTGCGTGTGCGTGTGCGTGTGCCGTGTGCGTGTGTGTGTGCATGCACACATGCCTGTGTTTGCGCTGGTCATGTGCTACTCGTTTCCTAGCTGAGAAGCAGTGGGTGGAAACAGCAGACGTCTCGGGAGTTTATCTCAGTGCCGCCGCATCGCGTCACGAAGCACAGATCTCCCCGTGACGGCGCGTGTTAGTGCGATTCCACATCAGCCCACACCTGGTGCCAATCAACCGTCTCGTCCATACCTGGGATAAGCGTTTACCACAGACTGGCTCTCCATAAACTACTCTACAATGAAACAAAAATAATCCTTTTTATTGTTAAAAATGATAATGAAACACACCCATGTGACTACTTTCTCCCTTAATATTTATACTTCACATTGGAATATATTTAGTACAAGTTTATCATATATAAATTGCATGGAATCCTGGACAGTGGGTTCAGAAGGTATGCATACACAAAGAATAACATTACCTAGGGCGCTTGATGTTTGATTTTCTCAATATTCTTTATGTCTAAAAAGTATTAAAACTAAATCATTAAGTCCAAAATTGACTCATCTCTGAGTTTTATACTATGTCATAAAGACAAACTTGTAATCATTTATATTACAGATATAATCATAAATTCACACTGTCACATTTCATGTTTCAATCTTTAACTTTATGAAACCCTATTTTGCGTTGCCATAGCACGCTGTTGATTATATGGTTTTTACAAATTGCTCTTTAATTGCCCATCTGGGAGCTGCTTTATCCAAATCAGCGCTTCACACAGCACACCTCCCGCCTGTTTCTCATGTGGCAGCATTTTAATTGAAAGCACATTTATTTTTTCACCACAAAGTACGAGAGGGGAAATACGATCGCTCTCTCCCCAGTCGACCTCAGCCCCTGCATCGTGTGCTGGTTTTAAGACGCGATTGGTCATTCAGAAAAGGCCTAGGTGTGCCATGCTGGTGTTCCCTCTTGCTCAGAGCTCACACAGAGCGACTTACGCACTTAGTCAGTGCCACGGAAACATACTGACTGCTAGGCCGTCTGCTGTCGGAAAACCCCGGCCACTGCATCGAAACAGCCCCGGGATATATACTAATGTGTAAATAAGAATAAGTCTTAAAGGTTCATATCAGTCTTTGCTTCTATTCCTGTATGGTTACAAGCTGCTTGGTACCTGAAATGAGGCACCCCACTGGACAGCACCAGCTGCGAGGCTGTGAGGCTGCTCTCTGGGCCTAGTCAAATCCAGGGAAAGCGTTTGTTTGTGCGCACAGAAATATTACAGTATCCTTAAACCCGTACGGTTAGGACTAGACATGCTTGGTCTGTCCAACCAAACATTTCCCTGGGATTTACTAGCGGGCTATCCGAGAGGCGAATACTCCAGGCACACATGTAGGTTAAACGTTAGTACAAAGGTAGCAGATTTTATAGCAAACTCGCGAGGGGGATGGTGGGGGTGCGGTTTTGGGGGTGGGGGGCTGGGGGGGGGGGGGTTAAAGGTGTGTGTTCGAGGTCAGCATGCAGATCTGTTCATACTTACATAAATATCTGTCCCATAAAATCCATCCTGGTATACAACACTGTAAAGATGCAGACACATACACACACACAAACAAAACAAAACAAAACAAAAAACATACATATTAGTGCATGTCCCACATGCAAGCACTACCAGCTACACATACTGTACTTGCAAGATTAGTTCAACAAAAATATCACTAAAAAAATATCAAAAAAAGAAACGGGAAGGACTTGACGGGCACTTCTCAGATCTGAGGGCGAAGGAGGCTGGGGATTTGCCAGTGCTGAAAGGGGGCGGGCTCTTCTGAGGATGGCGACTGTGGGATTCGCTAAAAGACAAACGGTCTCTCTGTGTGCGTGGCACGCTGCGTCCCAACTTATCAGCACTTCCCTGTAGCCAGCGCAGCCGTTAAAATATACTGCAGATATGGCCGTAGATATGGCTACAGGCCCAGGAGAGCTCGATGAATCAGAACAGAACTGTTAGTTCTGGATTCGCTGTGTTTCTGTTAACCCTTTACGTTGTGAGACCACAAATATGTGATTAGAATGTTCTAGAACCCCACTGCTTTCAGTTACCAGTAGTGATTGTTACATCAGCATTAGAATGTTCAGTTAAGAACACTGACTTCTGGGGAAAAATTAAAAATAAAAATTCCAAAATTTTGTGCGGGTCGCTGCCCAGCACATGATAATAATGGGAGTGCTGAGCCAAATCTCAACAAATCTGAAATTATATATTATATACAATATTATTTATAAAATAATCACAAATATATATAGCCAATCATGCTTAAGCTTCATCTTAAAATTTCATGTTTGCTTGTTAAATCTTATCATTTTCACCTGTCATATGTAAGCTGTGATTTTTATTTGATTATATGGTCCTTACATGCATTTAATAGTCTATATGAGGACTTTATATAGGGTTTCAAACTAGCCTATAAACTCAACACTGTGCACCCTGAGGCTCGCTTGTGTCAGTATTTCACACAGATCCCTCCTAATATAATAAACAGAGCGTTTTCAGGTGCAGTATGAACTGCTCACTCACTAATTATTCATATTATTGATCATTGGTGCTGCTTGCTTAGCAGAAGCCTTTATCTAGAGTTGCCAAGCACCAAACACCCATACAGTCTAACTGAATAGGAAAGCCCTCCAAGCACTGGATGCCTATTCCCATCCACTTCACTCATCTTTTAAAAGATTTCCCTCTGGTGGTAGATTAAAAGTTCCAAAAATCATCTGTCCTCTCAGTGATCAGCAGCACCAATCAGACTTATTAGAGACTTAGACATGGGGATATAGCCAATAATGACTTTGGCATGTTATGCTAAGTTTTTCAATGGTTGGCTGATGTTATTCTTTCCAACAAGCACTGACCTGAAGCAATTTTTTTTAAATGATATTTTTATGGACAATAATGTATTCTAATATAAAAAACAGCTAATGTTTTTTTCTGTATGGACATGGGTTAATGGTTGAAATCTGGGTTCCATGCTGCTCAAATTATTGCAGAACAGATTACTACTTCATCCAGTGGAAAGAAAGGTTTGCATGGGGGGGGGGTGTTTAAAGTTAAATTGAAAACAACCTACAGATATGCCTCCATTTACAAAAATTTAAAATTTAACAAGAATTAAAAAAAAAAAAAATTAAATAAACGAGCTCCAGCCAGCCTCCTTAAGTGCCAGATACTTACAAGCCATTAACATGAAAACCCCCCCAAACAACTAGAGCAATCCTGGGGTCCGTTCATGGCTTCTCCATGTCCTATAGCATTCCTCGTCAGACGGGGGAGCGAAGCTTCATTACAACATGTGACGCTGAAGATGCTGAGAGCCACCAAACCATGACAGCCCAAATTACACTCATTTCTCATCCCATTTTCCTGTGCGCAGGGGAGTGGGGGGGTGTGCGCTCGGGGTGCACGTCTCTCTCGGGGCAATCTGATTGGTCGCATGCTGTGTTTGGGGTTTCCGGGGCGAAGCAAGACCAAGCATGCAGCACGCACTGCCCAACAAACCCCCCGCTCGTGGGCGTGAGGCTATCGTAAAGTGGAGCAGTCAGGCTTAAGGGGGGGGGGGGGGTTGTGGTGGTTTTTAGGCAGGGCGGGGGCGTACTCACCCGCCGTACGCCGGGATAGGGGGCGGCGGTGCCGCCGCGCGGAACGTGTTGTAGACGGTGCGCCCCCGGCCTCGCAAGTGCGCCCCTCTGTATGCGGCTGCAGCGGTCGCCGTCGGATACGGAAACCCCGGAACTGTCAATAAAACATGGAGAGAGAGAGAGAGAGAGAGAGAGAGAGAGAGAGAGAGAGAGAGAGAGAGAGAGAGAGAGAGAGAGAGAGAGAATGTTACAGGACAGGCTCTGAAAGAGATCCTGCTTTGATTCACTCACCCTGTCAAAGTAAAAGCAGGGTAGCAGCACCTCCGTAGCCATATTCATTTTTTATGCTTAAAAAAAACTTCTTTTGAAAAGTCTTGCTACTACCAATTTAGACATTGTGGCACAGTCAAACAGTTCAATGATGTTTCAATCAACAAAGCCTGTGATAGGCAATTTCAGAACCTTACATATGTACAGTATCCTAAGAATACAACTTGTATATGTGAGTCTAAGTAATGGAGAGGTTCCCATGCACACGAAGAAAGCTTAAGATCCCCTTTAAAGACTTCGTATTACAGTACAGAGTTGACACTTGTATAAGTAATGCATTTATATTTATATATGCAAAATTATATGCTTTCAGCATATTATACGCTTAACTCCACTGCCAGTTGTTCAGTAAATCAATATTGATGGCACTTCAGCGTTTCATAAATCCTTCAAAAAGCAAAACTAATCACACCACATGAGTCAAGGCATGAAATTTCCCATAAACCAGGAGTGATTGTCAGTACGAGTGAGTTAATCTCAGCGAGGTGCTGACCACCTGTATGTTAATGACACTCGAGACAACTTAATTCAAGACCGTGCTGAGAGCAATTCCAGGGAAGGGTGGAATTTTATACTTCAATTACGCACAAGACCTGTTTTTATCAGCTTTTAAATACGAAGTAAGAACAGAGACGCCGAACGGGAACTGTGGAACAGCTTGGGTGAGAGGCTCAGGGGTTCAAAGGTGAACACAGTAATTAATTTGTGTCATTAGTCACACCAACACCTCAGGATCCTGCAGAGAATAACTTATTCTCTGCAGCTCCTCTTATTACACAAAATCTCTGGCCTCTCCAGACCAGACATGGGTCAAATACATATTTGAAAAACACCAAAATTATAAAAATACTCCTGTGCCTTCCCGAGATTGCTTACAATAACACGTTTTGCTTCTAAATTATAGGATAATGTGGAAAATAATTCTGCCATACTGGTGTCAACGGGGCCTCCAAGCAAGAACATGACCCTGCTTCAAATACATGAACTGTGTTATTGGATGTTTGCAAGCTGACACACTATATAACCTTGTTATTTACCAGACTTTACCAAAGTTTTATAACAGATGAAAAAGAGACAGTTTCATGAAGGAGCTGATCAGAGTTTTGGGTCCAGCTAAAAATGCACTGTGGAACGCGTTTGCGCGCGTGCAAACTAGTGCTTTGAGGTGTCGCACAGCTCCACGGGAAACATTAATAAATTAAATACAAATCTTTGTGAGGAGCATGGTATTGAGCACTAATATTAATATTTGCTCAATAAACAAGTTAGATTGTGCTTTTTTAAAATTAAAAAACGGACAACACCCATAGCAAATCGCTCTACCCTGAATGAAAAACGGGAAATAACAGTGGGGAAGAATGCGCGGGGTATAAACACACAGCGCTAAAAAGTTTCAGCGCTGCAGGAGAGATTTAAGCAGAGCAGATGCTGAATCCTACCGGAGGCAGACTATCGCAGCCATTAAAGTATACAACAGCTTTACGGCGTAATTATTTTTCTCGTTTGTTTGGTGATTGCGCCTTCATGGTTTCCAGAGAGATGGCTCCTATGTCTCGTGAAGAGACGCTCAATCAATGCCGGAAGATTAAAGACCACCCCCTCCCTCCTCTGACCTCACGTGCCCCCTTGTAAATCTCAAATGTGTCCACTTTGCGAAGCATTTAAGATATTAATTTCATACGGTGCGTGAGTAATCGATTGCGCTTAATTAGTTTTGCTAAATGGCTCTAAATTAAACCTGTTCATCCCACTTTAAACGCTACCGCTAGAAAATAAAATTACTTACGTTTGGGGTTTAAATTAGAAAAGGAATTGAAAGTAATCTGACACGGCATCACAGAGAGCTTGACTTATGAAGAAGAAAAAAAACAAAAACAGAAAAAAAGGGCTGGATATGGTTCAGAACTTCAAATAAACACCAGGGTTTTTCTGCAATGTTTTGGTGTTTTTTCAAGCTGCCTAAGCCACCAATAAGAGAAATCACGCAAAAAATCCCGTAAAACGATTAGAAATGGACCGTGAATTTATTGGTATAATTTTGTTGTGAATGATACTGCATTTCAAGTTCCTAAAGTTTTGAGTGCTTTCAAGTTTACGTGCAACCTTAGACACGCTAAATCAACCTCACTAGAATCAACTTCATCTCATAAAACGATGAAACAGAGTCCCAATGTCCGCGCGTGCCACTTAGGTGTCTGCTATCAGTGTGATTTTCAACAGAAACCGCCTGCCCAATTTTTGCGTTTTTGTGTCTTTAGGGGGCAGTTATTGGTTTATTTATGCCACATCAGCTGATTTTTACGTATATTTATAGATCATTGCACAGTGTAATTGGACATAATTCCATGGAAATATCCGAAATACGGAAATATGCGATCTATTTCCAATGGAATGAATGGGAAATGGTTTGAGACGCGAAAATCCCTTTTGCAATTAAGTGGATTCTACTGTATAAACCTACGTTTTTGCCTATCTGTGCAGATTGAACTGAGAGATATAATTCTGAAAAGCCTTTACTGTTGTGTAGGGTACAAGTGACACCTGTGACAAAAAGAATGGCGCAAGAATTTGTTGAGTTGCTGGCATTTCTGTGGATTCATTAAGTTAAAAGGTTAATTAATATTGTAGCCTACGTTTTGAGTGTGCAAACTTTCAAAAAGGAAACAGGGGGTCAGAATGCACATCCTGCAATAACGGTAAGGCTCTGGCACGTGGCCAAAATTACATTTACTGACTGCGCATTCCAAGCCCTTTTGTTCTTTTTCATTGTTTCTGAATAATCCCAGTAAATAATTGGGTTACACGGTTTATTGCCCACAGGAAGGTAGATAATGTAGGCTTTTTGTTGGGAGGAAGCGAGCCTTTTAAAATTACATTCCCACCCACATAAGGGTGGTGGGGAGGTGGGTGGACTTTGATATTTCTGTGTGTTTCTTTGTTCAAGGGGTTAAAAACGTTTTATAAGACGTCTGCCGCACGCTCCGCGTTTGCCGTTTTCTCCTCGGAAGATGAATCATTCCTGCGCTTTATCACGCGCTGAACACACTTTTCCCCCCACGGTTCTGGCGAAGGCACTTAATTAATGTACATGTTTAATCATTCCTCCGAAACGTGCAGGGGTCATTTTTTATTGGCTGCTCTTGTGAAGCAATCTGCTCCTCTGACACACAGTGACGGCCACTGAATCCACAGAATCCAATTTCTTCTGATAGCACGGTCTAGGTTTCATAACACTGCCCATTTGCTGCCTTCCGCAGGACGTAGAAAAGACTCCGTTAAATATTATGATGAACTACATTTAAGTAAAAACCCTCCCCCCCCATGCCCCCTCTCAGTCTGTCTCTTAATACATTATCGGTCATTTATTTATTTATTTTAACAGACATAGATCAAGAGCCAGCCCTACAGGCGGCGGGTTCAGCGGTTTGTGATTAATTACTGCCCTGCCGAGTGGCAGGAATGAGGGGAGCGTGACATGGCCGCTGATTAATTGAGCGTTTCATGTGGGGGTACGGTACCTGCTTACAAATGCCAGAGTGCGGTAAGTGACTTCCGCTAAATCAGCTGATTGCTCAGAAAGTCAAAAGCACTCAGCGTCCGGCAGTCCTTTAAGAGCTTGGGGTCTGTTTCGTTGGATGTTTTTTTTATTGCTTAAAAACACACTACAATGCACTAAAAAAGTGCAGCGTACTAATTTGCTCTAACTTTGCACAAACAGGAACTTATACTACCTAATAAAATGCACTGTTTTGGGTAATGTAAGCAATCAGCATGAAATGAGACCGCTTGCCATTTTATTACTATTTTAACGGCAAGTTTGTACGCGCAAGTACTGTAAGTCTGTGAGAGCATGTTAGCATGTAGCCTACATGCAAGTGTTTCCTTGCAGGTCTTTGAGGGTACACAATAGGAAACCGCTTTCTGCCAAGAACTCGAAAACGCATTGTGGAGGGCCCGAATCAAGCCCTTTCCGTACAGATGAGGCCTTTATCAAAAATCCAGAGCCAGTCCGCAGGAACAAAGTGCTCAAAAATGTGTTCTTCCAGAAATCTGGCCTGTTTTCGAACAGTGTATCCTGCCGCTATGGGGAAACTTAGGCAGCGTGTTCAGAGGATTTTAACATTCAAACCCGCCCTGGGATTTCCCCGGGAAAAAACGCCTATCTCCCTTTCAGCTGCATCGTGTCGGTGTATTACTGTTGGCTGGCCCGTGTCAGGGCATCGGTCCCAAGGTTAGGCTAGTTTATCGTTTTAATTTCAGAGTGAAAAATGCGCAGTCTCAACGGAGGATCAATGCCCGCCTGGTGGATGTTCCTCGGAAAGTAATATCTTGAGAACTAAAAAGGAAGCGATGTTTCAGGGGGTCCCAAAACCTCATAAGAGCCAGTCTCCTAAGAAGATCACACTGCAACCTAAGAGAGGAGGCGTAACCAGCACAGGAAATGGACGGTATTATGATAGCACTGGCACTGATCAATCCAAGTTTTACTCTTTTAAAAAAAATTCTTATGCAGAGAGTATACACAGCTTTGTGTTAGGAATCAAAAAAAAAATTTTTTGCAAAAATTTATTTCGCTAAAAAAGTAAGAGCAGGGGCCATAATTCAGTGGTGCTCCTTTAACAGCAGAATGGCCAAAGTTCTGTATGGTGCCTTTGCACTTTTACATTTTAAATGGTGTAATTATTCCACCTAATTACACTGTTTTAATGTTATGATGAAATAATTCCTGTGGATTTATCTCTTTAATTAAAATGTTATAATTTTTCAGGCTATTTGCATCTGTATCTAACCCCACGTTGAAGCATCGCCACTGCTTCTTGTGCAACCATTCACATTCACACCCTGGGAAACTGATGAATGCAAATTAACTTTATACCGTTGCTGTACAGTTGACTCCACCTGCAGTAGAATGGTTCCGATAATTATGAGTCAGCATGAATTATCACATTCAATTATCACATTATCACTCTTTCATAATTATTTTGTAATTAGCACGCTATTGCAATTCCAATAATACAATTCCAAAAAGAGGTTTATACAAACACGTCTATGCATTCACCAGGAAATTTGTGTTACAGCATGGGGTTGAGCCAATTCTTAATTGCATTCTACTATCATCCTAACTGCTAGTTGTTCAAGGGATACGTGAGAGACAGATTTAATAAAACAACCTTCCACGTGTAGCCTTGGAACATAGTAGCCAAAAAATGCCTCACTCATACCGGTGACTTCCATGTACGAATAGTTTAATGGCTGACACACTGACGGCAGAATTCAACCAACGTTTGTCCCTAACGCTGACTCACAATGGAAAGCAAGTGTTAGTAATTAAAAGCAAGTGTTAGTTTTCATTAAAAAAAAGTGTGCCAGTTAAGTTAATTTTATCAAATCAGTTCAGCGTTCCTTGGCAGAGTGCAGGAAAAGGTTTACGGAGTTTAATACCCTAATGTTGGTGGGGTCCAGGCTGCGACCAAATCGGAATTCCTGAGCACGGCTCGCACGCTTTGAAACATCTGCGCGCATCTTCCGGATCGGACGTACAGAGAGGCCCCGCCCTCTGACCCACATCACGGGTAATCCTGAGGAATCGTGGGCGGGGTGGACCGGCCGCTAATTACAGGGCACGGCCCCGCGGGGGGGGGGGGGGGGGAGACAAACTCCTGCCAAGAGGCAAGTGGGAGAACTGCCGAACCGAAAGAGACAGAGCTCGCTTTTCAGGGTCCACTTTTGATGATGTCATCATAGCTGTCTGACAACTCTGTGCTACATGTCCGGAGGAGGTTTGCTGGTACTATTCTCTCCCACTCTGGGGAGACATAAAGATCGAGGCCATATCTTCAGTAAATGGGATTATGGATAGAATACAACCACTACGAGCCGTACTTATAAAAGCAAATAAATGTATGCTTTTTCTATCTTGAATGCCCAGTTCTATGTGCTGCTATCAACTGGGGAAAGCGCCAACAAACACATGCCCTCCTACAAAACACACTCGATGTCAAGCTGCTGCCTGTTTTCTCTGGGCAGTCCGCGAGTGGGGCTTGCGTGGACGTGGGCTGGAAGAAGACACTCTGTTAGCAGCTCGTGGGTGGCCAGTTGGCTCCTGGGCACGCTGGTGAGCAAAGAGACACGGTCACCCTGGTCCTGCCGAATCGCTCCCTCCCGGGGGTTCCACAGCGGGAAATTACGCACCGCCCCTGCCAACCGCAGCCGGCACCGCCGCAATCTCGATTTGGCACCAGACCGCAGGTCTGAACGGCGAGCGAATCTTGGCCTTCGCCTTTAAGCGGTACGCTGCGCCGCGCTGGTCACAAAGCCCTCGGTATCACTTTCCAGCAGCGTTGTGGCTCGCGCTTGAACGCGCTTTAAATTACGTGACAGAAAAACCTCGCGCTTTCTTTACCGCCGTTTCCCAATACCGCGTTCAGACATTCCAGCGGCGGCACAAAAACGAAGCGTGGCGGGGAAGTCAAAAGTCGTCTTTCTCTCTCTCCCTCTCTCCCCGTCGCGCCGCACAAAAGGGAGAGGTGCAAAGGAAGAATTTTCTTTTCTGTGAGGCATTTCTTTTTAAAAAGAATTCGCTGAATGGATTTCTTTATTTCACGCAAGGAGACATGGCCGCAGGTTGCTTGAGGTTACAGCACGGAGGAGGGCAGGGTTTGGACAGAGCGCAGTTTGAGCACTGTGCCTGTGGCAGTGTCTTTAACACAGCAGAGAGCTCATGTGCTGAACAGCAGTCTGGGCTCTAAACCTCACAGGCATCTACAACTTTTCCTCTTTATATCGCTCGAACAAAAAATATTTCATCCTCCTTCGTTTTTAAATGAATGAACTCTTTTAATCATGCATTGCGTAAACGGTGTGATGCAGTAGATACGTTTCTTCTGAAATACTAAATAAATGTCAATCAGTCAGACAAATCAAGCTGCCTTCAACAGGCAGTCCCTCTGTAATACAGCAGAGGGCGCTCTTCCCGCAGAGGGCAGAGTGCCGCACGTTAGCGCGTGGATTCCGTTTTAACGCGGCGGCCCGGCTTCGGTTGCAGGCCGCGCGACGCGCTGACACGTGTTCCTTCAACGTGTCGATAAGCCGCGCCTTATCGATGCGCTAATGCGCCGCGACGGAACGGACGCGCGCGCCGAAGCCGCCGCCGCCGCCGCCGCGCCTCGAGTTACCCGCGCGGCTACAGATACGCGAGCCTCCGCCGCCGCGAGGGAGGCTAAGGTTTCCCGCCCCCTGCCAAGGCGAGCGGCCGTCGGCGAAGGGGGCACCGGGAGAACGCGCTCCTCTTACATAAACGCGTCCCACGTTTCAGCCTGCCAGGCTACACGGCCCGAGAGCGCTCGGCGAGGAACGAAGAGACACAACCGGGGAGGCAGAAAAAAAGGGAAAAATCAAAACCCTCCGCGGTTCTGAAGTAAAGCTATTAAATAAGCAAATGGACATTTCGCGTTCGCTGGTTCTCGTTAAAAAGGAATTTCAAAGTAAAGAGTTTGTAAATTAAGGAGAAGAAAAGGATTAACCAGGGGAATGCTGACTTCTTTTTTTTTTTGGTTGTGATCCAACCCATCTAATTGCAAAATCATTGTTTCTCATCTTTAGGGTGTTTTACTTCCTTATTTCCTTATTTTAATCCTCACCCTCTGAAGGCATTTGGTTTATCTTACATAAAACGCTGTCCATTTCCACTTTTCCCGGGCTAATTAACAATGCTGCGTTTTATGTAAAATTCTTCAGGATTAAACACTGATCTACAACACCCATTAAAACAATAGTTTAATGGGTAGTACAGTACAAAACTTTTTGAGAAACAACTGTACTCAAGTAAACCTACTAGGTAAATAAACATGGATCAGACAAGATCAGAGGAGGCATATGTAATTTGTAATATAATATTATTATTATTATTACATGTATTATCCATAGAGTAATACAGATGGGTCATGGAGTTGCTACAGTATCTGCAGTACTGGCATTTTTAAGAAATGATGTGACTTGATATTCCCCAGCCTGATTGAAAATGGCAGTTGAGGACATACAAGTGACACAAAAAATGTCAGGCCAAGAAAAATCACTGTTGACAGAAGAGCATCTCTATCAAAACACACAGTGGATAATAACCGTCATCATTTCCAGCAAGCACCAGACACCGGTTTTGTAATTATACCTGTTTCATGTCCTGCATATATATTCGCTTTGTTTAAAAACTCGAAATTCAATCTGAATCTGTTAAAGATGTTACCTTTCTCTATTCTCAGCATTATTCTAATTGGACGGCCAACCACCTCTATTGTTACTTTTTTATCTTCATCTTGCTATATATACAGTTGCTAAAACATCCACCTACTTGCTTTGAAGATTGCCTGGCTTATTCTTGGCTCCCATAATCGGCTCTTACAACTACATTCATCATAATATATTATCATATTATTGTACCATTATTCGGCGGACGTGAAACAACCGCAATAAAGGTACTCCTTCCATAATCGATAGAGGACAATCTAACGATGGACACCGCTGACAAATTTCATTTGGAAATAAAGAAAAAAACATGGATGAAAGTTGTTGAAAAAAAATGAACGAAGAGTAACGCAGTAGAAGCAGATGATGAGGGGGAGTCGGTGTGGTAGGTTGCAGATTCGATATCGGGTGGGGTGCTTAGATTGCACCCATGGACAACAAGCTCAACTGCATTAGTAAATGCCCGTCTGTACAAATGGAGAACATGTAATAGCATATTTTAAAAGATATACAAAAAATTGCCCAGGATAAAGGGACATGCAAAAGAAATAAACAAATGAATGAGTTATGAAATGAAAGAGTGAAGGTGAAGAGAAGGAAAATGGCCGACACATCGGTGCTGAGGAACGATGGTTTTGAAGCGAAATCTAACACAATGGAGAGTCAGCTCTGGGCTGACGGCGATGGAGCTCCAAGACCGATGTGGGGGGTGGGGGGCGGGGGGGCGTCGAGAGGGCGAGCCACTTCTGAGCCGTGCCCATGTCGGCTGCTTTAGGACTGTGAAACCTGGACTCATACTTTTCTTTTTTTTTCTTTTACAGCTTTCTTGCCAATATATCAACTTTCCAATAAGCAACTTGCCAATACCAGTTCACCAGATGCTCAGCGGCTAAAATGACCTCAGCCATTTCTCTCAGCGTTGTGCACAGTCGCGGCGCGCTAACGAAGTGCTAATTATAATTCTACTTATCCGAGTAAATAAAAGAGTGAAATAGAAGCGGGCTCTCAGCATTCATCGCCGGGGCGGGACGTGGAGATGTTTAGGGTGACTTGAAAGGTGAGACAAAAGGGAATCGATAGTGTGCCATTTTGTAATTAACAGAATGTGCGGCGAATTAGGAAAATGACCGTTTGGAGAAATGGAAAATATTGATTTCAATTTGCAAAATATATTTCAGCCACCTTCCGTGACCTTGCGCGAGGAGACAATGAGATTTTGTTCCGTCTCTCCCCCTCCCCCCCCGCCTCCCCAGCACCCTCAGTTTTCCACATTGTTCCTATTATCATAAAATCGGGATATTTTTCACCATAATGGGGTGGGTAATAATGGGTAAGAGGAAGGTCAGGCCCACAGTGGTCAAGGTCGGCTGCTTCTCAGACACGAGAAGCGAAAATAAAGGAGACCTGCCCTTTCAAATCAGTCTCCACACCACAGTCTCGCTCACGAAAAGAGCCAAAATGGCGGAGCAAAACCGTGGATGTTTTTTGGAAGCCTCCATATTACCAGAGCACTTGGCAAGAAACAGACAGAAAAAATTAAAACCGGCTCTTTATTTCATTCTTCAATCCAGACTTGCAAAATGAGCAAAAAAAAAAAAAAAAGAGAGGGTGAATGTTTTCAGAAGCCTGTATTTTGTTGAAGTTTTAAAAACCTTGTTTTGAGCAGAGCGGAGAAGCCGAGCCAGCACCACGCCGGTGCGGAGCGGGAGGCCACCACCTGGGATCGGAATAAACTCTCACCGCCGCCTGCCAGGCATCGCAGCCGATGCCAGAGCCCGCTTAGGAGAAATTCAGCCGGAGAGCGGTTTTTAAATAGCGTTCTGGGCCACTGTGCTCCAAAACACGGGGATCGCCCAAACCCTACCCCTCTTTAAAATAAAATAAAAAAAACAGCAACGAAAGCTCGCCTCCAGCCACCATTTCTAATTTAACTTTCTCAAAACCTGGCATGGATGCTTTTCTTTCTCTGTTTATCAGGCACAAAAAAAAAAAAAAGATCCATGCCGACCCATCCCCTCCAGCGCGGCTCCTCATTAGCCTCCGCTAGCTCGTGGAGTGCCGGGCGCTCGGGCCTCTCTCAGTGAGCGCATTACCAGGCCTCAGCCAGCCTTGTGGAAATAATTAAAAGCACAGGTGTGAGCTTGCTGCAGGAATCGCTCACTCGCTCCCAGCCAATGGGATGCCGCGGATTTAAACGCTGCTCATAGCGCTGGGGCAAGTGCTGGGGGGGTGGCGTCACATGTGCACGGACCTGCGCCGCATTCTTGCACAGAGCTGGGATTTCTGCCCTCGAAGGGGAGAGCTGCGCAAAACCAGAAGTGCAGCACTGCAGTTCACTGAGGAAGAGCCAACAATACCCATCCTCTATCTGTGGATCTCAAGTAGTGACGAGCGTTTGAGATTTAAGATTCCTGACATGGACTGTTCAGAATCTTGAAAATGTTGAAAAAAATTATACAATGCTTTTTTTTTCTTCATTTTTTCTTCATGTTTCTTACGCATTGTATTTCCCAGTGAATTTCAGCAACAGCTGAACTAACATGCGAGTAGTGTGAGAACAAAGTGAACTCAGGACGAAGTGCGCTGCGGTTAAACTCAGGCCAAAGACCCAAGGCTTAAAAATGAAAGAAAAAGGGCTTAAAATGAAAGAAAAGAGATAAAGGAATTAGAGGAAAGGGGAAAAGGCTGACACACTAAGTCAATGAAGATACAAAATAAAGCAAACTGCAAGATATAAAACACAGATAAAACATTTAATAATATAAAAAAAAGAATACATAGATTTTATTTCCCATACCTGCATAGAACTCTGGGCTGTACACGGCACCCACTACTGGATTCAACTTCCAGCCTAGACGACACAAAAAAGAAAATGCATGAAGACGTCATATTGCATCTGCTGTTCACCATATGTTACCGGAGCTTCATTTCATCTTCAGCGAGAGAATTCAGAAAAATGACCTCAGAGAAGACCTCAAAAATCAACTTGCTCTCCGCACTTTCAGAAAATAAAATACATTACACAAAAAGGGAAAGAGATCGTTTGGCCAAGCGCGTAAGAACATTCCTTCCGAAAAGCACCGACCGCATTGGCATATCAAACAAAAGTGTTTCACAGTCTCCTGAGAAATCTGTGACTAACGCTGAGCTTCAGCACACACCAGCGAGCAAAACTAAAAATACGGTCACGGTAATGAACGACGGACCAGCGGCGGGCATTCACGGCCGTCCGCCGCTCGTCTGTAAGGCGCTCTGGACTGGTGGAGCCGGTGTGTACTGGTCACAGGGAAAGTGCTGTCAGGCCCAGTAAGGCAGCCGGCGCAGAGAAAGAGCGGCAGACAGACAGAGCGCGGCACGCTTAGGGAGGGGCCTGACAGGCCTCAGCCTCCGAACGCTTCCGTGACGGCTTCTCAGTTTCTGCACCGGGGGGGGGGGGGAAGAAAGGCTCGCTGGAAGGCCATGGCAGACACTTCCAGCCGAAGCGCTGTTTCATTATTCATCCGTGTGCCAAGTCTTCTCCCCACGCACCCACCCTCCCCCCAAACCAAAAAAATAAAATAAAAAATAAAAAAATCAGATGGGTGCATCCATCGCCCGACTATCCTACAGTGCGAAACGGCCCAGCCGCAGCCCCTTCCCCCTCCCATTCATCATGGAAATAACAACAATTAAACTTTACTCTGGCCGGCCTGTGGGAGGCGGCCCGGCCCGGGGCAGGGCGGGGTTAATGGCGCGTGACCGGAGCTCCTGTCCCGCTGTCAGGGGGAGCTCTGAGGCGAGACCGCAGGGCCGCGGGCCCGCGGAAGACTTACTGCCTCTCCGGGGAGTTCATCGATCGCCCGCAGGTCAACGGTCAAAGGTCACGGGTCGTGGGGCGGGGGGAGGGGGTGCGGGAGGGGCATTTATTCACCCCATCCTGTATCCCTGTCTGTCTGTTCTTCATTAAACCAACCTGGGCCATTCATGTTTAAAAAAAAATTTTTATATATTTTTTAAACATACTAGCGTTAGCATGCTAAACCTGATGGAGTGACAGCTGTGTATTATTGCCTCTCCAGTTTCAACCTGCGGGTCATATTCCATTAGCGAGCTGAACAGTCAATCAAACTGAGATCACTCTCTAGATCACTTACGGATAACTCCAGTCTAACAGGCAAAATGTAAGCCCAAACCACATTTCTTGAGGTCTTATGTTTTGAAATATCAGGGATAGATAAACAGAATGTAGGCATGCTGTAGAAAATGAAAACGTTTTCTTTTCCAATTTTATGAGACTTCCTTTACGGGTGCAGCAGGATATCCCTGGGCCATATCAGCCCAACACACCAAGTCTGTTGCTTTGGCGTGTTGGGCTAATATCGTCAAGCAGTGTACATTTTCCAAACGTGTTACTACCTCTCAATGTATTCTTCAAAGACAGAATTCCCAGTCAGTAATCTGTTTGTATGTACAACCTTTATAAACATAACATCCCTGCACAAGCTGCTTAGGATTTACCTGAGGTGTATGTTCTTGCTTTAGGCCACAAACCAACGAATGCCCATTTAAAGCTGGAAAGTCCTCGGAACCTTCTACAGGTATCTAAAGTGCCCCTAATCACAAACAAAAACTGCCTAGGCCTGAAATAATATGAACAACTATCCGTTGAATACAGCAAAAAATATAACCAGATGTGCTTACACCTGGCATAGCAAAGCAACGGTATTGGGTTGTCTATAAATAGGTATAGCCTTATGTTGACAGTAATAAAGATCAATAATAATAAGAAATAATCTAGTAACTATGAATAATATTGAGAATACATGTTTATCCTGGAGCAAATGCTTTGAAGTTCTGAGGTGGAGGATTCCCACAATTAACTATGATGGCTCACGATCTAATTTCAAGCAGTTCTGGTCAGGAAATCCCCCCTGAGTGATTCACAGAACTGGTAAAGAGAGGCCTTGAAAACCACAAACAAAAGGTTCGGCATTCCTGCGCAAAAAATGCTTATGCAAAGTGAAATGGCTTTGAACAATCAAAATAACAAATCATAACATAATTAACATAATTAGCATATAAACATATTCCAAGCAGAAAATTCCACTCTCAGACAGCCAAGCTCTGTGACTTACCGTTTGCATAGGGGTTGACTGTCTTTTTATTCGTCATTACTCGTGCTGTTGCATTGTTAACCTTGGCACAAAGAAGACGATGTTAGCAAGAGCATCAACGGCGGCCAGAGCCTCACACTTTCTTAAGTCTTAACATTCAAAAATGACATGCATTACTTTTAGTACAGAATTTATATAAAGTATCTTTAAAAAAACAAACTACCATTAGCGTTATCATTGGCAAACAAGTATATTCCATTTCACTAAAAAACAAAACATCATATATCAGTACTAACAACACACACAAAGCAAATGAAAGTAGTATTTGCATATTTCAAATTTAAGACATTTCAAAGCATGCTTCATCAATTCATGATAACTTCAAAAGGAAGTCAGAGAAGATCACACAAACAGAATAGCCTAGTTATATGTGAAGGAACATGCAGTGATAAAGGGAAGGAGAGACAAGGTACAAAAAGAAAACAAAGAAAACGTCGAAAAGGGACAAACAAGTTTAGCATTGTGCAACATAATCCTCAAGAGTATATCTACCACTGGATAGAAAGCAACACTTAGCATTCAGACACTCGGAACAAGAGCTTTTCGTTTCATCGCAAGAATAAAAAGACAAACAAACCAAACCAAAAAAATAAACAAAAATCAAAAAGTAAAATAAATGATAATAATCATTCCAGCTTGAACCACAGCTAACAAAAGGATAAAAAGAGGGTGCATTATCTAACACAATATGGAGTTAACAATCTGAATAAGAGTAAGATGTGCAGGAATCAGACCAGTCCAATCAGTGCCCCTCAGGCAGCTAAACGTACACTCAAAAAGTACAGGCGTACCAATATAAAGTAGCTAGCATCAAGAAACGCAACAAGTCAAAAAAATTCACGCGGTGTCAGCGCTCAATACGTGAAGCGGCAGATGGACTTCTCCACTTACCATTCGGCACCAGCGCCGGCATGTGTATGTATACAGTTACCATGGTTACTGAGAGTTTGGTGAGGGCCCTACGCGCTTTCTTTGAAAAGGGGGGAAAATGAGAAGGCAAAATATGCAACATCTTACTCAAAGGCTACACCACTTAATACTGGAATCACTCTAGAATGCAGCTAGCTTCTTCCTAACTGAAGGCAGCGTTGAGTGGGAAACAGAGGTGACGGTGTTCATATATTTATCTCTAATACAGTTTTCATTTTGATCTGGTTTAAGTTGGTGTTTTTCTTTTGTTTTTTTTTTTAGTCTCCCGAAATCCATGTTAAAATGAGTCAAATTAAATGAAAATCATTAAATAAACACAAATTTCGATGCAGTTCTGCTCCTGATTTGCATTCCGAGCCAGTTCCCAATTAAAACGTATTTGTGGATTTAGTTTGCTTTAAGTTCCAAGCCACCGCACATCCCTCATCAACCCTGCAATAAGGTAGCTAACCATAATTACACACTTTCTTTTGCTTTTATTTTCTTTTTTATTTGGTTTTGGAAGTTACTGCACCCATTTTGTTTAAAAGTTCAAACACAGAAAACCATAACTTTACTCCTGCCAGTCCATTGTACACAAATAATAACTAACGCAAATAACTTAAAAAATTAAAAAAGAGGAGACAAAATGCCACAGTAGCTCTCTAAAGCAAACAAATAAACAAATAAAACTGAGTCAACGATAAGAAAGTATACCTTCATACACATACATATATAGGTAAACAAAAAAAAAAACAAAAAAAAAGGAAAAGAAAAAACTTATGGGGGAGGGAGGGAGTGCACGTGTAAAGACAAATGATGCATCTGAAACGACAAAATGAGAGTGAAGCAGACATTTATTTTCAAACAAAAAAAGATGAGAAGGGAAATATTTGTAACATGCACCTCTATTTTACGGCCTTCTACCACGGTGCCGTGTAATTTCTCTCGCGCCCTGTCCGCATCAGCACTATTTTCGAAAGTTACGAAACCGAATCCCTGCATGCAGGCGGGAGAGGGGGGGGGGGAAAACAACATGCACATCATTAATTCCATCGTTCACCAAAAAAGCAACCAAGTCACTCTTACTTCATCTTTAACAGGTAACTACTGCTGTCCATTTAAACATTACTTGCATTTGAATTCCTTTTTTTGGTTCTGTACATGCAGATTTGTCAAAAAAAAGAAAAAAAATACAAAACAAATAAACAACAAAAAAGCAGCATTGAAATGTGCGATAAGCAACAGACATGAATGTTATCTTTGAAAATTAGACCCCCCGAAGAGAAACAGAAACTCAAATAACCCTCCCCAAAAGCAGAATAGTTTAAAATACCTTCGACAGGTCATTACAGTGGAATATAAGTCTAACAGAAAATGGAACCAAAATAAACACAGGGTTTCCACATAGAACACAAAATCATAAGACTGCACTTATGAGAAAGAAAGGTGAACCACTGCCTTGCATGCAGAAAAAATTTCCCAACAATAATCAAATAACGTAACATACTGTAATTATAATTACTATAGTTGGATTAAATCCTCTGCGCACAGACTATATGGTAAAATACTAAAGATTATTGTCATGATATAGGTTAAGCCAACAATGTTTCCATGCAATATCAGTGGTAAATCAATGTGCTTTATCAGTGTAACTTCATCACTGCTAGGCATATAATTTTACAAGTCTAGGTATCCAATGGCAGACTTGCCAATTATGAACAAGAAAAAAACTAATTAAAAATGTACACACTTGTTTAAACTCTATGAATTATTTCAGGCATAAACTTAATTACAGTCTTCAGTCCCAATTATTAAGCTCAATGTCAACATCAGGTAGAGTTATTAAACTATGTTTGGAGATTACAGAGATTAGTCATTTTCTTTAAACCAATTTTAGAATGAAGTCTCGAGAGAAAACAAGTGTGAACACCACGAAATACGTTTTTTTTTTAAATTTCTCGAACAACATCCTATATACAGCACCACACATACATACAACAGATGCATTTGCTGGGATTTTCATTTTAACTGTAGCCTGAAAGGTTCAACGGCTGTCATTTACACTGAAGCACTGTATTGAGTGAAGAAAGGGACAAGAGGGAATATTCAGCACATTCAAATGAAGACATGAAAGCTCTTGCACAGCTACACGTTTCCTGAAGGTGAAATATAATTTGGTTCATTTTTAATTTCGTGTTCATTGACTAGTTTATTCCGCGCTTTTACATTTGAAAATCGTTTGCTTTGATTTTCGAAACAGGGACGATAATGAACGTGCGAGCCTCCATGCTGATTAATTTAAAAAAGAAGTGCAGTGCCCTTTTCTCCCCTTTGCTTCACACATTTGTTCAATCTGAAGGACATTCGATATGAAAAACATGCACAAACTTAAGTGTGAAGACCACGTACCTTAGATCCCCGCTCATTAAAAATGATTTCAACATCTAAGATTTTACCAAATTGCTGTAAAGAGGAGAAGACAGGAATCAAAAGCGTTTCCGGTGGGCATATTTAGCATCAGTGATCCATGCATAGATTAAGTGCAGAGAGCTACTAGACACAGGTGTGTGTGAGATATACTTTTATTAGCCGGTGGAAATCTCTCATTTCAAATCAGCAGAGAACGTCTGGTGATTTAAATGTTCAGCTACAGCTTGTTGTCCTGACCACAAGCGACAGCCATAACAGTTTACAGAAAATGACAGCCATTGCTCGTCTGATTGGAACACAACGCTGAAAATCACAGAGCCATCAAGTGCCAATCATCAACACATCAGTTCAAGCAAGTCAACAAGGGCCGTTTCATAAAAGTCGCAGTCAGCTTTCGTTTTCGAGTAAACTGCTCGGAAAGCCGTTATCTAAATAAAGCGTGTATACACATTTTTTTTGTTGTTGTTGCATTGTTAGTTATAATTTCTGGTGTCCCTTCCCAGGTGAGACCACAGCATGCAGTCTATGATTTTAGACAACAATGTACGCTAACAGCCCCAGAGGGTTTCGTCTCTTTGGAATCTGACGGCGGTTCTCATGTGCGGCCGGCGGTACTCACGCCGAACATTTGCCTGAGGTCTGGGTCGCGGAACCTGAAGGGGATGTTGGAGACGTGCAGCCGCTTGGGCTGCGTCTTGTTCTCCGTGTTGTCGGGGGACTGCGTCTGCTGCCCGTCCGTCTGCGCGGCGTCGTCTGTCTGCTGGGGGGGAGAGGGACGGTGAGACGGGAACACCCGAAACTCAAGACCGCGGCGGTGGAAAGACGATGATGGCGGCGCTGGCGCCCGTTAAGACGTCAGTTAAACCCAGAAAGTTCACATTTTTGGACGCCGTGATCCTCAGGGGTGAGCTCTTATTGTTACTGAACCCCTCGGTATTACCCAACACAGGCTGCCTGGGAGTTTCTCCCTTCTCCGCTGGTAGGAGCTCTCATAAACATACAGCTCATAAACATTCCAACCAAGCCTGTGTTGGGTACGATGCATCAAATAAACTGCTCTATGAACCACTTTCAAAATAAATACATCAAGACGTATAAGAACGACAACACTGCTGCGGTAATAAAAAAACATTATTAGTAGTGATCATATCATTACTGTTATACTACAATCATCATTACCATCATCATCATTACATTGTAATTTACTCCTTCGATTGTGAATAGATGCCTCCTCTTGATTGTATTTGGAAATGAGCCTGAACATATATGTTAAATGGCTTCCTAGTGTATCGTTTTTAGAGTTTATTGCTCAATCTTTACAAAATAAAAGCCTTAGCAACTCCTCTGATGTTCCTTTCACCCAAATCAATTTGCAGGGAGATTAAAAACCTCTGCCCCTACCCTCTCCATTAGGTCCTTAGGACCCAGAAAAAGCTACTTCATTTGAGCAGTAAGATTAATTTAACCAGCTGCGTCCAAGCCACTCTCTGTAGTTCAACATGAAGAATACACAGCATGCACCTTAATGCAGCCGAAGCTGAATTAAAACATTAACCTTTTCATTTTTATGTGTTGCTCTCGAATGATCAAAATAATTTAAAAAAAGATTCTAATTTATCAAAGCATTTTTAAAAATGATATCCTGTTGTAAATCACATAAATAAAGGTCACGGTTTACGAAAACATTACTAAAAACTAAGGCCTGCAGACAGCCTTACACTGGGTGACCTGTATTATTTGCTCACAGCAATATTCCTACACACAGCAGGATAATTACTGAAAGTCTTCAGCTTCTCTAAGGGGTACAACGACAGTGCCCCCACCTGAGCACTGAGCCCTGAACATTCTGGTAAATAGTAGGACCATAACCCACTACCCACTGACCATTACCGACTGCTCTGCCCCACACAGCTGCCCCTGTAAGCGTTTGGTCTTTTCTGTCGCTAGGTCTTTGCTCCGGCCTGTGGCACCACCCCGAGCTCCTTCACAAGTGCCGTGCCAGACTGCTGCCATGTTCCTTTTTCATCTGATCATTTTTTTCCCGTTTGTTTTTTCCCTTGTCTTTCTTTCGAATGAGGCACACCGGTTGTCTCGTTCCCTGGTGTCCATTTTAGATGTCATCCTGGTCTTTAAAAGCTCTTCATAAGCAGAGCGGTGACAGCATCCAGGAGAGCTCACCCAGTGGGGAAAAAAACTTTCGCCCAAAGTGCTCGGTCCAAATAACGGATGGAAATTGCAACCACATTTTCACACAGACAATGCGGTTGGAAAATAATGACCCATGGGGAGAAGGTTTGTGTAGGTAGGCAGGCTTAGGAAAAGATCAGATCCTGAAAGAATAATAAGAGCATTGCAGAGAGGATGGGCAGGTATTCTTCCAGGACATGAAAAAGCAAGCAATCTCTCATTTGTTATTACCAGTCATAAACAAAAGAGTACCCACCACAGTGGACCGAAGAAGGGGAAGAGAGCCCTGCAGGTTCTACAGGGCTCATTCTAATGATCGTTAGAAAAAAGGAGAGAAATTGCCCAGCCCTATGGAGAACATGGATCGGGCAGTATAACTGAAAGCGAGTCTTCTTAAGGTGCAATGGGCTGCTGTACGTAGAAAGGTGTGAACAGGGGGACTTAACACATTGATGTTGAATTACATTGCATTATATTTTATCCGGCAGTCGCTTTTATCCAATAAGTGCATACCGAAGGTCAATTCCAATTACAGGAACCATTTGTGAGATCTGATATGACCTGCCCCCCTCCCGCCCTCGCTGGAGGTGTGAGGTCGAGCGGTAAGAGGCCCCGTCCGGACATCGGCAGGCCTGTCGCCGGCGCGGTTTGGGCCGGACCCCTGCGACGCGAATCAATTTGGTGCCACCTGTGGACACGGCGGCGTGTTTACTGGCCATCGATCCGGAGATGGGCTCTAATGGGCAAACAATGACGGGGGCTGTTGTGCGCTGTCTCTGCACACACCACTCAAGAGTCATTAGGGGGCTAAGAGGGGGGACTTAGGCGGGGCACAGAAACATCCGCGCAAACAACCGTGTCACCATCGACCCGGCGGCCTGTTAAAACCCTTCCCTCTACGGCCTCGGCTTCCTTCCTCTCACTCGGCCTGCCCGAAGCCCACGGCTGCACAGCCTCGCACCTACAGTAAGGGCCACAGTGCTCTCAGGGCTGCACAGCCTCACACCTACAGTAAGGGCCACAGTGCTCTCAGGGCTGCACAGCCTCACACCTACAGTAAGGGCCACAGTGCTCTCAGGGCTGCACAGCCTCGCACCTACAGTAAGGGCCACAGTGCTCTCAGGGCTGCACAGCCTCGCACCTACAGTAAGGGCCACAGTGCTCTCAGGGCTGCACAGCCTCATACCTACAGTAAGGGCCACAGTGCTCTCAGGGCTGCACAGCCTCACCTACAGTAAGGGCCACAGTGCTCTCAGGGCTGCACAGCCTGCACCTACAGTAAGGGCCACAGTGCCCTCAGGGCTGCACAGCCTCAACCTACAGTAAGGGCCACAGTGCTCTCAGGGCTGCACAGCCTCATACCTACAGTAAGGGCCACAGTGCCTCAGGGCTGCACAGCCTCGCACCTACAGTAAGGGCCACAGTGCTCTCAGGGCTGCACAGCCTCGACCTACAGTAAGGGCCACAGTGCTCTCAGGGCTGCACAGCCTCATACCTACAGTAAGGGCCACAGTGCCCGCAGGGCTGCACAGCCTCATACCTACAGTAAGGGCCACAGTGCTCTCAGGGCTGCACAGCCTCGCACCTACAGTAAGGGCCACAGTGCTCTCAGGGCTGCACAGCCTCGCACCTACAGTAAGGGCCACAGTGCTCTCAGGGCTGCACAGCCTCGCACCTACAGTAAGGGCCACAGTGCCCTCAGGGCTGCACAGCCTCGCACCTACAGTAAGGGCCACAGTGCTCTCAGGGCTACACAGCCTCATACCTACAGTAAGGGCCACAGTGCTCTCAGGGCTGCACAGCCTCATACCTACAGTAAGGGCCACAGTGCTCTCAGGGCTGCACAGCCTCATACCTACAGTAAGGGCCACAGTGCTCTCAGGGCTGCACAGCCTCATACCTACAGTAAGGGCCACAGTGCTCTCAGGGCTGCACAGCCTCATACCTACAGTAAGGGCCACAGTGCTCTCAGGGCTGCACAGCCTCGTACCTACAGTAAGGTCCACAGTGCTCTCAGGGCTGCACAGCCTCATACCTACAGTAAGGGCCACAGTGCTCTCAGGGCTACACAGCCTCATACCTACAGTAAGGGCCACAGTGCTCTCAGGGCTGCACAGCCTCATACCTACAGTAAGGGCCACAGTGCTCTCAGGGCTACACAGCCTCATACCTACAGTAAGGGCCACAGTGCTCTCAGGGCTGCACAGCCTCGTACCTACAGTAAGGGCCACAGTGCTCTCAGGGCTGCACAGCCTCATACCTACAGTAAGGGCCACAGTGCTCTCAGGGCTGCACAGCCTCATACCTACAGTAAGGGCCACAGTGCCCTCAGGGCTGCACAGCCTCACACCTACAGTAAGGGCCACAGTGCTCTCAGGGCTGCACAGTCTCACACCTACAGTAAGGTCCACAGTGCTCTCAGGGCTACGCAGCCGTAGTCCTGGGGGGCTGACAAGCCTGTAGTCTCTCAATCCAGCCAGGCACGCACAGAGCCTGATTAAACTAATGGGTGACTTGACTGAACCGGTAAATAATGACTATTTCACACCCTATAGTCCACACAGTACTACAGGAGAGCAAATTAGTATTTAACACCCAATAGTCCACACAGTACTACAGGAGAGCCAGTGACTATTTACACCTATGTCCCAGTACTACAGGAGCCAGGATATTTACACCCCGTAGTCCACACAGTACTACAGGAGAGCCAGTGACTATTTTACACCCTATAGTCCACACACTACTACAGGAGAGCCAGTGACTATTTTACACCCTATAGTCCACACACTACTACAGGAGAGCCTGTGACTATTTTACACCCTATAGTCCAAACAGTACCACAGAAGAGGCAGTGATTGGACAGGCGATGTCAAGGTTTGAACCTTCCACAGCGGGTGTGCACTGGGGATAGCCATGTTTACTGCTTACTGAGCCATATGCTTAAGCTTATTTCTTTGGCAGACACAAGATGACTTACAAACCAGGCTAACTGGCGCATGTATTTTACACCCGTTTCACATATTCCAATGGTGCAGTGATAGGGTGCGATGCAGACACACGGACGCTGCTATGATGATTTAGCTAGCTGATACTGAACGCTCAGTTAAATAAAATAAAAGGGGGGGATACCTGTCTGCTGGGGAGGATCTCGCCAGGATGACAAATCCGAGGACTATGTAGCACACTTAACCCATTTTACCAGAGTAAAGAGAATATTTTCCATTTCTGCTTCAGACAATTCTGGGCTTGCGGCCAACCAAAACACGCAGCCTGTGTATACAGTATGCTCTCTGCTGACAGTTTACCATTCATGCCATCTGTGTTGTGGTATTTTTAAATGTTCTTAAAAATTTTTTTTTTGAAAAACATTTTTTAAACTGGCACTGGTCCCTCACCACTCCAAACATGTCAATAAAACAGAAACAACCTCCTCCTTTTCCTGACACATGCACATGCTACGCTGCGTCAGGCCGGGGAAACAAAGAGACAGGCGCTGACTGTTTTCCTAAGACATCTGGATCCAATAAGCAAATTGGATACATATTATTTAAAGTAAAGTTTTTTTTTTTAAAGGGAGGGACAAACCACTAAAGAAAGCAAAGATAGAAAACTGAACTTTAAATACATTCCCTAGTCCTAATGTTAACTGTATGGCGGTAATTTTCTTTACATTAATTTTGTTTATTTATTTTATGTCATAGGTATACATAGTTTTTAAATTGTGTGATTAAAGACAGAACACAGGAACCTTGGTTCCCTGCCAATAATGACCTACTGTGGCTGCACTCCCATTACAAATCTTAAAAGCTAAATAAATATCAATGAACAAGACATCGTAAAACATTGAAAATGCAATGAGTCAGCGTAGTATTTTGTTCAATTTATGTTCAAAAACTACCGAGATGGTAGACCAGTATATAGAAAAATTTGAATGTTTTTTATGTTCAATATGAAACCCGGCGTTGGCGTTGAATGAAGTTCACTGAAAGGGCAGACTGTCAGGGCTGGAAATCATTAGTGTTTGGCAGTCAGGTCCTGCAGTGCTGCTTTTAAAAAAACGTGCTCATAATCAAAATGTCTTCTTTGTTTATATGATTCTTTTATTACAGTTCATGCTTTAAACACACCCAGTAACTGTAGGGACACAGAGGCATGCTGGGAGAAAAGGCTTCATTGGAGATCCAACCCTCTCGTCCCAGTCGGTGCTGTTTAAAGACAAACCGCTCACATGAGGAGGGTCAATTTAACAATTTAATCGCTCCACGTATAAAGGTTTTCCGCAATGACTGCGGTGCATAAGGGCTTAGACAAAGCGACCGGATTGGGTGCCTGGACAGCTGCCTCTCCAGTCATCCCAGCCAGCAGAGGGCCCAAACACGATGGCCCTACCCCAAACACAAAACCTACTGGTCTATTTTCCTGCATATTTACCTGACTAATAAAAATCCAAGATGTTACACTAGTATCCTGAAATGCTACACCTTCAGAAACACACGGAGTCAGGCTCTACACACTGCACTGTTGAGATCCTTCAACACTGGCTTATACGATAAACGCCCCTGAAAAACCTACAGCCTCCCTATCACATAACACGTGTGAACATACAGTCAGTAGCACAGCTGTGATAACATACAATATGCTGTGCAGGTAAAACCACGCCGGTCAACACGCAGATCAAAAGACGGGTACTGCAGATACTTAGCGTGGAGCTCCTATAGAAACACACTGCAGATACTTAGCGTGGAGCTCCTATAGAAACACACTGCAGATACTTAGCGTGGAGCTCCTATAGAAACACACTGCAGATACTTAGCGTGGAGCTCCTATAGAAACACACTGCAGATACTTAGCGTGGAGCTCCTATAGAAACACACTGCAGATACTTAGCGTGAGCCCTATAGAAACACACTGCAGATACTTAGCGTGGAGCTCCTATAGAAACACACTGCAGATACTTAGCGTGGAGCTCCTATAGAAGCACGGGGCGCAGCGTGCTGTACGTTGCGGTTTGTTTACAACGGCTACTTAGCTCACTAAAAATATTTACACAGGACGCCCAGTTCAAAATTTTGACCGGCAAAGCCAGTTACCCCTGCGAAAGGGAACGTCTGGTGGCTAATTGCTTCACTTCAGGGCTCTGGTTACCTCTCCAGCCCCGTCTGTCCTCCACAGGGCTTTCATAGGGGCTTACCCATAAAATAACATCTGCGGTCCCAAATAACAGAGCAGACGCACACAAGGGTGGAGCGGCGAACCCCGCCCTCCCCCGGCCGCCCGGCAGGGTTTGAATGGAGCAGAGTGGCAGACTACTGCCCTGGCTTTGGTTAGCCAGGAGTTAACTATCAGCAAAGATATTTTTCACTTCTCTCTGCATAAAAACATAGCCCCTCCTCATTTGTGGCTGACACATTGCTATGTGGACCTTTTTCTGAGAAGCAAAAATTGTAAGTGAACAAATATATAGTAAGTGGACCTTGAAATTAATAGTGTTTTCATGAAAAAAGAGGCAGTATGTTTACAAAAAAACAAACAACAAAAAAAAAAAAACCTCCAAGTAAACTGTTGAACAGGGCTAGGGAGTGTGGTAAAACATCTAATATTTATTTCAGATTTTTGGGTACTACACAATGCATGTCACAATAGCCTATTTAGTGTTTGAAACTGGATTTTGATTTTATCTTTTTGATGAAGGTTTGTCAATCTATAAATGTACATTCAAAGATGGTTTTCAAATGACAGTGGACTGACATCAACAAAAGTAATCAATGTGCCGTACATAACGTCCAGTTCAGACATTTTACATGGACATCCAGTGCTTCCCCTTGTTTCTTTCTGGGGTGGCAGCCAGTAGTTCAAATTCAAAACTTGACTGGCTATGCACAAGCAGAAAAAGGGTTATTCTGAAGCAAGAGATAATGTTTTGTATCAGGGAGCACATTGCAATTTTAGCATGCAACATTAAATAAAAAAAAAAGAATTTTAACTATTCGAAAACATTGTTTTCATATTCCAAGGAATATTCAAATTTCGAATCTGACAGCCGTATCCACCGTGCTTTGGATCACATCAGCTCGCTGAAATCCAAGCTAGTTCCAAGTTTTAAGATTGAATCCTTTTTTGGAATCAGTTGCTCTTGCAATCTTCACTGGCTGAAATATCTCAACAGCTAAACAAAGCTTTTCAAAGCGAGCACCACTGGTTAGCATGTTAGCAGGTTGGAATCATAGCCTGAGTAGCTTTTCAGAAAAGTCTGAAGGCCAATCTCCGTCGCCTACTGTGAGTGAACTCATACTGGCGATGTCATCATACTGCCCCAGAAGCAGTGTTTATTTGGACATACTATGAAAAACAGAACATGGACCCATAGGAACCAGGCCCGGTGAGGGTGATGAGTACATGCACAAGTAAAGAAGGACTGAAAGCGAGGCTCTTCAGGCCCACCGACCGCTCGGCTCTCGTTGACACTGCAGCGTGGGATTTCTGAAAGGGGCTGAGCTCACACTGGGGGGGGGGGGGGGGGGGGGAGAAAGGGTTCACTGCCGGAGGAAAAGAAAGGGAAGCATGCAGCAAAAAGACACTCCTGTAGGAATCGGAACGACCTTCCTCCCGCTCGCGGGTGTCCACCCCATTCCCCCGCCCCCCCACCCCCACCCCCCCCCTCTCCTCAGAGGACCCGTCTCGGAATGAAACCTTTTGTCCGCATTCATGATGTGCAGAGGTGCATTCGTTTGACCACTTAACACCCCGGACTACATTTCCAAAGAACAAATCAGCGAGCAAGGTTGGAGGAAGCTATTAAAGGTAGCCGAACAATGCTGGCAAGACACCCTGCAAAAAAATAAATAAATTCATTTAAAAAACACGAGCTTCATAAAATGTCAAGCATTCAACTGCAAAAGCTTTCTTTCCTTCCATCTTTAATGTATTCCAGAACTGCAAGAAGTGGAGCAGAAAAAACTTGACGATTTACAGCCTCTGTCTGGAATAAGTGCACTGCTGATTCGTCTTAAACAGGAGAAAATGATTTGCTGATTTGATGGATATGAGAGGACAACAAGTCTCTTGTTTTTGTGAAACAGGTGCATTCAAAGTCTAGATCTCAGCTTCTTTTTTCCCCAAAACTTTTCATTTAATTCATTATCTATCCCCTTAAGAGACCCCTATTACATGAAACACACCTTAATTAAACACGTAAATACTCCTTTTTTGTTTCTAATTCAAAACCAATTTGGGGGTTGTTGAAATGAGTAAAAATGTACATGGAAAAAAATAACAGAAAGCTCTGTTTTAATGTGCCTCTCAAACAAATGGTTCACAATAGAGTAAAATTGACCTAACCCTATATGACCTAATAAAACCTAATTCAACCGACTAGTATCTGGGGCTGCTGGGTGGCTCATGCTATTAAGGCACTGTTCCAGGGAGGTGAATGAGCCATGCATTCTGGTATAGACTTGTGACTGTGCTAGCCTGTGGGAATGGCCATTGCCTGCTTTCTGACTCCCCTGGTCAATGAGGCATCTAAAAAGTCTGCTAAAACAGAGGACCACAGTTTGTAGCTACCGCACAAAAAGAAGACACACTCGAGCAACAGTGTTTATTATAGTGGCAGAGGGCCACTTAGAGCTTTACTGTGGCGTTAGGAGAAGAAGAAAAAAAAGCACACGGCATCTGAACTGAACACACGTGTGGGACAAAATAAACAGACAAAGCCAAGCCAAGCTGTAAAAATAAACAAAAAGGTCAAGGCTGCTGGTGAATGCAACACAAAGGAGGAGGGGGGGAGGGGCTCGGTGTGACAGAGACTGCCGTGCGAGGTGATCTGATCTGATCTGGCCTTGACAGCAGCGTCTGAGTCAGTTAAATGAGGTAAAGCTGCCTCCCCAGGGGAACTCTTAAACAGCCACCTTAAAGGGAGTGCAGCAATGAAAGTCGTAAACAGGAGGCTATAGTTGAACGGATAAGTGTTTATAAATCCACCTTTAGGGGCAGGGGCGGGGGGGAAGGGGGTGTATTTAAGGTCACTGAGGGTGGGGGGTGGGGGGAGGGGGTGTGTTTATCTGTCCCGTGCTCTGTGTGTCCAACTAAAACACTGTAACCCCTGTGGATTGTTTTCAAGGTCTTGTGGATTTCTCCCCCACAACCCCAAATAAAATGTACTGTTAATTTCTATAATAAAAGGCTATAATTAAGATGTAACTGTAAAAAGTGAATTACTGATAGTTTTTTATTTATGCATTCATTTTTTAGAGAACCACTCTCCAGGTATCCTCGACTGTCCCACGCTTTCATTAACAAACAGATTCTAGTTCAGGCGATTTCTAAATTGCATAGTCTAACTGGCCTCGATCACCTGCGGTTTGCTGTGCGTGTAACTGGTCTGAACCCGACGGCATGTCCATTTCACTGTCGCCAGCGAGCATTGATCTGGCGGGAACAGTCTGCCCCCCTGTAGAGTGCGAGTGGTTCTGGGGCGTTTCTTTGGGGGAAAGACGCAGCCCAGCGCTTCAGCCGAAACGTTTACCGTCGCCGGATTCGTTTGAGGACTGCGGGCCACAGAGCCCTTCGGAATGTGGCGAACAGCTCGGTGCTGATTCAAATTAAACTTTAAACGTACAAAAAAAAAAAAAAACGTGAAAAAAGTTTTCATTACCGCTTCTTTTCTGTTCTTCGACATGAGCAGCTTTTTTCGTCCGTGGACTGATGGGGGAAGAAGGTACTGCAACCTCCATGACTGGTAAGGGACTACTGAGCTAGAAACGACAGTAGACCGAAACTCACCGTGGTTCAGCAGATTTTGAGATGCTGAGCTGGTCGTTTTACTGTGCGTGCTGGACAGGCCGATCTGATGAAAGCGCACACCCCCGGTTGGAAAATTATACGGTAGAAATATTCTGCAGAAACCAGGGATGTGGAATGGGAAGCGGATGTGGGATACAACGGTATGAAAATATACATTTTTGGAGTTTTTACCCAATGTCAAACGAAATTTAAGGAAAGCTATGATTAGGCCTAAATACAGCCTGCTCACAATGACATAAATGTGATTTCTGGCCGTCTGGACTGTGAGATGCAAAAGAAATGCAGACCTTTGTAATCCCTGTCACAGTGTGAGGGAGGAACAAGTGTTCAACAAGCACACAGCTTTCAAGCACTGAGGAGTAGCAGCAGCAAAAAAAAAACAGTAGCAAAGAAGAGTAACCACAACAGAATTTCGGGGGAAAACGCGGTCCTTTAGAGCACTAACACGGGGTTTACCGATCCGAACCCTCGTCCTTAAGCGTCTTTTCTTCCTGAAAGACCCGCTTCCTGTAATGCCTCCCCTGATAAAAATGAGCCGTGTCGCTCTGAGTTAAAGACGGAGTGCACCGAGGTCAGGCGGCAGCGAGGTCAGGCGGCGGCACGGCCGTCTGGAAAACGAGCCGCGATCCGAGGACACGATCGATTTCCAGCGGACAGCGCGGTGATGAAGCCGTCTCTTTAGTAATGGCCATCTCCTCTCGCTCGGTCAGCGGCTCGGCCAAAGTGACCCCTTCCTGTTTCCCTCGATCCGCGGCGCTCCTCTGGCCCGCGCGCGGCTTTGATCGAGGGTCACGACTGCTGTTAAATAAAAAAAAACGAGGCAGGTGTGCGTTTGATCGAACAAATGGAGCTGGAGAGAAGATACGGGCCTACAAACGGAGAGAAAATGAGAGGTGAGATGTCTGCTCTCCGTTCTTCTTCTCCACCCGCCAGCTCTGTCGCGCGCCTCATCTGTACCACGGTAGCTAGAGTCACTGTGTTCTGCTCGGCCAATCACAGAATCATATCGACGGTGGACAAATCAGCAGCCCAGATTCCTGGACCTATTTTTTGTTGTCTTGGACTACAGTAACTGTGATGCATCAAAGCCCAGGGGACTAACAGTAAATTATCTTGGCCTCGGATGAACAGGGTTTACAAAATACAATCTTGGCTGAGTTACTAGTTTTTTTCAATTGGGTGACCTTCAGATAGTTCTCACTTGATTAAATAAGTAGGTGGGCGTATCTGACAAACTAGAATTTTGGCGAGAATTTCTGCTTTCTCCTTCTTAGCTAACGTTAGCCCAGGCATCCCAGCAGCAGTCCGTACCTGCAGCGTGAGCTCTTGGCGTGGCCTACAAAATGATTATCATTAGCATTAAGAGAAACCATATAAAAGAAATACCTCACCACATTAATATTTCTAAATGTTCCATTCTCACGCACTAATGAGGATATCTTTGCAACTGCAAGCAAGGAATACGTGGTTTTATTTTATGTTTTTAAGGAGCTGTCTGGTAGATTTTGAAACCGAATGTTTCCCAGCTGGAAATCCTTATCTAGCTGACTTGTCTTGCTTCGGCCATTGGCACTGCTATTCCAGTGACTGGTGCAGTCGTTCTGAGGTAGCAGACGCTGTTCCTTTCAGGTTGATGGCCGTCTGAAGGATGATGAAAGCGGGGGGCTGTTAATTAGCTGACCTCAGGGGGGCGCTGGCACTCCCCTTCTCACGCCTCAATCACTGAATCCAAGCCTGTCTGCCCACAGGCTCCAGAGCAGGAAATCAGCAATTAACTGACAATGGACCCCCCCACTACACACATGCACACACACACACACGCATACACATGCACACAAACATACACACACACACGCGTGCGCACACACACACACACACGCGCACACGCACGCACCCATGTGCAGGCACACACACAGACACACACAAACATACACACACACACTCACACACACGCCACACACACGCGTGCGCGCACACACACACACACACACACACACGCAGAAGCACACACACACACACACACACTCACACACACGCCACACACACACACGCGCACACGCACGCACCCATGTGCAGGCACACACACAGACACACACAAGCAGAAGCACACACACACACACACACACCACGACCGCCCCACCCTAAACTACCCACCCCGCCCATCGCCATCTGCAATTAAGAACTGATTGCACACATGAAAACAAAAAGGTCTGGAGCTCCACGGGGTGCTGCAGTGCATTAATCACCCGTGATACGGGGCTGTATGGCGGCGCATAAATATGTCTGCAATTAGCATTCCTCAATCACGTTTTCTTTTTCTTTTTTTCTTTCCCCTACTTCTGACAATTAATGGAGTGCAGCTTTCTGCCGACCCGTATGTACCGGTGCCTTTGCTGTTTAACTCAGCCAATGAGCACCGCGCTCGAGGCGGTTTTCCTCACGCAGATTGGAATGAGCACTTAACCAATGTAGTGAGCCCTTACCCGGCGGCTCAGAAAGCCCAAACTCGCTTCTCTCTGAGAGGACGCTGCGGCTGGTCAGTGGCTGGTCAGCGGACGGACTATTTCGCTCTGCAGCCGCTGCGTACAAAGCGTGCGCCGACAGCGCAGGTGGACCGCGGGCACCGGAGCAGCGCGGGAAGGCCGCTCGCGCGGGAGGGGACGCGGATGATCCCGTCAACCGAACCCCTCGCTCCCTGGGCGACGCCCCGGGCAATTACGCAACTCCTCCCAAGTGCAACGGGCCATTAGCAAAATAAAAAGAGGCCGAAAAATCCACAGGAATAAATGCGGCTCCAGGATCCGTCTCAAAGGCGACGCTAGAAATAGAGAATAGACGGAAAGCTTTTTTGGAGGACAACAAAGTCCTCTCCGAAAAAAATATGCACTCTAAAAAGTACTCAGACATGATGGGGTCAACATGTTGTTTTAAACAAGGTGTTTTCAAGAACTTTCAAAGGCTTGATTTTATTTCTTGACTTGGATTTTTTTTTTTTGTGGGAACCCATTAAATAGATTTTTTTTTTGAGATCCTACAATAAGCTAATTTCAAAATGAAAATATGTTTACGGCTACAGTGCGTGGATTCCAGTCTTTTATCTTGGTACCATCTGCGAATTCGCCCCGAACGGGTCATCTGCCAGACGAGCAAATACGGAATAATGAAACGATAACACTGACATCATGGAAATGCGAGCCCGCGCTGAAAGGACTGAGTTTGGCCCGCGCTGTAATTCAGGAGACAGCTCGCGTTTCTCCGTTTTTAAAAGGTATTACTTTTCCCACACAGGTAATGGAAAAAACTCAAGCCCAGTGTGGTTTCATTAGATCCCGGGGAGACCGAGCGCCAGCATATGAAAAATACAGACATTACAAAACACATTATATCATTTTTTTCTCCCCTGCCAAAGGCGAAGGGAGGTATTGCCTTTCTGCGTCCCTGTTGCAGAGTCAGTATTCCACGTGCTGAGTGTGCTAGCAGGAGCCTAGGCCTAATAAAGCTAAGGTAATCTTAATAAGCAAGTGCATATTAAATAATAAATAAAGCCACGTTCCAAAGGCTCCCACATACTGTACAGCCTGTCGAGCAGAGCGCTTGTGAGAGCGTTCACGCAGGGCTGTGACAATGCGGGCGCGTGGGGAAGGCTTGGAGAGGCCGCGGGACAGAGAGGGGATTACGCGAGCGCCTTCCAGTGACGGCGGAGAGGGACGTGGCGGGAGAGGAGATCAAGCGCCGGCGGCTTCTGAAGTAGATCACGGCGAGGCGGCCGACTCCCGCGCCCCCCTCTTGAACATCCGCCGCCCTCCCGCGCCCTCCCGCGCTGCCGCTGCTGCTGCTGGGCTGCACTCTCGCACGCGTGAGAGAGAGCTTAATGAGAGCGTCCAACGCCATTCTGAACCAGACCCCCTCGCACCCCCTCGCACCCCCCACGCCCCCCCCGCCCCACACACACGCGCACGCCCCGGTCCTGTGAGTGAGCCGTTGGCCCGGGAGGCCGGAAGGAGACCTGCCCATGGCCCGCTCGCCCTCGCGGCGCACGGGAACGCAACTGGGAGGGAAAAGAGACGAGAGGAAGAGAGGGGGCGGGGTCAGTGAGGTGTCACAATGGGGTGACTGTCCCCTTCCTTTACCTCTCCGCCCCCTTTCCATGACGGAAGGGTCATCAAGCCATTCCCCAGACTCCCTTTGGATTTGTCTGCCTGTCTATCTGCCTATCTGTACAGAGTATTGTGACAGTGCCACTGTAAAAATGAGACATGGCAAACACATTGTGACAGACTGACTGACTGACTGAGTCACTCACTCACAATTCCCCTTATAAGCTCAGCACAGGTACCAGGTAATGAGATGAAATCCCTGGACTGTGGTTGAACGACAGCACACATGTTTTAGAAGTTAAGCATCTAAAGTCAGAGAAAGCCAAACGCACAGGCTGCAAGTGTCGGATTGGCCAGAGGGGTCACTCTTGAGCAACAAGGCAGGGGAAACCCAACGGAACGAATCCCTCCGAACCACGGCGACAACGCGGTCAGTCACCGTTCCGTGCCGTCCAGCACTGGCACTGCCAGGATGCCAGGATGCCATTTTATTGATCTCATCACCGAACGCCACGCTGACAGATCTCACGGAGGCCGGCCTACTGCTGCTGGAAAACAACAAAGCCGTGGTAACTGCAGAGAGAATCGCCCCCTCCGGCTTTCCCCCTGAACAGGAGCTGGCTTAATGGCTGTTCTGACCGCAGCGCCTCCAGCTCCGCTGCGTTGGTTCATAACGCACTCTCCGTGCATTACATCACCGAGGGAATACGCTCTCACAGCCCACAGTTTTGCTGCTGAGTTTTTCTGGGAGCCGTAATCAAGCAATAAAGAGAGAACAAAGTCCAGCAAAGCACTTAAAGCGTCTAACCAAACATTAACAACAAGCCTGGCATTTGGAGCACAAAACATCTTGTCCCGCAAACGATGTCTGAGGCTAACAGCAATCGTAAGAAATATTAAAACTGTACAAATGAATGTAAGCATTTGTTTCTTTTTTTTTGTTTGCTTTCTCATCAAACTGCTCTTTTGAGAGAGGAAAAACAAACACTTTTAAGTCACAGTTTGGAATAAATTCTGATTTAATCCTGGCAAAAGGAAAGCTTTCTTTGGCTGATGCAATGGGTGCGGTGGGTGACTGGATCTCATAATAACAAAACCGACACAATCACACGCGCTGTGATTCGCTCACCCAACTAAAGACCCGGGTCCTTAACACTGGGGACACCAATCACACATCTCCTTCTATAACAGATTAATGCGCTCCCGACCACATTCGTCAGACTTTCAGCACATTTGCACGCCCAGACACTTGAAGAAATGCAATCCCTACCCAAAAAAAATAAATAAAAACAAATAAAATAAAACCCAGACACTGTGCCAGCAAGAGGCGTCCTGTAATGGAAAAAAGTGCAGACGCAAATGTCCGAGAAGGGCTCAGAGCCCCGTTCGCCTCATCAGAGGGAATGAAATACTGGCAAAGAGCGACGGCGAGCGTCGCTCCTGGCCGATGATGTCATTCTTCTGGACGTCTGTGTAATTTAGCCCTCTCGCTGCAGCGGCCCCGAAACGCCGGAGCCAAAACGCCATTTCCAGATGTATTTCCAGCCACTGCCGGCCGGCCTCTCTCTCCCTGCCTCTTTTTTTCCTACCGCTAAAAACCGCCGCCCGGGCGCCAGAGCTGCGAGCGAGGCCAGCGAACGCGTGGCGCTGCGTCGCGCTGCGTCGCTCAGAGCGTCTGCGCCTCCGCGTACGCTAAAGGTGCGGAGAGAAGGACGTACACTAAAGAATCAAGCCACACTCGACTATGTTCAAGGCCTTTACACATGCTGTTAGAGCATTCGCTGTATTCTGCATTAAAGCTGGATTTTTAGCTTGTTGCCTTTCAAAAAAAATTGCTAAATTATTTTGTTTTCTTTCTTTTCAGCGTAGAGCAGTCGGTGACTTAAATTCAAGACCGAGCGGCATCCGAAACAGCTGTTATTTTAACGTTCACGGCAGAGAGATTTTTATTTCATTTTTTTGTTTTGTAAAAATGTTTTTGTTCCGTTAAAATGAGTTTACACCGCGTATATAACTCTGGTCTGGCTCGATCTCACGAGTGCCAAATGGTAAACAGGCTCCATTTCCAACTGCTTTGGCTTCTGCACTGAACTGCAAATTCAAAGCCAACAATTACAAACGCAATCTCAACACTCATTTCATTTGAGACAGCTGTGCCATGTACTGCAATGTTCCTACCAATACAACGTAATGCAATAGACTAAACTGTGTTCTGGACTATGCTGCACCACAATGCATAGGTTTTCAATTTGGGATGATGGGGGGGGAGGCGTCACGGTATCTTGTGTTGCCATATGTATGGACCACCTTTTGCAGGTTGTTTCTCTGAGCCAGCAACCCATTTTGCTCAAAAGTGAGCTGTTCTGACAGCTCCCTATAAAAGAATAGGCAAATGCAGTGTAACTGGGAATGTGTGTGGGGAACTGGATGGGTTGCATAGCCACAGAACAGTGGGAGGAAGGGGGGATGCAAATGTCCAGTTACCACAGCGTGTTCTACACCGTATCAAAGCTGTCCGATCTGTCAGTTCCCACAGTATTTTAAGAATTCCCAGAGATCGTTTTCATGAACAGCACAAAAAATACAGTCTGTTTTCTCTCAGCACTTTTTACTGATGAGTTGTGGATCAAACTACAGTCATACTGCTTACCGAACTCAAACTCAGACATGAGAAGCAATGACAATCAGGCCCAAATGTAGCAATGTATGGCATCGTGTTTCATTAGTGAGACAGATCTGATCTCCATAGAGGCTAAACTCTCCACGTCTCATTCACACACACACTGCCACAACCATGAATACACAGCCCAAAAGAGATATTCATATGAGGATATTATTGTCTTAAAAATAAATAAATAAATAAATATAACTAATTCACAGATAAAGGCAGCTAATCCACAAATAAATGTAGCTGATCCACAAATTAACATAACTGATCCACAGATAAATGTAGCTGATCCACAAATATATGCAGCAGAATCACAAATAAACATAACTGATCCACAAATAAATGTAGCCAAGCCACAAATAAATACAGTTGGTTCACATTTGTACATCGCCTGTTGTGATGGTTGAAGCAATCCTTGCGGCACAATCTGCAAAAAAATCCACAAAATATATACATTTTTTTCCACTGAGTCTAGTCCAGCCAATCAGATTTTAAGACATCCTTACACCAATGCCCTCGTTGCTCAGACCAATCACAGCAAGCATACACTTCAGGATTGTGCCAAGACAACTGCTTGGCTGGGAACAGTTGTAATGGCTATCTCTTTGATCAACGAATGAAGCCTTCAAACCTTGAACCAAAGTAAAACCACATCATCTTATATGAGTACTATCCCATTAGATTTGTAGAGGGGCTGACAAAAAAAGCTGTAATGTACAGTCAACATGGCCACCCGTAAAGACTTGTTAAATATAAGAAGCTGCTTACTGTAGGACCCGAACAAACACTCATTTTAAAGCATAACTATAGACGGGGTTAGTGTCTTTATAGTGCTGAAGGCACAGCTTGACAAACACTAATGTTAGCGCGCTGGCTGGCAGAGTATGTCAAGCAGATGTCATTTGCAGTACTTCATTGTGGGGCGTAACGTCAGGTAGGACTTCAGTAAATTGGCGAATTACAGTAGCAAGCTAATTAGTTAACCATAACTAGCAAACTGCAGATGGATGTCAGATTGTTTACCCTGTTACAGCACGATACTCAAAGTGTTGCAACTTGGTTTGAAGGCTTGATTTGTTGAAATAAAACCTATTTGTGATTTGCAAATCGTGCCGTGAGGATCCACAAATAAATGCAAGCGACAGGTGATGCACAAATGTGAACCAACTATATTCATTTGGAGAATGGGTACATTTATTTGTATATCAGATACATTTATTTCTGGATCGGCTACATTTATTCATGGATCAGTTACATTTATTTGTGGATCAGCTGCATTTATTTGTGAATCAGTTACATTTATTTATTTGTTTTTGAGACAAAAATACCCCATACATACAGGCCTTGGCAAGTAAACATAAGAATTATTTGTCTGCACTGCCAATTTCATATTGCGTACGGTACATTTAGACATAGTGAAGAATATATTTCCTACATTACTAAATGCATCTACAATGCATAAAATCAAATAAATTCTGGTATATTTAACTCCCAATTAATGCCATATATTGTATTACATGTCATATAATTTTCAGTACGTAAAAATCTTTCACCATTAAATTCAATAGAATTCCAATCCGGATGTGACACAACACAACACACAATATGGACATGGAAAATTAGAAATGAATTTTGTCGCCTTTTCCCCAACCTAGATAAAGAGCTACACCAAGCACAGTCCACCTTTCCCTATCCATGTTGGAAACTGCCTCTGTTATCAGACAATCGCCGAGCAACATCACCATAGCAACATATATTTTATTTCCAGCCTTTCCTTTTTTTTCCCGTACCATCCCAAAAGAGCTGTTCTGTCTGCCATCTACCATGATCCATGTGACCACAGCGTTACTGTGTCCCAGTGAACAAGCAAACGAATCTGGTTGAATCTGCTTCTCCATCACACTGGAAAAGCATGAAAACTGAAGGTATGTCTATAAAAGGTGCGTCAGAGCAGCACCTAGAGGTTCTGATAAGAGGGCGGGGCATAGAACCGCCCTCTCGGTTCTGTAAGAGGGCGGGGCATAGAGCCGTCCCCCCTGTTCTGTAAGAGGGCGGGGCATAGAGACGTCCCCCTGGTTCAGTAAGAGGGCGGGGCATAGAGCCGTCCCCCGTTCAGTGAGAGGGCGGGGCATAGAGCCATCCCCCCGGTTCTGTGAGAGGGCGGGGCATAGAGCCATCCCCCCTGTTCTGTAAGAGGGCGGGGCATAGAGCCGTCCCCCTGTTCTGTGAGAGGGCGGGGCATAGAGCCGTCCCCTGTTCTGTGAGAGGGCGGGGCATAGAGCCGTCCCCCAGTTCTGTGAGAGGGCGGGGCATAGAGCCGCCCCCCTGTTCTGTGAGAGGGCGGGGCATAGAGCCGCCCCCCCTGTTCTGTGAGAGGGCGGGGCATAGAGCCGTCCCCCAGTTCTGTGAGAGGGCGGGGCACTTACTGTGGCTGTGGCGGAGACGGTCTGTACGCTGGTGTCGGAGCCGCCCTGCTCGCTGTGCGTCTGCGCGGGGGGGTACAGGTTTAGCGTGTGCTCGGGCACCGCCGTCTGGCCCGTGTAGTCAGCGGCAGGGTGGGGGTGGGGCGCCGGGTACTCGGCCGGGATGCCGTTCTGGGGGGGGGCGAACTGCGTGGAGGCGTAAGGCTGGGCCATCGTTTCTGGGGGTGCCGCGGCGTCCTGGTTACCCTGAGAAAAACCAGACAGAGAGACACAGAGAGATAGCGAGAGGGAGAGAGAGACACAGAGAGATAGCAAAAGAGAGAGAGAGAGAGAGAGAGTAAATGCATTGGTCACATCGCTGAGAAACAGAATGCATTCTGGTTAAGAACCACTCGCGTCTGTAAGCATTTAAGCATGAAGCACAGTTCTCATTCATCAAGAATATTTTATGTCAATAACCTGAAAAACACAGGCACGCATTATGAAGCACACATATTCTGTAATATACCAATGTGCAATATATGAAAAAAGACACTCACATAGTGTATGCTGTATTTGATATTGCGCATATATCTATACTGTTTTAAATTCCATACAGATTTGTGTTTGTTAATTTAACATTGGATAGGTTATGTTTGCTGTAACAGAAGGTAACAGCATCAGTCCCAGATGTCATACTATGTTCTCTGTTCTTGAACTGCCACTCTGTCGAATGGGTTATCTTCAGACGGGGAGGATTGCGAATCTCGCTCAGCTCGGTTCACAGAAACCCCACTTCAGCAGCAGAGCCACTTTGCAACATTTTATGAGGAGAGCACTTTCGTACCCTTCCTCCCCAATCCCCATCCCTACACCCCTCAAGAAAAGAAAACTAAGCTTCTGCAAGCTCCTTCATGGATGCTGTTGAAGAGACCGATTTGCAGTTGAAACAGAAACTATTCCAACGCACTTCATGCATCACATGTATAAAATTAACCTACGAGTAAAATAAAATGCATAAATATTTTTTAAAAAACACCAGACAACAAAGAATATGCTTTAAAAATAGATTCATTTATGTGGCTTAGGAAAGAAAAGGAGAGGCCACAGAAACGACTGTGTAAAACCTGAGACTTGTTTTAAAAAAAAAAAGAATGAAAGAAAGAAGAAACTCCCCGCTGCTCCCCTCAGCTTTCACACAGATGTTACAGAGATCACGCTGTTATGCCTTAACACCGCAGCCACCAACTCATGCCGCACCTCGGATCCACAGATGTCTGGCCGATGCTAGCGCTTTAACTGAGGGTGCCAAACTGTCAGCTCCCTCGCTGTATTTAGGCTAACGCTAACATTAACATATAACCGATGGTGCTAAAGTCTCAGCTCCCTTGTGGTAATTAGGGTAACACCAATATTACCAGCTGACTGACGGCGCTAAACTCCCAGCTCCCTCGCGGCCTTTAGGCTAACGCTAACGCTAATGTGTAACTGACGGCGCAAAACTCTTCGCTCCCTTGTGGTAATTGGGGTAAAGCTAATACAAGCATCTAACTGAGGGCGCTAAACTCTCAGCTCTCACACTGTATTTAGGCTAACGCTAACACTAACTGATGGTGCTAAACTCTCAGCTCCCTTGCAGTAATTAGGCTAACGCTAACACTAACTGATGGTGCTAAACTCTCAGCTCCCTTGCAGTAATTAGGCTAACGCTAACACTAACTGATGATGCTAAACTCACAGCTCCCTTGCAGTAATTATGCTAACGCTAACAATAACGGCTAACTGAGAGGTGCTAAACTACCCAGCCTCGCACATCACAGGGACCAGCTTGTGAGAAACAGGGGGACTGAAAAGGCGGCTCTTCTGGGGGGTGAGTACGAGGAGCGAGGGAGCGACACCCCGGTCAGCCGAATCTGCTGGGACCTCCGTTTCGCCCATTCCGCTAATTTGGCATCTGTGAGATTTTGGTGCATATTGCAAAAAAACAGAAAAGCAAAAAGAGAAGGAAAAGCCAAAAAAATAAAAAATAAAATAAAAAAAGGTTGTTGGCAAACGGGGGAAGAACAAAGACTGGCAGGCAGTCAGGCTTCGTCAAATGTTTTTGGCCTGTAATGTAATGAAAACCACATTTCAGCCGACCAAAGTATGCTTTACGTGGCACGGGAGAAACAGTCATGAGCTTCAGCGGCAAAACACTACGGAGCCAATTTGCTAAAATGTACATTTTTCAGGAACAAAAAAAGCAGAAATTTCCTTTCTTCAATACCACCCCGCCCCCCAACTCTGAGAAATTATCTGTTGATGAAAAGTTTCTTTAGCACAGTCACTGTGTGGCGATAATGGTCTTTCTGCTGAACATATCGAATGGCTTTCAGTGCCCCTGCATCACCCTGGCTGTGACCAGCTCCACACATTTAAGCACACGGGGGCAAAATGCAGAACTACACTGGAAATTCAGCTCCTTCTGAGGCCGTGGAGCAGTGACACTGCTTCAGACAGTAAAGACACGCGGCAGCTCAGAGAACCCTGGACAATGTTAAGAAGGTAAAGACAATGACTCTGAAGGAAGTGCTCCTCTCTCTCTGCCATTCTCTCTCTCTCTCTGCCATTCTCACTCTCACTCACTCTCTCTCTCTCTCTGCCATTCTCACCTCATCTCCTCCACTCTTCCCGTGCATCTCTCTCTAAGCTCCTAGTTCAAAGTTTCAGCAGCTGAGGGTCATGTCTGCCCCTGACACGTAGCCAGCATCTCAAGACAAACAGCCGAGAAAGGAGGGAGAGAGAGACAGAGTGAGAGAGTAAGAGAATGAAAGCAATAGAAAGAAAGAAAGAAAGAAAGAAAGAGAGAGAGAAGAAAACTAACGGGCAGTGACACAGCTGGAAGAAATGAAAGAAAGAAAATAAGAAGAAAAATAAGAAAAGGGTTCCTCTTTCTCTAACTTCAGAAACAAATGCAAGGCTTTCTCCCACTCTCTTAACCCATATTAGAGACAGAAAGAGAGACGGGGGGGCTAAAAAAATGATGAGCCATACGCTTAGTAATAAAGAAGGGAAAGAAAAAGAGAAGGAGAGAGAGAGTAAAATACCTGCTCCACCATCTTGCTCTCTTTTTCCTCCATAAACCAAGCAGCTGTTTTAGTCCCAGGCCCGGCAGCATCTGCCCAGAGCGAGCATCAATTATGGATGAGGGCGTGCGCTCTCTCGCTGCTGCGCCCCGAGTGTGTGTGTGTGTGTGTGCGTGTGTGCGCGCGTGTGTGTGGGAGGGAGTGAAAGACGAAGGAGGGCTGAATGAGGAGGGAGCTAACGCATGCACAGACCTCCCACTCTCCCCGTCCCAACTTTGTGCTGCCTCTGCTTTCTCCGTCTCTCTTTCTCCCCCTTACACTTTCCCTCGCTCCCTCCCTCTCTCTTCCTCTGCTCCACTATTTTCTTTTTCCTTCTTTTTGGTCGTTTCCCCTCGTTTTAGTTCTCTCTTCCACCAGCCTACTTCCAGCTGCATTCTTTCTATCTCTCTCTCGCTTTCTCTTTCCAATGTTTCCATTCTCTCACTCTCTTTCTCCCTCTCTCTCTCTCTCTCTCTCTCTGGATGGCAGGGTGTAGAGTTGCAGTCCTGAGCACACCCTCACGTATGCGCAGAGTGTGTGGAGTTACGCCCACACGGTATTCCTGCGCGTACAGCAGGCCACATACGCTAGTTTACATCCCCTCTGCCTAAGTTCAGAGTACCCAACTGCCCGCGGATCCAATAAAGGAAGGGCGCTCGACACAAACACACACACACACACACGCGCACGTGGTTTAGCGTCGCAACAAACGCGCTAGCCGGGCCGACGGCTGAGCCGACGCGCTTCCTCGAGTTCCGCGGGCGCCGCTAATCTCTCGCCCGTCGCCCGTGATTATAACTCGCGCGCCGCTGTGAACAAACAGACAGGAGCCCGCGGCGCTAACGATGCCCGGCCGGCGCGTCACAGAAACCCCTTATCTCCAGAGCCCGAATGGCGCTTACGCAAGGCCGCTTTTCCACGAACTCCCATTCTGAGCAACGGCGCCGGTTCGCGCGGCGCGCTCCAGCCGACAGAAGGGACCCGAAGACTCTGGCGGGGCTGCGGATGGCTAATCCCTGTTTGCAAACTGCTTAGCGGCGGCGTTTACGAGGGAACGTGGCGAATGTATCCGTATGCCCGACTAATCCGGAGAGGAGCCGGGGCGCGCCGAAAGGAAATTCGGGACGATTCGTGGAAGAAAAAAAAAAAACTCCCCCGTCTGGTATCGTTTGTAGCAGCGGCGCTAAAATAAAAAACACGTGCGGCCCGTGAAAGACGGAGGTTCAGAGCAGGATTAGAACACCTGAGAGGGACCGCGGACGTGTTTTGATAGTGACTGATGGAGGAATGCCGCGCTGGTGTCTGCCGGGTGAGGATCAAAGCTACGCCCCGGCCCAAACGCTCAGCCCGCTGACGCCTCCTGCCGGGCCCGGCCCAAACGCTCAGCCCGCTGACTCCGGGGGCCAGCTACCCGCTGCGCTCTGCCGGGCCGGCCCTGTCCTCTCCGCAGGGGAGGAGGAGCGGCTGCGTTTCGCCTCCGCTCTCCCCTCTCCGGCTCTGCAGGAGCGCGTTTACACCTTTCTGCCAGCTGTGTTACAGACTGCAGGAGGAAGCGTGTTAATGCAGGCCCTGGGGCTCTCTCTACAGCACACTCTCCACTGTCTCCACGCACACACCACACACACGCACGCACGCACCACACACACACACCATGCACGCACGCATGCACACACACACATACACCACGCACACACAACACCACACACATGCACGCATGCACACCACACACAAAAACACACATACACACACAATTCAACACACTCTCTCCAGAGTAAGCTGCGTCAGGAACAGCAATGTCTGGGAACTTGTGGCAAACATTACTGTCCCGGGCCCAGGAATAAAATAACAATATAATTATGTCACAAGCCCGGAAATTTCACTGGCAGCCCTGCAGTAATGATATCTACTTTGAAGTTGATCACAGAATCCCTAATTGACTTTTGACTCACGTGAAAATCACAAAGCTCAAAATCATGAAATAGTCCCCAGTATTTTCTGGAAAGTTCTTTGTGGCAGCCCTTTGCTGTATAACAGCACAGATGGAGCACTGGTGCTCTGTTTACTGAGCGAATACTAAACTGTTACCGTTACCTACGGTATCCAACCATAAGACTTTCCCTGGGTTTCATTTTCGCACAGAAGCACTCTGGGTGTCTGTTAGAGAGAAATCCTGCCTGTGAAAGCGTGGCCTCTGTGCTGTCTCCCAGTCTCTGGCAGCCAAACAGCTCGCACTCTCGTTGTTCTTTAAAAGAGTTCATCTTTATGCCGGGGTCATGTGAGGGGGAGGAGCGGCGGGAAGATGCGCCCGGAAGCGGCTTCGTCGACGGCGAGGCTCCCGCGAACCGTATCGCAAGCACGGAGCGCTCGATCCGGATTAGGCCGGGGCGTCGTCACGGACACCGAGCCGCGTCGAAAGCCGGCGACGGTCGATGGCGTCAGCCGAGGACAGAGCCGGGTGAGCGAGCGTGCGGGCGAGCGAGCGAGCGGCGTCCCCGCCGTTCCCAAACTCGCTCTCCCACGCGGGAACGCTGGTCTCCGGCTCGCCGTGGGATGCTGCGGAACAGTTACGCAACAGAGGCCTGCCAGGGACAGGCTCGCACACCAGCCACCCGCACAAAAACCGCTCGAGAGCAGCTCCCCACGCCAGAGAGGGGCTTCATCCCAGCGGCATTTCCAACACCTTCACAATATTACAACAAAAAAAAAACGAAAAACTTAAAAACCATTATCTTCGCTGTTAACCCTACCTGTCGCTACTGTGTTAGTCGAGCGCGCGGAACTCTACATCCAAAAACTCAACGCAACCGGAAATCATCCTCAAATGCAGCACTGTATCTCTCCATAAAGACAGGTAAGGTGAGGCTAATTACTGGGCTGCTTTTAACTCATTACGCATCCCATTATGGGGCTGAGGTGAAACTAAGCAGCATTTCTGTGTCAACTCACAATGTGTGTGAGGGGCAGCAATGCCTAAGCAGTCTGGATGGAAATCACGTCTCTCTGCAAGGTTATCCCTCCAACATTTGACCCATTTTACCCATATATGGAGTACATGTTTTGAGTGGTCACGCTCAGAGGTGAAACTTGTCTCTATTTGGGAGAGCACAGCAGGAGAGCACAGCAGACGCAGGCTTTGGACAGACTCATATAGGCATGAGCACCTCGTGCAGGCAGACTGGGCGCTTGACTAACCAGAGGAGGGCGCTGGCGTGTAATGGGACACGGACATTACACTGACTCCACGAGTGACACTACAGCCAATCACGTGCCGCTCTGCTGGGCGTCTGACCAATGCCAGCACTGGAGCAGGATTGGGTACCAGACTGTGGGACACAACCACACACTGGAACAGGGTGAGCCACCAGAATCTCTGAGGACAGAGGCTATAGTGTGTGGCCTGTTTGTTTATTTCCTGCTCCTCTGACTTAGCCATGACTTGAACATGAACAAGTAAATTAATTAATTAATGAATTGTCACCACCATTTGTCACACTCTTCTTCAATTACCAAAATATATATCTTTAATAAACATATCTTCAATTTACTCGATATACTGCGCCTACTATCTACATATACGGCAGAGGGCTCAAGAGAACAGACATTTCCATATAAATGCATTTCCTATTCAGAAATGCGCATTCATATGCATTTCCATATGAATATTCTATGGCAGCAATGATGAAATACGCCCGGAGCACTGTACCAGTATCTGGATCTGTGTAAATAATGACTCACTGCAGAAAGGACCTGCATTCCCTTGCAGTTCCAGACAGGAAAATGAATAATATCAATGAATTAGCAGTTATTTTATGCACAGCTCATAGCCCTCCTTCAGGAATGTTAATGAGAAGCAAAGCAAAGCATCATTTGTTTTGTTAATTGACAAGCATTTGAATATCGATCCAAATAATCAATTCGGGTTCTCATGGTCATAGATTTGAATAATTCAGGGTCATTGATTATTTCTTTATTTGCGTGATTTGTGTCAAGTATCTACATATATATATTTGCTTGTTATATACAGTTTTTACAAATGCAGACCCCTTGGAATGTATCAAATTTTTCTGTATTACAAATGATAGACATATTTTTTTCAATCTGTATTTTATATTGTGAACTTGTCATTTAAAGAAAATGAAATATGCTGCTTGCATAAGTAATCGAACCCCACACATTAATATTCAGTAGGTTCACCTTTTGTTACAATAACAGCTTTTGGGGTAAGTATCTATCAGCTTTGCATTATGGTTTGAGCCCATTCTTTGTGGCAGATTTGCTCCAGGTTGTTCAGGTTGGTTGGATGACACTTGCAGACTGTAATTTTCAAAGAGTGCCACAGATTCTCATTGGGACTGAGATCAGGACTTTGACTGGGCCGTTGTAGAATATTCACCATTTTGTTACTGAGCCACTTCACTGCTGCTTCGGCCTTCTGCTTGGCATCAGTGTCCAGCTGAAAGGTTCAGTCTCCCATGCTTCAGTTTCTTTAGCAGACTGAAGCAGGTTTCTCTTACTGAATTTTCCTTCCATTTTAAAAAGAAGCCAAGTCTCTGCTGACGAAAAGCACCCCCCCCCCGGGCAGGGCAGTGCAGTGTGCGTTGTGCCCTACACACTTTCAATTTTGACGCTTTGAATTTTGGCCTCATGCGACCACAAATGATTTTCACACAGCTTAGCTGGTCACTCGTGTTTTCCGGAAGACTCCAGACGTGTTTTGAGACGGTCCTGTTTGAGTAGGCTTCTGTCTCACCACCCTCCCATACAGGCCACCTTTACCCCAGTGTTCAGCCACTGAACTCTGCGGCTCCCTCTGTGACTGCTGGCCGCTCCGGGGCTTCCCGCACAAGACTCCTCCTGCCCGGTTTTGAGGGACGGCCTTTTCCATGCAGTGCCTGGGTGGCGCAATCCACGCCCTGATTATCGCACGGGATTCTGTGTCCTGATTATAGACCCAACCGTGCTCATGGGGATCGCCGTTTCATCTCCAACTTCTGTACGTGACCACGAGAAGGAGCGGTTTTACATTCACTTCTCTATAAATAGTGCATCGCTTTCCGCGATACACCAAGCGTTTCTCAGTGGAAAAACTTTCCCTTGCAGTCAAGCGATATTTCAGTTTTACTGAAAGCGCAAAGGAGATTGCTGATAACGAACACGCACCATTCACTCCTCCTCAAATCGATACAATGGGGGGGAAAAAAAATGAAATTCACATCACGAAAAGAAAACTGGGAAGAAGAAAACCCTTCATTTTCTAAAACCGGAATGTAAGGCTGCATGAGTAGGGCTTGTCATTCAGCACTTGGACAAGCTCAGAAGCGCAGACGCCAGATATGCACATTGATAGGGTGTCAGAACCATCAAACCCTGGCCACTGTAGCGTTCCACTGAGCTCCGGCCCGTGCAGACAAACAGGAGGAAGAGGAGGAGGAGGAGGGGGAGGGGGAGGGATGTGTGGAGATGTGTTTCCAGATCATGGGCCTGTACCCTCCACTCCCGCAGCTAGAGTGGAACAAATCTCCTTTCAATTCCACTGCACATAAAAATCCGCTCTTTTAAGTTTGCCACGTTCAGCCGGCTGAGACTGTCTGACTCACAGTCCCCAACAAACTTTCGCCTGGAAAAACACACACACACACACACACACACATTTAGGACTACAAATCCAACATGCCATTTAGATTTAAGGCAAAGATCTAAAAAATGTAAAAATGTTGAAAAAGCAGTTGTTGGAAAGCAATACCCTGCTACTTCTCTAAGATCCATTGAAACGCACTGAAGATAAGTTCTTCCAGATGGAGGAGTACTGCAGAACCAGTGAAATGCAAAACGCTGGGAGGTGCAGGCGGGCGGGCGGGCGGTGCTCCTATAGGCTCGACATCACTGGCATGAGTCACAGTCGAAGCGTGACCGCAGTGGACACAGGGACGGCCATGATCCCAATCCAGACCACAGGGCTGTCATGGCAACAGTGTCACTGCTGGGTCCAACTGGGCACACCACCCAAAAGGCCTTATGAATACCCACAGGCATTACTGCTCCCTTTAAACACACTTCAATCAGAATCACATTTTAAATAGCTATATTCAAAATAAAGGAAGAAACAAAAAATGCTATGATGCCAAGCCCATTTTTTCAGTTTTTCATGTATTGGCCATTTGGAGGCCACGTGTTTTTGCAGAACTAACACAGCAATACACACTTCAACCAATCAGTGGTGGGGCCATTTATCGGGCAACCAATCGGAAGTGAACTCGAGTGGTCCACAACGGAGCTGCAGCACTTGTGTTTAGAAATGATTTGCGGAGCTAACGAATCCTTTAAACAGAAGAAAAATATGACTTTGCCGGGTCCTCGAGTGCAGCTTCCTCCATGTGTCTGCCCTCTCTCTGCTGCAGATGTCACCCAGCCTGCCTCACGCTCTCCATTACGGGTGACCTCATAAATCCTGTGTGTTTCCCAGTCATGGCCTGTCTGAGTCCTAATCTGTGTGCGCAGAGGGCAGGTCCTCCAGGTGACCTGGCAATGTGGGCCGCCAGATCTCCTGCTCTCTGTACGAGGTGAGAAACGCCGGAGAGTCTACACTCTAACGCTCTGGATCTTCCACAGTGGTATGTCTGGCTCCGTTCTTTCATACGGCTGCAATGAAGTCTGGGTAACCAATCTAATTAAAGGACAATATTCTCCCCACCAACCGCCTGTTCCGCACACACACACACACACACATATACCGCACAAGAGTGTGTGTAGTTAATTTCCACAAACCTCTCAGCTCATTCCTTACAGACGGAAGGCTCATTTTTGAAAACAGAAGGAAATACAGTAGTATCCCATTATAATTACACCTGCGGCCATATTAGTTTCACCACTCTTCTCAACAACTGCCAAACTCTAGTGAACTCTGTAGTACTGCAGAGTTGTCTGCGTTACTGGTGTACAACACCGTTTCTAAGCTCTGGACAAAGTGTACTATGTTCTCATAGCCCTTAGGAGGAGCCTGACACATAAAAAATCCATCACTTTTTAAACTCCCTTATAAACTTCAGGATTTAAAAAAAAAAGGTATTTAGGAGAGGGCACAGACAACAACCCTCTTTTTCTGACAATAACAATATTAATTTGAGAGAAAATGACCTTATAAATTTTCTTCTCATCTCACACAGGTTAACGACAAAGGATTTCAGCACACTGTGAAAAGGTATCTTTTTTTTTATCACTGAATGAATCCTTTCCATTCATCATAGGTTTCAAAAAACATTAAACAACAGAGTCTCAAGTATATTCTCAAGTGTGTGTGTGTGTATGCAAACACAAACACACACACGCAACCAGTGCATAGTCTATTTACTCTGGCTTCTTTGGCCATTATATCATACAAGTACACATACGCAGGCCATGGAGGCCGCTGTAAATAGATCACACAGCAGTTGAATTAGCTTGATTTTGTGCAGTACAGCCTAATTTACAGCTTTTGACTAAAGGGTTTTTCCATTACTTTTCAAGTAATGGCAGATGACCCTCTTCATAAGGTTGAGAGAGTGATTTAGTGAGGGCCATGTTGTTCCACGGAGGGTTACTGTTTGCAGACAGTGTTGGGAGCATTAGAGGTGTCCCAGTGCAATGGCTGCTCCTGGCAGTCTTAAATCAAGGAGACAGCCACCATCAACACCACTCTGAGCCTACACACTGTTATTCTCTCAACACGCACACACACGCGCGCGCGCACACACATGCACACAAACGCACACACACACACACACACGCACACGCACACACGCACGGACACGTGCACACACAAACGTACATGCACACACACACACACATATGCAGGCAGGCACGTACACACACACAAACACAAGACTTTCTCATACACATGTGCGCGTACACAGATACACACACACACACACACAAATACATCTAGCATTATACAGGATTCTTAAGTTCATTTCATGTGAACGTCTTAAAATGTGTAATTTATGCAATATGGAAATACGTTAGCCTCAAAAGGAGAAGTCTGACAGGGACCCCCGCTAACCGGGGAGCTCAGGAACCCCTGGCTTAGGCAGCACATCCTTGCAGAAGAGACAGATGGCTTTCGCAGGCCTTTTCATGAGGCGGGCACCACATGCTCTTCCAGAAGCTTCCAGCCACACGCAGGGAACGCTCCTCGCCCGTTCACAGGGATAAGTGCGCGAGAAAAAAAAAAAAAAAAACAACTAAAAATGCGGCGTCTGCAGCAGCACCGAACGTGGAGCAGACCGGCTTTTATTTCTGTAGTCGGAAAAAAAAGAAAAAAAAAAAAAAAAAGAATAGGCTGGCAGAACACATTTAATCCGCGTGCCAAATTTTGATATTGGAATCGTGTAATTTACCCTCGCGGTCGTGGCCTGCACTGCATCGAGCGCTCAGCAGAATGTTTTAATATGTCAGCTCTTTATTTCTCTTTTTTTTATCAGTCATTGCTTTTTAAGTGAAACCAGCTCCGGCTTTGAAGTTGTGCCCAAAATTCTCCCCATCCCCCTCAGACATCTCGGGCTATATTTTATCAGAAGATCCACAGATAGCTGTGAGCGCCAGGACGAGGAAAGCACACGCCTGCCGTGCTATTTTTACTGCCCAGAAATAGCAGCCAGGGAGAGGAAAAAAAAAGGTATAAAAGAAGAAGAAAAAAAAAGTTTAAAAAAGAAAGAAAAAAGGCAGACATTTTCCCAGCAGATGTTGTGTTGTGGGATATGCTGGATATTATGTCACGACCGCTGTTTTTGAAGAGAGTCTGAGACGGAGAGGTGTGGTTTATTTACTTAACAGATATATATACTTCCTGTTTTTGGTGGTAGGGGTGGCGGTGGGGTGGTGGAGGGGGAGGGGGTGTACAGGTACACTGTGAATCAGACACAGATGGCTTATGGGGTGGTTGGAAGGGAGGGGGAAGGCCCGGGACACATGGCAATTCGAAACACTGATGGACAGAAGGTCTCGCTCATAGCCACTCACAGCTCATAGCCACTTATGTCACTCCCATATGGAGCTGCACATACACCACTACCACTATCTCCACCGCAACATAAGAGAACACAGGACATATCTTTATATTCTACAACAAAAAACGTAAATACATACGTTTCAAATTTTAAATATACTGTATATATTCCTTTAAATGTGCGTAGATCACATAAGGGGGGGCCAAGGACGTCTGTTGAATTGTCTGTGAATTTCCATCTGAACCTTAAGGATTAAATTAGCCCGGTGATTTGCTTGATCTGACGGTTTAGCTATTTCAGATTTTTCAGCTATCAGATTTTCTGATAAGCACATGAACAAAAAATGTAGACTGTTATTGTGTCCCTACATAGAGGATTTTGCAGTGATCAAACCTACGAGTGAACTGGCATAGGGTGTATCCAAGTTAATTAGCTAACTGAGCCACGGTAACTGCAGGAAACAAAAACCTGCATAAACACTGGCCATACAAAAATGGGTTCTCCACCTCTGGTTTATGTTATGCTACTAAGACACCTAGATTCACAGCAGAAATGTGGTTCCTTAGATACTGTATATTACAACACGTAGAAACATACAGGACTAATCTAAAGACAGTTCTATGTCAATATGTTGACTTTTTTTAAAAAAACATCTTCCTTCACATTATGGTAATGTTACAGATAATCTGATGAAGAACAGGAAGTGCATTCAGCACCGTTTCATTTTCCCTCCTTTGGTTGGTTACCATTAGTGACAGGGATGCCAGCATGAAGCATGTTGCCAGGAGAGAATGTCACTTAGAAACTGTCTCACCACTAAATCTGTCACATCGCTCATAATCAAAGTCTCTAAATTAAATGACAAGTCATCATGAGTTGATGCTTCAAATGGATTCTAATAACGTAGAAGATTGTGCCTGTTTGCTAAACAGATTAGCAACCCTAATTCCATTCGTTTCGCTTGCCGTTATTCAGCTTTCATATGAAAGTTTAGAAACGTTCGGCCCGAGTTGCTAATTGACAGGATGGCTGAGAAGCCTCAAATCAACTTTTGCTCTGTTTGCTCCCATTGTTAAACAAATTTCCCCGCCATTTACACCATTAACGATCTTAGCGATGATCAAATCCTTCCTTTTCCCTATAGCAAATACTACACCCGTCTTCCTTTTGATACCACCCTTCTGGAAAGTTCTGAGGGTTATTAATGACGTTAAAATGAAACCCAAGGCTTTTGTTGGATATACCAGACAGTAATAGATGTCATTTGATCCGATTTGCCCTGCGAGTGCTCGGAACATTCAATTACACCCTCTTCCGGGGGGTTCATCTTGCAAATGCAAACTTCTTTCTTGACACTTTTTTCTTTTCTTTGGAATTCTTACATTTTAAATTTAAATATGTTTAATGTGAAAACGAGAGGCAGAGGTTTGAAATGGAAATGGTCCAGTAATTGCTCTTTTGTTCTCTGAGCTCAGCCCCGCGGTGGCCCTTTAAACAAAGCGGCTCTGATACCGCGTGAGAGCAGCGCGCGGGGCGACGCCGGCTTCCTCCTCATGCTATGTCCAGATTGTTGGCTAATGGCTGAAATCCCCGCGGACGCGTTCGGCGGCGTTGGGCCACTGGCCCGGAACGGCACGTATGGAGAGAGACGTAAATTAAATGTAGAATTGGGGCGGCGGAATCCTGGGGGCTTTGCAGCGGGGGTAATCTGGGAAGGGATTTCATCTATCAACTTCCACATCACTCATTCGACGCTGTTCTCTAAAAGCGTTCGAGAACGACGGCTGCGCTTTTTTTTTTCTCTCTCGCTCCTCTTCCACCTCCTTTTCCCTCTAGCCCCCCGCTAAGACGCAGAGGAGCGCTCTGCGGGGGGTCCTTGGCGGAGGTAATTTCCGAGGCTACAAAGACGACTTTTTTATTTTATTTCCCTCTTGATTTACTCGGGCGTTATCCACCGGCCAAACAGATGTTATAGGAAGGGGCTGGTGGGGGAAGTGAAGGATCCCAGGGATAAAGGGCCTTCTGGGAAATGTAGTCTGCAAAATCTAGGTAGATTTGGTTGACCTACAAGATGCTTTAAATTACCCCTCCAGATGTATTTTAAAACTTAAAAAAATATTCTATATTGAGTAATAATTTGTTTAATATGGTTTTTCCACCAAAAATGTTCAATAAACTACTGAAAATGGCTCTACATTTTCACCCTCATTGAGAATGCCAGAATCTATGAATATGCAAATTGGCAACACTTGCTGCTGTGATCTGGGGATGTATAGCAGGCAGGGCATCTGGATTCAAAATCAGGAACCCATCGACTTCTGCATAAGGTTTCTTCAGCAGTCGTCTGTAAAATGTGTGCTAAAAACACATACTGCCAGGTACATCCATGCAATATTTATAAACAAATTCAACCCATTTTTGTTTTAGAATAGGCTCCTTCTGTAAGAAATGGAACGAAGTTCCTACCTTGGGATTTTATCCTAAAACTACACAGTCTGCCATGCTCAACACACCAACTGTCACAACAATGTCACTAATTAGTCAGCTTTCTGGGTGCTAAGATTTCAGTTTACCACATCGCTCTCTTGTAATTTACATATCTTCGCGTAGTGAACTTGTTTCCAACACAGATTTCGGGGAAGCACGGTGAAGCTCTTCATCTACAGTGGAAGGCACTCTGGTGACAAGTTGTGCAAAAGAAACCGTATAGAGAAAGTCATGCTTCCTACAGGAGTTAACCATAAAAAAAACATGTTTTTGAGTGGAGGGGGTCTTCAAAGGCTACAGTAAAAAAGGAAATCCAGGGGGCGCAATGGATGCTGGGAAATGTTGTACCGTTAATGACTGCTGCGAGTTAAGTAGCGAGCTTTCCGTAGTCCAAACGGGTGCTCGGGTGGCTCTGTGCAATTAGGACCGCAGAAGCGAAGGGGCGTCGCGGAAACGGCCCGGGCGAGCGCACAAACCGCAATCACCGCGCTTGTTCCAGAACACTCCGGCGTGATGTCACAGGCGGCGAGCTCCGGCCGCGTCTGCGGAGGGCTTAACGTCTCCCCAGCCTTCAGCGCGCGTCTGGCCCCCCCGCGCAGCACTGAGCACACAGCGCTGTTTAACCCACCCTGGCGGGCCGCCCCAAGGGCATCCGACCGGCTTATTACAGCCCTGCATTTACACACTTCTGCTCCGAAAAATACGCTACCGACAGTGACGTCATCGCTGGGTAGCATATCTGTAGTCTGGGAAGCAGCAGCGTAAGGGCAGTCCGGAGAGACACCGCCGTTTGCAAAATGGAGTTACATTCTGAGGAGACCGGCGAATGAGAGGGACTGGGTGAGAAAAAGACACGCCGATTCCCGGTTCAAAGTATAAACACACAATTATGAACGTGACACGCCTACCAGGGGACATGGCACAGAGATTAGGAGCAGAAGTGTGACTGAGAGGGAGCCTGTGCAGCGGGGAGGAGGCCTGCGCGAAGCTCAGCGCTGGCGTCTCAGCTGGGGAGCCGTCGCTGGGTCTGTTCCCGCAGCGCGGTGTCGAGCAGCCGTAAGAGAGGGACGATGACACGTTCGGCGAAAACGAACAGCGGTACGGAAGAGCCCTGGCACCCCGCAGGAGGAGCGGGACGGCTTTGGTGAGGGGCGGAGGCGGGCGGGGGGGGGGGGGCGGGCTGGGGGTGGGGAAGGGGGGAGACAGTCGGCAAACATTTGGAATGCGAGTCGGCTGCGTCGCGACACGGACTGTTTGCTTTGGGGACGGCGGTGCGGACCTCAGTTTACCACTGCTGCTGACCCGCACGCCTCGGGGGAGAGAGAGAGCAACAGAAAAAGAGAGAGAGAGCGAGAGAGAGACAGAGAAAGTGAGAGACTGAGTAAGAGGGTGAGAAAGAAAAAGCATGAGAGAGACAGAGAGAGAGAGGACAGAGATAGAAAGAGAGAGAGAGAAGGAGACTGCACAGGGGGACTGTGCTCCCCTTCTAATCACCATCCAGACCCTGTTCTCCCACACCTCGCTGAGACCCCCCCCCGGCTTCTACCTCGATCGGGAGGGGGGGCTGAACTCATCTTATCGACGCATCAATAAAACCATAAAATAAATATATAAGCACACATTACAGAAGAACCTCGTCACACGTATGTTAATTGCGGAGCATCGGAGACAATTAGCCGAAACGGAGAGCAACACAAGCCGAGAGCAACTTCGCGCACAGCAGCCCGAGCCGCGTTCAAACCCTCCGAGAACACATCAAACGATTTCTTCGCTGCCGTTTCCAAGGCAACGCTAATATATTCGCTAGCCCAGTGTTACTGGAAAGCATTTTTTCTCCCCTGACAGTTTTAAAGATGATTTAAAATATTGCTCTATATGTGCGCTGCATTAACGGTTAAAATTACGTGAGGGAGAAGCCACAGAGCTCGCTCGCTCGCTCTCTCTCTCTCTCTCTCTCTCTCTCTCTCTCTCTCTCCCTCTCTCCTCCTCTCTCTCTCTCCCTCTCTCTCGGCATGTTATCACAGGGAGATAAACGAGGACACAAACGTTAGTCTAAGTTTAATATTTAAAGGTGCCTCGACTCCTGTGCCTTTTGCTTTCCCTCTGAAAAGGCGCGTGCTCTTAATCGCGGGAGAGGTGCTCTCACACAGCCACACACACGTCTGTCATTACGCCCCAGGATTGGCTACGCAGCGGCTCCCAGCTCCTGCCGCTACGCAGTCAGGGACTGGCCCCAGAGTCACAGCCCAGCTGACCCCCGAACCCCGACGCTTCCCTATCAGTACGGCCACCCGGCCAATCACAGCCCGGCCCTCTCCCCGCGGCCCCTCATCACTGACCGAATGCACTGCTCTCCGTGACGAAGCGGCCCCCTCTCTCTCGCTGTCTGTCTGTACGTGTGTCGGTACCACCCTCTCCATCTCTCACTGACTGTGTGTCAGAACCTCCCTCTCTCTTGCTCGCTCGCTGTCTGTATGTGTCAGTACCTCCCTCCCTATTGCCGCCGCTGTCTGATGTTCAGACCTCCCTCCTATTGCTCGCTCGCTGTCTGTATGTGTCAGTACCTCCCTCCTATTGCTCCTCGCTGTCTGTATGTGTCAGTACCCCCTCCTATTGCTCGCTCGCTGTCTGTATGTGTCAGTACCTCCCTCCCTATTGCTCGCTCGCTGTCTGTATGTGTCAGTACCTCCCTCCCTATTGCTCGCTCGCTGTCTGTATGTGTCAGTACCTCCCTCCCTATTGCTCGCTCGCTGTCTGTATGTGTCAGTACCTCCCTCCCTATTGCTCGCTCGCTGTCTGTATGTGTCAGTACCTCCCTCCCTATTGCTCGCTCGCTGTCTGTATGTGTCAGTACCTCGCCCTCCCTATTGCTCGCTCGCTGTCTGTATGTTCAGTACCCCCTCCCTATCTCGCTGTCTGTCTGTATGTGTCAGTACCTCCTCTCATCTCTCCTGTCTGTTGTGTCAGTACCTCCCTCTCTCTTCTCGCTTCTCTGTCTGTATGTGTCCAGTACCTCCTCCTCTATCCTGCTCGGTCGTATGTGTCAGTACCTCCCTCCCTTCTCCTCTGATCCTCCATCCCCTCCCTCCCTCCTGTTTTCTTTTCTTCTCCCTCTCCCATCTCTGTCCTTTCTCCCCCTCTCTCCTTCCCTCCTCCTCTTCTCTCCCTCTGTCTCTCCTTTCTCCTCCTACCCCTCCTCCTGTCTTTCTCTCCCCCTGTCTCTCCCTTCTCCCCCTCCCCAGCGCCCTCCTGTCTTTCTCTCCCTCTGTATCTCCCTTTCTCTCCCCTCCCCGCCCCCCTCCTGTCTTTCTCTCCCTCCGTCTCTCCCTTTCTCCCCCCTCCCCGCGCTCCTCCCCCTCTCCCCCCCGGACCGCTGGGGTCGCCGCGGGCACATGTAACAATTACAGAGGACGGCCTGCCACGTGGAGTAAACGAGGGGCCGGTAGCCGCGGCGACGGCGGCGAGGGAGACGCGTTAGATTAGGGAGGGGGCGGGGCCTCCGAGCGGAGGTCTGGGAAATAAACGCCGGGGCGCGTCCCGCGCATTACCGCCGCCCCATTATTGGCGGGAGGAGGGCCGCGCGGACTGAGCAGCGGCGGTGGTGGAGCGCCACGCCGTAATTGAACTGTCAGGACCGGGCCTCCGAACATCAGCGGGATTGGGGGGGGGGGGAGGGCCCCCTCGTCCCGACACTCCAATCACATGCTTCCGTTTAAAAAAAAGAGAAATAAACACACAGATACGCACACTTCGGGCCTTAGGGTCGTGGACCTGGGTTGTTGCTTTAAAAAAATAAAATAAATAAATAAATAAATGAAACAGTAAAAAACGGTCCCGTTTCTCCCTTGTTTGGGCCTGGAGCACGGTACAGTGATCAGCTCATTAGAGAGTCTCTCATTAAAACCACCCCTGCAGTAACCGCATACAGAGAGGGGAGGACAGAGGAGAGACAGAGGGAGAGAGAGAGATACAGAGAGAGAGAGAGAGAGAAGGACAGGGACAGAAACAGGACGCGAGAGAGATAGAGAGATAGAAACAAGGGTGAGAGAGATGGAAACAGGGGTGAGAGAGATAGAGTGATAGAAACAGGGTGAGAGAGAGATAGAGATAGAAACAGGGGTGAGAGAGAGAGAGAGTGATAGAAACAGGGATAAGAGAGAAAGAGATAGAGGGAGAGGGTAGAAGAGGCAGCGCTCATTATCCCTGTCCTCATCTCTCATACTCCCAAACGAGCAGCTTTTCTTTCATTTTGTGGGCTGCATGCGACTTGCACACCTGACCATACGCGTGTCAAACAGGCAAGATTCAACAGTTCATTTCTGTGGCCAATCAGGTGCCCTTCATGTTTGTACAAGAGCAACAGCCCTGAGACGGTGTACTGAGGTCCACTGATGAGCAATGAGACGGGTTCAGCTGGGGTGGGAGCTACACACGAGAAAAATAACTCACTGCAATATAATACGCTTTCCCCTGATGTTCACACGAGTCAAATCCAACACTGCACCTGTTACATGGACTGCACTACAGCCAGGTGGCTTTCACTCCAATGCTTTCAACCCATTTCAGGTTATATTAATAATAAAGAGTGGCCCTGGCAGATGTATTTACTCACTGAGCGGGTTGTGCGCGTGTGTGCGTATGGGCATTTGTGTGTGTGTGTGTGTGTGTGTGTGTGCGTATGGGCGTTTGTGTGTGTGTGTGTGTGTGTGTGTGTGTGCGTATGGGCGTGTGTGTGTGTAAGGTCTGTGTGTGTGGTTATGGGCGTTTGTGTGTGTGTGTGTGTGTGTGTGTGTGTGCGTATGGGCGTTTGTGTGTGTGGTGTGTGTGTGTGTGTGTGTGTGTGTGCGTTTGGGCGTTTGTGTGTGTGTGTGTGTGTGTGTGCGTATGGGCGTTTGTGTGTGTGTGTGTGTGTGTGTGTGTGCGTATGGGCGTTTGTGTGTGTGTGTGTGTGGTTGGTGCGTTTGTGTGTGTGTGTGTGTGTGTGTGTGTGTGTGTGTGTGCGTATGGGCGTTTGTGTGTGTGTGTCAGCCACTTTCTGAACATGGCATTTTCATTTAATTTACAGCATCAGTGGTGGGTCTAACAGCTCATGTCTCTGGCGCGTGCATCTTCAGTCATCATATTGCTTATATCTTGGCATAATTTGGACAGATGTGACGAATTCGTTTTTTTGCTACAATCGGACGATACGACCCTGATATTATTACGTGTCCCTCCCATCGTGCCCTCACACTTCCCTGAGGTGTGTTTATGCGAGTTCTGCATGGCCCTGTCATCTGCCGGGCCACTACATCAGCTGTAACACAAGCTGTAAGCAGGAAGTTGTTTTCAGAGCCCTTTACGCATGAAAGCTTAATGGCTGCACATCCTGGAGCACACAGAGTTTCAGCTGAGACAGGTGCTAAGGAATGTTCATTTTCGGGAAGGCAGCAGGACTCTTAACGTTGCGATTTTAATAACCTTGGCTGCGTGTGCGTATGTGCGCACAACTGTAACACCCTATCATTCACAACTGAAACTCTCCCAAGGGTGGTGGGGCCTGCTCATTAATTAGCACGGAGCGCGGCTCTCGCCGGGAGTCTTTGCAGTGAGAAACGATGGGAACTTCTTATCTGTGACAGGAAGGGATGCGGAGTGCAGAGGATCCTGCTGGTGATGAACTATCTCTGGTTTTCGCATGACGTAAGGGCCAGAATGGAGCAGTGGCCAGGGAGCCAGCCCTGAAACCAGGAGGCTGGAGGGTCTGATACCTGAAGAGGGCACTACTGCCTTCTTAAGGAGAAACAGTACCCCACTACTGCTTCTCCTAAACGTGATCTCACACGCAAACAAACAGAGGACACTGCAAGAGATGGTTCACAGTAAAATTAATGGATATTCCGAATCACACAAAAATTTCTAATCTAGGTAAGAAAGAGGACACAGACTGGAGCAAAATGTTATCCAAATAACATCTACATACAACACTACTACTACTTCTCATCAAGCACTAAACTGCATGGAGCATGCATCGTACTGGGGAATTCCCGAAACTGTAATTTGTATTTGTATACATACGACTGATGAATTAAATTTTATAAGAAGTCTTATTTAGCATGTCCACATTTTGAGGGGCACATCAGGTAAAACTGAAGTGACTGGCAGTTTTGTGCTGGGAGGGGAGGAGAGGAGCCAGTCACACTCGGGGAAGCGGAGGTATGGACACAGCTGGGGGAAAGGGACCGGTTCTCTTCATTCCCTCCAGTCCCTGGGGAGAGTAAAAGCAGCTGACAAAGAACTCACGCAGCAGAGGAGCCTGGGACATCTCAGGACATTTCTCACTTTCCCTCTCTCTCCCTCGCTCTCTCTCTCTCCCTCTCTCTATTTCCCTCTCTCTCTCTCTCTCCCTCTCTCTATTTCCCTCTCTCCCTCTCTCTCCCTCTCTCGTCACTAAAGTGTAATCAAGGCTGCGATGCTCTGGGTATCGCCAGGCTGTACCATAGAGGGGGCGTGGGGGGGGGAAGCTAGGTTGAGCCAAGCATGCTGCCATCCACGGCTAGGACGAAATGAAATCCCTTTCAATAAACAAACAAATAAGTTATTAATTAAATAAAAGAAAGAACACACCCCAGCGTTCTACAAACGGCCTGGCATTGGAAGCTTCGCTAACATTATTCAGCACATTAATCTCTCTCTCTCTTTCTCTCTCTCTCTCCCCCTGCAACAGAAGAAATGAAACATTCGGCCAGTCGTGAACGTAAGGTGATTTTTTATTTTTTTAAAAAAATGTGATTTAAAAAATGGGAGGACGGCCCAGCGCTCATCAGCACGGTGATGAGCCTCCAGGGACGGGGGGGATTTAGACAGAGCCGCGTGCGGTACCGCACCCCGATTACACAGAGCAGGGCTCCGTCACCGACAGGGTTCCGCGCCAAGAGCGCTTCCATAGCAGGAGACGCGTTTGGTTTGGCCATTTCGAAACCTGGAATACGAGATCGGTGATTCACAGGAAATGACTGGCTGGCGGTCTCAATGCCAATTCACAGTGATTGTTCACAGGAGGGGCGGGCAACATATTGTTCATACCTGAGAGAAGGCGAGCGATTCCAATTTAACATTATTTACGTTCTTCGGTTTTAATGATGGTGTTCATAGCACGCTGTGTTCAGGTGAGGAACCTCAAACGCTGGTACCGTTCCCGATCGCCAGAGGGAAGCCTCTAAAGGAAGCTTTCCTTTAGAGGCGCTAAACTGCGCAACCGGATTCACCAAATCTTCTGTGTGCCTTTCCCAATCCCGGCCCTGCTCTGGGGAACGGAGGTGCCTTTCCCAATCCCGGCCCTGCTCTGGGGAACGGAGGTGCCTTTCCCAATCCCGGCCCTGCTCTGGGGAACGGAGGGCGCTGCACTTGGGGAGCGATGGAGTGGGGAAGGCAGGCTGAGCGCGGACGAGTGCCCATGCGGTGAAAACGCTCGGCTCGAGGGCCTGCCGCTGAGCCCGCGCTCCCTCCCCGCCGCACCGGGGGCCCCCGCGGGGGGGGGGGGGGGGGGGGGGACCCGCGGAGGCGGGGCGTGGCGGACGGCGCCCGGAGCGCGGGAAGCGAAATGGGAAATATTTACATTTAAATGAGGGAGGTTTATGCGCCCGGGCGACGCGCGGCGACAGCGCCGAGGTTATTAAGCGCCGAGCCGCCCGCCCGTCGGCCCGCCCGCCACGCCACGCCGGCCGGGCCCCGTGAGGAATGGCACTCTCTCCCTCTCTATTTACCCACTGTGCGCCGCCATAACCATAATTAACTGCACCCCACTGACTGCCTCAACCGCTGCATTTCAATCGCACACTTTAGAACCAATCCCGCCTCGCTCGCACACGTTCCCTAGATCACCGCTCATTCTGCAGGGTAATTAAAGACCAGCAAACACCACCTCCTCCCTCCTCCTCCTCCTCCTCCTCCTCCTCCTCCTCCTTCTTCTTCTTCTTCTTCTTCTTCTTCATATGAACGCACAGCACAGCGAAACCGCTGCCGAGCGATGCAGAAAAAGGAACCCTAACCCTAACCCTGAACTTCTACCTGAATTTGGGTACGCCGCGGATCGGAATCTTATCTACAGGCCGGGCGAAATGAGGGGCGAAACGCAAACCGCCATCGATATTAAATCTGTGTCGCGGCTCGGTTCCGCGCTTATCGTTTCGAATGGCTCTTTCACGTTTTTTATTGCAGTCCACTCCGCTCTGGCGAACGCGCGGAAGTCATCAGCGCAAAGATTTCAAGTGTCTCGAAACACAACACACAACGCGAGAGGGGAAAGATGTTAAGTAGCGCATTTGACCTGTATTTTTGAGCGACAATGGACCATTATGCAGCTTATCGCATTACCGCCATTCAGCAAGGGTGTGTGCAACTGACACCAGTCAGCAAAAATCAAGCTGCATAGCGCAACCACACACACACACAAAAATACACACAAGCACAACCACGACCGACACAAACACAATACACACAATGCGCATAGCCACACACATAACACACACACTGCACGACACACAACACACTCAATACCAACCACACACACCACACCACGCAACACACACACACACACGCAGACACGTGAGCACACACACATAAAACCCACACACTTGCACATACACATGCACAAACACACTCAAATACACACACACACACTTTCACATACACACAAAAACAAATGCACATTCCTTACTTGATTTATTCTTATGGCCACGTAGAAACAGTTACAGTGGCCAAAAAAGACTGCACAAAAAACAATACAGGAAATTCCCTCCAATACAATTGCTCAGAGGAAGGTCTTTTTTAAACAAGCAATCTTTTTATTTCCCAAAAAAGATAGGTGTCAACAGTACTGGCACCTCTGTTTTCAGTAGTTTGTGCTGAGGATAAAATTATTGAGCCAGCTACAGTCTGTAATGAGATTGACATTATCTGGTAAATTATTACTTGTTAAAAAACCTTTCTGTGAGTAGTTCCATCATTATAAAATAACAATCATTTTACCATTTTATATTTTGAGCATACAATACTGCTTATTACCTGTCTTATGTAACACAGCCTACCTTTGGTAATCTTTATCAAGGTGGTAATGGTATGCCACCGCATACGCAATATTAACCAATATCGCGGCTCCTCCGATTGGCAGAAATGACGCAAAATACGTCCGTCCATTTGGGAAGCGGACGGACACAATGCTTTCGATGACTCAGCGCCACTCATCTGTGTCAAAGAGGGCGAGTTACGACTCCACGGTGACTCCGCACACAAAAGAACAAAGGCGAGAGAGTCCGGGATGAAGATATCGATCCCCTACGAAAGGCCGTGCGGAAAACCGCGCGGAGACCACAGCGCTCTGCTCTACTGGCGGCTAGGCCGCGCGCCGCTAGCGCCACACGCTAACCGCACGCGCGCAGTCACCGCTCTTCCCCCTCACACCTCTCTGCGGGATCCGTTTCGAGCTTTTATTTCCCACACCTCGCTGCTCGTAACCGCACTCCTTGGATTCGTGTACTTCTTCCCGAAAGCGACGCGTGCCATGTCCGCGGCCTCCCCGCCGAGGGGGACCCGGGCGCGATTCGTGATCGCGTCCCGCGCCCGGCTCCGCACCTCGGCTCAGCTCGGCTCTGGGGCCTGGCCTCGGCACGGACTCCGTGGCACTTCACGCGAAGAGCGTTCTTCTGCCGAGTAAAACACCCCGACCGACCCGCGCGACGGCCCAGAGAGGAAGAACGGGCTCACTAACACTCGCTAACATGGACGGAGTGTAGCACAGTGGGTAAGGAACTAGACTTGTAACCGAAAGGTCACAGGTTCGATTCCCGGGTAAGGACACTGCCGTTGTACCCTTGAGCAAGGTACTTAACCTGCATTGCTTCAGTATATATCCAGCTGTATAAATGGATACAATGTAAAGTGCTATGTGAAAAAGTTGTGTAAGTCGCTCTGGATAAGAGCGTCTGCTAAATGCCTGTAATGTAATGTAATGTAACACACTGCTCCGGCAGCAGGCCGCCGAACACGCTCACGTTTTACCGCCTTTAACAGAATCAAAGGGACGCCGCTGTCTCAGTGGCGCACTAAGTGAAATCATTTAGCACGTTTAGTAAAATAACTGTGCGCGTAAATTATATACATATGTAAATAAGCATGAGCGTGAGCTCACCCCGTGATCGAGGGGCCCTGTCGCCCTCGACGCGTCCGCGGGCTAGCTGCGCCCGCAGACTTCGCCGAGCGCCGCGAAAAGAGCGTTCAATATGCGCATGTTTCATTCGCTGCTCACTCTGCTCTTTGGGCTGTTGCTCTGATCCAAGATGCATTAACACACTGCGAAAA